>NC_092728.1:93122001-93804772 GCF_047496885.1 Scyliorhinus torazame | reverse complement strand
CACGTGATCAGCCGAGTTGGGGGGCTTCCCACCCCCCCCCCCTTGCCGGTTAGCAATCATCTTTTTCCAGCTTCTCGCCCAGTTCCCACGCGGCTGTATTTCTCCCAGACGGTGCCCCCCCCGCCCATCCTTTCCCGCACCCACTCCCCCCTTTCCCCAGCAGCAGCAACCCAGTAATTCCCCCCCTCCCCCCCCCCACCCCCCCCCCACCGCTAGACCCCCCCGCTAGCGTAATTACTCCCCCCATGTTGCTCCCAGAAGTCAGCAAACTCTGGCTGACCTCGGCTTCCCCCCGTGATCACGGCTCGCCCCCGTGCGGCGCCCCCTCCTTCCTGCTTCTCTATTCCCGCCATAATTATCATAGCGCGGGAACCAAGCCCGCGCCTCTCCCTCGGCCCCGCCTCCCATGGCCAACGCCCCATCTCCTCTCCCTCCCCACCTCCCCCCATCACCACCTGTGGGAGAAAGAAAAGTTACCATACCGCAGGATTAATCATACAATCCCTCTTCGCCCCCCCCCCCCACTCGTCCCACCACTTTGTCCAAACGTTCATTTTCGTAGTCCAATCATTCCAATTTTTCTTCTACAATAAAAGTCCACGCTTCATCCGCCGTCTCAAAGTAGTGGTGCCTCCCTTGATATGTGACCCACAGTCTTGCCGGTTGCAGCATTCCAAACTTTATCTTTTTTTTGTGAAGTACCGCTTTGGCCCGATTAAAGCTCGCCCTCCTTCTCGCCACCTCCGCACTCCAATCTTGATAGACGCGGATCACCGCGTTCTCCCATTTACTACACAGAGTTTTCTTCGCCCATCTAAGGACCATTTCTCTATCCTTAAAATGGAGAAATCTCACCACTATGGCTCTGGGAGCTTCTCCTGCTCTCGGTCCTCGCACCATAACTCGGTATGCTCCCCTCCACCTCCAACGGACCCGTCGGGGCCTCCACTCCCATTAACGAGTGCAGCATCGTGCTCACATATGCCCCGACGTCCGCCCCCCTCCACACCTTCAGGAAGGCCAAGAATCCTCAAGTTGTTCCTCCTTGCGTTATTTTCCAGTGCCTCCAACCTCTCCACAGATCGTTTCTGGTGTGCCTCCTGTATCTCCGACTTCACCACCAGGCCCTGTATATCGTTTTCATTCTCTGCTGCTTTCGCCTTCACAACCCGAAGCTCCTGCTCCTGGTTCTTTTGTTCCTCTTTCAGCCCTTCAATCGCCTGTAATATCGGGGCCAACAACTCTTTCTTCATTTCCTTTTTTATCTCCTCCACGCAGCGTTTCACAAACTCTTGTTGTTCAGGGCCCCATATGAAACTGCCACCTTCCGACGCCATCTTGGTTTCTGCTTGCCTTCCTTGCCGTTGTTCCAAAGGATCCGCTGCAATCCGGCCACTTTCCTCTCCTTTTTCCATCCGTGTCCAGGGGGAACACCCTTCTGGTTTACCGCACGGTGTTTTCAGCCGTTAAAATTGCCGTTGGGGCTCCTATCAAGAGCCCAAAAGTCCGTTTCACAGGGAGCTGCCGAAACGTGCGACTCAGCTGGTCATCGCCGCACCCGGAAGTCCTTAACCCATTACTTAACAGTCTCCCCTTCCTTGGAGAAAAAAAAATAATTAGGTGAAAACAAAATTTCAAGAAACTCAAAAACACACATGATTTCCCCCCCCTTTTTATTGTTTGGACGAGAAAGAAAAAAAAAAAAGTCACATAAACAAGCTCCCTTCATTGACAATATCCAAAAGTTTCTGTGAACTCGCCCCTCTTTTCGTAAAACAGTCTGACAGTTGATAGCTCCTGTCGACCCATTTAATTTTTGTTATTTTCCCTCTGTCCAACATCTGCTTCAAGCTTGCGATGTCTATCCATAACCTCTTTTCATTGACACTTTTTGTAGAGTGCACATTTTCCCCACAGGGATTTATCGTCAATGTGACAGTCAATAGGTATATTACCCAAATCCCCTAATCACAACATTTCTGTCAATATCATACTTATATAAAAGGGCCATATCCACTGCCTCTACAAGGCTTAACGTCTCAGCAGCCAAAGTGCTTTTTACACTCCTTATTTTCTGTTGCCTGCTTGTGTGGGAAACATTTACCATTGTTCCCCAAAAGGAAAATTATAAAACCTCCTGCGCTTGAAACCCCATCACATAAATTTGCGTAGGACGCATCACTATAAACTATGAGTTTCAAGTGCCTACGGTCACCTAAAACCGGGAACTTCAAAACACACTCCTGCATTTTTAGTTTGGCCAACACTTCATTTGCTCTTATTATGTCTTCCACTTTGGGATCATTCATTTTTGTACTCAACTCTAAGACATCAAAACTCACGTCCGGTCTAGTCTGTCTACCTAACCAGTTCAGTTGCCCAATTAAACTTCGCAGTTGCTCATTTTCTATCTTTGAAACCATTGCGTCTTTTTGTGAAACTCGGCCACGACTAATTGCTATTGGGCTGATGCTTTCCAAATAAGATTGCTGATGTTGCCCCTAACTTAGTCTGCCCAATTTCCAGTCCAATATATTTAAATGCACCGGAAGCCTGCCTTCCAACCCTGAATTCTTTCCTCAAACCAGAGATTACAATAGCTTCAAAATCACTAGTCCCACCCCACAAAAAATCATCGACATGCATCATAAAGATGCCAGAAAGATTTCCTTTATAGTGCCAGTAAAACATTGCAGGATCTGCTTTCAACTGGCAACAGCCTAACTTTAACAAAACTGACCTTACCGAAAAATACCAGACTCTAGATGAATCATTTAATCCATATACACATTTGTTCAACTTCCAGAGTACCCCTTCTGTGTTAGCTGCTTCTTTAGGAGGACGGAGAAAAATGTCTCTCTGGAGCGGATGCCCCTGCAAAAAGGCAGTTTTTTATATCTATAAATATGCATTCCCATGCCTTTGTGGCTAATAGAGCCAAAATGATCTTTAAAATAACCTTTCCTGCTGTAGGTGAATCTACACTTAAATCCTGATCTTCTACGTTTTCTTCAAATCCCCTTGCCACAAGCCTGGCCTTTGCCTTATAAGTTCCATCCGGAAGAACCTTTTCCGTGCAAATCCATCTGTGGGATAGAGCTCTTTGTCCCCTATCCGGTACTTCCGTGTATACCCCAAATTCACTCCAACTATTCAATTCTTGCTGTTTAGCTTCTTTGATAACTTTTTCATCTAATTTATTTGAAGCCACCAAAATCTCACGTGCATGTGGGCTTCTACTCCTATTATTATTCGTAGTCTTACTCATATTCCGAGATCTTGATAAACTACGTCCCCTCTCCCGCCTGGTATCTCATTCTGTACTGCTACTGCTTGATCTTTCCCTTCTGCTGTGGGATGTCCTTTCAATAGTTCTCGACCTTTTCTTGCGGACCTGTTCACTATCCGATGTACTATCTGAACTGGCACTGCGTTTCTGTGCCCTCCATTTTTGAACTTCGTTTTCCCAATCCATTGTCCTGACTCCTTCCCCTGAATGCTGTACGCTCAACCAATGTTTATACTTTCCAGTGGCCTTCCCTCCTCTACTAACAACAGTTGCATCCTTCCATTGACTGGACCCTTCAGGCAAGTATGTCACTTTTGTACGAACTTTTGGCAGTTGCCCTTTCGGAAAAATGGCCTGTTCTAATTCACCAGAAGTGTTGTGCTCCTCCACAGAAACCCTGTCTATATCAGTTAATTGGTCCTCATAGTTCTGTAACACATGCGTACCAGATGAGTCTGGTTCCTCGTCATGTCTGTCTGCTCTGTCTAAATTTGAAAATTTGTAATCTGCACCCATTATCCTTGATGAATGTACCCTAACAGTTTGATTACCATGTTGCAAAATAATTGTTTTGCCATCTATGCCTATGATCTTCCCTGGGCCTTTCCATTCATTAGAATTGTCTCCTTGCTGAAAAACGGCATCTGATGGCCGTATATTATGCCTTAAAGCTCTGCGAATTCTTTCAGAGACTTCTGCTTCCAAAAAAGCTTTTCTACTGCTATGTAATGCATTTAAATGTTCAGCAAAACCAGAGCCTATTGTAGTCCCCTCCCAAGCTGGAAGGCTGGTCATCCAAAATGGACGGAATTTTAGGATTTCTACCAAACACTAATTGATAATGACTATAGCCCCCAACCATCTGCAATTAATTCTTTGCATGTACTGCCCATGCTAAAGCTGAATTTAGCCTGCAATTTGGTCGATCTGCCAAAATTTTCCGAAGCATGTCATCGGTGACAGCATGATTTCGTTCACAGACACCATTACTAAATGGGCTTTCTGCAGCCGTATTCATAACTCTGATATTCATGTTTTCACACATATCCCTAAACTCATCATTAGCAAATTCTCCCCCATTGTCCGTAAAGATTTTTGCCAGTGGACCCATTCCGGTCCCTATCCATTTTTCCACGATTTGATCCAGAATTACTCTCTTTTCTTCGTACAATCGTTGATTGACTAAATCTGGTTGCTAAATCTACAAAATGCAAAATAAATATATTATTTGCTTTATCCCAGATCTTAAGGTCCATGGCCACAATGTCGTTAAAATCCCTGGCCAAAGGTAGGGTTGCTATCGGTCGTGCTGATGTCCTTCTGTACTTCCTACAAACTTCACAGCGGTCACTAACCTGTTCTATCAGTTTGGTATAGTCGTCATCCCTTACCCCTGCATCCTTTAATACATTTTTCAGCCTCCGAGGAGACGGATGTGCAAATTGCCTATGCAGTTTTAATACCACAAGCTTGAAAGTCCCATTTTCAACTGCCATTAACACATACTTAACCACTCTACTTGAAATATTATTTGTCAGTAATGGAATACAATAGTGTCCCGACTGTGCAAATTGTAAGTCCACCGTCTTTCCAAAAACTGTTGCCTTATCCTGTACCATATCCAGTTTCATATGTGCTTTCTTCCTCGACGGTCTGCTCAGAAGCAAAGGTATCTCACTTGATACAACATCCGTGCTAATGAAATGATTCACTCCGGCAATATTGCAAGGGATCACCACTCTTTTCAGCGACTTCAGCGTATTATCATCCCCAAACCGGAAACTAGTGGAACTTTCCGATTCCTTAACCCTTGTTACGATTTTCAGCATTCAAAGAGTCCAGGTAACATTTTAACCAGTCAATTCCACATACAGTAGATGTGCAGCCACTGTCCAATACAGCAGTTGAAGGATTCTGCAACCAACACCCTCATTACCGCCGTAAAACTGCTCGTCAATAGGACAATGCCTTCTTTCTGGTCACTATCTTTTTCCTCTTCTGACTCTTCCATGTCATGTGTCGCTTCAAACACTATCATAACGAGTTGGACAGTTGAAAGCATAATGGTATTGAGAGTCACATCGAAAACATCGATTTATCATGCCCCGTGCATTTCTGGGGTTCATCTTCCTATTGTAGGTTCTCACTGGGTTTCTGTCTTCATAATTTCCTTGTCTCGGTCTCCTTCTATAGTCTTGAGCCCTGTTCGTAGCCATACGATTTCGCCATCCTGTTAGTAGTGTATCTTCCATATTCTCCCTTATTGCAGGCTGACCTATTTGGGTCATCAGAATCGAATGTTTCCCCAGAAACTTTTGTAAAGCTTTTGTCATCTGTTCGAATAAGGTATCCTTATCAGTAAACTGAACTCCTGTCAAAACCAGGAGCCTATCTATGTTGCTCACTCTAGCACAGTCAAGTAATTTAAAGGCCAACACAGACCGTGGAAATTCCAGGTTGTGTTTCTGCAGCCTTTTATAATAGGTCTGCCAAATTCCATTAGTCTTCCATGGAGATATCTTCCATTTTCCGGAACTTATCAAAATCGACCATGCTTCATAAAGAGAACAAGTCATCTTTCCTATAAATCTTATCCATATAATGTAATAAAGTGTCCAGGACCTTCTTCTGAGTCTAACTCTTCCAATTCCAGCTCAGAAAGCACTTGGTTTCGGATTTTACTGCCATATGGTAGAAGAAAGAGCCAATGCCATACCTTGTTTTCTTTTTCCCAAAGCAGTTACATTAGTCCACATAACTACTGCACTTCTCCATTGGTTGTACGATTCCCTTTCAGAAAATAAGGGAGGATAGTCATATCCAGCCATCTTTATCCTCGGTTCAGCCATGTATCCTTTTTTGTTTCTTCTTTTCTCACTCACTCCTTGGCTTGATCTGGAAAAGTTGCATCTTTCAACCCTTCACATTTACACAGCAACCATCCTCCACTACCAATTGTTAGACGTTTTAGTTGCTGTGATATGAAGAGTCTAAAGTTCTGTCCCTTTTTCACAAACACACATTTATTTCATTCCAACAGCCTTTGCACAAACTCTAACTATACATCACCTCACAGAGGCCACCTGAAGCCACTTTACATATCAGTGTCAATTAATGGATACTCAACATAAAATGAGACAAGTAATTGCAATGTCTCTTAACCCATTACTTAACATGGCTAAGGGTGCTGCAAGTTCAGGAGCACAAGCGAGTCTTCAGTACTATTGCTGGAATATTGTCAGGACCCATAGCCTTTGCGGTATCCAGTGCCTTCAGCTGTTTCTTGATATCACAGTGAATCGTATTGGCTGAAGATTGACATCTGTGATGCTCGGGACCTCTGGATGAGACCGATATGGATCATCCACTGAGCACTTCTGGCTGAAAATTGTTGTGAATGACTCAGCCTAGTCTTTTGTACATATGTGCTAGGCTCCACCATCATTGAGGGTGGGGATATTTATGGAGCTGCCTCCTCTAGAGAGTTGTTTAATTGCCCCACCCATCAATCGTGGCTGGATGTGGCAGGACTGCAAAGCTTAAATCTGATGAGTTCATTGTGGAATCGCTTAGTTCTATCTATTACTTGCTGCATATCCTGTTTGGCACACAAGTAGTCTTGTGTTGTAGCTTCACCAGGTTGACACCCCATTTTTCAGTATGCCTGATGTTGCTCCTGGCATGTTCTCCTACATTCTTCATCGAACCAGGGTTAATCCCCCGGCTTGCTGATAATGATAGAGTGGGGGTATGCCGGGCCATGAGGTTGCAGATTGTGGTTGAATACAATTCTGCTGCTGATGACCCACAGTGCCTCATGGATGCCCAGTCTCGATTTGCTAGATGTGTTCGAAGTCCTAGTCTATCCCACTTAGCACGGTGGTAATGCCACACAACACGATGGAGGGTATCCTCAATGTGAAGACGGGACTGTGCGATGGTCAAGTCTATCAATACGGTCATGGACAGATGCATCTGCAACAGGCAGATTGGCGATGAGGTCAAGTATGTTTTCCCTCACCACCTGCTGCAGTCCCAGTCTAGCAGCTGCTTTAGGACCTAACCAGCTCAGCCTGTGGTGGTACTACTGAGCCACTCTTGGTGGTGGACATTGAAGTCCCCCCACCCAGAGCCTATTCTGCACCCTTGCCATCCTGTACTTCCTCCAAGTAGTGTTCAACATGGAGGAGTACAGATTTATTAACTGATGGTGGCCGGTACGTGGTAATCATCAGGTTTCCTTGCCCATATTTAACCTGAAGCCATGAGACTTCATGGGGCCAGAGTTGATGTTGAGATCTCCCAGTGCAACTCCTATGGAACACAAAGTGACAGCATGGCCACACTACATCCCATTAAATGGTGCCATGAACAACTTCAACAACATTACAAACATAGTAGCAGCAAGGTCTGGACAGATGAGCATGCATTCCCGTGCCTGGATTCCAGCTGTTGTCTCACCTCACCGACCCCTCACTGGTATTATACAACAAACACTGCCTTCTACATGCTGCCCCTCGGCAACATCAGCCAAAAACACTATCAGTTTCCACATTGTTATGAAATTGTGCTATATATAATATTAATTTACAATATCAGACAAATATGCATTGAACATTTTTGGAAAACACTTTAAAGCAAATAACAGTGGCTTACGCAGCTATGAAGGATTTGCAAAACTCAAGCTAATTTTCATGGAGACACTGAGCCCACACAACTCAGAGGTCACATGATCCAGTTCTCAGTTGTAGATATTGGGTTTAGAATAGTCAGAGGGGTGGGCAGCACGGTGACGCAAGTGGTTAGCATATTTGCCGCATGACGCCAAGTTCCCAGGTTAGGTCCAGGCTCTGGGTCACTGTCGGTGTGGAGTTTGCACATTCTCCCCATGTTTGCGTGGGTTTCGCCCCACAACCCAAAAGATAGGTGGATTAGCCACGCCAAATTGCCCCTTAATTGGAAAAAATGAATTGGATACTCTAAATTTAAAAAAAAGAAATAGTCAGAGGGACTGCAGCGTGGCAAAGACCTTACACTATCTCTTTTTCTTAAACCTCTCATCACAGCAGAACGGCTTGTCATTCAAAAAACCCACCAGAAGATTGCAAACCAGAGTTCATAGAAGGGACGCTTTATAATAATCTCTATTGTCACAAGTTGGCTTCCATTGCAACGAAGTTACTGTGAAAAGCCCCTAGTCGCCACATTCCGGCGCCTGTTCGGGTACAGAGGGAGAATTCAGAATGTCCAAATTACCTAACAGCACGTCTTTCGGGACTAGTGGGAGGAAACCGGAGCACCCGGAGGAAACCCACGCAGACAGGGGGAGAACATGTAGACTCCGCACAGACAGTGACCCAGCCGGGAATCGAACCTGGGACTCTGGCGCTGTGAAGCCACAGTGCTAACAATGTGCTACCGTGCTGCCCCACCGCTGCAAACAAGCCTCAGGACCATCCGAACATAGTTGGGGTTTTTTTTTTTAAAGAACAGCTAAGTTTTCTTTTTGTGCATGCTGAGGTGGTGGTTTGGGGGGGGGGGGGGGGGGGGGGGGGAGGTGGTGGTTTGGTGGGGGGGGGAATAGATGTGTGTAATTTCTGCATTAGTGGTTAGTTGGACACTTTTGGACATTTTAAACCTTGAATAATTCCCCTTTACCAGAGGTGAGTTTTGCCAATAAAACCAACTCTTTACAATTAAGGAGCCTGGATGGCTTATTTCTTGCACCAAGCTATACAGTTAAATATTTGATTGGAAATTGTGCTAGCCTGTTAAGTAAGTAACTAGTGGAAAGTACAAATTCACAAACTTCACCGTCAAGATGATATTCGGATAGTGAGGCTTTTGGAACAGCAGGATAACTTGAACAACTGCCAGATTGCCACATTTTATTGCGCTGTACAAGCACTGAAATTGAATCAGAAGGACTCCTTCAGAATTGAGAGCGTTGTTGGTCTCACCAAAATTCTTAATGCAAACTCGGTCATTGGTTACTCCTGCAGTGGCTAGGCGTGAGTGAAGGGAAAGTTAGTGAACTAAAAAAAAGTGTTGTATTGGGAGGAGCAGTGCTGAAACCTCAATACAAATAGACAAAAATCGAACAACAGGTCTAATTTTAAAAGTTGTCATAAAATAAGGGTGTGTGGCTTATGCGGTAACATCAACCTTCACTAAACTTAATATGCATTAATCTTTGTTTAACAATCTGCCACCTCGCATGTATTCTGGTACATAGGGAGAGATTCTCTGGTCACCCTGTGGTGTGTTGCTCAGCAGTGGGAAGTGGTCCACCGTTGGAATATCCTGGTCCTACCACTGTCAATGGGATTTCCCATTAAATCCACTCCATGCTGCCGGGAAACCTGTAGAGGGGCTAAAATCGACCAGACAGGAAGATTCCACCAATGTCAACTGTGGAAGATCTCATCCATAATGAGGCTATCGAAGTGTTTACTACATATTTCTAATTTTGAAACAAAATATTTGCAATTTATAGAACAACGACCACAAATTCACTGGTGGTGTAGTACTTTGGAATGACCTGAATACTTTTGAAGTGCGTATACAATCATTATTCATGCTGACAAAGCAGCATCACGAGGTCCTGCAAAGCAGTGACGTTGGTAGAGGAATAAATATTGCCTTGGACACAGGTAGAACTGCTTTGCTCTTCGTTGAAAACTCTTTGGTATCTTCCCCTCACATCCACCACCCCCCCCCCCCCCCCCCCCCGTTAGCATTTTGCAGGGACCGTTCCCACGGAAATACCCTAATCCATTCCTCCATCACCCCCACCACCTCACCCTCTTCCCATGGCACCTTCCATTGCAATCTGAGAAGGTCTAATACCTGCCCCTTTACCTCCTCCCTGCTCACCATCCAAGGACCTAAACACTCTTTTCAAGTGAGGTAGTGCTTCATGTGCACCTTCTTCAATCTGGTCTATTGCATTTGTTGTTCCCAATGCGGTCTACCCTACATTGGAGAGACTAAACTAGACCGAGCGGCCGCTTTGCAGAACACAAGCAGGACCGAGACCTTCATGTTGCTCGTCATTTCAGCACACCTTCCTGCTTTCATGTTCACATGTCCGTCCTTGGCCTGTTGTCATTCATCTCAAGAGGCTTGGAATATAAAAGCAGGGATGTACTTCTGAAGCTTTATAAAGCATTAGTTAGGCCCCATTTAGAATACTGTGAGAAATTTTGGGCCCCACACCTCAGGAAGGACATACTGGCACTGGAGCGGGTCCAGCGGAGATTCACACGGATGATCCCAGGAATGGTAGGCCTAACATACGATGAACGTCTGAGGATCCTGGGATTATATTCATTGGAGTTTAGGAGGTTGAGGGGAGATCTAATAGAAACTTACAAGATAATGAATGGTTAAGATAGGGTGGATGTAGGGAAGTTGTTTCCATTAGCAGGGGAGACTAGGACCCGGGGGCACAGCCTTAGAATAAAAGGGAGTCACTTTAAAACAGAGATGAGGAGAAATTTCTTCAGCCAGAGAGTGGTGGGTCTGTGGAATTCATTGCCACAGAGGGCGGTGGAGGCCGGGACGTTGAGTGTCTTTAAGACAGAAGTTGATAAATTCTTGATTTCTCGAGGAATTAAGGGCTATGGAGAGAGCGCGGGTAAATGGAGTTGAAATCAGCCATGACTGAATGGTGGAGTGGACTCGATGGGCCGAATGGCCTTACTTCCACTCCTATGTCTTATGTTACAATGTTCTAGTGAAGCCCAGCGCAAACTAGACGAACAGTACCTCATCTTCCGATTAGACACGTTACAGCCTTCTGGACTTAACATGGAGTTCAACAACATCAGACTGTGAAGAACTCGCTCCTCCACCTTCACCCTATTTTATTTCTATCAATTTATTTTCATTTCTTCCATTGATCTGTTTTTAACCTCACCATAGTCCTCCCTCCCCCCGCCCCACTAGTTCCATTTGTTCCCTGTTCCTAGTTTCCCTTTAACACACTGAATACCTTTGTTCTACCATTTCCACAATCACTTTATGCACCATTATCAGCACCCTTCTTAGCCTTGATGTGGAGATGCCGGCGTTGGGACTGGGGTGAGCACAGTAAGAAGTCTTACAACACCAGGTTAAAGTCCAACAGGTTTGTTTCGAATCACTAGCTTTCGGAGCACAGCTCCTTCCTCAGGTGAACCTGTTGGACTATAATCTGGTGTTGTAAGACTTCTTACTCTTCTTAGCCTTAATCACCCTCATTTACATTTCCTTTGTCTCTCTGTCCACATCTCTGTTAATCCTCACCTATCGCAGACCCTCCTGCCAGCCTCACTACTCCCCACAACAGTATAAATCACCCTATTTCCAGTTCTCTCCAGCCTTGACAGTCATCCAGACTCAAAACGTTAGCTCTCATCTCTCTCCATAGATGCTGTCAGATCTGCTGAGATTGTCTAGTATTTTCTGTTTCAGATCCAGTAATTTGCTTTTATCTATGTTGTGGAATCTTTTCCATCCACCAGAAAGGGCTGAGGTGGCTCTCTGATCCATGTGACGCCAACTTTGATTGTGCAACTTTCCCCCAGTATTGCGTATTGCACCAAAGTCAGACAAAGTCACAATCAAAAGGTGGCACTTGAACTACAAACATCTGACTCAAAAGGCAAGAATTCTACACACTGAACCAAAGCTATCATGACACCTTCCTCCACCCTCACCCTACATCTTCAAAAGCCAACGGGTTTCACTCTAAACAAGAGACCTACATAGCTGGCAGCAGCAGTCCTTCAATTTGAGGATGGCATCTACATAGGGTGAGAGCTTCTCCCATGGGTCTTCATTTGACTCAACATGCAGAATCTCACTTCTTTTATACAAGCTTTATTATTGTCACAAGTAGGCTTACATTAACACTACAATGAAGTTACTGTGAAAAGCCCCTAGTTGCCACATTCCGGCACCTGTTCAGGTACATGGAGGGAGAATTCAGAATATCCAATTCACCTAACAAGCACATATTTCGGGACTTGTGGGAGGAAACCAGAGCACCCGGAGGAAACCCACGCTGACACGGGAAGAATGTGCAGACTCCGCACAGACAGGAGGCAAGTTGCTCACCCACATTTGACATGGTAGCCACAGTATTAATATGGCTAGTCCAGTTCAGTTTCTGATCAATGCAACACCCAGGAAGTTGATTGTGGGGATTCAGCAATGGTAATGCAATTGAATGTCAAGGGACAATAGTTAGATCTTCTCTTGTAGGAGATGATCATTGCCTGCCACTTGTGTGGTGTGAATGTAACTTGCCACTTGTCAGCCCAAGCCTGGATTTTGTCCAGGTCTTGCTGAATGACAGATGACAGCTTCTTCTAGTCATTTAATTCAATGCTGCAACACCTTAAGGAATCTAGATGGCCGAAAAGTCTCCCTCCTGCCAGGTACTGTTGTGTCACCTTTCAAATGGTCACGATTTCTACTAGTGATTTTATACAGAACACAAAAATAGAGAAAAAATGGAATAAGATTCCCCAAAGTCGGATCCCCAACAGCAGGCAGTCCTCATTTAGTTTACATTGAGTTTTATTTGTTTTGCATCAAATTACTGACCATAAATTCCCACGCCGACACTGCAAAGAAGGCTCTACCAAACCTACAATACTACCACTGGGCAGCAACTGCAGAAAAAGTGAGGGGATGGGTACAAGAACCCGACACAGATTGGTTACAAATGGAGGAGGCATCCTGTAAAGGAACAACCCTCCGGGCCCTGGCCACTGCAGCACTCCCATCCTCCTCAGCAAGGTACACAACGAGTCCAGTGGTAGCAGCCACGCTGAGAACGCTGACCCAGTTGAGACAGCACTTCGGGATAACCAAAATGTCCCTTATGGCCCCCATCTGTGGTAATCACAGATTCCCCCCAGCCATGCTAGATACCATCTTCAAAAGATGGAGGCGGATCGGGGGCACACTGACGGTCGGGGTCTTCTACGTAGGGCGCAGACTGGCGACACTGGACGAACTGACAAGGAAGTGGAAACTAGCAAGAGGAAGAGGACAGGAATTGAGACACCTCCAAATAAAGCACTTCCTCCGCAAAGAGACAGTAGAGTACCCCGGGGCCCCAGAAAGCACACTACTAGACGACCAGATAGCCCCCCTTCTCGCTGCTTGGACCTATGTGGGAAAATATACAGACAGCTACTGGACAGAGCCCGAATACCACTGGACGGAACCAGACAAAAATGGGAGGACGAACTGGGGACAGACATAGGATGGGGACTCTGGAGTGAAGCTCCACCTCCTCCTGCGCAAGGCTAAGCCTAATACATCTCAAAGTGGTGCACAGAGCGCACCTGACCAGAATGAGCAGGTTCTTCCCGGAGGTGGATGATAAATGTGAACGGTGCCAAAGGGGCCCGGCCAACCACACCCACAGGTTTTGGGCTTGCCCCAAGGTTGCAGGGCTCTGAACAGCCTTCTCCGAGGCAATGTCCAAAGTTGTGGGGGTGAGGGTGAAGCCATGCCCAATAGTGAAAATCTTCGGGGGTATCGGAGCAGCCAGAGCTACACATGGGGAAGGGGGCCAACGCCCTTGCTTTCGCTTCCCTAACCGCACGCCGGAGAATCGTGCTCGGCTGGCGATCGGCAGCACCACCTCTCGGCTTGCTGACCTAGGAATTTCTCCACCAGGAGAGAGAGAGGGGGGGCCCAACTGGCAACCACAAAGAGAAAGAAAATAACAGAGTTGCAACAAAAGATTTGGCAAGCCAAATGTTACGGCTGCAACTCACACTTCTAATTCAAGGCTGAATTACCCAACACGCACATTCCCATTTTGACTCTTGGTTATCTCAGGTCACAAATTTTGACTGCAAATTTGCTGCCTTTAGACTTCAGATTTCTTCCAAAATGTAAGGGGAGAGAGAAAGAGAAAAAGGATGGGGAGAGAAAGAGAAATTAGTGTTTTTTTAAAAAATCCTTCCCTCCAAGCTTTTTTGCACATATCCAGCATGAGACTTGCCAGCAACCGGTTTATAGAACATAGAAAAATACAGCACAGAACAGGCACTTCGGCCCACGATGTTGTGCTTTCTAGATTGCTTCGATAAGGATTTTCCCTCACTGAGATAATCTCTAGTTTCTCAGTCGCGCAAGTAGGTTTATATTCGGCCGTGTTACTTCTATTGACTCTCGATACTTGGGGCGTCTTTCACAGCCAACAGCAACTCCAAAATAAATTTGCAGCATTCACTAAAACCAGGTGTTAGGCAGACCCTTTAATTTTTAAGACCAGTACATTACAGCAAAGAGCATGCAAAACCACATCCTCCAACTGCATGATAAAATACATCCACAAATCATGATGCGACGCTTCTGTCTTTACAAAAAAAGGGAAAAGTGTGTAACTAGGCAATTTATCCAGGTTGCTTTGTAGAACAACACTCACTTATTGCACCACCCCGTTTAGCTAGTTTATTGCCTCCAGGCTACTTGTTTTCTGTACTACGTCAGTACACTAGTTTCACAGAACCCACGAGCAATACGGGAATTATAGTTCAAAGCCAAACATTACTAAAATGTTCACGATTCTCAAAAAAAAATTCACAAATACAATGGTTAAACAATTCCTCTTTCCAACATGGTTGGAACACTGGACAATTTCTGCTGCAGTAGATAGGACAATAATCATTCACAAAAGATACTTTCCAAATGAATATTTATTAGTATCCAGGAAGAACCACACCACACTAGTACCATCAGGAATTATCAATAAAAGGATGAAGTGATATATAAAATGAATATCTTTACATCTAACATGCAACACCTGGGCAACATGGTAGCATTGTGGATAGCACAATTGCTTCACAGCTCCAGGGTCCCAGGTTCGATTCCTGCTTGGGTCACTGTCTGTGCGGAGTCTGCACGTTCTCCCGTGTGCGCGTGGGTTTCCTCCGGGTGCTCCGGTTTCCTCCCACAGTCCAAAGATGTGCAAGTTAGGTGGATTGGCCATGATAAATTGCCCTTAGTGTCCAAAATTGCCCTTCGTGTTGGGTGGGGTTACTGGGTTACAGGGATAGGGTGGAGCGGTTAACCTTGGGTAGGGTGCTCTTTCCAAGAGCCGGTGCAGTCTAGATGGGCCGAATGGCCTCCTTCTGCACTGTAAATTCTATGAAATTCTATGCCAGATCATAACAAATGAAAAAAATGATAGGAAACCTGGTTACAACAAAAGTAGTCAGGCATTTTTAAGTTGGTAATATTAAAATTCCTGGTGGAAATACCAGAATCACAAAATATTTTTACAATTTCTCAATATTTTTACAATAAAAGTACTAATCATTTACCTGTTTAAATATTCAATAAATCTGTCTAGTTTATAACTGGAACTGCAGCGTGATAGGTATTCTGCTATTCCTGGAAGCATTCCCTCCATAAACAGCACCGTGGGTGTGCCTACACCACAGACTGTAGCAATTCAAGAAGACTGCTCATCACTACCTTTCCACGGAAATTAGGGATGGGCAACAAATGCTGGCCTAGCCAGCAACGCCCACATCCTGTAAAATAATTAAAAAGACAGGATGATCATGAGACACCACAGGTTACATACCTGGGAGCCAGTCAGAGTCAACTGACAAGGCATCTCTGTTCAACCCCAGGTATTGATCGATGTCTCTAGATATTGGGCAGGCATGACATTTGTGAGGGTCATTTACTTATTATGGGACATCAAGTGACGCTGAATCCAAGGAATATCAAAATCAAAACAAATGTAACAAAGTCTAAAAACTGTCTTTTCCAAAATGTAAACAGGATAAACAAGTGACTCAGAATATAAAAACAAATGGGATGAATTCGACTGGTAATCGGAGAGCTATGCAGGATATTCATTGGCATGTGTCACAAGAGGAAAAGGTTGTCAATTCTTAAAACTGGACTGTCAACAGCTAAGACATTAGTAGTGAAATGCAGATTTGTCACGATTAACCAAGTTTCGCTCTGCCATTGTATGACACAAACACATATTGACATCATACCAAAAACTCCAGAGTCACAGCGCCGAGGTCCCAGTGTCGAGGTGCCGGGTTCGATCCTGGCCCCGGGTCACTGTCCATTTGGAGTTTGCACATTCTCCCCGTGTCTGCGTGGGTCGGAGAATGTGCAAACCCAAAGATATGCAGGGTAGGTAGATTGGCCACGCTAAATTCCCCCTTAATTGGAAAAAAAGAATTGGGTACTCTAAATTTAAATTTTTTTTGTAAGTTTTCTTGTAAAAGCTACTAGAAACAAGGTTTTACTTGTTATATCAATATCCAAGAGATTTTTTTTTTTTTTTAAATAATTAAATTTTATGTAAATCAGCTCTTCAGAATTACTATGTTGATCCCACTTTTGGGGATGCTGGCACCTCTTCCACACTTAGGATAGGATACAAGAAATCGGTGGTAATTGACAGGTAAAGTTTCACGTAATTCTCTCTCTCATCTTTCTTGGTCTCTTGTCGAAGTTCCATAAAGGGCAGCATGGTGGCGCAGTGGTTAGCACTGCTGCCTCACGGCGCCAAAGTCCCAGGTTCGATCCCGGCTCTGGGTCACTATCTGTGTGGAGTTTGCAAATTATCCCAGTGTCTGCATGGGTTTCATCCCCACAACCCTAAGATGTGCAAGGTAGGTGGATTGGCCATGGTATTTTGCCCCTTAATTGGAAAAAATGAATTGGGCACTCTAAATTTTTTGAAATGTTCCCACATTCTGTTACATTTTCCTCCCCTGTACCAACAAAAACTCTAAACAAACCCATCCTGCACGCTCCTGACCACTGCATACATGCCATGTTAAAATCAAGTTAATTCTATTTAATCTATCATGGGATGTGGGCATCACTGGCTAGGTCATCATTTGTTGCCCATCCTAACTGGAGTAGAGACGGCTATGATGACCTGCATTTTTGAACCTCTGCAGTCTGTATGCTGTTGGTACACCCACAGGGAGGAAGTTCCAAGATTTTGACAAAGCGGCAGTGAAGGAACAGCAGTATAGTTCCAAGTCAGGGTGGTGCGCGGCTTGGTGGGGAATTTGCACGTGGTGGTGTTCTTCGTCATCTGCAGTCTTTGTCCTTCCAAGTTGGTAGAACTCTTGGGTTTGGAAGGTGCTCTCAAAGGAGGCTTGACGTGCAACTGCAGTGCTGAGTCTATGGTCGCCACCTTGCATCAGTGGTGGAGGGAATATGTCTTTAAGGTGGTGGTTGGGGTGTCAAATCAAGTGGGCTTTGTCCTGGATAGTGTCGAGCGTCTTGCATGATGTTGGATATGCACTCATCCATGCAAGTGGAGTATATTCCATCACACGCTTTACTTGTGCCTTGTAGATGGTGGACAGGCTTTGTAGTCAGGAGGCATGTTACTCGCCATAGGATTCTAAACTGTGACCTGCTCTCGTAGCCTGTTCTATTTTTTAAAATTCAGGGATGTGGGCAGCGCTGGCTAGGCCAGCATTCCCCAATCCTAATTGCCCTGGAGAACTGCTGCAGTCCGCAAGGTGTGGGTACACCCACAGTGCTAATTGTCCCATTCAGATTCTGGTCAATATCCAGGGTGTTGATAGGGAAGTCAGCGATGGTAATGGCATTGAACATCATGGGAGATGGTTAGATTGGCTCATCGGAGGTGGTCATTGCTTGAAACTTGCAAAATGTGTCACTTAACACTCCAAGCACGTCTTGTTGCATATGGACATAAGACTGCTTCAGTATGAAGAGTGGAGAGTGGCTCTGATGTGCAATCAGCGGGCATCTCCACTTCTGACCTTATGATGGAAGGAAGGTCATTGATGATGCAGCTGAAGATGGTTAGTCCTGGGGCACTACCCTGGCGAACAACAGCAGCATGTCCTGGGGTTGAGATGATTGACCTCCAAAACCATTCTCCATTGTGCTTGGTATAGCTCCAACCAGAGAAGTTTTCCCCTCGATACCCATTGATTTCAGTTTTGCTGGGGCTCCTTGATGCCATACGTTTCCTCTACAGAGCTCCTAGACTGGGACCTCAAAATTATGCAATCCCTTACACGTCCCAGTTTTTCCTCCTATCAGCATTAAAAATCCATTCCTGGCAGTACATAAACAATACTTCTGCTTTAGTCTTTTCTGCCCTTTTTATTCGGTTCAGCCCTGCACTGCTGGCCTCAAACCTTGATGCACATAACCACCAACCTCAAATTTGCAGAAGCATTTTACATGTTCTGAATTTACAGTCAGTCTCGGCACCAAGCTCGTTTCAACTCAGCAAGTAAATGTTGCAACATGATCTATTTTTGGCCAATACAAAACTCTAAAAACATTTTTTTTTTTTTAGAAATTTAGAGTACCCAATTATTTTTTTTCCCAATTAAGGGGGAATTTAGCGTGGCCAATCCACCTAACCTGCACATCTTTGGGTTATGGGGGTGAAACCCACGCAGACACGGGGAGAATGTGCAAACTGCACACGGACAATGACCCAGGGCCGGAATTCGAACATGGGTCCTCAGCGCCGTAGGCAGCAGTGCTAACCACTGTGCCCTTGGCCAATACAGATCTATGAATTTAACTTTAACTGTGCCACGGGGATTTTCAAATGAACTGGCAAAGACAGCATGTAAATCAATAGTCCAAGTCCAGTTTGTACGTATATGATAGTAATGTCAAGACTACTACTTTGGTATGACTATTAAAATGGTACTACTACAAAACGTACGCATTGCCCACCACCTGCCACTTCGATCTATTCAGCCCACCCACGATATAACACTCAAGGTGGCTGATCCGGAAAAGCCCTGCCACACAGGATTTCAACACAAATTCCACCTGGATAAATGAGTGGGAATCGTTGGACATGACAAACAAGTGCCTGGTCTCAAACCCGACCCAACAGTTGCCTGGTTTCAACCTTCCAAGGAAAGAGTAGTCCATCCTGAACAGGTTCAGGACTGGCCATGGCCTCTGCTTCACAAGATGGGGCATTGGTGTCAGCTCCTTATGTGCCTGTGGGAGAGCAAACTATGCACCACATCTTAGAAGAATGTCCAATCCACAGACTCAGCGGAGGCCTATCTGCACTCGACACAGCAGAACTGGAAGAAACTGCTTGGTTTAGGGACTTTGCAATCGTTAGATAAAAAAATACTACTTTGGAGCAAGTGTTCATCACATTTTTATTCAAAGAAGATAGAACATAACAGCGCAGTACAGGCCCTTCGGCCCTCGATGTTGCGCCGACCTGTGAAACCACTCTAAAGCCCATGTACACTTTTAAGAACTGTTTAACTGGTAAGTGTAAAGCTATTTATTTGTTCTTAATGCGGTTAATTCGGTTTAAATTAATTTTCTTTAACATAAACGATACACATTGGTCACAGACACACAACCTGGGAGTCCAGATCGTTAAGCCATCCTGCACCGTATAAATATTTGCCGCCTAGTAATAACACATGTCCCATGAACCAGAGGGGTCTTACCGCCTAAAAGATGATAATTTATTGACCATCCCACCCTACCAAAAAAAGCCTTTGAAAGACTGGTAGATACTAGAACAAAACCAAACTCATGGGAGAATATTCATCTTTACCGTCTGAACTCTTCAAGGTCAAAGGAAGGTCATTCCACCTCTTTAAATCAGTCTTCACTCCATACACTAGACTAGAAAAGTAAGGTTTATGAAGCTCATCTTGGCTGCGTACGAAATTACAGCCTCCCCAGATCAGCTCTCGTTCACCAGAATAAATTCACTCTTGCCCAGGTCTAACTTATACCCTGAAAAGGAACCAAACTTCCTGAGCACCTCAATTATCTCCCCACATTGGAGAGTGGATCTGAAATATAGAACAACAAAGTGTCAGCGTACAGCGACACTCTATGCTCCCTCCCTCCCTGCTCTTTCCCCCTCCACCAAAAAACGATCTCAGCACAATGGCCAGTGGCTCAATTGCCAAGGCAAACAGCAACAGGGAATATCGACACCCCTGCCGCCTACATCTGTTCAGTTGAAAGTACCCCAAGCTCAGGGCATTGGTACAGACACTCGCAGTGGGGGCCCTCCAAGCCCAAGATATAAATTTTGACCCAAATCCAAATTGACCCATAACCGCCAAAAGGTACCCCAATCAAACGCTTTTCCGCATCCAGCAAGATAATCACCTCTGGATCAGCCACTGAGGGCAACAGCACCATATTCAAGACTCCTAATGTTGGCCGACAGCTGCCGGCCCTTAACAAATCCTACCTGCTCCTCAAAAATCACCCCTGGCAGGCAGGGCTCCAAACGAGTTGCCAACATCGCAGCATCGGCATTTAACAGAGAAATGGGTCAGTACGACCTGTGGGCTCCTTGCCCTTTTTCAGGATCAAGGAGATCGATGCCTGCGCCAGCAAGGCTGGCACCCCCCCCCCCCCCCCCCCCCCCAGACGACAGCGAATCATTGATAATACCCAGCCAGCAGACTAGCAAACGGTTTATAAAGTTTGATAGGGAATCCATCCGGACCCGGTGCTTTACCCACCTGCATTCACCAAATACATGATCTCCTCCTGCCTTCTTTCACGTTCCACCTCCAGGAAGATCAACCCATCCAAAAATTGTAACACTATTGAACCTTCTTCCCGAGGCTCAGACTTACTATAACCCACGGTAAAAGGTGTCAAACACCTCATTGGTCTATGGGGCAGAAACTAACCTGCCACCCGAGTACTGAACCTAAACTATCCTTTCGGGAGGCAGTCTGCCGCTTCAGCTGGTGAGCTAGCAGATGGTTGGCCTTCTCCCCATACTCATAAAAATCCCCCTCAAATGACAAAGTTCGCCCATCAAAATCCATCTGTAATTCCTTTCTCGCTGCCAAAAGCTCCGGCGTTGGGGCAATCAAGTATTGACGATCCACCTCAAGGTTGGAATTCACCAGCCTCTGTCTCTGCACCCTCCCAGATTTATCCCTATGGGCCTTATAAGAACGTGATCTCCCCCCTAATGACCGCCTTCAATGAGTGTGGAGGGCGAGACTGCATCATTCTTATTGAACTCCACTTGCTCCCCAATAACGGAGGATATCCGATCTCCATGGAGCCTGGTTCCAACAACAGATCCTTATAATGTGGGGCGATCGCCAGGTACTCCGCCTCCTAACCCTAGTGACTGATGGGCCCGGTCCAACTCAGGAGGGGTCGTGATTTCCTCTCCCCCGCCAACTTTTTAAATATTTTAGAAACGGAATCAGTGACCCTCTTACCTTCCAGACTCTTCAGGCAGTCCAGCAATTCTTAAATTCTGCCATCTGGAGCAATTCTTCAGGTGATCGAGCTTTCGCTCTTCTGCCAGCAATGCCATCTCTACCTCCAAAGAGACAATCCAATCACTATGATCAGTAAGCACCTCCTCCATCTTCTTAATCGTCCCCTGTACCTCCACCCGCTGATCCAACCTGTCTAAGGTTGCAAATATAGGCACAGCCCCCCCAATCGCTTTCATCAGAACCTACATTTTTTCCTAAATTCACCTGAGAGGATGTCCACCAACCTGTCGGTCATCCACTGAGGGGGCAAAGACACCTCAGATGCCCTCGGTCATTTCCTCCCCTTCTGAGGCTTGCGAGCCTTCTGAATCGGGCAAAGATCCCTTGCCCAATCTATGCCTTGTGTCACTCGCCAGATGGGATCTATTTCTGTTGAACCATACCAATGTCTTCCCAAAAATCATCCAATAATCAGGCAGAAAGGGTCAAAAAAACAAATACCAGGGTGAGAGCCACCTCGTTTATGACTGCTCACCTCAGCCGCCACTTTTAACTATTGCCGTGTGGTAGGAGATTAAATGAAGCAAATACCAAAGACAAGGATATACTCAGATACAAGATATACCAGCAACAGAATATTGGTGACAAGGAAGGGGAAGGAACAGGTTGAGGGAAGGGAAGAAGAGAGACAAGAGCCTAAAAGAGGTGCAAACGTGATACAAAGTTAGAGGTGTAAGGAGATGTTACAACTGAGCAACTTATGACATATGTGAAAGTCGAATAATTCAAAAAAATTATACACACATCCAGATTGTATGCAAGTGTTGTCATAGAATCAACAGTGCAGAAGGAGGCCATTCGGCCCATCGAGTCTGCACCGGCTCTTGGAAAGAGCACCCTACCCAAGGTTAACAGCTCCACCCTATCCCCATAACCCAGTAACCCCACCCAACACTAAGGGCAATTTTGGACACTAAGGGCAATTTATCATGGCCAATCCACTTAACCTGCATATCTTTGGACTGTGGGAGGAAACCGGAGCACCCGGAGGAAACCCACGCACACACGGGGAGGATGTGCAGACTCCGCACAGACAGTCACCCAAGCCGGAATCAAACCTGGGACCCTGGAGCTGTGAAGCAATCGTGCTATCCACAATGCTACCGTGCTGCCCCCGTTTGTGCTACCGTTTGTGACACAAACATTACTTCAGCATCAAGTCAGAAAGCAGATTAAATTACACCCTGCATCTGCACTTCAAATATAATCAACCTATCAGCCAACATTTTAATATCAGCCTGGAATAGCTGGAAAAAACAACTATTCATAGTAATTTTACCAAGAAATTAGTAATTTTGTTGAAAACTCCTATAATACAGTGAGACATTTCCCATTAGCTGCCAGTGTTGAAAACTGCATTATAATCTGGGCAAGAATGGCAGTCTTGTGTTGAAGCAAAGTGGCGAGAAATTAGGATGCTGATGACATTCTGAAACACGAAGTGCAGATTGGGAATTTTGGAAAGTTCAATAAAGCAGAAATTCTGAGTTACAGAAGGAAGTGGAAATTCTGACAATGCTAAAAAGGAAATGAATAAGTCATGAAGATTTTGAGAACCGAGGTAAAGTTTAGCTGGAAAGTGACAGGAACAGAAACAATTGTGGCTTTGTTAACTTGAATTATTCAGCTGACTGTTAACTAAAGAGGATCAAACACCAAAAAGAAAGACTCTGAGCATTAACATTTACATTGTGAAGTAGTAATAGAACCTGAACCACTGCCGGAAATTAAGGTTATTGGTCAATTGAAATCTCAATTCAGCGATTCGATGCTCTGCAGGGATTGCCAGTTTTGAACAGACTTCAATGGAGGAAAGTTTTGATCACCTCCATGGATAGAAAATACTGCATACTTGATCAGAGATTTGAATGCAGACTTTTGGCAACTATCTAATTGTAAATAATCAATGGTGACACAAAATTAAAATCTACGCAAGTTTAGCATGAATTCCCAAACACACACACCGCACAATTTCTAAACCAAGGTAAGAAAGTCAACTGAGGCGCCATCTAAATTAATGTAGCACACTGCAGAACCTTCTGACCAATCTGAATTCTCACTGTGCAACTTACGCAAGTCAATCAGTTTGGTTAGTCACATGACCTCCTCAGTGACAGACACATTTTGCCTTCCCCACCACAACCCAAGTGCACCAAAAAACAAGAATGGAAATGCAAGCGTCAAATATTTCTGGAAGGACAAGATACGAACACCCAGGTGAAGTTTATGCAAATACATCCACACGGATAATCTAGTTATAAAATAAGTTGGCTCTTTTACAGTCTGCTGGCATGCCTTTACAGCTGTTTCCATTGCAATATTCCAGTCAGTTGACAGAATTCCATTTTGCGCCCAATCTGGCGTGGGCACAGTGGTGTAGCTCAGCATCCCTTCACACATCTGTTAACCAGACACTGTACTGCAGAAACAAGATAAATTTGAAATCAAAGTATTCCCACCTTAGATGGACTCTGAACCTAAAGAACTAAACAAAACGATCCAACTACTTT
The DNA here is from genome assembly GCF_047496885.1 of Scyliorhinus torazame. Classification (NCBI taxonomy): domain Eukaryota; kingdom Metazoa; phylum Chordata; class Chondrichthyes; order Carcharhiniformes; family Scyliorhinidae; genus Scyliorhinus; species Scyliorhinus torazame. The sequence goes on along the minus strand of NC_092728.1, from coordinate 93,780,662 downwards.
TTGAAGAAAGCTTAATTTCAATACCCGATTCACTTGATGATTATTCCATGAATTTATCTATTACTGCGCAATATAATTTCATTAATAAACCATTGCAGCTATTACTCAGGTCAAAATCTTTGAACTAAGGATGCAATTGCATAAAGTACCAACACTAAATTTTTAAAAAGACATATTCGTGAAAATGCACCGTGTCTCAGACTGGAACATTTGAAGCAAGATAGGAACAAAATTAAGACAATAAGTTAGTGTTGGGTCGCTCCAACAAAGAGCAGACACAATGGGCTAAATATCCGCTATCTGAGCATCCAAAGTTCTATTCCTATATTGCCAGTTCTTACTCATGCAACAGTTTCATTGTTGGAGCTATTGTATATTCAAAGGTGCATGGAAACTTTTTACCGTATTTATGTGGAGTACAATACACCCTCCAAAGGACATAGGATCAGGTGCATAAAACCTGAGAGGGTAGTTTGTGTGACAAACATGACAGCAAGCATACAACAATCTCCAGAGAGCCCACTGGGAAACTCTATAACCAGGTTCCACAATAATAAGGACTGCATAGACTTCTGGTAGTTTAGAGAGTTCAAATTTTATTCAAATTTGCCATTATTAGAATTCCATCAATTAAAGCAATCATTCAGTTAACTTGGATACAGATACACTATAAAAATTCAAAGGCTAAGTAAGGAGCTGTGCTGCATTATAGAAAAATATCTACCGAACAAACCAAAATAATCGTCGTACAATTTTTGCAGAACCAAGGAATAGATATTTGCAATGGACCATCAACAGGGACAATTTTTAAAGTTACTTTGTTGCATATTTCCAAAACATAGCGAGGAGCAAAATTACAATAGTTTGACTTTTTTCAATGTTCTTGTCACAAGCCTGACATTACCATACTGACTTGGAAATATATATCCCTTTATCTCACCTGTGTCAAAATCCCAGAACTTGCTTCCTAACAGCACCGTAGCTGTACTTACACCTCACAAACTGCAGTCTATTGTAGTTAGGGTTAGGCAATAAATGTTGGCCTTGGCAGCAACACCCAAAACTCATGGTTAGCACTTCTGCCTCACAGCATCATGGACCCGTGTTCAATTCCGGCCATGGGTGACTGTGTGGAGTTTGCACATTTTCCCTGTGGCTGCATGGGTTTTCTCCGGCTAGTCCGGTTTCCTCCCACAGTCCAAAGATGTGCTGGTGAGGTAGATTGATTGATTTGATTTATTGTCACATGTACCGAAGTGCAGTGAAAAGTATTTTTCTGCGGCCGAGGGAATGTACACAGAAAAAACATAATAGACAAAGAGAATAATCAACGGAGAACATAGACAATGGTACATCGACAAACAGTGATTGGTTATAATAATAATTACTTGTCACAAGTAGGCTACAATGAAGTTACTGTGAAAAGCCCCTAGTCACCACGTTCCGGTGCCTGTTCGGGGAGGCTGGTACTGGAATTGAACCCATGCTGCTGCCGTGTTCTGGATTACAAGCCAGCTGTGTAGCCCACTGTGCTAAACCAGCAGTGCGGAACAAGGGGCCAAACAAAGCAAATACATGAGCAAGAACAGCATAGGGTGTCGTGAATAGTATTCTTACAGGGAACAGATCAGTTCGAGGGGGAGTCGTTGAGGAGTCTTGTAGCTGTGGGAAAGAAGCTGTTCCTATGGCTGGATGTGCGGGTCTTCAAACTTCTGTACCTTCTGCCTTATAGAAGGGTCTGGAAGAAGGCAATGCCTGGGTGGGAGGGGTCTCTGATAATGCTGGCTGCCTTCCTGCCCATTGGCCATGCTAAATTGCCCCTTAGTGTCCAAAGATGTACACGTTAAGTGGGGTTACATGGACAGGGCAGGGGGGTGGACCTAAGAGGGATGGTGCAGACTCGATGGGCTGAATGGCCTCCTTATGCACTGTCGGAATTCTATGGTTCTAGGTCCTAGCTGTCAGATTCTACAATGGTACTACAATGGTCGTACATTTTATGGGTTGGATAATGAATTTCCTGTAGTTTTAGTAATCTTTTGCAAATTCAATAATCAACCAACTATTTGTGTCTCCAGACCGCCCTAGGATAGCAGGGAATAAATTTGAAAGCTCAAGCAAACATGGTTTGCAATAAAATATTATGCAGGGCAGCATGATTGTACAGTGGTTATCACTGCTGCCTCACAGCATCAGGGACCCAGGTTCTGTTCCAGTCTTGAGTGACCACCCGTGTGTAGTTTGCTCCTTCTCCCCATGGGTTTCCTCGGGTGCTCCGGTTGCCTCCCAGAGTCCAAAGATAGGTGGGGTTACAGGGATGGGCTTAGGTGAGGTGCTCATTCAGAGGGTCAGTGAAAGAATGACCTCTTTCTGCACTGTAGGGATTTTATGATTCAGATTTAAATTACGATCAAGAATAAATTTTATATTCCATGATTGTTGCCATGGTTAGGCATCGTGTTAAGAGAAAATAAGCCGAGGAAATAAGCCAAGGCAATAGCCAGGGTGTAATGCCACCTAGTTTGCCTATATAGAAGTATACAGCACAGGACGCCCTTCAAACCATAAAGTATGTTCCAGCTCTTTAGTGCAGCAAACCAAAACTAATCCTACTGCCCTGCCTGCTCCCCATAATGTGGTATCTATCTCGGCTGAAATACCATGTGCAATTTTCCCTCAAATGATGCAACGGTTATTGTCTCAGTCACTCCTTTGGACAAAGAATTCTTTGCTTAAAAGGGCTGAACCATTGCCACAGCAGCTTATCCAACCAGTGGAAATTTTTTTTTTTCCTGGTCACTATAAAGACTATTAAAAGTCCTCTTCACATTCTCTGCACCAGTGGAAAAGGACCCAGAATCGCAAATAGTCACTTCAAATTCCCACCCCAAGCATCGTGGTGAACCTATACTCTTGTGTTCTACATGACATTAATCTCCTTCTGTAATGGCCTCATCCAATACACATGTCTACTTTGTGGAATAGTGGTATCTCCCTGCCCACAATTTTAAATCGATGCTCTCAGTTCTTGTTTATCTCAAAATCTGTATAAATGGGGGGGGGGGGTTTATAGATTAAAATGTATTTTCCATCCACCAGTCCATTGAGTATTTCACTATGTTCATCACTGCTTACCAAACCTTTCACCCACTCTTGGGTCATCAGCAAATTTCTAGATTATAGCCCCCAAGCATAAATCATCCCCAAATACTAAAATTGAAAACATCACCCAGCATTGGCTGCATGGGTGTGCAATGCTCAACCCTTCAGCATGTGTGCGCAACGCTCAACCCTTCAGCATGGGTGCGCAACGCTCAACCCTTCTGCATGGGTGCGCAACACTCAACCCTTCTGCATGGGTGCGCAACGCTCAACCCTTCTGCATGGGTGCGCAACGCTCAACCCTTCTGCATGGGTGTGCAACGCTCAACCCTTCTGCATGGGTGTGCAACGCTCAACCCTTCTGCATGGGTGTGCAACGCTCAACCCTTCTGCATGGGTGTGCAACGCTCAACCCTTCTGCATGGGTGTGCAACGCTCAACCCTTCTGCATGGGTGTGCAACGCTCAACCCTTCTGCATGGGTGCGCAACGCTCAACCCTTCGACATTTCTAACAGTACAATTACCCTAACTCTGTTTCCCAGCCAACTTTCTATCCTTACTGATATATTGCGTTTCATACCACATACCTGACTTCAAACAGTTAGCAGCCAGTATAGTACATGACTATTCAACAAGTGCTGCAGACATTTGATTATTATTAAGTCTGTTAATTCTGGAGCCAAATTCAATGCCTCTTTCTATTCCCTCCCCACACTTACCACCTACTCATACCCCACAAAAACGTAAAAATTTAAAATAAACTCCAATTTTAATCTCTGCATTTATGCTTGGGTAAATTTTATTTCCAGATGGGGTTTGACTTCTATTTAAGACTGCAATGCACAACTTTACGACAAGACGAGAAAGAAAAGAAATCAATTCAGTGCACTAAACAAATTCAAGCAGACAGAAGACAGCAGCTTCTGTTCATTTACAGGATTTCAACAGGGCAGACAGCCCAGGAACGCAAAATACACCAACCCTCACCGAAAGCTAGAATTCCAAAATATTCTCATACAAAAGTAAAAATATCTCAAGTATATAGTCAATTTAGAGATTCAGACCACCAAAACTGTGAAGACAGCTTTCACTTTTAGGAAGTCAGAAAACAAAGGCCGTATCATTCACCCAATTCTTCACCAATATAAAACAACATGGTCACGGATTAAAATCAGTTCTACATTCCATTATAAATCAGCTTTGAGACATGGTCCATTTTTTAGATGCGGTTACATTCATTTTAATGTAATCATCTTGATAGTATGGAAATGGTTTGGTCACACTACCTTTAGTAGACAGCAACCACATTTTCTAAACCCCTTGATTATAGCAGCCTTCAATTTAACTTGAATAATTATGTAAAACATATGCAAATTTTAACTGCTTGACCTTAACTATCGGCTTCTGTAACATTTCAAATACATTGCACTACCGAAGATCAATACCATCAGAATTGCTCAGCATACGCAACATTATTTGAAACATAGCTAGAGAGGGAATGTGCAATTGTTTAATCGTTCGCTCACCCATCCAAAAAGAGAAAAGTATTCTACTAATATGCACCTTCAGTCGAGAGGTTGATCATGAAGCGCATCACCTCCATACTCCCAGAACGCCTTGATCCACTGCAATTCGCATACCGCCGCAACCGGTCCACATCAGACACCATTTCCCAGGCCCTACACTCATCCCTAGAGCATCTCGAAAACAAGGAGTCCTACATTAGACTCCTATTTATTGACTACAGCTCCACCTTCAACGCCATAATCCCAGCCAAGCTCATATCAAAGCTCCAAAACCTAGGACTCGGCTCCCCACTCTGCAACTGGATCCTCGATTTTCTGACCAACAGACCACAGTCAGTAAGAATGAACAACAACACCTCCTCCACAATAGTCCTCAACACCGGCGCCCCGCAAGGCTGCGTACTTAGCCCCCTACTCTACTCCCTGTACACACACGACTGCGTGGCAAAACTTGGTTCCAACTCCATCTACAAGTTTGCTGACGATACGACCATAGTGGGCCGGATCTGAATAACGATGAGTCCGAATACAGGAGGGAGATAGAGAACCTAGTGGAGTGGTGTAGCGACAACAATCTCTCCCTCAATGCCAGCAAAACTAAAGAGCTGGTAATTGACTTCAGGAAGCAAAGTACTGTACACACCCCTGTCAGCATCAACGGGGCCGAGGTGGAGATGGTTAGCAGTTTCAAATTCCTAGGGGTGCACATCTCCAAAAATCTGTCCTGGTCCACCCAAGTCGACGCTACCACCAAGAAAGCACAACAGCGCCTATACTTCCTCAGGAAACTAAGGAAATTCGGCATGTCCACATTGACTCTTACCAACTTTTACAGATGCACCATAGAAAGCATCCTATCAGGCTGCATCACAGCCTGGTATGGCAACTGCTCGGCCCAGGACCGCAAGAAACTTCAGAGAGTCGTGAACACCACCCAGTCCATCACACGAACCTGCCTCCCATCCATTGACTCCATCTACACCTCCCGCTGCCTGGGGAAAGCGGGCAGTATAATCAAAGATCCCTCCCACCCGGCTTACTCACTCTTCCAACTTCTTCCATCGGGCAGGAGATACAGAAGTCTGAGAACACGCACGAACAGACTCAAAAACAGCTTCTTCCCCACTGTCACCATCTCCTAAATGACCCTCTTATGAACTGATTTCATTAACACTACACCCTGTATGCTTCATCCGATGCCAGTGCTTTTGTAGCTACATTGTATATGTCGTGTTGCCCTATTATTTATTTTCTTTTATTCCCTTTTCTTCTCATGTACTTAATGATCTGTTGAGCTGCTCGCAGAAAAATACTTTTCACTGTACCTCGGTACACGTGACAATAAACAAATCCAATCCAATCCACCTTGATATTATCCTACTTATCATGCAAATACAATACATTTCATTCAAAACTCATTCACAGCTTTATGCCGTGAATTGTTCACTACATATGAACACTTAAGAGGAGTAGACCATTCAGTCCCTCAAGCCTGCTTCACTATTCAATAAAATCACGGTTATAGTGGCACACTGGTTAACACTGCAGGCTCACAGAGCGGAGGACCCGGGTTCGATCCCGGCCACGGGCCACTGTCCGTCTAGAGTTTTCACATTCTCCCCGTGTCTGCATGGGTCTCACCCCCACAACCCAAAGATGTGCAGGATAGGTGGAGTGGCCATGCTAAATTGCCCCTTAATTGAAATTTATTTTTAAAAATCATGGCTGATCTGACTGTGGCCTTAAGTGCACATTCCGATTACCTCCAAAATCCTTAGATTCTTGACCAACAAGGGAGTCTATCTACCATTGCCTTAAAAATATTTAATGACCCTGCCTCCACTGCTCTCCAGGAAGAGAATTTCAAAGACTCAACTCAAAGAATTTCCTCTCATCACCGTTTTAAATGGAGGCCCCTTATTTCTAAACTGTCTCTCTTCGTTCCTAGACTCTTCAACAAGGGGAAACATCCTTTCAGCATGTCAATTTCCCTCAGGATCTTGTTTTAATAAGATCACCTCTCATTCTTCTAAATTTCAATCAATACAGGCCCAGCTTGTCGAACCTTTCCACATAAGATACCACTAAGCCCACCCCCCCACCACCACACAACTCCAAATGTAGATTATAAATGTAGATACGAGTTCACTCTATTGATAAGGTTAATCTCCGCCACCCCAATAGCCTAATTTATTAATAATAATCTTTATTAGTGTCACAAGTAGGCTTACATTAACACTGCAATGAAGGTACTGTGAAAATCCCTATTCTTCATTGCTTCCACCAAGTACATACAGCTTATTTTGAACATCTTTTCTGCTGACATGAAGTGGTAAGATGCAAAAAAAGCTGACACTGTGCCGATGGCTTCCTTTTGTTCTGTACCATTCTTTTGTGATTTATGATTCAACCACATGAAGAATTCAACAACACGTCCGGTGCTGTCACGATCACCGGCTATTTCCAACTTGGCAACACTGCCCAACTCCACCCCCACCTTAGCTCATCTGCTGCCGAAACCTTCATCCATGCCTTTGTTACCTCTAGATGAAACTAACCCAACACACCTGGCCAACCTCCCACATTCTTTGGCTTTGACAAAGAGTCATCCAGAGTCGAAACGTTAGCTCCCTTTTCTCTCCACAGATACTGTCAGACCTGCTGAGATTGTCCAGTATTTTCAGTTTTTGTTTCAGATTCCAGCATCCGCAGTAATTTGCTTTCATCTCCCACATTCTATCCTTCATGATTCAAGGCCATCTAAAATCTGCTACCCATGTCTTTTCTTGCATCACGTCTCATTCACCCTTTTTACTTGCACTGACCTACACTGACGCCTGGGCAAGCAACACCTCTAATACAAAAATTCTTATTCTGGTTTCCAAATGTCTCCACAGCCTCGCTTCTCATCATCTCAAATCTCCCCCAGCCTTGAAATCCTCCAAATCTGCGCTTCTCCATTTCTTGCCTCTTGAGTATCGCCAACTTTAAATCACTCCACCATAATTGCCATGCCTTCAGCTGCCAAGGTCCTAAGCTTTAGAAATCCACCCCCAAACCTCGCGCCACTCATTCCTCCTTTGAAATGCTCGTTTAGCTCTGGCCAAGCTTTTGGTCATTTGCCCTAATGGCTCAGTGCTAAATTTTGATTGCTCCTGTCAAGCACCATGGGACATTTTATTACATCAAAGGAACTTTATAAATAAACTGCTGACACAGGGGTCACCAACCTCACCGAGGTCCCTGAACGTCAGAGGTCCCTGAACCCACTACCCTCACAACTGAGTTTCAAAGAGCCTCATCACGGCAGGTAATAGATCAAGAGCAGAGGATGATGGCAGTACAGCCATAAACAACGGAGGTCGGCAAAAGGCTCCAGGGTGGAAATCTGGACCCAGTTCCCCACGCAGCAAATTCTTAGCCTCAACAGTAGGGTGCTGCAGGGTGGCATAAGAAGTGGTGTACCCACATGCGTGGTGAAGATGGGTGGCACAGTAGCACAGTGGCTTCACAGCTCCAGGATCCGAGGTTCGATTCCCGGCTCGGGTCGCTGTTTGTGCGGAGTCTGCACATTGTCCCCATGCCTGCGTGGGCTTCCTCCGGGTGCTCCGGTTTCCTCCCACAGGCCAAAGTTGTGCAGGTTAGGTGGATTGGCCATGCTAATTTGCCCCTTGGTGTCAAAAAAGGTTAGGTGGGGTTATGGGGATAGGGTGGAGGTATGGGCTTAGGTAGGGTGCTCCTTCCAAGGGGCGTGCAGACTCGATGGGACGAATGGCCTCCTTCTGCACTATAAATTCTGAGGGGAGGGGGCTGCCAAATACCCACCACTCATCTGCCCTCCCCCACCCCGTGCTCTCTGGCGCCTCCTGGCGATAAGTTAGGATCAGAAGGAGGTGGGGGAGAAAAAAGGCGAGAAACGAATAAGGAACTGAGTGAGCGGGGCTGAAGAATCTTTAAAAAGGAACAGCACGTTCCCGTTAGCTCCCACCTTACTTCCCCAACCAGCCCGTATACGGAACATCCTTCTGGCGACTCTTTTAAAAACGTTTGCACAAACGGATGGGGGGGGGGGGGGGGTGCGCTCCGCCCCACTGCCCGCTTCCCCAACGATGACAGGAGCCCAAACAACTGACTGGGTAAGGGAGTGAGGACCGGGACGCTCAGTCAGCACGGGGGGGGGGGGGGGGGTGGCAGCCCACCTCGCCGCGGCCTACTGCCGCTCGGGAGCCTCGGCTTTGCCAGCGGGGAGGCGGGCAGCCCAGGCTCCGGCCGGCGGATCCGTGACCTTCAGCGGCCCTCACCTCCCTGCCCGAAACGCCCCAAAGGTTCTCGCTCACCTGGTTTCTCCAGCCTGCCGGACATTTCCTGACGCCGGCCCGCGGGGGTTCTTCTCCTCTCCCCCGCCCCTTCGATGAGGAGAAATCCCCACTCACTCGGTCCCCATGACGTCTCCCGCCCGCCACCTTACCGCAGCCGCCCGTTACTTTCCAAACCGCCTTCTCTCCTCCTGCCGCCCGCCCAGGGCCGGCCTCTCCCTCTCTCTCTCTGCTGAGCTGACTGACTGACTCGCAGACTGGCCGCGGGAGGACGGGATCCGCAGCGGAGGACTTTAAAAAAAAAAGCCCACCCCCCGAGCGAAGGAGGAGCCCTGCTCCCTGCTCTCCCTGCCCTCAGCCGCCCAAAACTCGCCCCATCCGCCAGCTGCAGCGCCCCCTGCCGGCCGGAGTACCGCGTCGCCGCCTGCCTGCCGAGCGGAGGACCACAACGCCACCTGCCGGTGGGAGGACCACATCGCCGCCTGCCTGCCGGCCGGAGGACCATGCCAACCTTGTGTCTCTCCCACCCCCACAAACACGCAAAGCCTCTCCAGGTGCACGTCACAACAACAACTTTGATTTCATAGAATTTACAGTGCAGGAGGCCATTCGGCCCATCGAGTCTGCATCGGCCCTTGGAAAGAGCAGCCTACACAAGCCCGCGTCTCCACCCTATCCCCGTCACCCTGTAACATCACCTAACCTCTTTGGACACTATGGGGCAATTTAGCATGGCCAATCCATCTAACCGGTGCATCTTTGGACAGTGGGAGGAAACCCACGCAGACACGGGGAGAAAGTGCAAAATCCCCACAGTCACCCGAGGCCGGAATTGAACCTGGGGCCCTGGTGCTGTGAGGCAGCAGTGCTAACCACTGTGTTACCATGCTGCCCAAAAGCATAATACTCTGCAGGTAATCTGGAATAAAACCATCGCTGGTATAAAGGAGGCAGAAGCAGTTCGGGCAGCATCTGCAGCGGGAGAAACAAGAGTTAACGTTTCGAGTCTCTAGAGCTCTTCCTCAGAGCTAAACAGAGGGGGTAGAGAACCTTTGAGGTGGGGCGGAGCAAAATTGAAGGTCAGGGAGGAGCTCAGGAGAGATTTGACAAAGATGTCATGGACACAAGAGCACAGGAAGTGTTAATGGTAGAACGAAGGATGTAAGAAAGCAGAATGTGTTAATAGACTGGTATAGAGTCTGCACCGGCCCTTGGAAAGAGCACCCTACTTAAGCCCACACCTCCACCCTATCCTCGTAACCCAATCTAACCTTTTGGGTTACCCCCCACAGTCCAAAGATGTGCGTGTTAGGTGGATTGGCTATGCTAAATTGCCCTTAGTGTCCAAAAAATGTTAAGTGGGGTTACTGGGTTACGGGGATAGGGTGGAAGTGTGGGCTTGGGTAGGGTGCGCTTTCCAAGGCCCGGTGCAGACTCGATGGGCCGAATGGCCTCCTTCAACAATGTAAATACTATGATCCTAAGGGGCAATTTAGCATGGCCAATCCATCTAACCTGCACATCTTTGGACTGTGAGAGGAAACCGGAGCTGTGGCCAAGCTTTTGTCAAGCATCTTGTGTGATTCAGTGTCAGATTTTATTTGCTAATTGTCCTGTCCAGCACCATGTCACATCTTATTACTCAGTAAATGCTGGAAATACCCTGCAGGTCTGTCAGCATCTGTGGAGAGAGTTCCAACTATATTTTCTTTCAGCTTCTTACATTTTATTTGGGGTCACCTCAATGCTGGCTGATCACTCTTCTCCATCTCTTCCTGTCAACAGCCATTCCTCTTCTAATCCCACCTATTTACGTCTCTTGTCATCTCATCTGTCCATCTGGTCTGGGGCCTCCTCCAACTCCTCCTTCCTAGCAGGCCCACCTCCATCACTCACATCATCACGTGTCCTTTCTCTCTCTCCGCCATGGATGACCAATGGGCAAATAATGTGCAAATGTAGCAATTTCAAGAAACACATGGGGAGGTTAAGATGCTGTTTTTGAGAAGTTAACAGCGAGCAAATCATCCAGCGGCAGGGTGGCACAGTGGTTAGCACTGCTGGCTCACAGTACCAGGTACTCGGGTTCAATTCAAGCCTTGGGTCACTGTCTGTGTGGAGTTTGTATGTTCTCCCCGTGTCTGTGCGGGTTTTCTCCGGGTCCTCTGGTTTCCTCCCACAGTCCAAAGATGTGCAGGTTAGGTGGACTGGCCATACTAAAAATTTCCCCGAGTGTCCAAAGTGTTAGGTGGGGTAGCTGTGTGTTGGAGATAGGGTGGGAGCTCTCGAAGGTCGTTGCAGACTGGATGTGCTGAATGGCCTCATTTTGCACTGTAGCGATTCTATGTTCTACTTGTGACAATTCACAATTCCTGGGGTTTCTCCCCTTCGACACTAGTTTCTGGCCAGCTTACACAGTAATAACAGCTCGTGCCATTCAAACACCTCAATCTTTCCAGCAAATTCCGATCCAGTGTCTCAAAAGGACCTTTCATCCGAACAAGTGGTTAAAAGTAGTAAACAAATGTAGAATAATACTTCCAAAACATTTCGGGAGAAATTAGCTTATCCAAAAATGATGAGATATTCTCAAATCAAACTGAACAAATATACCTATACAAGAATTACAAGGTATTATGATTGATAATTAAAACTCAGTAAATGAAACTCTTTTTAAAAAGTCACCAGTACCAAGGAACTTGCGTCTGTTAAAACCACTGCCTTGTTTATCCAAATCCTTGTGGACCTTTGGATAGGCGAGAGACTGATATCCACTCAGTGACACTGAGCAGGACACACAGATTCTCCTGCTCACTATTACCCTTATCCGATCTACATATTCAAAATCACAGCTGCACTGAGCTGGCATCCAGACCACAGTTACATTTTAATTGAATGTAAACAGAGCGCTGACAGGAAGTTAGATTACATTATAAGTAAAACAAAAATTAAATAATTCCCAAGTGCCAGTGGAGCAGGTGAATAAGGCGTTTGAAGACCTTTATCGGGATAAGTCGGAACTGTCGGGGGATGAGTCGGTATGCGGGAATTTCTGGAGCAACTAGAGTGCCCGGGGAGGAGGAGAGAGCAGGATTGGAGGAAGCAATGGGGGTGGAAGAATGCAGGCAGCGATTGGAAAGATGCAGTTCCCGATGGAATTTTATTAAAAAATTCAGGAATAAGTTGGCACCGCTGATGGTAGAAATGTTTGAGGATGGCAATGGTTCGGGGAGTATTGCCAGAGAAGATGGGACAGGCATCCATCTCACTATTCCCTAAAAAGGATAATGATCCGGTAGAGTGTGGGTCGTACAGGCCCATTTCTCCACTGAACGCTCAGATATTGGCAAAGGTGCTGGCACCGAGGTTGGAGGAGAGCCTCTCGAAGGCTGTTGGGGAGGATCAGACGGGGTTAATTTACGTGGCAATCAGCTGTCATCAATAGTGCAGCAGCTGCTTTTCTAGCAAAAGGAAGGGAGTTGGAGGTAGTGGTGGCAGTAGATGCGGAGATGGCGTTTGACAGAGTGGAGTGAAGCTATCTACTGTGCTGGAGAAATTTGGCATGGGGCCTCCGTTTGTGGCATGGGTGAAATTGTTGTACAAGAATCCGACAGCATGTGTACGGACCGTATGAATTCGGGGTACTTTCCACTATTTCGGGGAACGAGGCAGGGCTGCCTCATATCCCCCTTTTGTTCGCGCTGGGGATTGAACCCTTGGCCATTGTACTGAGGGGTTCGGACTTATGGAAGGGATAGTGAAGGGGGGTGGAGTATAGGATGTCTCTGTACACGGATGAACTGCTGTTGTGCATCTCAAACCCAAGCTCGTCGGTGAGGGATATAATGGGGTTGCTGACGAGATTCGGGGCATTTACAGGATACAAGTTGAATCTAGGGAAAAGCAAATATTTTGTGGTGTCTTCTCCAGGGGCTGGAGTGGGAGGGTTGCCATTTCAGTCAACAACTCATTTTAGGTATTTGGGGGTGCAGGTGGTGGGGAATTGGGCATGGCTTTGTAAGCTCAATTTCATGAGTTTGGTGGGGAAGGTGAAGGAGGGCTTGTTGCAGTGGGATAGTCTCCCCTTGTTGCTGACAGGCCGGGTGCAGGCAGTGAAGGTGAACATTCTGCCTCGGTTCTTGTTTCTGTTTCAGTGACTGCCGGTCTTTTTACCAAAGGCATTTTTTAAAAGGGGTGGATAGGCTGGTCTCGTCCTTTGTGTGGACAGGGAAGGTGGCTAGGATAAGCAAAGTCTTGCTCCAAAGGAGGCGACAGTCGGGGGGGGATTGGCCCTCCCGAACCAGTTATACTATTACTGGGTGGTGAATGCGGAGAAGATGCGGGGTTGGAGTAGGGAGATGGAGGCTTTATGGGTGTGGATGGAGGCGGGTTCCTGTAAGGGACAAAAAAGTGCTGGCAACAGCGCCATTACCGTTTGCCCCAGGGAAGTACTCAAGTAGTCCTGCGGTGGTAGCCACGCTGAAGATTTGGAGGCAATTCCTATTTTTTTTTAATTTAGAGTACCAAATTATTTTTTTCTAATTAAGGGGCAATTTAGTGTGGCCAATCCACCTAACCTGCACATGTTTAGGTTGTGAGGGTGAAACCCATGCAAACACGGGGAGAATCTGCAAACTCCACACAGATAGTGACCCAGGGCTTGGATCGAATCCGGGTCCTCCGGATGTCTTGGCCTTCACCTTGTTGATCGGTTGCGGGTCCTGTTGGGGTGGAGGTCAGCATCCCCCCCCCCCCCGTGCGTCGGTGTGGCTGGGGGATCTAATGGAGTTACTGTATTCGGAGAAGGTCAAGTTTGTTCTGAGAGGGACAGAATGAGGGGTTTGTTTATCTTACACGTTGGGGACCTGGTGCCGTCAAGGTGTGGGGGTTGGGGGGGGGGAGTGAGGTAGGTGGGTGGTGTTGGGGTTGTGCTTATTTGTTGTAAAAATATTAAAATGTTGAAAATTTGAATTAAAATATTTTTCAAAAAAAAATTCAAAGTTGGAATTGGACTGGTGGGAGATATTTAGAATACATTTTTAATTGAGAAACCATCCCAAAAGACCTAAGTCAAAAATGCAGATAGCAGTAAATTTTAAAAGAATATAACAGAAGACAGGATAAATCATATTTGATGAACTCTATGCTTCAGGTTTTGAAACCACAGTGTTGAACAATGGCAAATATTGTTGGATGTTAAAAACGACAGATTTTGAGTTCCTGGGAGAGATTTATTTTTTTATTCATTCTTGAGATGCGAACATCACTGACACGGCCATCATTTATTGCCCATCCCCAAATGCCGTTGAGCATAATCTGAGTGATTTAACAGGCCATTTCAGAGAGTCGTTAAGAGTTAACCACATTGCTGTGGGTCTGGAGCCGCTTGCAGGCCAGACCAGGTAAGGTTAGCGGAAATCCTTCCCCGGAGTAGTGAAACAAATGAGTTTTCATAATTATTATCATTATTAATGAAACTGGCATTTTATTCCAGAATCATTAGTTAAACTTAAATTCCTCCTGCTGCGCTGGTGGGATTTAAACTGCTGCCAGCAGATTATTAGTCCAGGCCTCTGGATTACTAGTCCAGTAACATTACCACTATAATGTTAAAAGAGTTAGTGTAGGAGATTGTTTTTAAAAAATAAATTTAGAGTTTTCCAAATAAGGGGCAATTTAGCGTGGCCAATTCTACCTTGCACATCTTTGGGTTGTGGGGGTGAGGATCAGGATTTGCTGAAGACATCCATAATTCCTGCAATCGCAGGGAATCCTAACTTGAATTTGCCTAGACACTTGCATCTTGTTACATTTAAAATCATATCCCATCATGCCTTGTAAATGCTGGGTACTGCAGTTGCTAGTCAGATTTCTACCTGTTTCTGGCCAGACCCATACATCTGTTGCTATACAGATCGCGTCCCATCATGCCTAGCTACATTCAGGTTACTGCTGTTACTAGGCAGATTTTGTTTTATTCAAATTTAATTAAAAAATTTTTTTTTTAGAGTACCCAAATTTTTTTTTACCAATTAAGGGGCAATTTAGCATGGCCAATCCACCTACCCTGCACATCTTTTTGGGTTGTGAGGGAGACATCCATGCAGACATGGGGAGAATGTGCAAACTCCACATGGACAGCGACCCGGTGTAGGGATCGAACCCGGTCCTCAGCACTGTGAATTGTAGGAGATTGTGTGACGAGTTTTAGTTTCAATGGAGAGGATAATGAATTGCTGAAGACACCATAATTCCTGCAATCGCAGGGAATCCTAACTTTATGCAGCTCTGATTTATTTTTTTAAACTTTACCTAGATGCCCAATCTGTACTGATAGCTATTCAGAAGAATGGAAAGCAGAACTGCAACTTAAGTGTCTTGATCAGTATAGCGTAAGGGTGTTTGGGTTAGTAAAGATTAATGTGAGACAGCACTGCCCACATTATGATGCAGAGAGAGACACGTGATGATAGATTGTCTGTGGAGAGAGTCTGAGGGAAGTCAGCATGAAAATAGCACCTAGTCAGGGCCATACCTTGGAGATGTGTACATTGTATGTTAACAATAAACCGTTTATGTTCAACTACACAGGACTCCAGAACTCATAGCGAGACACCAAACAACATTCTAACAGTCAGCTGCTCAAGACTCCCAATCGGTAACTTAACATACAAACAAGGAGCAGGTGTAGGCCATTCGGCCACTGGAGTCTGCACTGCCATTTAATAAGATCATGACTGATCTGATAGTAACCTCAAAGCTGCATCCCGCCTTCCCCAGATAACCTACATCATGTTTGTTCGCTGTTTGTGTATCTGGGGAGTAGAAAAGTGTAAGTGTCTTACATTATATCAACACTGATAAAAATGTGGGGTTGGAATGCATCACTTGAAGAAACTCTAATTGGCAGAGTCAAGAGAATGAAACGCAGAGAATAAATAATATTAATAGAATGTGTATCTTCAAATATGCAGACATATGTTAGATCCTGCACAAGCCTTTGGGGGGGCGACACGGTGGCAGAGTGGTTAGCACTGCTGCCTCGCCGTGTCAGGGACCTGGGTTCAATTCTGGCCTTAGGTCACTGTGTGGAGTTTGTACTCCCCCCCCCATGTCTCTGTGGCTTCCTCTGGATGCTCTGGTTTCCTCCCACAGTCCAAAAATGTGTGGGCTAAGTGGACTGGCTATGCTAAAATTATCCCTTAGTGTCCAGAGATGTGCAGATTAGGTTATGGGGTTACGGGGATAGGGAAGGGTGGACGGGGGAGTAGACACGGGTAGTGTGCTCTTTCAAAGGGTCGGTGAAAAGTCGATGGGCAAATGGCCGACTTTTGCGCTGTAGGGATTCTATGGAAGATGAACCTCCATGGGAGCATAACATTGGAACACCAAAAATAGAGGAACAACAGATTCTTTCTATTTTTTGTTATTTGTTCAAGGGATATGAATATCACTAGACCAACATTTATTGCCCATTCCTAATTGCCCTTGTTCAGAGGGTATTTAACAGTTAACTGCATTACTGTGGGTCTGGAGTCACATGTAGATCAGACCAGGTAAGGACAGCAGATTTCCTAAAAGACATTAGTGAACCAGATGGGTTTTTATGACAATTAACAATGGTTTCATCAATAAACTTTTTTAATAGCAGATTTGTATTGAATTCTGCTGTGGTGGGATCTGAACCCCAGTCCCCAGAAAATTACCCTGGGACTCTCGAATACTAGTCCAGTGACAATACCACAATGCCACCATCTTTATTGGTACCAATACATTACTACGACACATTCCTCATTACTGGGAATCATCTCAACTCTTAAGCTCGGAGACTTCCGGTTGCGGCTATGCGGAGCTAAGTCGCACGTTCGGCAGCTCCCGCTAAAAACAGACTTTTGGGCTCTTTTTAGGGCCCGTAACGGTGCTTGTTCGACATTTCCCAGCGTGGGAAGGGGACAGCAACATTCCCCCAATAGTGTACGGATTGGACCAGGAGTGGGGCAATTTTAAAAATGGCACTGAAGCAAAGAAAGGTGGGAGGGAGGAGGACCAAGATGGCGGCAGGTGGAGACCAGGCAACATGGAGGCAGTGGGCGCAAGAGCAGCAGGAGCATCTCCAGCGCTGTCTTAAGGAACTGAAAGCAGAGCTGCTGGAGCCGATGAAGGCTTCAATCGATAAGCTGCTGGAGACCCAGACGGCCCAAGGGGCGGCGATCCGGGAGGTCCGGCAGAAGGTCTCGGAGAACGAGGACGAGATCCTGGGCCTGGCGGTGAAGGTGGAGGCGCACGAGGCGCTCCACAAGAAATGGCAGGCGAGGTTCGAGGAGATGGAGAACCGGTCGAGGCGGAAAAACCTGCGGATCTTGGGTCTCCCGGAGGGACTGGAGGGATCGGACGTGGGGGCCTACGTGGTCACCATGCTGAACTCTTAAGCTCGCCCACATTCACATAAATGAATAAATGCGAGACCAAACACAGACCACAGACCACTGTGTCACAGCTATTGCTGAGTAGATGGGGATTAACTTTAGAGTCGGGGTTTCTTCAAATGCACAATGCAGCTTCTCTGAAGACAGTATGGTGAGGAGGTCATCAAAAGGGCACCATGGTCACATATTGGTCATTTACTGTGTAAGAAAGGTTTGTTTGAGAGGAGGTGGAGAAACCGTGCTGCCTGGAGCATTGCAGTTTCACTTTTTCATCACTTTCAATGAAAGGATTGTATTTGCCCCAAAAAGTGCTTTCATTACAGTTCAATAGGGAATATGGAATCCCCAATGCTACAATTTGGGCTTTTCCCCAGCTGAATACATGTTCATAGCTTTAAAAAAAAAAAATTTAGAGTACCCAATTATTTTTTTCCAACTAAGGGACAATTTAGCGTGGCCAATCCACCTACTCTGTACATCTTTGTGTTGTGGAGGCAAAACCCACACAGACACGGGGAGAATGTGCAAACTCCACAGGGACAGTGACCCGGGGCCGGGATCGAACCTGGGACCTCAGCGCCTTAGGCAGCAGTGCTAACCACTCCGCCACCGTGCCGCCCTTCTTCAGGTTCACAGTTAATAGGAATCTCCTTTGAACTGACATTTATAACTTGTGGCTAATTTAAAGGGGCAGAATGGCACAAGAAGGACAATGGACCGTTCCACTGTATGATGCAGCAGACACAACAAGTGACAATTCCTTCAGGCCAAGCCAACAACTGATTTTATTTACAACTGATAAGATTGTACAAGCAAAAAAATCTTAAGTAGACAGCAACCAAATATTTGACTTCCATATTATGTAAACTATTCAAAAATGAAATGTTAAGAGCCCTGAAATTTGAAAGTTGCACCCAGAATCCTTCAATTGCATTCCTGGCGAATGTAAATGACCATTATGCCCCCCATACACCCCTCCCCGCACCCCAATCCCAACAGAGAAGCTGACAAAATATCATAATTCTCTTATCTCATATTTCTATTGATGCATTTTAATTCTTTTGGGAAAACAAGTAAAGGTTCAAGGCGCCAGCGAAATGCAGGAACCAGCAGTTCTGAGAATATAGAGGTTGTTAAGATTTTAAAAGGATCACGGCGCCGAGGACCCGAGTTCGATCCTGGCCCCGGGTCACTGTCTGTGTGGAGTTTGCACATTCTCCCCGTGTCTGCGTGCGCTTCACCCCCACAACCCAAAGATGTGCAGGGTAAGTGGATTTGCCACGCTAAATTGCCGCTTAATTGGAAAAAAATAATTGTGTACTCTAAATTTAAAAAAAAAGATTTGGAAAGGAAGTGAGAGTGTAGATAGAGACATCATTAATCAGCTGGTGGGGGGGTGGGTGGAGGGGGGGGGGGGGTTGAGGTCAAGTGAACATAACCATTGGATCAGAGTCAAATGAGAGAAGTTAGGGAACACTTCTTCACATGAAAGGTGGTAGAATTTTGGAACATTCTCCCACAAAAGCAGTAGGTGCTGGCTTGATTAACAATCTTATATCCGAGATCAATACATTTTAGCTAGCCAAGGGTATGAAAAATGTGGAGCCATGACCATTGGATGGAGTTGGGATACGGAATCAGCCATGACCTCACTGAACATACCCAAAGGACTGAGTGGAGTACTCCTGCTCCTATGCTCCTAATAATCTTTCGGATGGAGCATAAAAAGCCATGGGTTTGACTGGATAGAGTCAGAAAAACATCACTGGGCTGTGCTGTTAGCGGAGAGGTGCTGCAACTGGGAACAATGTCCCAGGGTTCGCATCCTTTGTCCCCTAGCCAGTATCACATGTTAGAAATCACAGGCTTGTAAGGAAGACAGGATTATCTGTGAGCTCTCCACACTGTGCGCACATCAAAAATTGTTTTGCATTTTTAAAAAACAAGGTTAAGGGGATCAGGTGATGTGAGCGTGGGAGCGGCTGTATTTTCAGGAGCTCAAGCTCTGATCATCCTTCAACCTTTATTTTTATCCTTGCGCACATCTTTTTTTTTGTCTTTTCTTGGACTGCTTAATCCACGGACCCTTGCAGTTCCTGTACATCCTTCTCCAGGTGTTCAATGGTTCACTTTAAATCCAGCATAGTTTCCGCTAACAGCTCCCGCTAAGTGGCTGATGTTATGGGCCAGGGTTTAGAGAACCCCAAAGTGTATCATGGAGTTCACCTGACCCACAACTTTTAATAGGTTGTGGTATGGGGAACACATGGCCCACTCTACAGGTGTGGTACAGCAGAAATGGAAAAGTATTTTTTAAAGCAAAACAATGTTTATTCTATGAACTCAAGTTAACCTTTTTAAAACATACAGTGAACATCTTAGCAACCATCAATTCAAAACAAACCCCCAAAGAATACAACATTAAGTAATCCTTAATAACGTCCCAAACAACATCCAGAAGACAAAAGAAACACCTTTTAACAGAAGCACATTAGGTTAAAGTCACTACTCAGAACATTTATACTTCTGAATTCACCAAATGATCAAGAGACAGTCTTTTCATGGCAGAGAGATCAACAGTACACCTGGTCTGTCTGGCTTCAGCTCCAACACTGAAAACGAAACTAAAATACACCCTGCAGCAAACAGCCTAAAACGAAAGTAAAAAGCCGACAGACAGCCCAGCTCCACCCACTCTCTGACATCACTGCAGTAGTAAACACCCATTTCTTAAAGGTAGTCTCCCTACAGATATTTATATACATACCCATTTATAAACACCCATTTCTTAACGGTACTCTCACATGACACTGAATTATTGATACCGCACGCGAGTCTTTCCATTAACATTTCTGAGAAGGACAGCCCGAACTCGCAGTGCTCAGCCAAGCGCCGCAAATGAGTTAAAACGTCCGTAACCAGGAGAGCGTGTTGCCACGTTAAATAGGTACCTTAGCACAATCACTGGCAACTTGGGGTCGTAGTGATCCGGAACCAACGCAACGAGTTCATCGAACGACCTGGAATCCAGTGAGGCAACTGCCTGTTTTGGTCTAATTCTGGAGAACAGTTCAAATTGTTCTGTAAGAGTTACGTGGAGCAGATCAGTTGGATCAAATAGTCTAGTCTATGAAATGGCAATTTGGGTGAGCTCGTGCAGTTCTGGTAGTGCTTAAGGTAGTTCCACACCCACCCACCCCACTCAGAGTTAGAGTTTGGAGAATAAAGGCCCTGTTTCCCCAACCTTTCCTTACAGGACAGTCCCACCATTGGAGAAAACAGGAATAAGAAAAGATGTAAGGATGTTATGCTATAGAAATGAATGGGGAAAAATGGAGCAAAACTGTTTACTGTTTCCTGCCCGTTCTCCATCGTTCTTTTGGATAGGACTCATAGAACATAGAACATAGAATTTACAGTGCAGAAGGAGGCCATTCGGCCCATCGAGTCTGCACCGGCTCTTGGAAAGAGCACCCTACCCAAGGTCAACACCGCCACCCTATCCCCATAACCCAGTAACCCCACCCACCACTAAGGGCAATTTTGGACACTAAGGGCAATTTATCATGGCCAATCCACCTAACCTGCACATCTTTGGACTGTGGGAGGAAACCGGAGCACCCGGAGGAAACCCACGCACACACGGGGAGGATGTGCAGACTCCGCACAGACAGTGACCCCAGCCAGAATCGAACCTGGGACCCTGGCGCTGTGAAGCAATTGTGCTATCCACAAGGCTACCGTGCTGCCCCAATACAGACTCCATCTGTATTGTCATGAGATCAAGCTCGAATACATTACATAAAAATAAGTGCAAATGCCGAGAGCTGCCCTGAGGCTATTTTCTCTTACAGGACAATTTGAATAACCAGTGAAGGTGAAAATTCAACAATGGAATATAAAAAGGAATAATTCCATGGATGAAGCATAGATTATTTTAATTCAAAAGGCGTGTGACATTTATAATGAGTTATAGAAATGCTTAAATATTTACTAAGAGAACAGTCATCAACAGCCAAAAACAAATAAAATAAATTACGCTTTGAACGCACGGCTCTCACAGTCAACGTTGCAATCAGCATGCACCTCCATTCACTTGCCCTCGCTTTACGTGTATATCACTTCAGTCATAACGGTCGGAAGGAAAACATGTGGACGGAAACCAGTGGAATGTGGCAACCCTGCACATGGGCAGCACTCAACAAAATCTCTCACAGGCCACACTCAGAAGCTGGATGTGCCACATGTAGCCCCTGGGCCACAGGCTGTCCGCCACTGAGATAAGTTGTGACTGACTCATATTATTAATGAGCAAGGATAGCTCGTTGCTGACACCAGCTGGCAAAAATGGGAAACAATTTCTACCCAGAAACTGACATCCCTATCCCTCCCATTGTCAATCACAAATATTCCCCCTCCCCAGCCCAGAAAATGCAAAAACAACTTTTACAATATTTAACATTTATCCACAGATACTAAGCCTTCAAGAAATTTAACTTCATCTGACAAAATTACACAGTCTTTCATTGTGATTTTGAGCAGTCAAGAAAACTGGTGTACTGAATCGTTATTGTAATCTTACTGGTGGACATACCTGGATAGACTTAGTGAGTGAGCAAGAACATGGAATATGGAATATAACGTGAAAAAATGAGAAGTTATCCACTTTGGTATGGGGAACAGATGCGTAGAATATTTCTTAAATGGTAAGAGAATAGAAAGCTGCATAAAAAAGACTTTCAAAAACTCACTGAAGGCGAATATGCAGGTGCAGGAGGCAATTGGGAAAGCTGAAGATATGAGGCTGGACTAAGTGCTGACGCCAGCGTGGGAACAGTGGTGTTTTACGCCAGAAAAAAATGGTGCAAAATCTGTACCGATCCTCCGTCTAGCGGGCACGCAGCATAAAGCCCCCAGTTTTACCTGCGAATATGGCTGGAGAATTGCCGGGTCCCTGGCCGCGCATGCACACGTCACCGGCCTGCCAAAAACTGCCCCCCTGTATTCAGCCTCGCCACCCCCGGAACACCCCCCACCAGTGCCCCCAACCCACACCAAAGCCCTCCCTGCCCGCGGAACGGCTCCCCCCAGACTGTGGCGTCGCTGGGACTCAGTCCACAGCCGCCACGCCAGGTTCACAAAAATAAAAGGGGCAAGTGTTCCACACCGTCGGCCCATCGGGGGTGGAGCATCGCGGAGAGCCTCAGGTGATGTCCTGAGGCCGTCCCGACGGCCAGTACGCTGTTTGTGAGGGGGTGGAACATTGCAAAAGCGGCGCCACCCCCGATTTTGGCGCAAACGGGGATTCTCCGGCCAATCGCCGAACACGATTTCTGCGTCGGCGACCAGAGAATCCCGCCCATGTTGTTTTTTTTTTTTTAATCGCAAGTGAGTTTAAGTATAGGAGTAGTGAAGTCTGGTTTCAATTGTGTAGAACTGCACCTGACGTACTGTGTGCAGTTTTGGCCCCCTAACCTTAAGGAGGACATTATTGTCATAGAGGGAGTGAAATGAAGGTTCACCAGACTTGTTCCCGGGATGGTGGGACTGTCCTATGAAGAGAGGTTGGGGAAACTGGGCCTGTACGCTCTAGAATTGTGAAGAATGAGAGGTGATCTCATTGAATCCTACAAAATACTTAAAGGGATAGGCACAGTTAATGCTGGTAAGGTGTTTCCCCTTGTTAGGAACTAGAACCAGGGGACACAATTTCAAAATAAGGGGAAAGCCACTTAGGACTGAGATGAGGAGAACGTTTTTTACTCAGGTTTGTGAATCTTTGCAATGTTCTACCTCAGAGGGCTGTGGCAGCTCAGTCATTGAGTATGTTGAAAGTAGAGGTTGACAGATTTCTAAACGCCAATGGTGCAAAGGGATATGGGGATAGTGTGGGCAAAAAGACATTGAAGTGGATCATCAGCCATGATCATATTGATGGGTTGAATCACCTTCTCCTATTTTCCTACATGATTGGACAGTGTAGGTTGGAGGCTTCCAGGAATCTTAAGGTGTATGTCCTGGAACATAAACAACCAAACAAGATCTTAGATATCTATCAAGAGTTTTCTTGGATTTCAACTGGGGAAATGGATGGCATTTATTGGGAAATCCTAGCTGGGATGATTGCATTGACATGCTGTCCCAGGATCACTGGTAGAGGTTACCGAGGGTTACTGTATGCAAGCAAGTTCAATAGTAAAGATTTTTAGATGTAGTATTATTTTACTTTTGCAAAATCAGGAGCTAGCACAATTTCCTTCTTTGAATTAACCATATAAACCAGTGATGGGCAACCTGGACTAGTGAGTGGGCTGTATGAGTACCCCTCCTTCATCTCAGTGGGCCGCAAGATTGAAAACGGGCTTGTTCACTAACCATGACCCCATGAATAAGATTAAATACATTTAATACATACCTAATATTTCATAACGGGTTATAGAAATGCTTAATGGTTTATATATTAACAGAACTATCAACTTCAAATGGTAAAAACAAAATAGATATTTACACATCAGATGCAGAGGGAGCTCACGGCTCTCACAGTCAATGTCGTGTGTAATCAGCAAGCACCTCACCTCACTAGTCCTTGCTTTACCTGCATATCATAGGGGCTGTTTAGCACAGGGCTAAATCGCTGGCCTTGAAAGCAGACCAAGGCAGGCCAGCAGCACGGTTCAATTCCTGTAACAGCCTCCCCGAGCAGGCGCCGGAATGTGGCGACTAGGGGCTTTTCACAGTAACTTCATTTGAAGCCTACTTGTGACAATAAGTGATTTTCATTTTCATTTTCATTTCATTTAATTTCATTTTCATATCACTTCAGTCATACCGATAGGCAAAAAACTATGTGGATGGAAATCAGCAGAAAGTGGCAACACTGCATGTGGGCAACGGTCAACAAAATGTCTTGTAGGCCGCACTCCGAATCCAGGCAGGCCGCATGTTGTCCCCGGGCCACAGGTTTCCAATACTGACGTAAACCAAGTAATTTTGTTAGTTGATATTTATAAGATATTTATAAGATATTAAAATGACTCCACCCATGCATACTTCCTGTCAATTGTTCTGTTATAGCTTGATGGTAGGAGGGTGTAATTATAGCAATGGAAGCTTGCATAAGAACTCCCTTCCTTTTTTTAAATATATTTAGAGTACCCAATTCATTTTTTCCAATTTAAGTGGCAAATTAGCGTGGCCAATCCACCTACCTTGCACATCTTTGAGTTGTGGGGACGAAACCCATGCAAACACGGGGAGAATGTGCAAACTCCACACGGACAGTGACCCAGAGCCGGGATCTCGCCGGCGTGATACAGCAGTGCTAACCACTGCGCCATAGTGCTGCTCTGAACTCCCTTTCTAACGGCACTGTGGATGTACCTACCGCTATGGATCTGCCCAGCAACAGGTAGAAATCTGCCTACTAGGTTCGATCCCGGCCCCGGGTCACTCCGTGTGGAGTTTGCACATTCTCCCCGTGTCTGCGTGGGTCTCTCCCTCAGAACCCAAAAAGATGTGCAGGGTAGGTGGATTGGCCACGCTAAATTGCCCCTTAATTGGGGAAGAGGTAATTGGGTACTCTTAAAAAAAAATTAATTAAAAAAAAGAAATCTGCCTAGTAACAGCAGTAACCTGAATGTAACTAGGCGATGGGACGCGATCTGAATAGCAACAGATGTATGGGTCTGGCCACAAACAGGTAGAAATCTGCCTAGCAACAGCAGTAGCCAGCATTCAAAAGGCATGATGGGATATGATTTTAAAAGTAACAGATGCAGGTGGCTAGGCAAATTATGATTCCAACACCCTCACAGGCAGAGAGGCAGTTTACATCTAACAGCCAGGCAGAATAGCTTACATCTAACAGCTTGTGAGGTCAATCCCCAATTGAACAGCCATGAGTCTGACAGCCAACACCCATGAGCATCTACATTTTAAAGCTAAGTTCCTGTAGACACCGTTGAAAAATCAGGTTATAATTTCTTTGCTGGATCAGGAAAAGACTTTCTCAGACTTGAGGTTATCAGCTCTGTATTATGTAGTAATTATAAACTGGATTTGATTCACAGATTTACTTAATTTACATGTTGTTTGGAAAATGGGGAAGTCTTAAAGAGCTCAGGGAAGTAGATAGTTTGGAGCAATTTGTACGTTCTACATAAACTGTGTATGTGTTTAGTGATTCGTATACTTAATCGTCCTAGAGTATTGTAGTTTTGTTCATTTATATTTGTATTTTCTTTAAATTAGTAACTAGTCTTTAATAATTGTTACACGACAACTGGAATGGTTATTCTCACCGGGGTTTCACTTGACTCCTCACCAAAAGCTATACACCCCCATGAACCAGTGTCTCAAATAGGGATCCCCTCTGAGGTACCATCAATGTGGTTTGTGACACTACACCATGTGGACTGCAGCAAAGAACAAAGAACAGTACAGCACAGGAACAGGCCCTTTGGCCCTCCAAGCCTGCGCCAACCATGCTGCCCATCTAACCTAAAACCTTCGACACTCCCTGGGTCCATATCCCTCTATTCCCATCCTATTCATGTATTTATCAAGGCGCCCCTTAAACATCACTATCGTTCCTGCTTCCACCACCTCTGTCAGTGAGTTCCAGGCACCCTCTGTGTAAACAAATCTCGTATATCTCCTCTAAACTTCACCTCCCAGACCTTAAACCTATGTCCCTTAGTAATTGATTCTTCCACACTGGGAAAAAGCTTCTGACTATCTACTCTGTCTATGCCCCTCATAATTTTGTAGACCTCCAGCGTTCCAGTAAGAACAAACCAAGGTTATCCAACCTCTCCTCATAGCTAATGCCCTGCATACCAGGCAACATCCTGGTAAACCTCTTCTGAACCCTCTCCAAAGTGTCCACATCTTTCTCGTAGTGTGGCGACCAGAATTGAACACTACATTCCAAGTGTGGTCTAACTAAGGTTCTATACAGCTGCAGCATGCCAATTTTTATACTCAATGCCTTGGGCTGATGAAGTCAAGCATTACATTTGCCTTCTTGACTACCTTCTCCATCTGTGTTGCCACTTTCAATGACCTGTGGACCTGTACATCCAGATCCTTCTGCCTGTCAATACTCCTAAGGGTCCTGCCAGTTACTGTATATTTCCCACCTGTATTAGACCTTCCAAAGCGCATTACCTCATATTTGTCCAGATTGAAATCCATCTGCCATCTCTCTGCCCGATGCTCCAAACAATCTATATCCCTCTGTATCCTCTGAAATTCTCATCGCTAGCCGCAATTCCACCAACCATTGAGTCGTTCGCAAACATACGAGTCAGAGTAGTTACATTTTCTTCCAAATCATCTATATATACTACAAACAGCAAAGGTCCCAGCAACGATCCCTGCGGAACACCACCAGTCACAGCCCTCCATTCAGAAAGCACCCTTCCACTATTACCCTCTGTCTTTTATGACATGGCCAGTTCTGTATCCATCTTCCAACTCACCTCTGATCTTTACCTACTGTACCAGTCTGCCATGAAGGACCTTGTCAAAGGCCTTACTGAAGTCCCTGTAAACAATATCCACTGCCCTACCTTCATCAATCATCTTTGTCACTTCCTTGAAAAACTTGATCACGACCTCCCTTTCACAAAACCACGCTAATTCTCGCTAATACGTATATTTGATTCCAAATGAGGGTAAATCCTGTCTCGGAGAATCTTCTCCAATAATTTCCCTACCACTGGCGTAAGGTTCACCAGCCTATAATTTCCTGGATTATCTTTGCTATCCTTCTTAAACAAGGAACAACATTGGCTATTCTCCAGTCCTCTGGTACCTCGTCTGTAGCCAGTGAGGATACAAAGATTTCTGTCAAGGCCCCAGAAATTTCCTCCCTTGCCTCCCTCAGTATTCTGGGGTAAATCCCATCAGGCCCTGGGGACTTATCTACCTTAATGTTTTTCAAGACGCCCAACACTTCCTCCTTTTTGATCTCAATGTGACCCAGACTATCTACACACCCTTACCCAGACTCATCATCCACCAAGTCCTTCTCTTTGGTGAATACTGATGCAAAGTACTCATTTAGCACCTTGTCCATTTCCTCTGGTGCCACACAGATTCCTTCCCCTGTCCTTGAGTGGGCCAACCCTTTCCCTGGCTATGCTCTAGCTCTTTGTATACATATAAAATGCAGGTCAAGAAAGCGGCTCACCACCACCTTGACAAGGACAAATAGCGGTGGGAAACAAATGCTGTCTTTGCCAGTGACATTGTAAATGTGGATGTGGAATTTTTAATGGAAATGTGAACAAGGACAAAATGTAAACTGAGGGCTGAATTTCATTCAATGTCACAGCTCAACTAGTCTGCAAGCTCCAACCCTGTTTCAAAGGATTATTGAACTTTGTCTTTGTGCCCTATCACTCCCCTTCCCATCAATGTTACATTAAATCAATTAATATTAAGTATTCTTATTCATTACACTACCTACTTTTTAGTTATTTAGGTCAACTTACCTTTTGAATGCAGGTCTTGTGGTGCAGTGGGTAGCGTTCCCTGCCTTTGAGTCAGAGGCTCTGGGTTCAAGTCCCACCCCACGACCTGATGGTCAAGGAAGGTACATTCATCATAACAGGTTGATTATCAACCAACAAACCCTTCCAACACATGCCAATGGTAAGTAGTAAGAGAGTCCTGGCCAGCCATGTGATACAGCCTTTACCATCACTATCCATGGTTCCATACTACAACATTCATGTCAATATTCATGTGACCAATTCAACTTGGACTCCCTGAGTGAATTCTAACACGCCTTTTGAAAACACCATTTATAACAAACATGAACAAAATCATGGAGAATGCTGGAAAAACGCAGCAGGCCGGGTATCATCTGTAGGGAGAGAAAACAAAGTTTATGGGTGGGATTCTCTGGTCTTGTCCATGGTCGCACCCATAGTGAGCGAGTGTTGCGAGCGAGAACTGAAAATTCGGCGTTCCAGCCAAAACTCCATTGACTGACACTGGAAAATCCCAGCAGGGAATGAGGATGGAGAATTTTGGCCAATTTTTCGACTCTATTTGACTCTTCATCAGAACTAAAGTGAGGGAAAGTGTGTTGGATATTATACTATTCTCCGATATGGGGGAGCTCTCTGTTAGAGGGGGATTCTGTGTTATGGGGAATTCTCTGTTATGGGGGGCTCTCTGTTACGGGAAGGTTCTCTGTCATGGGGGATTCTCTGTTAGGGGGGGCTCTCTGTTATGGGTGAGTTCTCTGTTATGGGGGGCTCTCTGTTATGAGGGGGGTTCTCTGTCATGGGGGTGTTCTCTGTTATGGGGGTTCTCTGTTATGGAGGGGGTTCTCTGTTATGGGGGGGTTCTCTGTTACGGGGGGTTTCTCTGTTATGGGGGGGTTCTCTGTTATGGGGGTTCCCTGTTATGGGGAATTCTCTGTTACGGGGGGTTCTCTTATGGGGGATTCTCTGTTATGGGGGTTCTCTGTTATGGGGGGTTCTCTGTTATGGGGGTTCTCTGTTATGGGGGGCTCTCTGTTATGGGGGGCTCTCTGTTATGAGGGGATTCTCTGTTATAGGGATTCTCTGTTATGGGGGTTCTCTGTTATGGGGGTTCTCTGTTATGGGGGTTCTCTGTTATGGGGGATTCTCTGTTATAGGGATTCTCTGTTATGGGGGTTCTCTGTTATGGGGGTTCTCTGTTATGGGGGTTCTCTGTTATGGGGGGTTCTCTGTTATGGAGGGTTCTCTGTTATGCGGGGGATCTCTGTTATGGGGGTTCTCTGTTATGAGGATTCTCTGTTATGGGGGTTCTCTCTTATGGGGGGGTTCTCTGTTAAGGGGGGTTCTCTGTTATGGGGGTTCCCGGTTTTGGGTGGGTTCTCTGTTATGGGGGTTCTCTGTTATGGGGGATTCTCTGTTATGGGGGATTCTCTGTTACGGGGGGTTCTCTGTTATGGGGGTTCTCTGTTATGGGG
The DNA here is from genome assembly GCF_047496885.1 of Scyliorhinus torazame. Taxonomy (NCBI): domain Eukaryota; kingdom Metazoa; phylum Chordata; class Chondrichthyes; order Carcharhiniformes; family Scyliorhinidae; genus Scyliorhinus; species Scyliorhinus torazame. The sequence goes on along the minus strand of NC_092728.1, from coordinate 93,751,317 downwards.
GATTCTCTGTTGTGGTGGATTCTCTGTTATGGGGGATTCTCTGTTATGGGGGATTCTCTGTTATGGGGGTTCTCTGTTAAGGGGGATTCTCTGTTGTGGGGGTTCTCTGTTATGGGGGTTCTCTGTTATGGGGGGTCTCTGTTATGGTGGATTCTCCGTTGTGGGGGTTCTCTGTTATGGGGGTTCTCTGTTATGGGGGTTCTCTGTTATGGGGGGCTCTCTGTTATGGGGGGATTCTCTGTTTATAGGGATTCTCTGTTATGGGGGGTTCTCTGTTATGGGGGTTCTCTGTTATGGGGGGTTCTCTGTTATGGGGGATTCTCTGTTATGGGGGTTCTCTGTTATGGGGGGTCTCTGTTATGGTGGATTCTCTGTTATGGGGGTTCTCTGTTATGGGGGTTCTCTGTTATGGGGGATTCTCTGTTATGGGGGTTCTCTGTTATGGGGGGTTCTCTGTTATGGGGGGTTCTCTGTTATGGGGGGTTCTCTGTTATGGGGGGTCTCTGTTATGGTGGATTCTCTGTTGTGAGGGTTCTCTGTTATGGGGGTTCTCTGTTATGGGGGGTCTTTGTTATGGTGGATTCTCTGTTATGGGGGTTCTCTGTTATGGGGGTTCTCTGTTATAGGGGTTCTCTGTTATGGGGGGCTCTCTGTTATGGGGGGCTCTCTGTTATGGGGGGATTCACTGTTTATAGGGATTCTCTGTTATAGGGGGGTTCTCTGTTATGGGGGGTTCTCTGTTATGGGGGTTCTCTGTTATGGGGGGCTCTCTGTTTTGGGGTGGTCTCTGTTATGGGGGGGTTCTCTGTTATGGGGGGATTCTCTGTTATGGGGGGATTCTCTGTTATGGGGTGTTCTCTGTTATGGGGTGTTCTCTGTTATGGGGGGTTCTCTGTTATGGGGGGTTCTCTGTTATGGGGGGTTCTCTGTTATGGGGAGTTCTCTGCTCTGGGGCGGTCTCTGTTATGGGTATTCTCTGTTATGGGGGTTCTCTATTATGGGGGATTCTCTGTTATGAAGATTCTCTGTTATGGGGGGTTCTCTGTTATGGGGGGTTCTCTGTTATGGGGGGTTCTCTGTTATGGGGGATTCTCTATTATGGGGGGGTTCTCTGTTATGGGGGGTTCTCTGTTATGGGGGGATTCTCTGTTATGGGGAGTTCTCTGCTCTGGGGGGGTCTCTGTTATGGGGATTCTCTGTTATGGGGGTTCTCTGTTAGAGGGGGATTCTCTGTTATGGGGAATTCTCTGTTATGGGAGGCTCTCTGTTATGGGGGGGTTCTCTGTTATGGGGGGGTTCTCTGTTATGGGGGGATTCTCTGTTATGGGGGGATTCTCTGTTATGGGGGGGTTCTCTGTTATGGGGGGTTCTCTGTTATGGGGGTTCTCTGTTATGGGGGGTTCTCTGTTATGGGGGGTTCTCTGTTATGGGGGTTCTCTGTTATGGGGGGATTCTCTGTTATGGGGGTTCTCTATTATGGGGGATTCTCTGTTATGAAGATTCTCTGTTATGGGGGGTTCTCTGTTATGGGGGGTTCTCTGTTATGGGGGATTCTCTATTATGGGGGGGTTCTCTGTTATGGGGGGTTCTCTGTTATGGGGCGGTCTCTGTTATGGGGATTCTCTGTTATGGGGGTTCTCTGTTAGAGGGGGATTCTCTGTTATGGGGAATTCTCTGTTATGGGAGGCTCTCTGTTATGGGAAGGTTCTCTGTCATGGGGGATTCTATGTTATGGGGGGGGCTCTCTGTTATGGGTGAGTTCTCTGTTATGGGGGGCTCTCTGTTATGAGGGGGGTTCTCTGTCATGGGGGTGTTCTCTATTATGGGGGTTCTCTGTTATGGAGGGGGTTCTCTGTTATGGGGGGGTTCTCTGTTATGGGGGGTTCTCTGTTATGGGGGGATTCTCTGTTATGGGGAGTTCTCTGCTCTGGGGGGGTCTCTGTTATGGGGATTCTCTGTTATGGGGGTTCTCTGTTAGAGGGGGATTCTCTGTTATGGGGAATTCTCTGTTATGGGAGGCTCTCTGTTATGGGGGGGTTCTCTGTTATGGGGGGGTTCTCTGTTATGGGGGGATTCTCTGTTATGGGGGGATTCTCTGTTATGGGGGGTTCTCTGTTATGGGGGGTTCTCTGTTATGGGGGTTCTCTGTTATGGGGGGTTCTCTGTTATGGGGGGTTCTCTGTTATGGGGGGTTCTCTGTTATGGGGGGATTCTCTGTTATGGGGAGTTCTCTGCTCTGGGGCGGTCTCTGTTATGGGTATTCTCTGTTATGGGGGTTCTCTATTATGGGGGATTCTCTGTTATGAAGATTCTCTGTTATGGGGGGTTCTCTGTTATGGGGGGTTCTCTGTTATGGGGGGTTCTCTGTTATGGGGGATTCTCTATTATGGGGGGGTTCTCTGTTATGGCTGGTTCTCTGTTATGGGGCGGTCTCTGTTATGGGGATTCTCTGTTATGGGGGTTCTCTGTTAGAGGGGGATTCTCTGTTATGGGGAATTCTCTGTTATGGGAGGCTCTCTGTTATGGGAAGGTTCTCTGTCATGGGGGATTCTATGTTATGGGGGGGGCTCTCTGTTATGGGTGAGTTCTCTGTTATGGGGGGCTCTCTGTTATGAGGGGGGTTCTCTGTCATGGGGGTGTTCTCTGTTATGGGGGTTCTCTGTTATGGAGGGGGTTCTCTGTTATGGGGGGTTCTCTGTTACGGGGGTGTTCTCTGTTATGGGGGTTCTCTGTTATGGAGGGGGTTCTCTGTTATGGGGGGTTCTCTGTTACGGGGGGTTTCTCTGTTATGGGGGGGTTCTCTGTTATGGGGGTTCCCTGTTATGGGGAATTCTCTGTTACGGGGGGTTCTCTTATGGGGGATTCTCTGTTATGGGGGTTCTCTGTTATGGGGGGTTCTCTGTTATGGGGGGATTCTCTGTTATAGGGATTCTCTGTTATGGGGGTTCTCTGTTATGGGGGTTCTCTGTTATGGGGGTTCTCTGTTATGGGGGGATTCTCTGTTATAGGGATTCTCTGTTATGGGGGTTCTCTGTTATGGGGGTTCTCTGTTACGGGGGGTTCTCTTATGGGGGATTCTCTGTTATGGGGGTTCTCTGTTATGGGGGGCTCTCTGTTATGGGGGGCTCTCTGTTATGAGGGGATTCTCTGTTATAGGGATTCTCTGTTATGGGGGTTCTCTGTTATGGGGGTTCTCTGTTATGGGGGTTCTCTGTTATGGGGGTTCTCTGTTATGGAGGGTTCTCTGTTATGCGGGGGATCTCTGTTATGGGGGTTCTCTGTTATGAGGATTCTCTGTTATGGGGGTTCTCTCTTATGGGGGGTTCTCTGTTATGGGGGATTCTCTGTTATGGGGGGTTCTCTGTTATGGGGGGTCTCTGTTATGGGGGGTCTCTGTTGTGGTGGATTCTCTGTTGTGGGGGTTCTCTGTTATGGGGGTTCTCTGTTATGGGGGGTTCTCTGTTATGGGGGGTTCTCTGTTATGGGGGTTTTCTGTTATGGGGGGTTCTCTGTTATGGGGGTTCTCTGTTATGAGGATTCTCTGTTATGGGGGTTCTCTCTTATGGGGGGTTCTCTGTTATGGGGGATTCTCTGTTATGGGGGGTTCTCTGTTATGGGGGGTCTCTGTTGTGGTGGATTCTCTGTTATGGGGGGATTCTCTGTTATGGGGTTCTCTGTTATGGGGGGTTCTCTGTTATGCGGGGGATCTCTGTTATGGGGGTTCTCTGTTATGAGGATTCTCTGTTATGGGGGTTCTCTCTTATGGGGGGTTCTCTGTTATGGGGGATTCTCTGTTATGGGGGGTTCTCTGTTATGGGGGGTCTCTGTTGTGGTGGATTCTCTGTTGTGGGGGTTCTCTGTTATGGGGGTTCTCTGTTATGGGGGTTCTCTGTTATGGGGGTTCTCTGTTATGGGGGGCTCTCTGTTATGGTGGATTCTCCGTTGTGGGGGTTCTCTGTTATGGGGGTTCTCTGTTATGGGGGTTCTCTGTTATGGGGGGCTCTCTGTTATGGGGGGATTCTCTGTTTATAGGGATTCTCTGTTATGGGGGTTCTCTGTTATGGGGGTTCCCTGTTATGGGGGGGGTTCTCTGTTATGGGGGTTCTCTGTTATGGGGGATTCTCTGTTATGGGGGTTCTCTGTTATGGGGGGTTCTCTGTTATGGGGGATTCTGTGTTATGGGGGGTTCTCTGTTATGGGGGGTCTCTGTTATGGTGGATTCTCCGTTGTGAGGGTTCTCTGTTATGGGGGTTCTCTGTTATGGGGGGTCTTTGTTATGGTGGATTCTCTGTTGTGGGGGTTCTCTGTTATGGGGGTTCTCTGTTATAGGGGTTCTCTGTTATGGGGGACTCTCTGTTATGGGGGGCTCTCTGTTATGGGGGGATTCACTGTTTATAGGGATTCTCTGTTATAGGGGGGTTCTCTGTTATGGGGGGTTCTCAGTTATGGGGGTTCTCTGTTATGGGGGGCTCTCTGTTTTGGGGTGGTCTCTGTTATGGGGGGGTTCTCTGTTATGGGGGGATTCTCTGTTATGGGGGGGTTCTCTGTTATGGGGGGTTCTCTGTTATGGGGGTTCTCTGTTATGGGGGTTCTCTGTTATGGGAGGTTCTCTGTTATGGGGGGTTCTCTGTTATGGGGGGTTCTCTGTTATGGGGGGATTCTCTGTTATGGGGAGTTCTCTGCTCTGGGGCGGTCTCTGTTATGGGTATTCTCTGTTATGGGGGTTCTCTAATATGGGGGATTCTCTGTTATGAAGATTCTCTGTTATGGGGGGTTCTCTGTTATGGGGGGTTCTCTGTTATGGGGGGTTCTCTGTTATGGGGGATTCTCTATTATGGGGGGGTTCTCTGTTATGGGGGGTTCTCTGTTATGGGGGGATTCTCTGTTATGGGGAGTTCTCTGCTCTGGGGGGGTCTCTGTTATGGGGATTCTCTGTTATGGGGGTTCTCTGTTAGAGGGGGATTCTCTGTTATGGGGAATTCTCTGTTATGGGAGGCTCTCTGTTATGGGAAGGTTCTCTGTTATGGGGGGCTCTCTGTTATGAGGGGGGTTCTCTGTCATGGGGGTGTTCTCTGTTATGGGGGTTCTCTGTTATGGAGGGGGTTCTCTGTTATGGGGGGTTCTCTGTTATGGGGGTTCCCTGTTATGGGGAATTCTCCGTTATGGGGGGGGCTCTCTGATATGGGAGGTTCTCTGTTATGGGGGATTCTCTGTTTTGGGGGATTCTCTGTTATGGGGGGGATTCTCTGTTATGAGGGGGTTCTCTGTTAAGGGGGGTTCTCTGTTATGGGGGGTCTCTGTTATGGGGGGGGTTCTCTGTTAAGGGAGGTTCTCTCTTATGGGGGGTTCTCTGTTATGGGGGATTCTCTGTTATGGGGGATTCTCTGTTATGGGGGGTTCTCTGTTATGGGGGTTCTCTGTTATGGGGGGTCTCTGTTATGGGGGGTCTCTGTTATGGGGGGGGTTCTCTGTTAAGGGAGGTTCTCTCTTATGGGGGGTTCTCTGTTATGGGGGATTCTCTGTTATGGGGGATTCTCTGTTATGGGGGATTCTCTGTTATGGGGGTTCTCTGTTATGGGGGGTTCTCTGTTATGGGGGGTTCTCTGTTATGGGGGGTTCTCTGTTATGGGGGGTCTCTGTTATGGTGGATTCTCTGTTATGGGGGTTCTCTGTTATGGGGGGCTCTCTGTTATGGGGGGATTCTCGGTTTATAGGGATTCTCTGTTATGGGGGTTCTCTGTTATAGGGGTTCTCTGTTATGGGGGGTTCTCTGTTATGGGGGTTCTCTGTTATGGGGGATTCTCTGTTATGGGGGTTTCTGTTATGGGGGATTCTCTGTTATGGGGGATTCTCTGTTATGGGGGGTGTCTGTTATGGTGGATTCTCTGTTATGGGGGTTCTCTGTTATGGGGGTTCTCTGTTATGGGGGTTCTCTGTTATGGGGGGCTCTCTGTTATGGGGGGATTCACTGTTTATAGGGATTCTCTGTTATGGGGGTTCTCTGTTATGGGGGGTTCTCTGTTATGGGGGTTCTCTGTTATGGGGGTTCTCTGTTATGGGGTTCTCTGTTATGGGGGCTCTCTGTTATGGGGGGTTCTCTGTTATGGGGGGTTCTCTGTTATGGGGGGTTCTCTGTTATGGGGGGTTCTCTGTTATGGGGGTTCTCTGTTATGGGGGGTTCTCTGTTATGGGGGTTCTCTGTTATGGGGGGGTTCTCTGTTATGGGGGATTCTCTGTTATGGGGGGTTCTCTGTTATGGGGGTTCTCTGTTATGGGGGGGTTCTCTGTTATGGGGGGTTCTCTGTTATGGGGGTTCTCTGTTATGGGGGGCTCTCTGTTATGGGGATTCTCTGTTATGGGGGGGTTCTCTGTTATGGGGGGTTCTCTGTTATGGGGGTTCTCTGTTATGGGGGGCTCTCTGTTATGGGGATTCTCTGTTATGGGGGGGTTCTCTGTTATGGGGAGTTCTCTGCTCTGGGGGGTCTCTGTTATGGGGATTCTCTGTTATGGGGGTTCCCTGTTATGGGGGGTTCTCTGTTATGGGGGCTCTCTGTTATGGGGGATTCTCTGTTATGGGGGGGTTCTCTGTTATGGGGAGTTCTCTGCTCTGGGGCGGTCTCTGTTATGGGGATTCTCTGTTATGGGGGTTCTCTGTTATGGGGGGTTCTCTGTTATGGGGGTTCCCTTTTATGGGGGGGTTCTCTGTTATGGGGGTTCTCTGTTATGGGGGTTCTCTGTTATGGGGGTTCTCTGTTATGGGGGTTCTCTGTTATGGGGGTTCTCTGTTATGGGAGGTTGTCTGTTGTGGGGACATCTCTGTTATGGGAGGGTTCACTGATACGGCGGGTTCTTTGTTATGGGGGGGATTCTCTGTTATGAGGGGTTCTCTGTTATGGGGGATTCTCTGTTATGGGGATTCTCTGTTATGGGGGAGATTCTCTGTTATGGGGGTTCTCTGTTATGGGGGGGTTCTCTGTTATGGGGGGGTTCTCTGTTATGGGGGGGTTCTCTGTTATGGGGGTTCTCTGTTATGGGGGGGGTTCTCTGTTATGGGGGTTCTCTGTTATGGGGGGTTCTCTGTTATGGGGGATTCTCTGTTTTGGTGGGATTCTCTGTTATGGGGGAGATTCTCTGTTATGGGGGTTCTCTGTTATGGGGGGGTTCTCTGTTATGGGGGGGTTCTCTGTTATGGGGGGGTTCTCTGTTATGGGGGTTCTCTGTTATGGGGGGGGTTCTCTGTTATGGGGGTTCTCTGTTATGGGGGGTTCTCTGTTATGGGGGGTTCCCTGTTATGGGGGTTCTCTGTTATGGGGGGTTCCCTGTTATGGGGGGTTCCCTGTTATGGGGGGGTTCCCTGTTATGGGGGTTCTCCGTTATGGGGGGATTCTCTGTTATGGAGGTTCTCTGTTATGGGGGATTCTCTGTTTTGGTGGGATTCTCTGTTATGGGGGAGATTCTCTGTTATGAGGGGGTTCTCTGTTATGGGGGGTTCCCTGTTATGGGGGTTCTCTGTTATGGGGGGTTCCCTGTTATGGGGGGTTCCCTGTTATGGGGGGGTTCCCTGTTATGGGGGTTCTCCGTTATGGGGGGATTCTCTGTTATGGAGGTTCTCTGTTATGGGGGATTCTCTGTTTTGGTGGGATTCTCTGTTATGGGGGGGTTCTCTGTTATGGGGAGTTCTCTGCTCTGGGGGGGGGGTCTCTGTTATGGGGATTCTCTGTAATGGGGGTTCTCTATTATGGGGGATTCTCTGTTATGAAGATTTTCTGTTATGGGGGATTCTCTGTTATGAGGGGTTCTCTGTTATGTGGGGCTCCCTGTTATGGGGGTTCTCTGTTATGGGGGTTCTCTGTTATGGGGGCTCTCTGTTATGGGGGTTCTCTGTTATGGGGGATTCTCTATTATGGGGCTCCCTGTTATGGGGGGTTCTCTGTTATGGGGGTTCTCTGTTATGGGGATTCTCTGTTATGGGGGTTCTCTGTTATGGGAGTTCTCTGTTCTGGGGGGTTCTCTGTTATGGGGGTTCTCTGTTATGGGGGGTCTCTGTTATGGTGGATTCTCTGTTGTGGGGGTTCTCTGTTATGGGGGTTCTCTGTTATGGGGGGCTCTCTGTTATGGGGGGATTCACTGTTTATAGGGATTCTCTGTTATGGGGGTTCTCTGTTATGGGGGGTTCTCTGTTATGGGGGGATTCACTGTTTATAGGGATTCTCTGTTATGGGGGTTCTCTGTTATGGGGGTTCTCTGTTATGGGGTTCTCTGTTATGGGGGGCTCTCTGTTACGGGGGTTCTCTGTTATGGGGGGTTCTCTGTTATGGGGTGTTCTCTGTAATGGGGGGTTCTCTGTTGTGGGGTATTCTCTGTTATGGGGGGTTCTCTGTTATGGGGGGTTCTCTGTTATGGGGGGTTCTCTTTTATGGGGGTTCTCTGTTATGGGGGGGCTCTCTGTTATGGGGATTCTCTGTTATGGGGGGGTTCTCTGTTATGGGGAGTTCTCTGCTCTGGGGGGGTCTCTGTTATGGGGATTCTCTGTTATGGGGGTTCTCTATTATGGGGGATTCTCTGTTATGAAGATTTTCTGTTATGGGGGGTTCCCTGTTATGGGGGGTTCTCTGTTATGGGGGCTCTCTGTTATGGGGGGTTCTCTGTTATGGGGAGTTCTCTGCTCTGGAAGGGTCTCTGTTATGGGGATTCTCTGTTATGGGGGTTCCCTGTTATGGGGGGTTCTCTGTTATGGGGGCTCTCTGTTATGGGGGGTTCTCTGTTATGGGGAGTTCTCTGCTCTGGAAGGGTCTCTGTTATGGGGATTCTCTGTTATGGGGGTTCCCTGTTATGGGGGGTTCTCTGTTATGTGGGGCTCCCTGTTATGGGGGTTCTCTGTTATGGGGGTTCTCTGTTATGGGGGTTCTCTGTTATGGGCGGCTCTCTGTTATGGGGGTTCTCTGTTATGGGGGGATTCTCTGTTATGGGGGTTCTCTGTTATGGGGGTTCTCTGTTATGGGGGGTTCTCTGTTATGGGAGGTTGTCTGTTTTGGGGGGTTCTCTGTTATGGGAGGGTTCTCTGATACGGCGGGTTCTTTGTTATGGGGGGGATTCTCTGTTATGAGGGGTTCTCTGTTATGGGGGCTCCCTGTTATGGGGGTTCTCTGTTATGGGGGTTCTCTGTTATGGGGGGTTCCCTCTTATGGGGAATTCTCCGTTATGGGCGGTTCTCTGTTATGGGGGTTCTCTGTTATGGGGGGATTCTCTGTTATGGGGGTTCTCTGTTATGGGGGTTCTCTGTTATGGGGGGTTCTCTGTTATGGGGGTTCTCTGTTATGGGGGTTCTCTGTTATGGGGGGTTCCCTCTTATCGGGAATTCTCCGTTATGGGAGGTTCTCTGTTATGGGGGAGATTCTCTGTTATGAGGGGGTTCTCTGTTAAGGGAGGTTCTCTGTTATGGGGGGTTCTCTGTTATGGGGGTTCTCTGTTACAGGGGGTTCTCTTATGGGGGATTCTCTGTTATGGGGGATTCTCTGTTATGGGGGTTCTCCGTTATGGGGGGTTCTCTGTTATGGGGGTTCTCCGTTATGGGGGTTCTCTGTTATGGGAGGGTTCTCTGTTACGGGGGATTCTCTTTTATGGGGAGTTCTCTGTTATGGAGATTCTCAGTTATGGGGGATTCTCTGTTATGGGGGGTTCTCTGTTATGGGGGTTCTCTGGTATGGAGGGCTCTCTGTTATGTGGGGTCTTTGTTATGGGGGTTCTCTGTTATGGGGGATTCTCTGTTATGGGGGCTCTCTGTTATAGGGGGATTCACTGTTTATAGGGATTCTCTGTTATGGGGGTTCTCTGTTATGGGGGGTTCTCTGTTATGGGGGTTCTCTGTTATGGGGGTTCTCTGTTATGGGGTTCTCTGTTATGGGGGGCTCTCTGTTATGGGGGGGTTCTCTGTTATGGGGGGTTCTCTGTTATGGGGGGTTCTCTGTTATGGGGGGTTCTCTGTTATGGGGGGTTCTCTGTTATGGGGGTTCTCTGTTATGGGTGTTCTCTGTTATGGGGGGCTCTCTGTTATGGGGATTCTCTGTTATGGGGGGGTTCTCTGTTATGGGGAGTTCTCTGCTCTGGGGGGGTCTCTGTTATGGGGATTCTCTGTTATGGGGGTTCCCTGTTATGGGGGGTTCTCTGTTATGGGGGCTCTCTGTTATGGGGGATTCTCTGTTAAGGGGGGGTCTCTGTTATGGGGATTCTCTGTTATGGGGGTTCTCTGTTATGGGGGGTTCTCTGTTATGGGGGTTCCCTTTTATGGGGGGGTTCTCTGTTATGGGGGTTCTCTGTTATGGGGGTTCTCTGTTATGGGGGATTCTCTGTTATGGGGGTTCTCTGTTATGGGGGTTCTCTGTTGTGGGGGTTCTCTGTTATGGGAGGTTGTCTGTTGTGGGGGGTTCTCTGTTATGGGGGATTCTCTGTTTTGGTGGGATTCTCTGTTATGGGGGGGGTTCTCTGTTATGGGGGGGTTCTCTGTTATGGGGGGGTTCTCTGTTATGGGGGGGTTCTCTGTTATGGGGGTTCTCTGTGATGGGGGTTCTCTGTTATGGGGGTTCTCTGTTATGGGGGTTCTCTGTTATGGGGGGTTCCCTGTTATGGGGAATTCTCCGTTATTGGGGGATTCTCTGTTATGGAGGTTCTCTGTTATGGGGGATTCTCTGTTTTGGTGGGATTCTCTGTTATGGGGGAGATTCTCTGTTATGAGGGGGTTCTCTGTTAAGGGAGGTTCTCTGTTATGGGGGGTTCTCTGTTATGGGGGTTCTCTGTTACGGGGGGTTCTCTTATGGGGGATTCTCTGTTATGGGGGGTTCTCTGTTATGGCGGGTCTCTGTTATGGTGGATTCTCTGTTATGGGGGGATTCTCTGTTATGGGGGAGATTCTCTGTTATGAGGGGGTTCTCTGTTAAGGGAGGTTCTCTGTTATGGGGGGTTCTCTGTTATGGGGGTTCTCTGTTACGGGGGGTTCTCTTATGGGGGATTCTCTGTTATGGGGGGTTCTCTGTTATGGGGGGTCTCTGTTATGGTGGATTCTCTGTTATGGGGGGATTCTCGGTTTATAGGGATTCTCTGTTATAGGGGGGTTCTCTGTTATGGGGGATTCTCTGTTATGGGGGGTTCTCTGTTATGGGGGATTCTCTGTTATGGGGGGTTCTCTGTTATGGCGGGTCTCTGTTATGGTGGATTCTCTGTTATGGGGGGATTCTCGGTTTATAGGGATTCTCTGTTATAGGGGGGTTCTCTGTTATGGGGGTTCTCTGTTACGGGGGGTTCTCTTATGGGGGATTCTCTGTTATGGGGGATTCTCTGTTATGGGGGTTCTCTGTTATGGGGGGTTCTCTGTTATGGGGGATTCTCTGTTATGGGGGGGTTCTCTGTTATGGGGGGTTCCCTGTTATGGGGGTTCTCTGTTATGGGGGATTCTCTGTTATGGGGGCTCTCTGTTAAGGGAGGTTCTCTGTTATGGGGGGTTCTCTGTTATGGGGGTTCTCTGTTACGGGGGGTTCTCTTATGGGGGATTCTCTGTTATGGGGGATTCTCTGTTATGGGGGTTCTCTGTTATGGGGGGTTCTCTGTTATGGGGGATTCTCTGTTATGGGGGGTTCTCTGTTATGGGGGGTCTCTGTTATGGTGGATTCTCTGTTATGGGGGGATTCTCGGTTTATAGGGATTCTCTGTTATAGGGGGGTTCTCTGTTATGGGGGGGGTTCTCTGTTATGGGGGTTCTCTGTTACGGGGGGTTCTCTTATGGGGGATTCTCTGTTATGGGGGATTCTCTGTTATGGGGGTTCTCTGTTATGGGGGGTTATCTGTTATGGGGGATTCTCTGTTATGGGGGGGTTCTCTGTTATGGGGGGTTCCCTGTTATGGGGGTTCTCTGTTATGGGGGATTCTCTGTTATGGGGGTTCTCTGTTATGGGGGTTCTCTGTTATGGGGGATTCTCTGTTATGGGGGATTCTCTGTTATGGGGGGTCTCTGTTATGGTGGATTCTCTGTTGTGAGGGTTCTCTGTTATGGGGTTCTCTGTTATGGGGGTTCTCTGTTATGGGGGTTCTCTGTTATGGGGGATTCTCTGTTATGGGGGATTCTCTGTTATGGGGGTTCTCTGTTATGGGGGATTCTCTGTTATGGGGGATTCTCTGTTATGGGGGGTCTCTGTTATGGTGGATTCTCTGTTGTGAGGGTTCTCTGTTATGGGGTTCTCTGTTATGGGGGTCTCTGTTATGGTGGATTCTCTGTTGTGGGGGTTCTCTGTTATGGGGGTTCTCTGTTATGGGGGTTCTCTGTTATGGGGGGCTCTCTGTTATGGGGGATTCACTGTTTATAGGGATTCTCTGTTATGGGGGTTCTCTGTTATGGGGGGTTCTCTGTTATGGGGGGATTCACTGTTTATAGGGATTCTCTGTTATGGGGGTTCTCTGTTATGGGGGTTCTCTGTTATGGGGTTCTCTGTTATGGGGGGTTCTCTGTTATGGGGGGATTCACTGTTTATAGGGATTCTCTGTTATGGGGGTTCTCTGTTATGGGGGGCTCTCTGTTATGGGGGTTCCCTGTTATGGGGGGATTCTCTGTTATGGGGGTTCTCTGTTATGGGGGTTCTCTGTTATGGGGTTCTCTGTTATGGGGGATTCTCTGTTATGGGGGATTCTTTGTTATGGGGGTTCTCTGTTATGGGGGTTCTCTGTTATGGGGGTTCTCTGTTATGGGGGGTCTCTGTTATGGTGGATTCTCTGTTGTGGGGGTTCTCTGTTATGGGGGTTCTCTGTTATGGGGGTTCTCTGTTATGGGGGGCTCTCTGTTATGGGGGGATTCACTGTTTATAGGGATTCTCTGTTATGGGGGTTCTCTGTTATGGGGGGTTCTCTGTTATGGGGGGATTCACTGTTTATAGGGATTCTCTGTTATGGGGGTTCTCTGTTATGGGGGTTCTCTGTTACGGGGGTTCTCTGTTGTGGGGGATTCTCTGTTATGGGGGGTTCTCTGTTATGGGGGGTTCTCTGTTATGGGGGGTTCTCTTTTATGGGGGTTCTCTGTTATGGGGGGGCTCTCTGTTATGGGGATTCTCTGTTATGGGGGGGTTCTCTGTTATGGGGAGTTCTCTGTTATGGGGGGGTCTCTGTTATGGGGATTCTCTGTTATGGGGGTTCTCTATTATGGGGGATTCTCTGTTATGAAGATTTTCTGTTATGGGGGGTTCCCTGTTATGGGGGGTTCTCTGTTATGGGGGGTTCTCTGTTATGGGGAGTTCTCTGCTCTGGAGGGGTCTCTGTTATGGGGATTCTCTGTTATGGGGGTTCTCTGTTATGGGGGTTCTCTGTTATGGGGGTTCTCTGTTATGGGGGTTCTCTGTTATGGGGGATTCTCTGTTATGGGGGTTCTCTGTTATGGGGGTTCTCTGTTATGGGGGTTCTCTGTTATGGGGGTTCTCTGTTATGGGGGTTCTCTGTTGTGGGGGTTCTCTGTTGTGGGGGTTCTCTGTTGTGGGGGTTCTCTGTTATGGGAGGTTGTCTGTTTTGGGGGGTTCTCTGTTATGGGAGGGTTCTCTGATACGGCGGGTTCTTTGTTATGGGGGGGATTCTCTGTTATGGGGGTTCTCTGTTATGTGGGGCTCCCTGTTATGGGGGTTCTCTGTTATGGGGGTTCTCTGTTATGGGGGATTCTCTATTATGGGAGGTTCTCTGTTAAGTGGTTCTCTGTTATGGGGTGTTCTCTGTTCTGGGGGGTTCTCTGTTATGGGGGATTCTCTGTTGTGGGGGTTCTCTGTTATGGGGGTTCTCTGTTATGGGGGGTTCTCTGTTATGGGGGGATTCACTGTTTATAGGGATTCTCTGTTATGGGGGTTCTCTGTTATGGGGGTTCTCTGTTATGGGGGTTCTCTGTTATGGGGGTTCTCTGTTATGGGGGGCTCTCTGTTACGGGGGTTCTCTGTTATGGGGGGTTCTCTGTTATGGGGGGTTCTCTGTAATGGGGGGTTCTCTGTTGTGGGGGATTCTCTGTTATGGGGGGTTCTCTGTTATGGGGGGTTCTCTGTTATGGGGGGTTCTCTTTTATGGGGGTTCTCTGTTATGGGGGGGCTCTCTGTTATGGGGATTCTCTGTTATGGGGGGGTTCTCTGTTATGGGGAGTTCTCTGCTCTGGGGGGGTCTCTGTTATGGGGAGTTCTCTGCTCTGGAGGGGTCTCTGTTATGGGGATTCTCTGTTATGAAGATTTTCTGTTATGGGGGGTTCCCTGTTATGGGGGGTTCTCTGTTATGGGGGCTCTCTGTTATGGGGGGTTCTCTGTTATGAAGATTTTCTGTTATGGGGGGTTCCCTGTTATGGGGGGTTCTCTGTTATGGGGGCTCTCTGTTATGGGGGGTTCTCTGTTATGGGGAGTTCTCTGCTCTGGAGGGGTCTCTGTTATGGGGATTCTCTGTTATGGGGGTTCTCTGTTATGGGGGGTTCTCTGTTATGGGGGTTCCCTTTTATGGGGGGGTTCTCTGTTATGGGGGTTCTCTGTTATGGGGGATTCTCTGTTATGGGGGTTCTCTGTTATGGGGGATTCTCTGTTATGGGGGTTCTCTGTTATGGGGGTTCTCTGTTGTGGGGGTTCTCTGTTATGGGAGGTTGTCTGTTTTGGAGGGTTCTCTGTTATGGGAGGGTTCTCTGATACGGCGGGTTCTTTGTTATGGGGGGGATTCTCTGTTATGAGGGGTTCTCTGTTATGTGGGGCTCCCTGTTATGGGGGTTCTCTGTTATGGGGGTTCTCTGTTATGGGGGGTTCTCTGTTATGGGGGGCTCTCTGTTATGGGGGTTCTCTGTTATGGGGGTTCTCTGTTATGGGAGGTTGTCTGTTTTGGGGGGTTCTCTGTTATGGGAGGTTCTCTGTTATGGGGACTCCCTGTTATGGGGGGTTCTCTGTTATGGGAGGTTGTCTGTTTTGGGGGGTTCTCTGTTATGGGGGTTCTCTGTTATGGGGGGTTCCCTCTTATGGGGAATTCTCCGTTATGGGCGGTTCTCTGTTATGGGGGTTCTCTGTTATGGGGGGATTCTCTGTTATGGGGGGCTCTCTGTTATGGGGGATTCTCTGTTATGGGGATTCTCTGTTATGGGAGGTTCTCTGTTTTGGGGGGTTCTCTGTTATGGGGGGTTCTCTGTTATGGAGGGTTCTCTGTTATGGGGGATTCTCTGTTATGGGAGGTTGTCTGTTATGCGGGGTTGTCTGTTATGGGGGTTCTCTGTTATGGGGGTTCTCTGTTATGGGGGGCTCTCTGTTATGGGGGTTCTCTGTTATGGGGGGCTCTCTGTTATGGGGGGTTCTCTGTTATGGGAGGTTCTCTGTTACGGGGGGTTCTCTGTTATGGGGGGCTCTCTGTTATGGGGGATTCTCTGTTATGGGGATTCTCTGTACCGGGGGGTTCTCTGTTATGGGAGGTTCTCTGTTTTGGGGGGTTCTCTGTTATGGAGGGTTCTCTGTTATGGAGGGTTCTCTGTTATGGGGGATTCTCTGTTATGGGAGGTTGTCTGTTATGCGGGGTTGTCTGTTATGGGGGTTCTCTGTTATGGGGGTTCTCTGTTATGGGGGTTCTCTGTTATGGGGGTTCTCTGTTATGGGGGTTCTCTGTTATGGGGGTTGTCTGTTATGGGGGGCTCTCTGTTATGGGGGTTCTCTGTTATGGGGGTTCTCTGTTATGAGGGTTCTCTGTTATGAGGGTTCTCTGTTATGGGGGTTCTCTGTTATGGGGGGTTCTCTGTTATGGGGGGGTTCTCTGTTGTGGGGGTTCTCTGTTATGGGGGTTCTCTGTTATAGGGGGTTCTTTGTGCTGGGGGGCTCTCTGTTATCGGGGGTTCTCTGTTATGAGGGTTCTCTGTTATGGGGGTTCTCTCTTATGGGGATTCTCTGTTGTGGGGGATTCTCTGTTATGGGGGTTCTCTGTTATGGGGGTTCTCTGTTATGAGGGTTCTCTGTTATGAGGGTTCTCTGTTATGGGGGTTCTCTGTTATGGGGGGTTCTCTGTTATGGGGGTTCTCTGTTATAGGGGGTTCTTTGTGATGGGGGGCTCTCTGTTATCGGGGGTTCTCTGTTATGAGGGTTCTCTGTTATGGGGGTTCTCTGTTATGGGGATTCTCTGTTATGGGGGTTCTCTGTTTTGGGGGTTCTCTGTTTTGGGGGTTGTCTGTTAGGGGGGGCTCTCTGTTACGGCAGGTTCTCTGTTATGGGGGTTCTCTGTTTTGGGGGTTCTCTGTTTTGGGGGTTGTCTGTTAGGGGGGGCTCTCTGTTACGGCAGGTTCTCTGTTATGGGGGTTCTCTGTTATGGGGGGTTCTCTGTTATGGGGTTCTCTGTTATGGGGGGCTCTCTGTTACGGGGGTTCTCTGTTATGGGGGGTTCTCTGTTATGGGGGGTTCTCTGTAATGGGGGGTTCTCTGTTGTGGGGGATTCTCTGTTATGGGGGGTTCTCTGTTATGGGGGGTTCTCTGTTATGGGGGGTTCTCTTTTATGGGGGTTCTCTGTTATGGGGGGGCTCTCTGTTATGGGGATTCTCTGTTATGGGGGGGTTCTCTGTTATGGGGAGTTCTCTGCTCTGGGGGGTCTCTGTTATGGGGATTCTCTGTTATGAAGATTTTCTGTTATGGGGGGTTCCCTGTTATGGGGGGTTCTCTGTTATGGGGGCTCTCTGTTATGGGGGGTTCTCTGTTATGGGGAGTTCTCTGCTCTGGAGGGGTCTCTGTTATGGGGATTCTCTGTTATGGGGGTTCTCTGTTATGGGGGGTTCTCTGTTATGGGGGTTCCCTTTTATGGGGGGGTTCTCTGTTATGGGGGTTCTCTGTTATGGGGGATTCTCTGTTATGGGGGTTCTCTGTTATGGGGGGTTCTCTGTTATGGGGGGTTCTCTGTTATGGGGGTTCCCTTTTATGGGGGGGTTCTCTGTTATGGGGGTTCTCTGTTATGGGGGATTCTCTGTTATGGGGGTTCTCTGTTATGGGGGATTCTCTGTTATGGGGGGTTCTCTGTTATGGGGGTTCCCTTTTATGGGGGGGTTCTCTGTTATGGGGGTTCTCTGTTATGGGGGATTCTCTGTTATGGGGGTTCTCTGTTATGGGGGATTCTCTGTTATGGGAGGTTGTCTGTTTTGGGGGGTTCTCTGTTATGGGAGGGTTCTCTGATACGGCGGGTTCTTTGTTATGGGGGGGATTCTCTGTTATGAGGGGTTCTCTGTTATGTGGGGCTCCCTGTTATGGGGGTTCTCTGTTATGGGGGGCTCTCTGTTATGGGGGATTCTCTGTTATGGGGATTCTCTGTTACGGGGGGTTCTCTGTTATGGGAGGTTCTCTGTTTTGGGGGGTTCTCTGTTATGGGGGGTTCTCTGTTATGGAGGGTTCTCTGTTATGGGGGGTTCTCTGTTATGGGGGTTCTCTGTTATGGGGGTTCTCTGTTATGGGGGGTTCTCTGTTATGGGGGTTCTCTGTTATGGGGGTTCTCTGTTATGGGGGTTCTCTGTTATGGGGGTTCTCTGTTATGGGGGTTCTCTGTTATGGGGGGCTCTCTGTTATGGGGGGCTCTCTGTTATGGGGGATTCTCTGTTATGGGGATTCTCTGTTATGGGGGTTCTCTGTTATGGGGGGCTCTCTGTTATGGGGGTTCTCTGTTATGGGGGGCTCTCTGTTACGGGGGGTTCTCTGTTATGGGAGGTTCTCTGTTTTGGGGGGTTCTCTGTTATGGGGGGTTCTCTGTTATGGAGGGTTCTCTGTTATGGGGGTTCTCTGTTATGGGGGTTCTCTGTTATGGGGGTTCTCTGTTATGGGGGTTCTCTGTTATGGGGGTTCTCTGTTATGGGGGTTCTCTGTTATGGGGGTTCTCTGTTATGGGGGTTGTCTGTTATGGGGGGCTCTCTGTTATGGGGGTTCTCTGTTATGGGGATTCTCTCTTATGGGGATTCTCTGTTGTGGGGGATTCTCTGTTATGGGGGTTCTCTGTTATGGGGGTTCTCTGTTATGAGGGTTCTCTGTTATGGGGGTTCTCTGTTATGGGGGTTCTCTGTTATGGGGGGTTCTCTGTTATGGGGGTTCTCTGTTATGGGGGTTCTCTGTTATGGGGGTTCTCTGTTATAGGGGGTTCTTTGTGATGGGGGGCTCTCTGTTATCGGGGGTTCTCTGTTATGAGGGTTCTCTGTTATGGGGGTTCTCTGTTATGGGGGGGTCTCTGTTATGAGGGTTCTCTGTTATGGGAGGTTCTCTGTTCGGGGGGGCTCTCTGTTACGGCAGGTTCTCTGTTATGGGGGTTCTCTGTTATGCGGGTTGTCTGTTATGGGGGGTTCTTTGTTAATGGGGGGGTTCTCTGTTATGGGGGGGTTCTCTGTTACGGGGGGTTCTCTGTTATGGGGGGGTTCTCTGTTATGGGGGGGTTCTCTGTTATGGGGGG
Source organism: Scyliorhinus torazame (assembly GCF_047496885.1). NCBI lineage: Eukaryota > Metazoa > Chordata > Chondrichthyes > Carcharhiniformes > Scyliorhinidae > Scyliorhinus > Scyliorhinus torazame. The sequence goes on along the minus strand of NC_092728.1, from coordinate 93,732,891 downwards.
TTCTCTGTTATGGGGGGTTCTCTGTTATGGGGGGGTCTCTGTTATGGGGGTTCTCTGTTATGGGGGGTTCTCTGTTTTGGGGGTTCTCTGTTATGGGGATTCTCTGTTATGAGGGTTCTCTGTTATGGGGGGTTCTCTGTTATGGGGGTTCTCTGTTATGGGGGGTTCTCTGTTATGGGGGGGTTCTCTGTTATGGGGGGTTCTCTGTTATGGGGGGGTCTCTGTTATGGGGGGGTCTCTGTTATGGGGGTTCTCTGTTATGGGGGGTTCTCTGTTTTGGGGGTTCTCTGTTATGGGGGGTTCTCTGTTATGGGGGGTTCTCTGTTATGGGGTTCTCTGTTATGGGGTTCTCTGTTATGGGGGGGTTCTCTGTTATGGGGGGGTTGTCTGTTATGGGGGGGTCTCTGTTATGGGAGTGGAGGACTGATGGGGAACTGGGGGATAGGGTGGGCAGGATTAGCATTGGGGGGGCGCCCTTTGATGGTCATGTGCAGGTTACAGCAGGTAGATAGGGAGAAACGTTTCACTTTAATGGAAGGATCAATAATCAGAAGGCATGAATTTGAGGTCGGGCAGGAGATTTCTTTGGGAGGGCGTATTTGAGGTGGGGTCTGGACGTGTAGAGGAGTGGAATGTCCATCGTGAATAAGAGGCGGTTCGGGCCATGAAGCTGGAAATTGTTGAAATGGCGAATCATGAATGTCGGTGGGAGGAGATTAGACAAGGGGAGAAAAAATAGAGTGAAGATAGGAAGAAATTAGTTCAGTGGGGTTTGAACGATGGGCAGGACTTTTTGGTCTCCGCCAGCAGCTGGCACCGTCACGGGGGGGGGGGGGGGGGGGGATTTGGAGAGCGGCCAAATGACTGAAGAGAACAACAGAATTAACTATTTCTGCCGAAGAAAAGTGATATTGGACTCAAAATGTTCACTCAGTTACTCTCTCTGTTTTTCCAGCACTTTCAGTGTTTAATTCAAACAGCAACTTAAATTTCCATCGCGCAAATACAGACACTGGAAGTAGCTGTCTAATTTACTTTTAAAAAGTGAGCGCTAATCGCCTCGTCTTTACTCCTACTGTAAATTTATTGTATGATAAAATAACTTATTCTGTTGAAGCTGCAATCTACATTCAATTTTATAATTTTTTGATATTTAAGTTGTATTGTCACTTAATTATGTCACTACCTTTTAAATATAGGTTTTAGGACAAGTTTACATGTTTGCCCCTCCAGTCGCAATTTGCCGCTGGCACGGTAATATTTCCACTTATTAGGTGAGCTGAGAAATGTTTACATCAAATTCAAAGACGTGTTATCTCTGGAAGAATTGGAGGTACTCGGTCAAGTTGTCGGAGTTCAGCTCCAGTACCGCTAAGCAGCCACTGGGAGGACTATTATCCTTGTGTATATTCTAATATTTCACAGGAAAATAAGAGACAATGGAGAAATTCAACTCACAGTCATTCAATTTGCACCTGAGAAGTGGATGGTCAGGAGTTGAATGTGGCAGTGAAGAGGAGGTGGGGGAGATGGGGAGATTAACACCTCAAGTCCTCCTATTAATGCACGAGGCCTGGCAGAAGTCATATTCAAGTGGCCCCATACATGGGAGAGCAGTGTGCCTCAAACAGATCATTATTCACAGCAAACTACCTAGCCTTCAGGAGAACAGCGACCACACCACACAATCCTGCCAGGGCAACCTCTGCAAGACATGCCGGATCATCAACAAGGATACTACCTTCACATGTGAGAACACCACCCACCAGGTACACAGTACATACTCATGTGACTCGGCCAACATTGTTTACCTCATACCCGGCAGGAAAGGATGTCCTGAGGCGTGGTACATCGGCGAGACCATGCAGACGCTATGACAACGGATGATCGGACATCGCACAACAATCGCCAGGCAGGTGTGTTCCCTTTGAGTCAGGGAACATTTCAGCAGCCTCCGATCTTTGGGTAAACATTCTCCAAGGTGGCCTTCAAGACACATTTCACAACGCAGAATCGCCGAACAAAAACTGATAGCCGAGTTCCACATGCACAAGGGCGACCTCAACCAAGATCTCAGGTTCAAGACACATTACATGTAACCCCCACCATACTGCCCGGGTTTGCAGAATTCTACGAACTCTCCTGGCTTGAGACAATTCACACCTTGCTCACCTGTGATTATCCCTCACACCACTCACACTGTACCTGTCAAGAATTGTTTACCTGTAAAGACTTGTTTACCTGTAAACACTCACATTCCAACCATTCTTCACATTCCAATCTGTAATTACCTTGCAATTGTGTCTCTCCTATATATATATATATGCTGGGCGGAATTCTCCTATTCGGCGGCAGAGTGTCCACGCCGTCGGAAACGCGACAGCGTTTCACGACGGCGTGAACGGGCCACTGGGAGTACCGATTCACACCGCTCCAGCCTCCCATCCCGGCGCGAACTGTGCGTCGTGGGAGCCGCACATGTGCAGTGGCACCGGCGCCAACACGCGCATGCGTGGTGGCCTCCCCCAACGCACCGGCCCCGACGCAACATGGCACGGGAGTTCAGGGGCCGCGCAGAAGAAAATAGGCCCGGGGAGCGAGAGGCCGGCCGGCCGATTGGTGGGCCCCGATTGGGGGCCAAGCCCCATCGAGGCCCCCCCCCCCCGGGGTCTGAGCCCCCCTCCACCCCCACAGGCCGCTCCCCGACCCTGCGCGCAGAGTTCCCGCTGGCTGCGACCAGGTGTTGATGGCGCTAGTGTTATGGACCAGGGTTTAGAGAACCCCAAAGTGTATCATGGAGTTCACCTGACCCACAACTTTTAATAGATTGTGTTATGGGGAACACACGGCCCATTGTACAGGTGTGGTACAGCAGAAATGGAAAAGTATTTTTTAAAGCAAAACAATGTTTATTCTATGAACTCAAGTTAACCTTTTTAAAACAAACAGTGAACATGTTAGCAACCTCAAATACCTCAGTTGAACCTCAGTTCAAATACAACCCCCAAAGAATACAACACTAAGTAATCCTTTAAGCTTTCCTTTTAACATCCAGAAGACTTTAAAATAAATTAAAAACAGAAGCACATCAGGTTAAAGTCACTACTGAGAGCAGTTATTAGTTTTAAATCACCAAAGGATCGATTTACAGTCTTTGTTTTACAGAGAGAGAGAGAGAGAGAGAGACTAATACCCCTTCTGGCTGTAACTGCAGCTATCCAGCTCTGAAAACGAAACTAAAACACACCCTGCAGCAAACAGCCTAAAACGAAAGTAAAACGCTGACAGACAGCCCAGCTCCACCCACTCTGACATCACTGCAGTAACAAACACCCATTTCTTAAAGGAACTCTCACTACAGATATTTATATACACACCCATTTCTTAAAGGTACTCTCACATGACCCTGGCAGGACTCTGCCTTTTTAGAGCGGCCGCCGTCCCATCCGGGCCGGAGAATCGGTGGACTGACCGCGTATAGCGGCCCATGACAGGTGCAGCGCCAAGCGCGCCGGCGCCAATGTCGCCAATTCTTCGCTCTGCGGAGAATCACGTGCTGGCGACGGGGCGGCGTGGCCTGGTTGCGGGGATTCTCCGGCCCGGCCCTGGGCTGGGAGAATCCCGCCCCATGTGTTTGTCAACCTGCCTCCATTTCAGCTGATGAAGGAGCAGCGCTCCAAAAGCTTGTGATTTCAAATAAACCTGTTGAACGTTAACCTGGTGTTGCGAGGCTTCTTACCGTGCCTGAAAGAAGTGGATGATTGTTTTTTTTGTGTGAATCTGATCCTGATTCAAACTTCAGTTACAAATGGGTGAAATGTGTGCCATGCACGCTCTGCCTAATTGTCAGGTCTTAAGTAGTCTGAAGAGGGATCACAGCCCAAAAAAATGATTGGACAATTTTTCCCAAATTATATTTCTGTGTTGAGAGATGGAACAAGAGTGCTCCCCTGATTACACAAACTTACTGAGGACTCTGCCACGCGTCTTAGGACTGTGTGTCAGCTCAGGCCTGGCTGCTCATCAGAACCTGTTGGACCCAACCGGCTACTTGCATCAGGATGCCCATTTGATGCCTGCAGTTTAGGGCTTCCATTCAAATGAGGCTCAATGCCAAAACTGGACTTGAGCCTTAAACCTACAATGAAACAACAAGGGAGTGCAAGCAAATGTTCTGGGAACGTGTGTTTGAATCTCACCAGGGGGCAGATGGTGGAATTTAAATTAAGTTACTTAATTTGGAACATAAAGCTAATATCAGTGATGGTGACCATGGCAACTACCATTGATTGCTGTAAAAACTCATCTGGTTCACTAATATCTTTTAGGGGAGGAAATCTGCCGTTCTCACCTGGTCTGGCTTACATGTGACTCCAGACCCACAGCAATGTGGTAGATTTTTAACTGCCCTCTGAAATGGCCAAGCAAGTCACTCTCTTCAATTAGGGATGAACAACAAATGCAGCCTTGGTAGCAATGTCTATGTCTCAAGAAGGAATACAGAATTGTTGATATTACATACATTGTACATTTGCGGGGAATGGCAGATACGGTCTGATGCGACCGTCAATTCACTCGAGACAAGAGTAAAAGTAAACCGTGGCTTTAATCAACTTAGAACAGTGCCTGCCTGCGACTGATACAATACTGTGCGCCGCCTACAGATTGACTGCACTTTATACCCCCCTCAAGGGGAGGAGCCATGGGCAGAGCCCGTACGTATCCCAACATGTTCCCCTATGGATGATGCCATACAATAGCCCATAGGTGGAGCCCACAAGGGCAACAGCATAGCATAGACGCAAATGCAAAGGCAAAGCATGGTACTGATACAAAAGTGGATTATTGGTATAATACATTCACCACATTGTCTACATTACATACATTGTGCATTAGCTGAAAATGGCAGATACTGTCTATATTATACACATTGTATATTAGAGGGGAATGAAAGTCACTGCATATTCTGTACATTAGTTGGGAATGGAAGATACTGTCTATGTTATATATTAGAGGGGAATGACATTCACTGCATATTATATACATTGTACACTAGCAGAGAGGCACACACTTTGTATTTTACAACAGTGTATAAGCAGGGAAATAACAGCTTCTTTGTATATTATATTGTAGAAGTGCATTGTAGAAGCCCTGTAAGGTCCTCTTCCAACCAGCTCCCACAGCAACACAGCTCCTCCCGTCGATTAAGATCAATGGCGAGACCCTGGAAAACTAGGCCAATTTCCGTATCATGGGAACTTTGCAATGTCAACCACCAACGCGCCAAGAAATGGTATAATCTCGCCGGTGTGCGGAAGAAGGTTGATTCCTGCCCAAGTAAGGGCTGATGCCTGCTTAGAACCCAAAATCGTCCGGAAGGTCTCCTCACTGATTACTGATGCAGAGGCTCCTGTGTCCACCTCCATCTTGATTTTCTGCCCATCGACCTCCATTGTAGCAGAAATAGGTTCTGCACGCCTCTCATTCATCTAAAACATGTCACAATATTGCTTCTCTGCCTGTTGTGAGTTTTTCAAGCGATGCACCATCGACTGAGGTTTCCTTGCATTTGAAGTTCCCCCTCAGCCTTCGATTTTCTCTTAGCACCCCAGCACTTCTTCGCTAAATGCCCTTTCTTTGTTGCACTGGCGACAAACAGCATCCATAAACTTACAATGAATCAAAGAACAAAGAACAATACAGCACAAGAACGGGCCCTTCACCCTCTAAGCCTGTACTGGTCATGATACCACCCTTGGCCAAAACCCTCAGCATTTCCTAGATTCATATAATGTGACCCTCCATACCTAAAACATCACTTTTTATTTGCAGGTTCTTTCTTTACTTGATGCAGTGCACCTGTCTGCATGCTGCCAGTGACCTTCTGAATATTTTTTGCATTCTTGACAGCCATTTGCATGCCCTTAGAAATTTCTTTTGAAAAGTACGTGTGGTTTCTGCCAGCAAACGCCGCTAAACACTATCCTCATTGTATGCCAGAAACTAGTTTATCCCAAAGCATGTCTTCCAAAACTGCCCCAAATTCAAAATGTGCGGAGAGCTGGCACAATTCAGCAACAAAGTTAGCAACAGTTTGTCCCGTCTTCTGAAAATGACTACAGAATTTGAAATGTTGTACAATTACTGAGGACTCAGGATTGTGGTGATTCTGAATGAGTGTAACTAACTCTGCAAATGAAATGTCCCCTGGTTTGTGTGGTGTAGCTAAATTTCTCACTAGCTTGTAAGTCTTCGCCCAACACACATGCAGAAGAATTGAACGCTTTCTAGCCTCGCCTGTGATCCCATTTGCCAAATAAAAGTGTTCCAACCTTTCCACATATTCAGTCTAGGTCTTGTCCTCTTCCACAAACCCACTGATAGACCCAAACATTGCCATGGTGCTTTAACTTGTCTTCTGTCGGTAAACTTAGCAAAACTTTGTGTTGAGTGTGCTGAAACTCACATTTTTTTTATTCTTATCGCCAAAAAGATGTGGTAACTTGACCACAAGACGGTAGTCAAATTGTATTGTTAATGAAGTTAATAAATGAAGTTAATCTTCTTTAATATATAAAAATAACAGTTTAAAATACAGTATGGACTCAAAAACAGGAGCAGCTAGCTAAATGTCAAAATAATAGTAAAAGAATTGAATTAGAACTAACAGTTAAATATGACTTTCCACAGTTACAGCAACTACTGATATCACAGCGCTTACTGATGACATCAGCAATGTATTTAAATAATAAGATGCATAATAATGACACTCTATGTCAGTCACATAGAAGGAAATCAGACAGGGAGATGAGCAAGATCAATCTTCAGTTCATAGGAGCTAACAAAAAGAATAGTGGCCTCTATTTTGTGACATAATAAAAGTTATTGAGAATAACAAACACTCTGTATGTTTTAGCACAGTGCACAAAGTCAGATCGTGTTCATCTGCACCTCCAACAATCAATTATGCAGCATACAGTACTCAATTGTGTAGAGAGCTGTGAGATTTGTCACAGGGATGTCTTTAAGGCCAATGAAGGCCGGCTCTTGGAAGGAAATAGCTGGCAGTAAGTCTCATGAGTATTCATAAGGCTCAAAGGAAAACTTTTGAGCTGCAAACAGCTTCTGTTTAATGCATTGAACATTCCTGCCATGCTTAGCTCCAAGTAAAAAAATAATTTTTTGCAGCTCTGTAGAAAGTAGAAACATGTGGATGTTTCCATCTATGTGATGGGGAATTTTGGCTGCCACTCCACACAAGACCTGTCACGTTACCTTGAGGCAACTTGACCACAGTCCAGTTGCCCGTCACCATTGTAGGGGTCAAAATGCAAACATTGCATCATGACTTGGGGGGGGGGGGGGTCTGTCATTTCCATACATACCACACAAAATATTCACATGCAATTAATCCTCAATACCCACCATTCTGCGGCTGCTGTGTAAGTTCTTGTCAACATTCCCTGTCTGCATTGAAGAGGGACAAAGTGACCCTTCTGTCCTTTTTTCAGGAGGCATAGCTTGTTGCAACATCACCTTTAAATAGAAGAAAGGTATTTCCGTATTAAAACCCTCAAAATCCCGTTTGCGACACACGCATTACCTTGCTGCCAGCTTCCCCAAATCCCCGCACAGAGGAATGTTGCGGCAAAGACCTTTCGCAGTTTAAAAAAAACATGAAATCTCCGTTTAGATTTCTCAAAGCATTCCGGGGACTGTGCTGACTTTGTTGCATTTATCGCCTGCCCCGAGGTTGCCCCGGAAAAGGGGGTGGAAAAGATGTGCATTTATTGCGGTGGATGTGCCTCAGCAACCCTGCTAGGTGGGGATATTGAGTCAGCGGTGAAGGAACGGCGATGCATTTGTGTGTGAGGCTAGGGGAAGGAAATTGGAGGAGATGGTGACCCCATGATATCGCTGCTCGCCCGCTTCTTAGTGGCATCCGTAAAGTTGGGCGTTGCCAACAAAGCGAGTTTGGTGAGTTTCAGCAGTGTAGCGCCGCAGATAGTCCATACTGCAGCCAGGGTGTGCTGGGAGTGGAGGGGGTGGCAGGGCTGCCCATCAGGTCTCTAGGATTTAGCCGAGGGCGGTGCAGACGTGCACGTTACAATCTGCTGTCAACATATATTTATCAAAATGCATTTTGCAGGGGGTGGGGGGGAATTGCGATCGCAAAACATTTGCGTACAACTGCAGCAACCCCCCCTCCCCCTGCCAAGCTGATATACTTGCCAGGGCACGAGTGAGTAGACACCAATGATCTCCCAAAACCGAACTGTCCACCCCCACGCAAGCATCCACTCCCCAATTCTCCATGCGGCCCCCAACCCCCCCCCATCCACCCTCCTTACAACCCCCCCAAATCCTTCCTTCACCACCATTGTGAACCAAGCAGCACGGTAACACAGTGGTTAGCATAGTTGCTTCACAGCTGCAGGGCCCCAGATTCGATTCCCGGCTTCGGTCACTGTCTGTGCGGAGTCTGCACGTTCTCCCCGTGTCTGCTTGGGTTTCCTCCGGGTGCTCCGGTTTCCTCCCACAGTCCAAAGATGTGCAAGCTGGTGGATTGGCCATGATAAATTGTTTTTAGTGTCCAAAAAGGTTAGCTGGGGTTATGGGGATGTGGATGGGGTGGACGTGTGGGCTTAAGTAGGGTGCTCTTTCCAAGGGCTGGTGCAGACTCAATGGGCCAAATGGCCTCCTTCTATGATTCTATGAAAATGATGCGCTCTCTGTGAATCCTCAGGAAAAGCTCTCCCACAATTGCCGAGAGGGGGGTCCAGACTGGTGGAGGCTTGCCGGACATAAGAATTCTCACCTCCTTCAAGGAGCGTGCCCTAGGGTGGCTGAGGTCAGAGCGGTCACCAATGCAGAGGCTGGCAGACGCTGCAGAGGTGGGGAACCACCGGAACCCAGCCAAAGAGCCTGTCAAAAGTGAGTCGGTATTGCCCTACTGACCACAGGTCCACTCTCCCGGAGGTCCTCCAGCCGACGGCACTGGCCCAACCCAGGTGGCACCAGATGGTAGTCCTGCCACATTCAGCCATGAATGGTGGTGGACAATTAATCAACTTACTGGAGGAGGAGGCTCCGCAAATATTCCCGTCCTCAATTAAAAAAAAAAATTTAGAGTGCCCAATTATATATTGTTTTTCCAATTAAGGGGCAATTTAGCGTGGTCAATCCACCTAACCTGCACATCTTTGGGTTGTGGGGGTGAAACCCACGCAAACACGGGGAGAATGTGCAAACTCCACACGGACTGTGACCCGGGGCCGGGATTCGAACCCGAGTCCTCAGCATCGTAGGCAGCAGTGCTAATCACTGTGCCACATGCCGCCCTCCCGTCCTCAATGATGGAGGAGTCCAGCACATGTAAGCAAAAGCCAAGACTGAAGCATTCGCAACAATTTTCAGCCAGAAGTGCTGAGTGGATGATCCTCCAGAGGTCCCCAGCATCACAGATGTCAGTCCTCAGCCAATACGTTTCACTCCATGTGATATCAAGAAACAGCTGAAGGCACTGGATACTGCAAAGGCTATGGGTCCTGACAATATCCCAGCAATGGTACTGAAGACTTGAGCCCCTGGCTGCACCCCTGGCCAAGCTGTTCCAGTACAGCTACAACACTGGCATCTACCTGAAAATTTCCCAGGTGTTTCCTGTACAGAAGAAACAGGACAAATCCAACTCAGCCAATTACCGCCCTATCAATCTACTCTCCATCTTCAGCAAAGTGATGGAATGAGTCATCAACAGTGCTATCAAGCGGTACTTACTCAGCAATAGCCTGCTCACAGGCACTTAATTTGGATTCCTCCAGGGTCCCTCAGCTCCTGACCTCATTACAGCCTTGATTCAAACATAGACAAAAGAGCTGAATGCCAGAGGTGAGGCAAGAGTGATTGCCCTTTACATCAAGGCAGCATTTGACCGAGTATGGCATCAAGGAGCCCTAGCTAAACTGGGGTCAATGGGAATCAGGGGGAATTCTCTCCATTGATTGGAGTCATACCTGACACAAAAGAAGATGGTTGTGGTGGTTGGAGGTCAATCATCTCAACTCCAGGACATCACTGCAGGAGTTCCTCAGGATAGTGCCCTAGGTCCAACCATCTTCAGCTGCTTCAATGACCTCCCTTCCACCATAAGGTCAGATGTGGGGATGTTTGCGAATGACTGCACAATGTTCACCATTCGCGCCTCCTCAGATAATGAAGAAGTCCATGGGCAAATGCAGCAAGACCTGGACAATATCCTGGCTTGGGCTGACAAGTGACAAGTTACATTTGTATCACACAAGTGCCAGGCAATGACTATCTCCTGTAAGAGAGGATCTACCTGCTACCCCTTGACATTCAATGGCATTAAATCGCTGAATCCCCCATAATCAGCATACTGGGGGCTACCATTAATCAGAAACTGAACTGGACTAGCCGTATTAATACTGTGGCTACCAAGGCAGATCAAAGTCTAGGAATCCTATGGTGAGTAACTCACCTCCTGACCCCCCAAAGCCTGACAACCATCTACAAGGCACAGGTCAGGAGTATAATGGAATACCCTCCACTTGCCCAGATAATAATCTTTATTAGTGTCACAAGTAGGCTTACATTAACACTGCAATGAAGTTACTGTGAAAATCCCCTCATCGCCACATTCCGGCACCTGCTCTGGTACACAGAGATAATTCAAAATGTCCAATTAACCTAACAAGCGCGTCTTTCTGAACTTGTGGGGAGGAAACCCGAGCACCCGGAGGAAACCCACGTAGACATGGGGAGAACGTGCAGACTCTGCACAGACAGTGATCCAAGCTGGGAATCGAACCTGGGACCCAAGAGCTGTGAAGCAACAGTGCTAACCACTGAGCCTCCGTGCCGCCCAGCTCCAACAACACTCAAGCAGCTCAACACCATCCAGGACAAAGCAGCCCTGCTTGATTGCTCCCACTTCCACAAACATTCAAACCCTCCAGCACTGATGAACAGTGGCAGCCTTGTGTACCATCTACAAGATGCACTGCAGTAACTCGCCAAGGTTTCTGAGACAGCACCTTCCAAACCCATGACCACTACCATCGAGAAGGACAAGAGCAGCAGATACCTGATAACCCAACCACCTGGAGGTTCCCCTCCCAGTCTTTTTTTTAAATATAAATTTAGAGTACCCAGTTTTTTTTTCAATTAATGAGCAATTTAGCGTGTCCAATCCACCTGCCCTGCACATTTGTGGGTTTGGGGGGGGGGGGGGGGGGGGTCCCATGTTAAGTAATGGGGTAAGAGTTAAGTAATGCATTAAGAGACATTGCAATTAGTTGTCTCATTTATGTTAAGTATCCAATGATTGACACTGATATGTAAAGGGGCTTCAGGTGGCCTTTGTGGCTGGTGATGTGTAATTAGACTATTGTGCAGAGTCTATTGGAAGAAATAAAAGTGTTGGTGAAAAGGGAACAGAATTTTGACTCTTCATACCACAGCATCTAATACGTCTAACAATTAGTAGCAGAGGATGGTAGCTGTGTAAATGTGAAGGGTTGAAAGATACAACTTTTCCAGATCAAACCAAGGAGTGAGTGAGAAAAAAAAAGAAGATGGATATATGGCTGAACCCAGGATAAAGATGGCTGGATATGACTATCCTCCCTTATTTTCTGAAAGGGAATCGTACGACTAATGGAGAAATGCAGTAGTTATGTGGACTAAGGTAACTGCCTTGGGAAAGAGAAAATAAGGTATGGCATTGGCTCTTTCTCTACCTTATGACAGTAAAATCCGAAACAAAGTGCTTTCTGAGCTGGAATTGGAAGAGTTAGACTCAGAAGAAGGTCTGGAGACTTTATTACATTATATGGATAAGATTTACAAGAAAGATGAGTTGTTAAGTGCGTATGAAGCATGGTCGGATTTTGATAAGTTCCGGAAAATAGAGGAATTCTCCATGGAAGACTATATAATGGAATTTGGCAGACTATATAAAAGGCTGCAGTAACACAACCTGGAATTTCTACAGTCTGTGTTGGCCTTTAAATTACTTGACTGTGCTAGAGTGAGCAACATGGATAGGCTCCTGGTTTTGACAGGAGTTCAGTTTACGGATGAGGATACCTTATTCGATCAGATGACAAAAGCTTTAAAGAGGTTTCTGGGGAAACATTCGATTCCGATGGCTCTGATGACTCAAATAGGTCAGCCTGCTATAAAGCAGAATATGGAAGATACACTACTAACAGGATGGCCAAATTGTATGGCTATAAACAGGGCCCAAGTCTATAGAAGGAGATCGAGACAAGGAAATTATGAAGACAGAAACCCAGTTGGAGCCTACAATAGGAAGATGAACCCCAGAAATGCACGGGGCATGATAAATCGATGTTTTCGATGTGACTCTCAATACCATTATGTCTTCAACTGTCCAAAACGTTATGATAGAGTATTTGAAGCGACACATGACATGGAAGAGTTAAAAGAGGAAAAAGATAGTGTTCAGAGAGAAGACATTGTCCTATTAACAAGCAGTTTTATGCCAGTAATGAGGGTGTTGGTTGCAGAATCCTTCAATTGTGCTGTATTGGACAGTGGCTGCACATCTACTGTGTGGGAATTGACTGGTTAAAATGTTACCTGGACTCCTTGAATGCTGAAAATCGTAACAAGGTTAAGGAATTTGAAAGTTTCAGAAGTTTCAGGTTTGGGGATGATAATACTCTGAAGTCGCTGAAAAGAGTGGTGATCCCTTGCAATATTGCCGGAGTGAATCATTTCATTAGCATGGATGTTGTATCAAGTGAGATACCTTTGCTTCTGACTAGACTGTCGATGAAGAAAGCACACATGAAACTGGATATGGAACAGGATAAGGCAACAGTTTTTGGAAAGACGGTGGACTTACAATTTACACAGTCGGGACACTATTGTATTCCATTACTGACAAATAATATTTCAAGTAGAGTGGTTAAGGATGTGTTAATGGCAGTTGAAAATGGGACTTTCGCTGATAAAAAGCTTGTTGTATTAAAACTGCATAGGCAATTTGCACATCCATCTCCTCGGAGGCTGAAACATTTATTAAAGGATGCAGGGGTAAGGGATGAAGACTATACTAAACTGATAGAACAGGTTAGTGATTGCTGTGAAGTTTGTAGGAAGTACAGAAGGACACCAGCACGACCGATAGTAACCCTACCTTTGGCCAGGGATTTTAACAACATTGTGGCTATGGACCTTAAGATCTGGGATAAGGCCATTTTTGCGAAAGGACAACTACCAAAGGTTGGTACAAAAGTGACATACTTGCCTGAAGGGTCTAGTCAATGGAAGGATGCAACTGTTATTAGTAGAGCAGGGGAAGCCACTGGAAAGTATAAACATTGGTTGAATGTACAGCATTCAGGGGAGGGAGTTAAGACAATGAATTGGGAACACAAAGTTCAAAAATGGAGGGCACATAAACGCAGTGCCAGTTCAGATAGTACATCGGATAGTGAACAGGTCCGCAGGAAAAGGTCGAGAACTATTGAAAGGACATCCCACAGCAGATAGGAAAAATCAAGCAGTAGCAGTATAGAACAAGTTACCAGGCGGGAGCGGGAACGTAGTTTATCAAGGTCTCGCGACATGAGTAAGACTACGAATACTAATAGGAGTAGAAGCCCCCATGCACGCAAGATTTGGTGGCTTCCAATAAATTATATGAAAAGTTATCAAAGATGCTAAACAACAAGAACTGCATAGTTGGACTGAATTTGGGGTATACACGGAAGTACCGGATAGGGGACAAAGAGCTCTATCCCACAGACGGATTTGCATGGAAAAGGTTCTTCCGGATAGAACTTATAAGGCAAAGGCCAGCATGTGGCAAGGGGATTTAAAGAAAGCTTAGAAGATCAGGATTTAAGTGTAGATTCACCTACAGCAGGGAAGGTTAACTTTAAAGATCTTCATGGCTCCATTTGCCACAAAGGCATGGGAATGCAAATCTATAGATATGAAAGCTGCCTTCTTGCAGGGGCATCAGATCCAGAGAGACATTTTTCTCCATCCTCCTAAAGAAGCAGCTAACACAGAAGGGGTACTCTGGAAGTTGAACAAATGTGTATTATGGTTTAAATGTTCCATCTAGAGTCTGGTAGCTTTTGGTAAGGTCAATTTTGTTAAAGTTAGGCTATTACCAGTTGAAAGTAGATCCGGTAATGTTTTACTGGCACTATCAAGGGAACCTTTCTGGCATCTTTATGATGCATGTCAAATAATTTTTGTGGGGTGGGACTAGTGATTTTGAAGCTTTTGTAATCTCTGGTTTGAGGAAAGAATTCAGGGTTGGAAGTCAGGCTTCCGGTGCATTTAAATATATTGGACTGGAAATCGGACAGATTAAGTTAGGGACAACTTTACGTCAACAATCTTATTTGGAAAGCATCAGCCCAATAGCAATTAATCCTGGCCGGGTGTCACAAAAAGATGCAATGGTTTCAGAGATGGAAAAGGAGCAACTGCGAAGTTTAATTGGGCAACTGAATTGGTTAGGTAGACAGACTAGACCGGACGTGAGTTTTGATGTCTTAGAGTTGAGTACAAAAATGAATGATCCCAAAGTGGAAGACATAATAAGAGCAAATAAAACGTTTGGCCAAACTAAAAATGCAGGTGTGTTTAAAAGACAGGACCTCGAGGGTTGTAATCTCGGGATTACTCCCTGTGCCACGTGCCAGTGAGGCTAGAAATAGGAAGATAGAGCAGACAAACACGTGGCTAAACAGCTGGTGTAGGAGGGAGGGTTTCTGTTATCTGGACCACTGGGAGCTCTTCCGGGGCAGGTGTGACCTGTATAAGATGGACGGGTTGCATCTAAACCGGAGAGGCATAAATATCCTGGCCGCGAGGTTTGCTAGTGTCACACGGGAGGGTTTAAACTAGTATGGCAGGGGGGTGGGCATGGGAGCAATAGGTCAGAAGGTGAGAGCATTGAGGGAGAACTAGGGAATAGGGACAGTGTGGCTCTGAGGCAGCGCAGACGGGGAGAAGTTGCTGAACACAGCGGGTCTGGTGGCCTGAAGTGCATATGTTTTAATGCAAGGAGCATTACGGGTAAGGCAGATGAACTTAGAGCTTGGATTACTACTTGGAACTATGATGTTGTTGCCATTACAGAGACCTGGTTGAGGGAAGGGCAGGATTGGCAGCTAAACGTTCCAGGATTTAGATGTTTCAGGCGGGATAGAGGGGGATGTAAAAGGGGAGGCGGAGTTGCGCTACTTGTTCAGGAGAGTATCACAGCTATACAGCGAGAGGACACCTCAGAGGGCAGTGAGGCTATATGGGTAGAGATCAGGAATAAGAAGGGTGCAGTCACAATGTTGGGGGTATACTACAGGCCTCCCAACAGCCAGCGGGAGATAGAGGAGCAGATAGGTAGACAGATTTTGGAAAAGAGTAAAAACAACAGGGTTGTGGTGATGGGAGACTTCAACTTCCCCAATATTGACTGGGACTCACTTAGTGCCAGGGGCTTAGACGGGGCAGAGTTTGTAAGGAGCATCCAGGAGGGCTTCTTAAAACAATATGTAAACAGTCCAACTAGGGAAGGGGCGGTACTGGACCTGGTATTGGGGAATGAGCCCGGCCAGGTGGTAGATGTTTCAGTAGGGGAGCATTTCGGTAACAGTGACCACAATTCAGTAAGTTTTAAAGTACTGGTGGACAAGGATAAGAGTGGTCCGAGGATGAATGTGCTAAATTGGGGGAAGGCTAATTATAACAATATTAGGCGGGAACTGAAGAACATAGATTGGGGGCGGATGTTTGAGGGCAAATCAACATCTGACATGTGGGAGGCTTTCAAGTGTCAGTTGAAAGGAATACAGGACAGGCATGTTCCTGTGAGGAAGAAAGATAAATACGGCAATTTTCGGGAACCTTGGATGACGAGTGATATTGTAGGCCTCGTCAAAAAGAAAAAGGAGGCATTTGTCAGGGCTAAAAGGCTGGGAACAGACGCAGCCTGTGTGGCATATAAGGAAAGTAGGAAGGAACTTAAGCAAGGAGTCAGGAGGGCTAGAAGGGGTCATGAAAAGGCATTGGCAAATAGGGTTAAGGAAAATCCCAAGGCTTTTTACACTTACATAAAAAGTAAGAGGGTAGCCAGGGAAAGGGTTGGCCCACTGAAGGATAGGCAAGGGAATCTATGTGTGGAGCCAGAGGAAATGGGCGAGGTACTAAATGAATACTTTGCATCAGTATTCACCAAAGAGAAGGAATTGGTAGATGTTGAGTCTGGAGAAGGGGGTGTAGATAGCCTGGGTCACATTGTGATCCAAAAAGACGAGGTGTTGGGTGTCTTAAAAAATATTAAGGTAGATAAGTCCCCAGGGCCGGATGGGATCTACCCCAGAATACTGAAGGAGGCTGGAGAGGAAATTGCTGAGGCCTTGACAGAAATCTTTGGATCCTCGCTGTCTTCAGGGGATGTCCCGGAGGACTGGAGAATAGCCAATGTTGTTCCTCTGTTTAAGAAGGGTGGCAGGGATAATCCCGGGAACTACAGGCCGGTGAGCCTTACTTCAGTGGTAGGGAAATTACTGGAGAGAATTCTTCGAGACAGGATCTACTCCCATTTGGAAGCAAATGGACGTATTAGTGAGAGGCAGCACGGTTTTGTGAAGGGGAGGTCGTGTCTCACTAACTTGATAGAGTTTTTCGAGGAGGTCACTAAGATGATTGATGCAGGTAGGGCAGTAGATGTTGTCTATATGGACTTCAGTAAGGCCTTTGACAAGGTCCCTCATGGTAGACTAGTACAAAAGGTGAAGTCACACGGGATCAGGGGTGAACTGGCAAGGTGGATACAGAACTGGCTAGGCCATAGAAGGCAGAGGGTAGCAATGGAGGGATGCTTTTCTAATTGGAGGGCTGTGACCAGTGGTGTTCCACAGGGATCAGTGCTGGGACCTTTGCTCTTTGTAGTATATATAAATGATTTGGAGGAAAATGTAACTGGTCTGATTAGTAAGTTTGCAGACGACACAAAGGTTGGTGGAACTGCGGATAGCGATGAGGACTGTCTGAGGATACAGCAGGATTTAGATTGTCTGGAGACTTGGGCGGAGAGATGGCAGATGGAGTTTAACCTGGACAAATGTGAGGTAATGCATTTTGGAAGGGCTAATGCAGGTAGGGAATATACAGTGAATGGTAGAACCCTCAAGAGTATTGAAAGTCAAAGAGATCTAGGAGTACAGGTCCACAGATCACTGAAAGGGGCTACACAGGTGGAGAAGGTAGTCAAGAAGGCATACGGCATGCTTGCCTTCATTGGCCGGGGCATTGAGTATAAGAATTGGCAAGTCATGTTGCAGCTGTATAGAACCTTAGTTAGGCCACACTTGGAGTATAGTGTTCAATTCTGGTCGCCACACTACCAGAAGGATGTGGAGGCTTTAGAGAGGGTGCAGAAGAGATTTACCAGAATGTTGCCTGGTATGGAGGGCATAAGCTATGAGGAGCGATTGAATAAACTCGGTTTGTTCTCACTGGAACGAAGGAGGTTGAGGGGCGACCTGATAGAGGTATACAAAATTATGAGGGGCATAGACAGAGTGGATAGTCAGAGGCTTTTCCCCAGGGTAGAGGGGTCAATTACTAGGGGGCATAGGTTTAAGGTGAGAGGGGCAAAGTTTAGAGTAGATGTACGAGGCAAGTTTTTTACACAGAGGGTAGTGGGTGCCTGGAACTCACTACCGGAGGTGGTAGTGGAGGCAGGGACGATAGGGACATTTAAGGGGCATCTTGACAAATATATGAATAGGATGGGAATAGAAGGATACGGACCCAGGAAGTGTAGAAGATTGTAGTTTAGTCGGGCAGTATGGTCGGCACGGGCTTGGAGGGCCGAAGGGCCTGTTCCTGTGCTGTACATTTCTTTGTTCTTTGTTCTTTGTTCTTTGTTTTGAGGCTCCCGGTTTTAGGTGACCTTAGGCACTTGAAACTCATAGTTTATAGTGATGCGTCGTATGCAAATCAAGCACAGGAGGTTTTATAATTTTCCTCTTGGGGCACAATGGTAAATGTTGCCCTCTTGTGTGGGAAACAAAGAAAATAAGGAAAGTGGTCGAAAGCACTTTGGCTGCTGAGACA
This sequence comes from Scyliorhinus torazame, assembly GCF_047496885.1. NCBI lineage: Eukaryota > Metazoa > Chordata > Chondrichthyes > Carcharhiniformes > Scyliorhinidae > Scyliorhinus > Scyliorhinus torazame. The sequence continues at coordinate 93,714,756 of NC_092728.1, read as the reverse complement.
TTAAGCTTTGTAGAGGCGGTGGATATGGCCTTTTATATATCTCAGATATTGACAGAAATTTAACTTTGGTTATTGTTAATGAAGGCTGCCTGTTTCTGTGACTTGTTTTTTTTTCTTCCAAAAATGAAAAAAAAGGGTGAAATTGCATGTGTGTTTTTGAGTTTCTTGAAATTTTGTTTTCACCTAATTATTATTTTTTTTCTCCAAGGAAGGGGAGACTGTTAAGTAATGGGTTAAGAGTTAAGTAATGCATTAAGAGACATTGCAATTAGTTGTCTCATTTATGTTAAGTATCCAATGATTGACACTGATATGTAAAGGTGGCTGGTGATGTGTAATTAGAGTTTTGTGCAGAGTGTGTTGGAAGAAATAAAAGTGTTGGTGAAAAAGGAACAGAATTTTGACTCTTCACACCACAGCATCTAATATGTCTAACATCCCATGCAGACACAGGGAGAATGTGCAAACTCCACACAGACAGTGACCCAGGGCCGGGATCAAACCCGGATCCTTGGCGGCGTGAGGCAGCAGTGCTAACACTGTGCCACCATGCTGCTTTTCCTCTAAGTCACTCACCACCCTGACTTGGAAATATATCACCGTTCCTTCACTGTCGCTGGGGAAACATCATGCAACTGCCTCCATATCAGCACAGCGGGTGTACCTACACCTCATGGACTGCAGCGGTTCAAGAAGGCAACTCACCATCGCCTAAGGGCAGTTAGGGATTGGCAATAAACGCTAGCCTAACCTGCGACAGCCACATCCAGTAACAAAAACCCGCTCCAGCCTCCCAGGAGAACACCTCGGATGAGAGCTCTGAGGGAGACACAATTGAGGTGTCACAGCTGTCATCCCCGCCCTCCAGCAGCGCAGATACACTCACCTCGGTGGGAAATGTTCATGGTCAGGCTTCTGGGGCACAATCTGGTGAGCATTACACAGCTGCTGATGCACATCAGGTGGAGGCGGAAACCCCAGACGAGACAGCAGTCGGAGGTCTGCTAGATCCCAGGGCCCAGCCTGATGCTGAGCCTGTGAAAGAGGAATACCAGGAGCTGATGGAGACACTAGGGTGCAGTCATGCCATTCAGAGGCAGATCTCAGCGACACTCTAGCAGGTCCCATAGCCGATTGGAGGGTTCCCAGAGGCTAAAGGCGCAGGAGATGTTGCTGGCAATGCTTAACACTGCAGTGGAGAGCCTGGTGCACGACGGCAGCACCATTAGTGAAGATGTCCAAGGTGTTGCGCAGTCAGTAATGGCCATTGCTGAGGGTCTTGGTTGAATGTCCGCCTCGCTGGGGGATGTCACCTCGACGAGGCTCTGTGGGACATGTCTTTCTCTCAGATGCAAATGGCCCAGGTGCTGCGGAGCTTGTCCCAGGTGGGCATTGCCGAGGCGCTGCAGGGCATGTCCCGGCCACTGAGGAGCATCGCCGAGGACGTCAACACAATGGTGCAGACCCAGATGATGCAGGGGCAGCCGGGGCTCGAACCTCCTGCCCCTCCATCCCAAGGTGAACCCCAGAGCCTTATGGGCACCAAGAGGGAGGAAAGGGGCTGAGTGCCAACCCAGACTCTGCCATGGAGTGGAGACGGTGGCCACTCCTCTCCTGAGGCCGTGTCTCGAAGTCAGCACATGGGACAGGGCGGCGCGGCTGTGCAAGTACCGCCGACAAGTGATCCTGGGCCCTCGGGCCCCAGAGAAGGCCCGGCAAGGTCATTGAAGGCCATGGGACGTGGTAAGCAGCTGGCTGCCTCCACCTCTGATGTGCATCCTGGGGACAACCTCAACATAGCGATAGAGCAATAGGAAGGCAAAGCACATTGAGGTTCACTGAGGGGGGGGGGGGGGGGGGGGGGGGGGGTGTAGGTGCGGGGTAAGGAGGGTGCAGCACCTTCGGGAGAGTGGGGAATTGTTAAACACAATAAACACCCTCATGCACAACCAGTATGATGCCTCTGTCATTTTCTTCCGCAATACGGGCTGACCTCAGAACCCTTGGCCCATCTCTCCGGGCATCCCCCCATCCCCATGGCACTCCCTCACCATCCGGCCGTGGACATGTCCTGGAGCTGTGTCCCATACCCTGGGTGTTTGGATGTTGGATGCTGTGTGTGTGTGGAGTTGCCCCCCTCAGTATTCAGGTACAGTGTCCATGCATCAAGGTGTGATTGGGATGCTAGGCAATGACTCCCAAATGTTACATGGCCCGCCTACACATGGGAATCCACTTGGGTTGTTTGAAGTGCTCACTTTTTTCCCCGTAAATTTAGAGTACCCAATTAATTTTTCCAATTAAGTGGCAATTTAGCGTGGCCAATCCACCTACCTTGCACATCTTTGGGTTGTGGGGGTGAGACCCACGCAAACACAGGGAGAATGTGCAAACTCCACACGGACAGATGAAGTGCTCACTTAACCACAATTGCCAATTCCCTATTAGCGATAGCCTTTAGCCGCACAGCCAGAGGTCTCGGCAGTCGATGGGGATTATCTGTGGTCAATAGAGCAGATGAACAGGGGCAAGGATTGCGCCCGGAATGAGTACACACAATCCAGGGGTTGGCATGGTGGTGTCATGTACGGTTGCCCCCCCCGCCTCCAAGCGGCGCACCCCCCACCCCAACCCTCCCACGGCGGCCCATCCCCAGCTGTGGGACCCCCACCCTCCACCAGGTTCATGTTTTTCAAAAGGTGTAAAATCGGAGCCAGCGTGACTTGCTGGGGAGGCCGATGAATCACGGGAGGCCATTGGATATGGAGTGGCTCCTGTTAATTATATGGAAATAGGGCTTAAGTAGTGGTAATTGGTTTCTTGCCTCGCTACAGTGACATCCCGATTTTGCCTACGGAGCGGGCCGGTTGCATCACAGTGTTTGGCGCCTGGCGTGGTTTTTGTTTTCAGACTCTCCCGCTATTCACCGGCCTCGTATTGCTCGAGCGAGGGCACAACGAGGCCAGAGAGAATCACGCCCCATATCCCAGCATGAAGTCAATGCCTTCCAGAGGAAGGAGAGAAAAGTCTTCAGCACTTGGGAGAAAGCCCCAATGATGTTCCAGAGCATAAACTGCAAAAAAAGGTAACGTTGTTCGGTGTAGTATTTTCCTGCAAGGCTGCGAAAACGAGGATTGATTATGTATTAAGTACAATCCCCATAAAACGAAACGAGTGATTAATGTTCCAGCATCAGGTCAAATCAAGATGTGGTTACACGGGTCACAATCCAGTTTATGCTGAGGGCAAGGTGCGTGTTCTGTGTGTGAACTTCGGCTAATCCCGGTGACCCGTCTCAGGGAAGCCTCTAGTCCCTCACACTACTCAACACTCGGGAGCGGCGTTGCTGTAGAGCCAGCTGCCTGCTGAGAAATTCCCAGGAGGTGACAGTGAAGCATGAAGATACAGCAGTGAGACACACCAGCTCAACTGAGTCAAGATAGCAGAACACCTTTCTTTTCGTCATAATCAAGCTCCTTCTCTGCTTGTTTTGACCTACATGGGAACTGTAGTTGCATTTGTGAACCCCAGGAATAAATGTAAGCAAGTCTATATTTACAAGCTGAGCAGTGTTAACTATTTTTCATATGATTTATGCTGATTTTACATACCTACAGGCAAACTCCCGTCTCCAGCACCACTGCTTCTTCCTCTTTCTAATCCCAACTATGTTTTGAAATATTTTGCATTATGGATAATTCTGTGAGGTTCTGTTTCGCAGTGAGAGCCTTGCAAGATGAGAATGTGGCAGGCAGAATTCTGAAGGCGTATAGCTCTAACTCTAATCCATGCAAGGGGAGCCTCATAAACCCCCACTTACAGTCCCTGATAGCCAGAAGTAATTGCAACACTGTGGGCACGATTCAACAGAAACATTTCGAAGTTCATTTGTGGCGGGTTTTTCAGGGAGTTTTCCGCCTGCTCTATCAGCGAGTACCCCACCATTATCCAATGACACCTGGTGCCCTGGGGAGTTTCTCACCCGATTAGCCCACACTTAGCACTGGGGAGCTGAGCTCCAAGATCGGGCCACCATTTTGAAAGGTGTAACGCACAATGACTTACGAGAGAGACGAGTAGAGATGAAGTCGATGAGGCTTTATTAAGCGTGACTTGTTCCCAGCAGTTCAGCAACAGAATGGAGCTGCAGGGAGAAGCACGGGTTCTTATACTCCGCCTTCAGGGCGGAGCCAGGGGTCAACAGCCAACCAGGACCCGGGATCTGTCAGCCAATAGCATCATGGCTTCACAGTCCCACATGACCCCTAATACATACCACCACAAAAGGGTGTCCCGATATCTCAGTGAGCCTGTGGGTCTCCTACACAGTCCACCCATGGGAAATGTGTCCCCCCCCACACACACGCACATATAGGCACTACTCTACACCCCTCAAGTGAGGACATCCCACTATGGGATCCCAAGGCAGCCCCCCTCTTTAGGCCACCCACCAAGCCATTTTACAGCACCCCCTCCTTTCAGGGCCCCCAACCCCAATCTCCCAGAGGCCTCTACTTACCTGACCTGCACACCCGCAACCTTCAAATCTCCCCTGCACCCTCCTGATCCTCGGCAGTGCCATCCTGACACCCAGGCACCCTTGCACTGGCACCCAGGTAGTGCCCTTACCAGCTTGGCAGTGCCACTTGAGCACCTTGGCAGTACCAAGCTAGGTGTTCACATTCCAGGGGGAGGGTCAGGGGGCCAACCTGCCCTATCCCTGACGAGCTAGGGGCTTCCAATGGCCCGGGACCCCCCCCCCCCCCCGCCTCCCTCGCTCGGTCCACAAGAACGGGAAGTGTAATCCGGGCACCTTGGTAGTGCCAGGGTGACCACGCTCCAGGTGGAGAGCCAGGGAGCCACCCTGCAATGACCCTGACCTCCCAGGTGTCTCCGATGGCCCAGGTGACCCCCCCAGGTGCCATTCCACCTGGTTCACGTTTGTGTGGAGCGGCACTGATTGGCACCTGGCCGCAGCCCCTCTGGGGAGGCTGGAGAATTGTGGGAGGCCGGAGGAACCCAGGCAGGTAGGTCGTAAGTAGATTTACGACCTACTTCCTAAACGCCACTCGGTCTTGCCCATTTTGGCCGGAGTTCCGACTCCGGGACTTTGGTGACTCTCGCGATGCGCGGAGCCTGTTGGGAAGGTCCGCTGGAGGCCTGTCCCGGGATTCTCCGGCCACGTTGTTTGCTCGCTTGAGAGCGAACAACGCCGCGTGCGATTCTCTCGCACGCGGCGAGAGAATCGCACCCATTATGTCAAAAAGGAGAAGGATTCAAGTTCACTCCAGGAGCAGTAATCCTTATTTTTTTAATTAATTTAGAGTACCTAATTCATTTTTTCCAATTAAGGGGCAATTTACCGTGGCCAAACCCACGCAAACACGGGAGAATGTACAAACTCCACACGGACAGACGAAGTGCTTAACCACGATTGCCAATTCCCTATTAGCGATAGCCTTCAGCCGCACTGCCAGAGACCTTGGCAGTCGATGGGGATTATTTGTGGTCGGTAGAGCAGATGGACAGGAGCAAGGATTGCGCCCGGAATGGGTACTCACAATCCAGGGGTTGGCATGGTGGTGCCATGTACTGTTTCTCCCGCCCCCAGCGCCGCCCCCCCCCACCCTCCCATGAGGGCCCATCCCCAGCTGTGGGACCCCCACCCCCCGCCGACCAGTGGGATGGCAAGCTCAGCCCCATGGGTCTCTTTGCCTCTGAGCAAAGATGGCTATTCATCTCCTCGGCACCCCGACAGAAGTCCTTCTGCCCAATTCATTTTTTCCAATTAAGGGGCAATTTAGCGTGGCCAATCCACCTAACCTGCACATCTTTGGGATGTGGGGGCGAAACCCACGCAAGCACGGGGAGAATGTGCACACTCCACACGGACAGTGACCCAGAGCCGGGATCGAACCTGGGACCTCGGCGCCTGCAGTGAGACTGCAGTGCTAACCACTGCGCCACCATGCTGCCGCCGAGCAATAATTTCTTAAGTTAAATTTCATTCGTAAATACAGAAAAGGCATTCCCCAGGATATGTTTCTGAACCTCTTTTTGTCACACACACATCCTCAAAGCTCTTCTCTCCTGACCCCATATAATTCTTCTGCAGGAGCTTAAATTGAAATTTGACGGAACATAATTGACGCTTCCTGATTTGCACAGTGCCTTCCCGCCTCTTTTCAACCTTGGGGATCTCCTGAAGAGTAAACACTGGCCTGATATCACATGGGGTTGACACCAAGCAGAAAGATGAGAAGTGATGAATTATAGTCCAACAGATTACAACTAACACCTTCCTGTTGTTGAACTGCATTATTCATTTAAACACAGTTTTTTGTTGCTGAAAAGTGGAACATTACAGATTAAACGAGTATTTTGTAGCCCAAATTTGTTGCTAAAGGTTGGCACGTGGATTTGGATCGTTCACCAGGTTGCTTCCATTTTGCAAAGACACCAATTCAAACTAGGTGCCACGAGGACATGTCCCCTAGAAAGTGACTTCAACTGCACTTCCACTTGCTGCGGGAGCTGACTGTGCAGAGTTCACAAGGATGATGTGGTTAATGCTGGCCATGCTTTGACATTTACCAGGGTACAATGTTTGCCTTGGCATTTACATTTTAATTCAAAATACATTCCTGAGTAGGCCTGCCATCCATCAATTTGTTCAGTATATACAGTTCTTCTAATTAAAATGACCTTTTTCATTTTCACTGGCTTTCTCCAAACGGCGGAAAATGTGGTGTGGGGCTTTTGGAATGTTGCTCATTTTAGCCTGAGTTTAATTGCTCTTGTTCTATCACCTTTGCTCTTGAGTCGCCAGGTATCTTTCTGATACCGCCACATGGTTCAAGTCCGAGTAATGATCAGTAATCCAACACACCGCTTAGTAAGAGTTAAATCAACGCACATTTATTATATACAGTAATCAATACTTATACATTAATTCTACTTCTAAGCTACTTCCTACAACTAACAGGCCAATACTTAACTTTGGAAATGGCCCACCAGGTCAGGGAAACGAATGGCCTTTCGTATGGTTCTGAGCCTGCGGGATTCAAAGCTGGTATAGGTCGATAGCCAGGAGCGCCTATCTCGTAGCGAGCGTTGGAGTAAGACTTACGATTCTAGAGGCTGTTGTAGAAGGTCAGCAGAAGAGCCTCGAAGGGTGCGGAGAGGAGAAGATGGGTCGATTTGAACTTGGACTCTATTCTTATAGTCCCCAGGAGCTTCCCGCGTTTCGGGGCGGACCCTGTACCTGGTTCCAAGTGATTAGACTTTGTCCCAATCACTTGGTTCAATATTCTCCAATGCTGGAGCGATTCCTTGATCGATGGGTGGTTTTGGGGTGGTCGTTCACCTCTCTTTGTGTAGGCTCCTGCTGGCGCCAAAAAGTCTGGGTTGGCTTTGAGTGTCTAATTTGTTGCACATTGTTCCCGGGGATTGCTAATTTATATTCAGATGGCTGGTGTGTTGTTATGTTGATGGCTGCAGGTATCGATTCTGTCTGGCGTCCCCAGAGGCGAATACACAGTTTTGCCTGCAGCTGCCTGTTTGAGTCCTGTTGGCTGATTTTCCCATCAGCCTCTTCCGTTTGCCATTTTAAATCGGGGTTTGGCCATTCTAATCGGGAGTTAGCCATTTTAACTGGCTACAGGAAGCAGCCCCTACTTGTATCTTTCATTTGAAATTGACATTGTATGTCTCCTTGGCTTAAAGGGTAAGTGTCCAGTGTGGGGATGTCCTGAGATACAGGCAGATCCCATATCATCTGAATTGTTCGCTGATCTCAGCCAAGACAGGGCGGCATGGTGGCACTGTGGTTAGCACTGCTGCCTCACAGCTCCAGGGTCCTGAGTGTGGAGTTTGCACTTTCTCCCTGTGTCTGCGTGGGTTTCCTCCGGGTGCTCCGGTTTGCTCCCACAGTCCAAAGATGTGCAGGTTAGGTGGATTGGCTATGCTAAATTGCCCCTTAAGTGTCCAAATGGTTAGCTGGGGTTATGGGGATGGGGTGGAGGCGTTGGCTTAAGCGGGGTGCTCTTTCCAAGGGATGGTGCAGAATCGATGGGCTGAATTGTCACCTTTGGCACTGTAAATTCTATGATTATATAAGACAGCAGAAAGGACTTCTAGAAGGGGGGGAAAAGAACACTATCTCGAGGTCTAGCCCCTGGTTGATATCTAGAGACTCCTGCTCGAGGAGGCTCATAGTGGATATCGGGTATCAATTGGACCACTCCTAAATAAACAAAGGCAACCTGGTTGTTGTAACAGAGAATTTTCAATGTGTTTGGAACTATATCACATGACAATTCTATTCCTTAGGAGAGGAAAAGAAATAACTTGCACTTACATAGTGCTTGTCAAGACATCAAGGAACAATACAGCCTGGGAACAGCCTCTGAAGTGTAATCACCCCCTGTTGTAATGTAGGAGACATGACAGCCAATTTGTGCACAAAGGTCACACAAACAACAATGATATAAAGCCCAGATTGTCTGATTTATTAATACAGTTGAAGGGTAAACATTGGCCAGGACACCAGAACAGCCCTGCTCTTCTTCAAATTGTGCCAGGGGATCATTTACATTCACGTGTGAGGGTAGATGGGGCTTCGATTCAACGTTAGACCACACCTCTGACAGCACGGCACTGCCTCAGTGCTGCATTAGAATATCAGCCGAGATTAAGTGCTTAATTAAGTGCGTGGGCTTTGAGCCAGGACCTTCTGACTCAGAGGCAAGAGTGGTACAATTGAGGTAGGACTGGCACAGCCATAGAGGAGAGAGACTGTGGGGGTTGCAAGGGCTTGTCAGGGAGGCATCTGGTGGTGGGAAGAAAATTGACACTGTAGAGTATAGAAACAAAAACTAGAAAACATATATACAAATGAGATGGCCTGTGCTTTATAAAGCAAGGTTTCCTGCTCCGTATTGTAAATTGCAAACTTTTTTGTTCTGATAGTTACCATGGAGAATTTGTATTTGTGATAAATCTTTCATAGTTGGGGGTGCAAGACCTTTTTTCCCCTGAAGGAAGAGTGCAGATAATTTAGCTACTTAATTAAAATTCAAACTTTTGATGAATTCTGTTCCCAATTAGTGAGAGGGATCAGAACTGAAGGATTAAACCCATTACTTTGCAAGAAGGTCTTGTGGTGCAGTGGTAGCGTCCCTACCTCTGGGACAGACGTCTCAGGTTCAGGTCCAACGCCAGGACTTGTGTGTTCATAATGTTTATATGGCCCCGGGTTGAGAAGAATAGCTTTTGGGAGGGAGGCAGAGGGATTAAACTAGATTGTGACAGTGTGGTGAATGTATTCACCATAATGCATGACACTGTAACCATTGTATCCACCTAATGTAACCTTTGACCTGGAAGTGGCAATACGATCTGCTTCCAGGTATTGTACTGTCACCCCGGTGGGCTCCGCCTCTGGCTCTGCCCTCACCGGGGCCATATAAACGGTTCAACGTTCTGATAATCAGCTCAGGAATCCTCCCACCACTTCCCCGGAGGCAAAAAAGTGTGCATGTGAAAAATACGCTAAGACAAATTTACTTTGTAACTCATTGACTACATTAGTTAGGCTCAGGACAAGTGGAATGTTGTCAGACAAAGAATAAAGTACGTGTTTCGCTTTCCAATATGTGCCTCAAAGGAAAACATTCACTGCAAGACAAATTCATTAATTTTCCATATCTTTTTTGAGTGAGATTATCAAGTGTCAAATTATGGAGTGCTGGATTCTCCCGCCCAGCCCATCACAAGTTCACCACGAGCTAGCCGCGTACAATGGAGAACTCCACTGACCTCGGGCGGGATTCTCTGGTCGCCGGGCGGATACGGCCGGAGAATCACGCCTAGACTGTTTCATGATGTCCTGTAAGGCATACTCGTGGCACTCAACCATAACAAAAATTCATGTCTCCTACAGCCCTCCTCGTGCAAATAAAAAGACATCTTTAGAAAATGGTGGAAAACAGTGGACTCTGCACATATCAGGAACAGGAAAACAGGAAAGATCAAGTTTGTAAGGGTCTCAGAGTCAGGTTGAGAAGAATAGCTTTTGGGAGGGAGGCAGAGGGATTAAAATAGATTATGACAGTGTGGTGAATGTATTCACCATAATGCATGACACTGTAACCATTGTATCCACCTAATGTAATCTTTGACCTGGAAGTGGCGATACGATCTGCTTCCAGGTATTGTACTGTAACCCCGGTGGGCTCCGCCTCTGGCTCCGCCCTCACCGGGGCCATATATAACCTGGCCACCTGCGGGTGGCACTCATCTGCACAACCGACTCTGGCTAGGCATGTTCACGACTAATAAAGCCTTATGTTCATTCGCTCTCTCGGCCTCTTGGTGAATTGAAGATATATCAATTTATTAGTCGTAGACAACACCATGGAAGCCGCTCTAAAGCCAGACAGGCTCGAACGTGACGCCCGCGCGTGGTAGCCAAGGAAATATTTGAAAATTGGCTTCGATGCTTCGAGGCCTACATCGACTCCTCCACAAGGAGGAGACTCTCAAACTGCAACTCCCCCACGCTCGGGTGAGCCATCGAATCTCGGTAATGATTGAGAAAGCAGCCACGTACGAGGAGGCGGTCGCAACCCTCAAGGCGCACTTCGTGAAGCCCGTAAACGAGGTGTTCACTAGACACCTCCTCACTACTCGCCGTCAGCGCGCCGGAGAATCGCTGGACGAGTATCTGGAAATCCTGACTCTACTCGCGAGGAACTGCAGCTATCGAGATGTGACGGCGGAGGAGCATATGAACTCACAGATCCAGGACACCTACGTGGCGGGGGTCCGCTCGAACTATATCAGGCAGCGTCTACTGGAAAACGGGAACTCCGACCTGCGGGACACGGTAAAGCTAGCTACCTCACTAGAGGTGGCCTACCAGAACCTCAGCGCGTTCCATGCGGGCCCGACGAACCCCTTGTGGACACTATCGTCGCGGCCCCCATCGGACCCGCCTACGTCGCAGGCCTGCGCCGCGCATCTGCCAGCCCAGTCCAGAGAACCGCAATGCTACTTCTGCGGCCAGGGCCAACACCCCCGGCAGCAATGCCCAGGCCGCTCAGCGACGTGCAGCGACTGCGGGGAAAAAGGGGCGCTATGCGAGAGTCTGCCTGGGCTGACCTAAGGCCCAGAAATCGAAAACGCACCAGGCCCGACCTATGGACTCGCAGCCCCACAGACCCCGCAATGTGGCTGCGTGCCTGCCCGGAACACCCCCTCCAGATACGTCATCGGCATTCTGCGAATCGTGGGGGCCGCCATCTTGGCCGCCGGCCCCAACACCATCCGACACGTGCGATTCATGGGGGTGGCCATCTTGGCTGCCGGCCCCGGCACCGACCAACACGTGCGACCGATGGGGGTGGCCATCTTGGTCGCCATCTTCGATCCCGTCCGACACGTGCGACACATGGGGGCCGCCATCTTGTGACTCCACCGACCACGCAGGCTACCCGCAGCTGGGCGCCGTGACCCTTGCCCAATCGCAGCCGAAACAGCAAAAGAATCCATTATGGTCGTCCGGGTCAACGGCCATGAGATCCCCTGCCTCTTCGACTCCGGGAGCACGGAGAGCTTTGTCCACCCCGACACGGAAGTCCATCTCCGGGGTCTCGCTTCCACCTTGGCTGTCAACTCCGGGACCTGTCCTTCTCCGGAGGCACATGAGGAGCCATAAGATGGACCCGCTGGTTGAGAGGGTCCAGCTGCTCCATGCCAACCCCCAGTACACCTACATCGCGCACCAGGACGGACGGCAAGATACGGTCTCCCTACGAGACCTGGCACCTGCTGGTTCCCCTGCCAACGTGCCCCCCCCCCGGCTATCCGCCCCCACCCCCAGTGCCCCTTACGCCCCCCTCGGTCTCCTGTATTGTCCTGCGCCAACACTGCCACCACCCTCCATCCGCCTGTCTACCCCCACACTCCAACCGTCTCCAACTCGCCGGACTGAGGCTCCAGCTCCAGACACAACGCCCCTGGAGTCACCACCTGCAACAACCATGCCCACCGCAATGCCAGAGCTAAGGAGGTCAAAGAGAACGATCCGGCCTCCAGAGTGACTGAATATGCAATGACCTCACGTCACCCCCGCTGGACTTGATTTTTTAACAGAGGGTGAATGTGGTGAATATATTCACCATAATGCATGACACTGTAACCATTGAATCCACCTAATGTAACCTTTGACCTGGAAGTGGTGATGCGAGCTGCTTCCAGTACTGTAACCCTGGGGAGCTCCGACTCTGGCTCCGCCCTCACCGGGGACATCTATAACCTGGCCACCTGTGGGTGGCACTCGTCTGCACAACCGACTCTGGCTAGGCAAGTTCACGACTAATAAAGCCTTATGTTCACTCGCTCTCTCGGTCTCTTGGTGAATTGAAGGTATATCAGACAGTAACAGGAGCAACAGCAACATTAGAAAAATCCACAATTCTGCCCTTGCCCCTAAAGGAAATGAAGCTTGTGATATCAAATGCTCAGTCATTCTCTCTTTCCTTGTAATCAGCAGGAAAGAACCACGTGAACGTATACATTAATATTGCTTCGGGGGTTTCAGCAGACACTTCAAGATGTAACTAAATGAGATCCGACTTTCTGTCCAACTTTTGTGGGCTGCTTTATACTGTTGGCTCGTGTCCATTGTGCAATCGATTGCTACTCTAGAAGCTCATGTCACCTCAAAGAAAAACTTTGAAGAAACTTAATAGCTATCACAGCGGAGCAGCTTTCTCCAAAATGTATTTTCACCCAGGTCCCAGGAGTGAGCAGTGTATGTGCCTCTGTACCACAACTACCTTTAGACCAGAGAACAAAGACAACTGAGACACAGCCGCTGGGAGTGTGTTATAAGAAAGGCTTGAGAAGCTAAGATAACAATGCTTTGTTTTCCCTTTATCCAAGTCTTTGGGGGTGAGTGTTAACCTTGCCAAATACATCCCCCTGTTTACTCCAAGCCTGATGAAGCCTTTCAAAGCAATTTTCCTAACCTGACCAAACATTCCAATGGATTCAAGGTAAGGAGAGGAGAGAATATTTGACAATGAGGAGGTGGTAGGATTAGTTGAACAGTTGATTAACCTGGATTGTAAAATCAGTGAGGATACATCAACAAGGAATGGGTTAAAAAAAAAAAACAGCTTGACATACAAACCATAGAGCAGGTCAAAAAGGTTGTTTAAAGGTAACAGAAGCTGAAGGGAAGGCACTTGAAGCCATTGTTCCTCAAGGTTGTCGGCTATTACCGTACTAAACAGGATTCAGTACCAGCTGTTTCAGCTGAATTGCTCCCCTGGATACAAAACTATTTATAGGTCCAATAAATAACAAACCATTGGATCAATTTGATTATTTATTAATATTTTTTGACGTTGACTCAGGAGAAGGAGAGAGCTGATTCTGAAGGACCTTTTAATGTCAGTGTGAAATGGCACAATAAGGGAGACCAGCTTTTGTGACAATGTGAATAAAGACCAACTTGTATAAAGCTCCACATAATGCTTCCAACTGCTACTTTACTAAGTACAAGCTGAACTCCACACCTCATACAATAACGCTCACTCCAGCTGAGCTACAGAGCTTTATTACAAGAATTCTGTTGCACGGCAGTAAAGCTTTTAGCGGGTTCAGCAAGCTTGGCTGGTGTTTGGTTAAATGTCAGAGTAGGGTTTGGAGTTCCATCAAAAGTATTATCAACATTCTGAAAGTTACAATTGCAACTTGTATATTCTTGGCAATGCACTTGAAAGACACTTTCAAAATACCTGTCACCTAAAGGGCATTACCCTCTTATATAGGTCCCATATGACATTTCAGCAGTGCTTAAGAAGGACATACTCGTTGCCTGCTTCAGCACGAGTTAACCTCAGGGATGAGATGGCGACACCTCAGTTAAACTTACATAGCAAATGTTGCAGAAGTTCAAACTGTCTGAAAAATCCTACCAATACCAACATGTTTCAATCTATAATATAATAATCTTTATTGTCACAAGTAGGCTTACATTAACACTGCAATGAAGTTACTGTGAAAAGCCCCTAGCCCACATTCCGGCGCCTGTTTGGGTACACAGAGGGAGAATTCAGAATGCCCAATTCACCTAACAGCACGTCTTTCGGGATTTGTGGGAGGAAACTGGAGCACCCGGAGGAAACCCACGCAGACATGGGGAGAACGTGCAGACTGCGCACAGAACAGTGACCCAAGTCGGGAATCAAACCTGGGATCCTGGAGCTGTGAAGCAATAGTGCTACCCACTGTGCTACCGTGTGCTAATTACTAGAGGGAAAACAGTAAAATCAAGATAAGCAGACCTAAACCAAAATCTCCACTGGATTACTGACACATCTTTGAAATATTAGCGTTTAGAATAGGACAGAGGTTTGATGATTGCTTGTCCTAGCATCTAAAGAAGAAAGTATTAACTTGCTGTTGCATATCGCCCATTCGGAGCCAGCCTGTCTGGTTGGAGCTACTAACAGGTTTTGCCCGACCTGACAAATGCAAACTATTTGGATTCTGGAAAACCGAAAAACAACATTCTCCAGAATTTTCTGTTTTTATTATGGAGTCATTAGGGCACAGAGGCCATTCAGCCCATCAAATCCACGCCAGCTCTCTGTTGACCAATCCAATCAGCAATCCCATTTCCCCCTCCAGTCCTGCAAACGTATTTACCTCAAGCGCCCATCCAATTTCCTTTTGGAACCACTGATCGTCTCTCCTCCACCACTCTCGTAGGCAGCGTGTTCCAAGTCATTACAACTCACAACATAAAGATGTTCTTCCTCACTTCTCCCTTGTTGCCTGAACTGACACTTATTCAATTGTGGAGCAAAATTGACAGCAGTCACAGACAAGCTACCCGGCCTTTTGGGCTAAGATCAAGCATCAGATTAAGCCCAAGATGAGGTGCAATGCCTATTCTTGTCAGCTAGGATCTTGTATGTCTCTCTTGTGGAGACAATGAATTGGCTTCAATTTGAGTTGGAATTGTTTACGGAGCAAGCAATGAGATGGATTATGGGTTTTCCCTGTCCACTCTGTGCATTGGCTCTGTAACTTTATGGATGGGAGGGCAGCAAGTCAAGAGGCATGGTTCTGTGTGGAGGCCATTCGGCCCCATTATTCCTGTGCCGGCTAGCTGAAGGATCTACCAATCAGTATTCCTCCCCTACCTTTTCTCATAGACTTGCAAGTTGTTGTTTTTTTACACAGAGGCCAATTTCCTTTTGAAAGCTTTATTTATTTTTGACAGAATCGTTGATTTTCTTGAAACTGTTTTTTACCATCTCCTCTTTCCATCTCTTATGCAGTTTCCTTTTGAGATGAGGTTTAGGTGCTAAGGAATTCACCCTACTTGCTGGTAGTATCTCCTGTGATTTTTAAAAAAAAATTTCATGTACCCAATTAATTTTTTCCAATTAAGGGACAATTTCGCTTGACCAATCCACCTACCCTGCACATCTTTGGGTTGTGGGGGCGAAACCCACGCAAACACGGGGAGAATGTGCAAACTCCACACGGACAGTGTCCAAGAGCCGGGATAGAACCTGGGACCTCGGTGCCGTGAGGCAGCAAGGCTAACCACTGCGCCGCCGTGCTGCCCTGTACCTCCTGCGATGTTGCAAACTGAAGGTAATTGCAATAATTCCAGGAGGCACAGAATGAAAGGGCAAACTGGTTTATTTTAAACTGAAAATAAAGTCACTACGATGGCACACAAAACACCATCCCAGCCCAGGATTATCGGGAACTGCTGGTCCGGGTCTCGGAGTCACATTTAAAGGTTCCGCAAACGAGGTCCAGTTGGACGGGCTTCTGCCCACTCACCAGGGAAACTCGTATTCTATAAAGCCCACGGAGAGATCAAACAGCAATTCTCCCGTGATCTTCGTGAAAGTTATCTCATCCCCCCCCCCCCCGGTCAAGTCCAAATCATCCCCCTCACTCCCGGTGGCGATGTGCCCTCTTTCATCACTTGGCGCAAGGCCTCAAATCATTGGCAGGTGGAGCCAGATCGGGAGGCGTGCAGTGGACTGGGATCTCCGCTTCCTTGTTGCGTGCAGAAGGGCCACAGATGAAGACTCTCCTTCAGTGCTGACCCTCTGGCAGAGGATTAATCTCCCAGTCTACATTTTGGACTCCGAATCTTCAACATTGGGGGGAATGAATCTCGTCCCCCATTAGTTCGAGTCCGTTGCCGGAGATATTTGCAACGGGCGTCAAGGACTCCTCACAGGATGATACTAACTTATCATTTAGTGAGGAAGGGCTTCATGCCATCTGTGGGATGTGCTTGGATCTGCCACTGAAGATCATGTAGCAAAATTTTGCCACTGTGGGGTCCTTCTGGGCCCACGCTTAAATCTGCTTTGTGAATACTGGCAAGGTGTCCAGAGGTTCAGAGTCATGATGACATCTTCCAATGCCGGCAGAGTGGCCAAGCTTGTGGGCAGTGAGAGGTGACTCAGGGAATCCCCATTGGCAATGTGTGTTCCTGGGCGAGGCTCGAGAGAGTATTTGTCGGTTGCCAACAATAATATCCAATGTTGTATCCGAGCCAAGGTAATGGGGGTGGGGAGAGGTGTGAAATTGCTTCATCCTCTTTGAAAACGCCAAACCAGGGGCAAAGTTCTCTGGTATCGGCGTGATGTCCGCCGACTGGTGCCAAAAACGGCGCAAATCAGTTGGGCATCGCGCCGCCCCAAAGGTGCGGAATCCTCCGCATCTTGGGGGTCCCAGCCCCAACCTTGAGTGGCTAGGCCCACGCCGGACTGATTTCCGCCCCGCCAGCTGGCGGAAAAGGCCTTTGGTGCCCCGCCAGCTGGCGCGGAAATGACATCTCCGGGCAGCGCATGCGCAGTGGAGGGTGTCTCTTCCGCCCGCTCCATGGTGGAGACCATGGCGAAGGCGGAAGGAAAAGAGTGCCCCCACGGCACAGGCCCACCCGCGGATCGGTGGGCCCCGATCGCGGGCCAGGCCACCGTGGGTGCACCCCCCGGGGCCAGATCGCCCCGCACCCCGCCCCCCCCCTCAGGACACCCTGGAGCCCCCCCGCGCTGCCTTGTCCCACCGGTAAGAGAGGTGGTTTAATCCACACCGGCGGGACAGGCATCCTAGCAGCGGGACTTCGGCCCATCCGGGCCGGAGAATCGCGGGGGGGGGGCCCGCCAACCGGCGCGGCGCGATTCCCGCCCCCGCCGAATCTCAGGTGCCGGAGAATTTGGCAACGGGCGGGGGCGGGATTCACTCCAGCCCCCGGCGATTCTCCGCCCCGGCGAGGGGTCGGAGAATCTCGTCCCCCCCAGGTTCATGACGTCTTACAATCATTGGCCGTAGACATGTGGATGGAATTTATACCGCAAGTATAACAAAATAAATCTTCCTTTTCGATCTGAGAACAGCTCCCTTTCGCATCCGCCAGAGCAAATGTTATCGGTCTGTCTGTGCCATCGTCCCATTGATAGGAAAAGACTGGGGTCGTAATGAGCCAGGATGTTTGATGATGGTAACTGTTGCTTCACCTTCACCCAGGCTTCATCCTTAGGTGCCTGCCACAACCATGCCTGGTTTTGTTATAACAATGTGTGCAGTGGTGACAATAAAGTGGCCAAGTTTGGGATTAATTGTCCTTCGTAGTTTACGAGGCCTAGGAAAAATTTTAATTCTGTCATATTTTGCAGGGTCAGTGCCTCTTTTATGGCCTCAACTTTATTCTCCATGGGGTGTCAGCCTTTTTTATTCACTCCGTACACTAGGTAGATCACTTCGCCTGAATGGAACACACATTTTCCTCGTTTGAAATGGACACCGGTGTCAGAAAATCGGCTCAATTCTCCTCCAGGTTTGCGAGGTGCTCTTTTTCTGTGGCTTCTATGATTAGAACGTCATCTAAGTATACTGCTAACTTGCGTAGAACTTGGAGAATGTTCTCTATCACGTGTGGTAAAATGCCGCATGCCGACGAGACTCCGAAGGCAGGCGTGTATATTTGTATGAACCCTTATGGATGTTAATTGTCACGTACTTCCTTGATGGCTTGTCTAGTTCTGGCTCGAGATAGGCATGGCTCCTCTCTAGTTTGGTGAAGGTTTGATCCACTGCCAGTTTGGCATATAGATCTTCTCTGCGTGACCAATCTAAATGTAAGGTTTTATTAACTGTTAGTTTGGAGTCTCCACAAAGGCTGACCAAATTGTTGGGCTTGAGCACAGGAACTACTGGTGCAGCCCACTCTGCGAACTGCACTAGTCATATTATCCCGAGGCTCTCTAACTGCTCAGATTCGGTCTCTACTTCGGTAAGTAAAGTGTATGGGATTGAAATATTTGGATAAGATGTCGGGGTCCACATATATCTTTGCCCTTGCATCCTTTATTCTACTAAGGCTTCTTGGAATAGCTCGGGGTATTTGCCAATGAACTCATACTGTCAACTGGTTCCTTGTTAAAACATTTGTAGCCAGTCCAGATGGATCCTCTGGAGCCAGTCTCTGCCCAAGAGGCAGGGTCCTAATCCTTGTACAACTATGCACAGGAGTCGTGCGTGGCACATGGCACAGTGGTTATCACTGGGACTACGGCGCTGAGGACCTGGGTTCGAATCTTGGACCTGAGTCACTGTCCGTGTGGAGTTTGCACATTCTCCCCATGTCTGCGTGGGTTTCGCCCTTACAACCCAAAAATGTGCAGGTTAGGTGGATAGGCCATGCTAAATTGCTCCTTAATTGGAAAAAAAAATAATTGGGTACTCTAAATTTATTAAACAAAACTATGCGCAGGAGTCGGGCCGTCTGCTGCTTATAGATAACCGGGATCATAGTGGTCTCCATAAACTGCAAAGGTTCCCCTGTATATATGGCCAACCTGGCCCTGGTATCTCGCAGGTGGCAAGAGGCTCATCCGGAGACACTGGAAAGTTTGTTCTTCGACAATAGAGACGGCAGTTCCCGTATCCACCTCCATTTCTAGAGAATGGCTGCTGAACAAGAGTGTTATCTTTATTGGGGCAACATAAGAGTTAATGATGCGGTTTGGTTTGCACTGTTTTACCCTCTACGGGCCGATAGGCTTACAAGACCTGGGCCTGAGTGGCACACGTGCTGTTGATCCTGGAAGCCTTGCCTGGGTTGTGACCTTTGGCCACACTAACAGCAGCCTTGCGGCTGACATTTGTAGTCCTCCTCCGAGGCTTCGCTGGTACCTCAAGGGCAATTCGGCCGTCTTTCGAGATGCCAGAATGTCCTGGCTGAATATTGAGTTGATGGTGAGTGAGGCACATGGGATCCTTCGCTGGAAATGCTGGTCCATCATCCTTTGGAGTTCTTGGGCCCTTTGCCGGCGTCCACCAAAGATAGTGCTAATTCTATAGCCCTTTTGAGATCTAGGCTGGATTCTGCCAACAATTCTTTTGGTATCGCAACATTGATCCCACACACTAGTCGGTCGTGCAGCATCTCAGTCAGGGATGGCCGAAACTTGCAGAATTTGGCCAGCTTCCTTAATCTAGCCAGAAATTCTGTTGCAGGTTCCCAGAGGCCCAGAGGTGCTCTCAGCAGTGTTGAATCCGTAACGCTGGAGGATTACGGACGGCTTTGGGTTGTTCTTTACTAGGTCCATAAGCTTGTTGAACGTTTTAGTGTCAGGGGCTGCAGGATAAGTTAAACTCTTAATAATGCTGAACGTCAGGGCCCTGCATGCTGTCAAAAGCATTACGTTATGTCCGTCATCCCCTTCTATACCCTTAGCATGGAAGACGTAGCACCTGCGTTCGGCATACTGGGGCCAGTCCTCCATGTCCGCATCATATGCTCGAGCTTCCCAAACGTGGGCATTTCCGTGTTTTTCTTTGTTTTTTTCTCTCACCAGAGCTGGGGAGTTGCGGAAAGTCTGCTCAGAACCCTGTGCTTGATCCTTGTCGGCAAAGTAATAATTTCAGGCGACGAGAAGTGAAACGACAAACTGGTTTATTTGAAACTGAAAATAAAGCCGCTATTGCGGCACTCAAAACACCGTCCCAGCCCAGGACCATTGGGAACTGCCCGTCTGGGTCTGGGTGCTACATTTTAAGGACCCACTAACGAGCCCCAGCTGGGTCGGCCTCCGCCAGCTCACCACGGGAACTCATATCCTATGAAGCCCATGGGGAAATCAATCCACAATCCCCGAGTGGTTCTCATGAGGGTTACCATAGTCATAGAAAGCCAAATACAAACGTTCTTCCGATTTTGGAAGTGCAACTGTTCCACATCCCACAGGTGCTGCACTGAATGCCCAACTCCCACTGAAAACAGAACCACACAGGACAGGCCCACGGCTCAGACCCCTGCGGGAATTCACGCACATAGAATTGTGAAGTGCAAATAAAAAGCAGCTGGTTGGTTCTTAAAAGTCATTTGCAGGATGTGACTATCACTTTCTCGGCCAGCATTTATGTCCATCCCTAATTGCCCTCGAGAAGTTGGTGGTGAGCTGCCTTTTTGAACCGCTGCAGTTCCTGTGGTGTAGGTACACCCACAGTGCTGTCAGGGAGGGAGATCCAGGATTCTGACCCAGCGACAGTGAAGGAACGGTCATATATTTCCAAGTCAGGGAAGGTGGGGAGGGGAGACGTCCAGGTGATGATGTTCCCGTGTGTCTGATGCCCTTGTTCTTCTAGATCAGGGTTTTTCAGGGTCGCAACCCGTAGGTGGGTGTCGGGAGGGTCCAGGAGCAATCGGCCGTGGCGTTCCCGATTGCGGGAGGAGCGCCCAACATCCGCGACCGGCGTTTAGGTTGAGAATGCCGGCTGTGTCTGCCAGCAGCCGCAGCAATTTGCTTTGCTCCATCTGATTGACACCCAGGTTATCCAACGGGTGATTAGCTTTCCTAACGTCACATCCGATGTCTACTTGTTCCGCTGACCAATAGGAGGAGGCGGGGGCAGGCGGTACTTCTGGTGGTGGGACTGTTGGAGCTCGGGGCCTGTGAAAGACACGGAGAGAGGCCGAGTGGAGTTTGTGTGAGGGAGGGGAATGATGCGTTACAATGCTGGCAGTTAGCAGCAGTTCACTGGCTCCCACAAGTACTTCAATGCCTACACCATCACAGGGAGGAGGAATTATGTGATAGCTACAATAAACAGGGATTGCAGCAATTTGTTTGTTCTTCAAACTGAGATCCAAGAAGAAGGCACCAACAACAATCACAGAAAGTAAATTATGTGCGGTTCTCCTCTGGGTCAGGGCAAGTGGAATTTAAGCAACAGCATGTGAAATGTTTGTGAATGTTATAAAGTTCCTGCAATCGTATCACTATAATGGTGTATTATAAGTTACCAGTCTTCACAAATCAAACTCATGGGACACGATGTACTCTTTAAAAAAAAGAATGCCGTCCATATGTATGCCCCTTCAGGCAGATCCGACAGTGCCACAGGCATGGTGCCCAGCAGGTCAGATTGCCACCTCCTGATGTCAGTGTGCTATCCCAGTACCATCTCGTCCTAACGTCAGTACCGCCTCCTCCTAACGTCAACATGCTGTCCCAGGACCACATTTCTTATTAAAGATAGCAGAGTATTTGCACCAGAGATTCCTCCATTTTGTAGCTGCCAGCAAGCAAGCAACAGGACTGCGAGAAGAACTGCAGATGGATCCGCTTGTAATAAGGAGGAGAGGGTCAGGGCAGCATGGAGGCACAGCGGTTAGCATTGCTGCCTCCGGCGCCAAGGACCCGGGTTCGAATCCCGGCCCTGGGTCATTGTCCGTGCAGAGTTTGCACATTCTCCCCGTGTCTGCGTGGGTTTCACCCCCCACAAAGCAAAAGATGTGCAGGATAGGTGAATTGGCCACACTAAATTGCCCCTTAATTGGAAAAGAATAATTGGGTACTCTAAATTTTTTTTAAAGGAAAAAAAAAAGGAAGAGAGGGACAGAGACCGGCCAGGAACTTACAACTGAATCTGCTGGAGAGGGTTTCTCAGGCGACCCCATGGCAGGACAAAGCAGTGCTGGTGTGAGCTCCAGGGTCTCTGATGAACAACCCATTAAGAAGAAGCTGAAATCGGAAACAAAGCAGTATAAAGATGATTTCTTGAGGTATGGCTTTATTAATTGTACCAATGCAAATCAGGTTGCAATGCCCATGTCCGTTACGTGCAAGGAAGTACTGGCTAATGAAAGATTAAACCCTCAAAACTTCGAAAACATTTCAAGACTAAGCATGGCGAGTTCGAGAACAAAGCCCTTCATTTTTTTCAAAGGATGCAGCGCAAACTTAAATCATCAGCTGAAGCCCATAGCAGAAATGTAACATTGAACGACAAAGCAGGTGATATCTTGAGGACAAAGCAGGCTCACCTGTCGCATTAAAGGTAAGCAAAAAAGTCAGTAACCAAGCTCGGTCAGCATGGGTCACAAATGCTGGCCGGTGTGGGTTGTGAAGATCGGCTGGCGTGGGTCCTGAAGAATGGCCGGTCGTTAACAATGGGTCCCGGGCAAAAAAGTTTGAAAAATACTGTTCTAGATGGTAGTGGTCGTGAATTTGGAAGATGCTGCCTAAGGAGCCTTGGCGAGTTCTTGCAGTGCATCTTGTAGATGGTACACACGGCTGCTATTGTGAGTCGGTGGTGGAGGGAGTGAATGTTTGTGGAACTGGTGCCAATCAAACGAGCTGATTGTCCTGGATAGTGTCGGGTTTCTTGAGTGTTGTTGAAGCTGCACTCATCCAGACAAGTAGAGAGTATTCGTGACTTGTGCCTTGTAGATTGTGGACAGGCTTAGGGGAGTCAAGAGGGGAGGTACTCATCAGAAAACTCTTAACCTTTGACCTGCTCTTGTAGCCACAGTATTTATTTGGCTAGTTCAGTTTCTGGTCAATGTAACCCCAGGATGTTGATAGTGGGGGTTTCAGCGATGGTAATGCCATGGAATGTCAAGGGGTGATGGTTTGTGATATCAGCAGTAATGGCTTGTAGGTTAAGTGTGGTGCCGGTCCTAATTACCATGTATTGGAGTTGATTGCTTCAGATGTGTTCATGTGAAGATTTCAAGTTGAACAAGGTCAGTGGAATTGGTTAGTGAGATTAGATTTTAAAAGTTGAAATTGGTTAGTGAGATTAGATTTTAAAAGTTCTATTACATTTTACCTGATAAGACTTTACTTCTGAGTTGAGTGATGGATTTTTATTTATTCTGGATGTAGATACAAATATGCATTCATTAAGGTGAGTAATGGTGGTGTGGAGGAAAAATATATGCTTCCACTTGTGCACCATTGGAAAACATCAAGAGGTTTATATATAACAGAAACAGAAAATACTGCAAATACTGTCAGAGGATACAGCAAGATATAAACTGGATGGAGTCTTGGGCAGAGAAATGGCAGATGGGGTTTAATCCGGACAAGTGTGAGGTAATGCATTTTGGAAGGTCCAATGCATGTAGGAATTACACAATAAATGAAAGACCTCTTGCGAGTACTGACAGGCAGACAGAGCATCTGGGCGTGCATGTCCACCGATCACGGTGGCAATGCATGTGGATAAGGTGGTCAAGAAGGCATATGGCATGCTGGCCTTCATCGGTCAGGGCATTGAATATAAAAATTGGCAAGTCATGTTGCAGCTGTACAGGACCTTAGTTAGGCCTCATTTGGAATATTGTGTACAATTCTAGTCCCAACACTATCAGAAGGATGTGGATGCTTTGGAGAGGCTACAGAAGCGGTTTACTAGGATGTTGCCTGGTATGGAGGGCATTAGAAATTAGGAGAGATTAGATAAACGTGGTCTGTTCTCACTGGAACGACTGAGGTTGAGAGGCGATCTGATAGAGATCTACAAGATTATGAGTGGCATGGGCAGAGTGAGTCGCCAGATGCTCTTTCCTAGGGTAAGAGAGTCAAGTACTATATAATAAAAGCTTATTGTCACAAGTAGGCTTCAATGAAGTTACTGTGAAAAGCCCCTAGTCGCCACATTCCGGCGCCTGTTCGGGGAGGCCAGTACGGAAATTGAACCTGCACTGCTGGCCTTGTTCTGCATTACAAGCCAGCTGTTTAGCCCACTGTGCTGGGGACATAGGTTTGAAATGTGTGGGGAAAAGTTTAGAACAGATGTGCGAGGCAAGTTTTTTTACACATAGGGTGGTAAATATTTGAAAAGCACTGCCTGGGGAGGTGGCGGGGGCAGGTACGATAGCGACATTTAAGGGGCATCTAGACAAATAATGAATAGGGTGGGAATGCAAAGATACGGACTCCGTAAGTGTGTACGGTTTTAGTTTAGGCAGGTACCATGGTCGGCGGAGGCTTGGAGGGCAGAGGGCCTGTTCCTGTGCTGTATTGTTCTTTGTACATAGCTGGTCAAGCAGCATCTGTGGAGAGAAAAACTGAGTTAACATTTCAGGTCAATGACCTTTCATCAGAAAGCTGCATGGTGCAAATCAGCTTTATTGGTGATCTCCTATTGCACTGCTAGAACAAGTTGCACGTTGTTCATTGTTCAATCTAATTCCATTCAATTGAATCAGATATTTAAGTCAAGGATTGTACCTGCTGGTAATAATTTAATCAGTAATGAATGATAGATAAACTGTTAAGGTGGGGAAGGTAGCGGGTCAAAGTGATTAAGAAATGTACTGGGGGGGCAATTGTTGATTAATGCTTGGGTGCCTGCTGCTTGCAGGTGCAGTGACCAATTGGGCTTTTCACAGTAACTTCATTTGAAGCCTACTTGTGACAATAAGCGATTTTCATTTCAATTGAGGCAAGGCTTTCCATAATACAAATAAATTAATGCAGCAATAACAAACTAACCCATTGATCCATTTAGCTAATAACCACCTAATGCATGGGGCTGTGCAGGAGCAGACAACGTGTGTACACAGATGAACAGGCACTCCAAAATAGATAACACACGTTCAGGGACAGGCAGAGCAGTAAGATACCCTAAACAGATTCAACATGATTGACAGATTATCGGGTACACTCACCACTGGTGCAGATG
This sequence comes from Scyliorhinus torazame, assembly GCF_047496885.1. Taxonomy (NCBI): domain Eukaryota; kingdom Metazoa; phylum Chordata; class Chondrichthyes; order Carcharhiniformes; family Scyliorhinidae; genus Scyliorhinus; species Scyliorhinus torazame. The sequence continues at coordinate 93,689,724 of NC_092728.1, read as the reverse complement.
TGCATGTTTATGTAGAGGGAATGAGGGAGTGTGCAGTCTTACGATCTGACTCAATGTACAACTCTGCTACCCCGCCGCTGGAAGGTCAATTGGGAAGGTGCTCACCTCACCGCTTAACAGGCAGTTTGCGGGCTCCGGCAGAATCATCCATCAAAAGCATAACCGTCTCTCCCCACCGTGCTAACAAGGGAATCGAAAAACCAGAGTAATCAATATATTATTAAAGTGGAAGAATGCAGATTAGTAAAAATTAATGAGCTCAATTTTTTTTCCATCGCAGAGATTGCTGACAAATTATCTGGAAATGTAAAACAGCCTGAGGCACAAGTCAGCCCGAGATGCACACAGACATATATATGTATTATTTATGCAGACCTTGACGAGCACGGGGGGGGGGGGGGGAATCACATGTAAGCTTTATGTTAAGATGCTCTATTGAATCTTTCTGTTTAATCATGAGCATTACATTGGCATTCTTCCTGCAGCAGTGGATCTTTTTTGCTGAATTTTTAACTTTGCTTCTCAAGTTTATATGCGGAGAAGCCCAGCTCTGTGGTGATTATTTAAATTGAGGTGTAATTAAAGATGTAATGCCACGTAATGAGATTTACTTGAAAGGATAAGTCGAGGATAGCGTTTCTGTGCCCAGTCACAGGATGTGAGACAAGGTCAGCATCTCTATTTTATTGACAGAATGCTACCAAAGCAATTAAATATCTCTGCTCAACCCAGCTGCTAAATATGACAAGCTTACCATTTGTTATTTAATGGCAGAATGCTCCCAATACACCCAGTTCTGATTCCTGTTTGGCTTGAGTCCTAATGAGTTCTGACCTGTAATCTGCGATTCTGTGCCTGCCTTCCCCCCTTCCCCCCCCCTCCCCCTCTTTCCCCCCCTCCTTCCCCCCCCCCCTCTTTCCCCCCCCCCTCCCCCTCTTTCCCCCCCCCTCCCCCTCTTTCCCCCCTCCTTCACCCCCTCCCCCTCTTCCCCCCCTCCTTCCCCCCCCCTTCCCCCCCTCCTTCCCCCCCCTCCCCCCCCCTCCCCCCCTCCCCCCCTCCTCCCCCCCTCCCCCCCTCCTCCCCCCCTCTTCCCCCCCTCTTCCCCCCTCCTTCCCCCCCCCCTTCCCCCCCCCTTCCCCCCCTTCCCCCCCCTCTTCCCCCCCCCCCTTCCCCCCCTCTTCCCCCCCTTCTTCCCCCCTTCTTTCCCCCCCCTCTTTCCCCCCCCTCTTTCCCCCCCCTCTTTCCCCCCCTCTTTCCCCCCCCTCTTTCCCCCCCCTCTTTCCCCCCCCCTTCTTTCCCCCCCCTTCTTTCCCCCCCCTTTCCCCCCCCTTCTTTCTCTCCCCCCCCTTCTTTCTCTCCCCCCCCTTCTCCCCCCCCCTTCTTCCCCCCCCCTTCTTCCCCCCCCCTTCTTCCCCCCCCTCTTCCCCCCCCTCCTTCCCCCCCCCTTCCCCCCCCTCTTCCGCCCCCTTCCCCCCCTTTCCCCCCCTCTCCCCCCCTTCTTTCTCCCCCCCCTTCTTTCCCCCCCTTCTTTCCCCCCCCCTCTTTCCCCCCCCTCTTTCCCCCCCCTCTTCTTTCCCCCCCTTCTTCCCCCCCCTTCTTTCCCCCCCCTTCTTTCCCCCCCCCTTCTTCCCCCCCCCTTCTTCCCCCCCTCTTTCCCCCCCCTTCTTCCCCCCCTCTTTCCCCCCCCTTCTTCCCCCCCCTTCTTCCCCCTTCTTCCCCCCCCCTTCTTCCCCCCCCCTTCTTCCCCCCCCCTTCTCCCCCCCCCTTCTCCCCCCCCCTTCTTTCCCCCCCCCTTCTCCCCCCCCCTTCTTTCCCCCCCCCTTCTTCCCCCCCCCTTCTCCCCCCCCCTTCCCCTCCCCCTTCTCTCCCCCCCTTCTTTCCCCCCCTTCTTCCCCCCTTCTTTCCCCCCCCTTCTTTTGCCCCCCCCTTCTTTTGCCCCCCCTTCTTTCCCCCCCTTCTTCCCCCCCTTCTTCCCCCCCTTCTTTCCCCCCCTTCTTTCCCCCCCTTCTCCCCACCCCTTCTTTCCCCCCCTTCTCCCCACCCCTTCTTCCCCCCCCCTTCTTTCCCCCCCCTTCTCTCTCCCCCTTCTCTCTCCCCCCCCTTCTCTCTCCCCCCCCCTTCTCTCTCCCCCCCCTTCTCTCTCCCCCCCTTCTCTCTCCCCCCCTTCTCTCTCCCCCCCTTTCTCTCTCCCCCCCCTTCTCTCTCCCCCCCTTCTCTCCCCCCCCTTCTCTCTCCCCCCTTCTCTCTCCCCCCCTTCTCTCTCCCCCCCTTCTATCTCTCCCCCCCTTCTCTCTCTCCCCCCCCTTCTCTCTCTCCCCCCCCTTCTCTCTCTCCCCCCCTTCTCTCTCTCCCCCCCTTCTCTCTCTCCCCCCCTTCTCTCTCTCCCCCCCTTCTCTCTCTCCCCCCCTTCTCTCTCTCCCCCCCTTCTCTCTCTCCCCCCCCTTCTCTCTCTCCCCCCCTTCTCTCTCTCCCCCTCCCCCTCCCCCCCTCCCCCCACCCACCCCCTCCCCCCACTCCCCCACCCACCCCCTCCCCCCACCCACCCCCTCCCTCCCCCCACCCACCCCCTCCCTCCCCCTCTTCCCCTCCCTCCTTCCCCCCCCTTCCCCCCCTCCTTCCCCCCCTCCTTCCCCCCCCTCCCCCCCTCCTTCCCCCCCCTCCCCCCCTCCTTCCCCCCCCTCCCCCCCTCCTTCCCCCCCTCCCCCCCTCCTTCCCCCCCCTCCCCCCCTCCTTCCCCCCCTCCCCCCCTCCTTCCCCCCCTCCCCCCCTCCTTCCCCCCCCCCCTTCCCCCCCCTCCCCCCTCCTTCCCCCCCCTCCCCCCCCTTCCCCCCTCTCTTCCCCCCCCTCCCCCCCTCTCTTCCCCCCCCTCCCCCCCTCCTTCCCCCCCTCCCCCCCCTTCCCCCCTCTCTTCCCCCCCCCCTCCCTCCCCCCCTCTCTTCCCCCCCCTCCCTCCCCCCCTCCCTCCCCCCCTCCCTCCCCCCCTCTCTTCCCCCCCTCCCTCCCCCCCCCTCTTCCCCCCCTCCCTCCCCCCCCCCTCTGATGGACGTGCTGCGCAGGTGCGCCCGACGCAAGACCAAACTGCGCATGCGCAGTGGCGTAACGAACGCCATGATGTCATGACGTGCGGCAACTGTGGAGCTGCACATTTAAAAGGGCAATGTCCTGCAAAAACCTGACAATGCCTACGCTGTGGCAAGATGGGCCACTACGCTGCCTACTGTCGAGCGGCTCAACCTGTGGATCTTCCACATCTCCGACAACCTCGCAGACACGTGCGGACCATCCAGCCTCCACATCACGACATCCAACCCAACGACACAGATGACCAAGACGCCTTCCGGGTTGCGGTCATTGATGTAAACCGGGTCAACACCATCAATCCGGCCGATGAATGGAGTGCCACCCTGACGGTCAACCGATCGCCGATCACTTTCCGCCTGGACACTGGCGCCTCCGCCAACCTCATAGCATGGTCAGCATTCTACGCCATGAAGGTCAGACAACCAATTCAGCCATCCCGGTGAAAGATGGTCGACTACAACGGGAACGTTATCCCGGCCATGGGATCCTGCCAGCTCCAGGTGACACACAAAACACACACGGCCACACTCTCGTTCGAGATAGTTGGCTCATCGAAGGACTCCCTGCTGGGCGTACAGGCATGTAAGGCTCTCCACCTTGTGCAACAAATTCTCTCTCTCTCTCTCCAGACGGCACGTCTGACTTCCCGGATGCAGAGTTCAACGCACAGCTCCAATCGCTCCTCGCCCACAACCAGGAGGCATTCAAAGGCATGGGAACACTGCCATACAACTACCGAATTCACCTCAAACCGGACCCCATCCCGGTCGTTCACGCACCTCGCAGGGTTCCTGCGCCACTTAAAGACCGCCTCAAGCTGCAGCTGCAGGATCTCCAGGACCAAGGGGTCCTATCCAGGGTCACGGAGCCCACGCCATGGGTCAGTTCCATGGTGTGTGTCAAGAAGCTCTCTGGCGAGCTCCGCATCTGTATAGACCCCAAAGACCTCAATAATACCATTATGCGGGAACATTATCCCATACCCAAACGGGAGGAGATCACCAGTGAAATGGCCCAAGCGAAGATATTCACGAAACTGGATGCTTCTAAAGGATTTTGGCAGATCCAACTGGACCCGTCCAGCCGAAAACTATGTACCTTCAACACCCCTTTCGGCAGATTCTGCTACAACTCGGCATCCGAGGTCTTCCACAGAATCATGGAGCAGATGATGGAAAGCATCGAAGGGGTGCGCATATATGTGGACGATGTCATCATCTGGTCCACCACACCTCAGGAGCACATACATCGTCTCCAACACGTTTTTGCCCGCATACGGGAAAACGGCCTGCGCCTCAAAGAACAAAGAACAAAGACATGTACAGCACAGGAACAGGCCCGTGCTGACCATGCTGCCCGACTAAACTACAATCTTCTACACTTCCTGGGTCCATATCCCTCTATTCCCATCCTATTCATGTATTTGTCAAGATGCCCCTTAAATGTCACTATGGTCCCTGCTTCCACCACCTCCTCCGGTAGCGAGTTCCAGGCACCCACTACCCTCTGCGTAAAAAAACTTGCCTCGTACATTTGCTCTAAACCTTGCCCATCTCACCTTAAACCTATGCCCCCTAGTAATTGACCCCTCTACCCTGGGGAAAAGCCTCTGACTATCCACTCTGTCTATGCCCCTCATAATTTTGTATACCTCTATCAGGTCTCCCCTCAACCTCCTTCGTTCCAGTGAGAACAAACCGAGTTTATTCAACCGCTCCTCATAGCTAATGCCCTCCATACCAGGCAACATTCTGGTAAATCTCTTCTGCGCCTTCTCTAAAGCCTCCACATCCTTCTGGTAGTGTGGCGACCAGAATTGAACACTATACTCCAAGTGTGGCCTAACTAAAGTTCTATACAACTGCAACATGATTTGCCAATTCTTATACTCAATGCCCCGGCCAATGAAGGCAAGCATGCCGTATGCCTTCTTGACTACCTTCTCCACCTGTGTTGCCCCTTTCAATGACTTGTGGACCTGTACTCCTCGATCTCTTTGACTTTCAATACTCTTGAGGGTTCTACCATTCACTGTATATTCCCTACCTGCATTAGACCTTCCAAAATGCATTACCTCACATTTGTCCGGATTAAACTCCATCTGCCATCTTTCCGCCCAAGTCTCCAAACAATCTAAATCCTGCTGTATCCTCTGACAGTCCTCATCGCTATCCACAATTCCACCAACCTTTGTGTCGTCTGCAAACTTACTAATCAGACCAGTTACATTTTCCTGCAAATCATTTATATATACTACAAAGAGCAAAGGTCCCAGCACTGATCCCTGTAGAACACCACTGGTCACAGCCCTCCAATTAGAAAAGCATCCTTCCATTGCTACTCTCTGCCTTCTATGACCTAGCCAGTTCTGTATCCACCTTGCCAGCTCACCCCTGATTCCGTGTGACTTCACCTTTTGTACTAGTCTACCATGAGGGACCTTGTCAAAGGCCTTACTGAAGTCCATATAGGCAACATCCACTGACCTACCTGCATCAATCATCTTAGTGACCTCCTCGAAAAACTCTATCAAGTTAGTGAGACACGACCTCCCCTTCACAAAACCATGCTGCCTCTCACTAATACGTCCATTTGCTTCCAAATGGGAGTAGATCCTGTCTCGAAGAATTCTCTCCAGTAATTTCCCTACCACTGAAGTAAGGCTCACCGGCGTGTAGTTTCCTGAATTATCCTTGCTACCCTTCTTAAACAGAGGAACAACATTGGCTATTCTCCAGTCCTCCGGGACATCCCCTGAAGACAGTGAGGATCCAAAGATTTCTGTCAAGGCCTCAGCAATTTCCTCTCCAGCCTCCTTCAGTATTCTGGGGTAGATCCCATCAGGCCCTGGGGACTTATCTACCTTAATATTTTTTAAGACACCCAACACCTCGTCTTTTTGGATCTCAATGTGACCCAGGCTATCTACACACCCTTCTCCAGACTCAACATCTACCAATTTCTTCTCTTTGGTGAATACTGATGCAAAGTATTCATTTAGTACCTCGCCCGTTTCCTCTGGCTCCACACATAGATTCCCTTGCCTATCCTTCAGTGGGCCAACCCTTTCCCTGGCTACCCTCTTGCTTTTTATGTACGTGTAAAAAGCCTTGGGAGTTTCCTTAACCCTATTTGCCAATGACTTTTCGTGACCCCTTCTAGCCCTCCTGACTCCTTGCTTAAGTTCCTTCCTACTTTCCTTATATTCCACGCAGGCTTCGTCTGTTCCCAGCCTTTTAGCCCTGACAAATGCCTCCTTTTCCTTTTTGACGAGGCCTACAATATCTCTCGTTATCCAAGGTTCCCGAAAATTGCCGTATTTATCCTTCTTCCTCACAGGAACATGCCGGTCCTGAATTCCTTTCAACTGACACTTGAAAGCCTCCCACATGTCAGATGTTGATTTGCCCTCAAACATCCGCCCCCAATCTATGTTCTTCAGTTCCCGCCTAATATTGTTATAATTAGCCTTCCTCCAATTTAGCACATTCTAGGACCACTCTTATCCTTGTCCACCAGTACTTTAAAACTTACTGAACTGTGGTCACTGTTACCAAAATGCTCCCCTACTGAAACATCTACCACCTGGCCGGGCTCATTCCCCAATACCAGGTCCAGTACCGCCCCTTCCCTAGTTGGACTGTCTACATATTGTTTTAAGAAGCCCTCCTGGATGCTCCTTACAAGCTCCGCCCCGTCTAAGCCCCTGGCACTAAGTGAGTCCCAGTCAATATTGGGGAAGTTGAAGTCTCCCATCACCACAACCCTGTTGTTTTTACTCTTTTCCAAAATCTGTCTATCTATCTGCTCCTCTATCTCCCGCTGGCTGTTGGGAGGCCTGTAGTAAACCCCCAACATTGTGACTGCACCCTTCTTATTCCTGATCTCTACCCATATAGCCTCACTGCCCTCTTAGGTGTCCTCCCGCAGTACAGCTGTGATATTCTCCCGAACCAGTAGCGCAACTCCGCCTCCCCTTTTACATCCCCCTCTATCCCGCCTGAAACATCTAAATCCTGGAACGTTTAGCTGCCAATCCTGCCCTTCCCTCAACCAGGTCTCTGTAATGGCAACAACATCATAGTTCCAAGTACTAATCCAAGCTCTAAGTTCATCTGCCTTACCCGTAATGCTCCTTGCATTAAAACATATGCACTTCAGGCCACCCGACACGCTGTGTTCAGCAACTTCTCCCTGTCTGCTCTGCCTCAGAGCCCCACTGTCCCTATTCCCTAGTTCTCCCTCAATGCTCTCACCTTCTGACCAATTGCTCCCGTGCCCACCCCCCCTGCCATACTAGTTTAAACCCTCCCGTGTGGAGGGTCAACCGAGCCAAGTGCGCCTTTGGCCAGACCGAATTGAAGTTCCTGGGGGACCATATCTCCCGGTCAGGGGTCCGTCCGGATGCAGACAAGGTGAGTGCCATCACAGCCATGCCGCAGCCGGCCGACAAGAAGGCTGTCCTACGCTTCCTTGGCATGGTCAACTTCCTAGGGAAATTCATTCCCAACCTTGCCTCCCACACAACGACTCTGCGCCACCTCGTCAAAAAATCTACAGAGTGCCAGTGGCAACACACACACCAGCTGGAATGGGAGGAGCTCAAACGCAAACTCACCACGGCACCAGTGTTGGCGTTCTTCGACACATCTCGTCCCACCAAAATCTCAACTGATGCCAGCCAATTCGGCATTGGAGCAGTGCTCTTGCAGAGGGATGACACGTCGCCATGGGCCCCGGTTGCCTATGCATCGCAGGCCATGACCCCCACAGAGCAGCAAATCGAAAAAGAATGCCTGGGCTTGCTAACCGGTTTAGACAAGTTCCACGATTACGTCTATGGTCTTCCACGGTTCACGGTTGAAACTGACCACCGCCCCCTGGTCAGCATAATAAACAAGGACCTGAACGAGATGACCCCTCGCCTCCAGCGCATCCTACTTAAACTCAGGAGGTACGACTTTCAACTGGTCTACACTCCAGGGAAGGACCTCATCGTGGCGGATGCCCTATCCAGAGCAGTGAGCACGCCGCCAGATGCGGAGGGGTTCTTATGTCAGGTCGAGGCACAGGTGGCCTTGACAGCGGCCGACCCCCTTTTACAGCGAGTGATGCGCCACATGACGGGAGGATGGCTCAAAGGGCAGTGCCAGCAGTTCTATAATGTACGAGATGACCTAGCCATCATTGATGGGATCCTTCTGAAGCTGGACCGGATTGTGATTCCGCACCGTATGTGCCAGCTGGTTCTCGATCAAATACACAAAGGCCACTTGGGGGTCGAGAAGTGCAGACGGAGGGCCTGAGAGGCAGTATACTGGCCGGGCATCAGTGACGATATTGCCAACATGGTGCTCAACTGTACAACCTGCCAAAGGTTTCAGCCGGCGCAACCTCCTGAGACGCTTCTGCCCCATGAGCTGGTGACGTCCCCCTGGGCGAAGGTGGGTGTCGACCTATTTCACGCGCTTGGCATGGACTTTGTTATCATAGTGGACTACTTCTCCAATTACCCAGAAGTCATACGCCTGCACGATCTGACGTCGTCTGCTGTCAACAGAGCCTGCAAAGACACCTTTGCTCGCCACGGCATTCCGATGACTGTCATGTCGGACTATGGGCCCTGTTTTGCCAGCCATGAATGGTCGTCCTTTGTGGCCTCGTATGGCTTCACACACGTGATGTCCAGCCCTCTCCATCCCCAGTCCAATGGAAAGGCGGAGAAGGGCGTTCACATTGCCAAGTGGCTCCTCTGCAAGGCTGCTGCTGCCGGGTCGGACTTCTACCTCGCCCTGCTCGCCTATCGCTCGGCCCCACTAGCCACGGGTCTCTCGCCAGCACAGCTGCTGATGGGTCGTGCCCTCAGAACCACTGTGCCTTCCATCCTGGCACCAACAATAGACCATGCTCCGGTACTGCATAGGATGCAACTGCAGCACGATCGCCAGAAGAGATCGTACGACACAAGGGCAACTGATCTTCCCTCCCTGGCCCCTGGAGACAACGTCCGCATTCACCTACCAGACGGTGGCTGGTCAGCACCTGCCGAAGTTCTCCGACGCGTGGCTCCCCGCTCGTTCCTGGTACGCATGCCGGATGGATCCGTGCGTAGGCGCAATCGCCGAGCCTTTCGCCTACTTCCACGCTCGCAACGGAACCACACACAGATGCCGTGTCCTCCACTGGTTTCTGATAGCAACTTTGTGGAGCTGCCATATACCATGCCCCTTCTGTCGCCGCCCGTGGCCAGGCTCTCACCTCAGCCGGTGGTTCTCGACCCACCCTTGAGGCGGTCAACCCGAATTCATCGCCCACCTACTAGACTGGACTTATGAGACTGTTCACACGTCACATTTTAGCAACTACTGTATTGTAACATGTCACTGTTTTATCATTCCAGGCCTCGTTTGATCGGTCCAAATTTCAACGTTCTTCTTCTTTTGTTATGGTACAACCTCGTTAGCATGCCACACCTGACATCGCCCCTTGTATATAGTTCCGCCACATGTACATGCTGTAAATATCATGCACACACACCTTTAGCTGCACTCAGGACATATTTATATTCATAACCACGTAGGCACATAATCTTGTAAAAAAGGGGAGATGTCATGATATTCAAACACACATCACAACACACACATCATGATAGACAGACCAACAGACCAATTAGCACACATAACACGACAGCCAATCACAGACAAGAGCAGACACAGTATAAGACAAGAAACACGACACCTCCTGGTCAGTCCATCTGGAGACAGGACAAGGCCAGGACCTCATTAACAAGACACTCAAACAGTCACCACGTGCTGAGTACCAAGTCAGATGTGTAAATAACTAGTTGGAATAAAACTGCGTTGTACCAATTGCAACCGTGTTGGTTCGTCTGTACCTCAGAGCACCCAACACCACACACCCCCACCCCCTTCTTCCCCCCCACCCCCTTCTTCCCCCCACACCTTCTTCCCCCCACACCTTCTTCCCCCCACACCTTCTTCCCCCCCACCTCCCTTCTTCCCCCACTTCCCTTCTCCCCCCACTTCCCTTCTCCCCCCACTTCCCTTCTCCCCCCTCCCTTTTCTCCCCCTGCCTTCTCCCCCTGCCTTCTCCCCCTCCCTTCTCCCTCCCCCCCACCTCCCTTCTCCCCCCCACGTCCCTTCTCTTCCCCCCCACGTCCCTTCTCTCCCCCCCACGTCCCTTCTCTCGCCCCCCCACGTCCCTTCTCTCTCCCCCCCACGTCCCTTCTCCCCCCCCACGTCCCTTCTCTCCCCCCCCACGTCCTTTCTCTCTCCCCCCACGTCCCTTCTCTCTCCCCCCCACGTCCCTTCTCCCCCCCACGTCCCTTTTCCCCCCACCTCCCTTCTCCCCCCCACCTCCCTTCTCCCCCCACCTCCCTTCTCCCCCCCACCTCCTTTCTCCCCCCACCTCCCTTCTCTTCCCCCTCCCTTTCCCCCACCTCCCCTCTCCTCCTCCACCTCCCTTCTCCTCCCCCTCCCTTTCCCCCACCCCCCCACTCTCCCCCCCCACTCTCCCCCCACTCTCCCCCCTCCCCCACTTCCCCCCTCCCCCACTTCCCCCCTCCCCCCTTCCCCCCTCCCCCCTCCCCCCACTTCCCCCTTCTCCTCCCCCCACTTCCCCCCTTCTCCTCCCCCCCACTTCCCCCCCTTCTCCTCCCCCCCCTTCTCCTCCCCCCCCACTTCCCCCCCTTCTCCTCCCCCCCTTCTCCTCCCCCCCACTTCCCCCCCTTCTCCTCCCCCCCACTTCCCCCCTTCTCCCCCCTATCCATTTTTCAACCTTGGGGTGTTGCGTGTGTTTGAGGGGTCTAGTGGTATAGTTGTAATGTTCTTTGATTATGCTGATCTTGATGTGGTAGTGTTAACAAAGAACATTAGACTTTGTTTTAAACTAGTTATTACTAACACTACTCTAAAGGTTTACTATAATGTCTAAGATTAATACAGTTGGAAATTACACCAAGATACTGCAGAGCTACTCTACTATGCAACTGCAATCAACTCGTCACTGACACCTTCTGTGGAACACATGGTGCGTCCAGGTCACGTGCCTGCATACTCACACCACCTGGTGATTGGATGCTGGAATTACAACAGTAAAACATATAACTTGTAAAATACAGACAGATGATGATGATCTACTAATGTTATATACGGATGATAGTCTACCGATCATCACAATTGTTACCTTCCAGAAAGCCTCCACTCCAAACAGAACTTTAAAAATGTAACATTTTTAACAGCCCTATTATGTTAAACTTTAAGCCCACTTTTCTTTTGCAACATTTTCACAACCCTCTCTTTCTCTGTTGCAAACAATGTTTATTTGATTTCTTCCTCTGAAGAGAGGTTTCCACAATCTTCAAAACAAAAAAAAGAGGGTGGGGGCATTGTTGCTATAGTAACGGTGTTAAAAGACACTTAAGAAATTGGCACCAGGCCAAGCGTCCTCCTGCTACAGCACATTTTGCCGTAGAGTTTAAATTAAAAATAAAATTCCATGCCGTGTTCCAATCTTGGTACCGCTGGACACCTCAGACACGTGCAGTAAAAGTTCCGGGTAATTAAATTGTGCCACATTGTCAAAGCATGTTATTCCAGCAGCAATTCCAGCTCATGCCCACTATGAGGCGAGAATTCTGTCCCTGTAATGTAATTCATTTGTTGTCAAATTAGGTGTAAGAATGAGAGAGCTTCGTTAACAACCCCGCTGATGGTACCTGCGAGTGTCTCAAAATGATAACTTGAAACACTGGTTCTTGGTGGTGTATTTTTGCTTGCAATAATGTGTGGAACTATGTACAACCCAGTGCGGAACCAGACCAGTTGTTGTGTAAACATTAATAGAGAATATTTATTAAAGTAAAAGAAAAGAAAAAACATGCAACAAAAGACCAAAAGAGCAGAAGTAAGGACATTCGGCCCATCGAGTCCACTCCACCATTCAATCATGGCTGATTTCAATTCCATTTACCCGCTCTCTCTCCATAGCCCTTAATTCCTCGAGAAATCAAGAATTTATCAACTTCTGTCTCAAAGACACTCAACGTCCCGGCCTTCACCGCCCTCTGTGGCAATGAATTCCACAGACCCACCACTCTCTGGCTGAAGAAATTTCTCCTCATCTCTGCTCTAAAGTGACTCCCTTTTATTCTAAGCCTGTGCCTCCGGGTCCTAGTCTCCCCTGCTAATGGAAACAACTTCCCTACGTCCACCCTATCTAAGCCATTCATTATCTTGTAAGTTTCTATTAGATCTCCCCTCAACCTCCTAAACTCCAATGAATATAATCCCAGGATCCTCAGACATTCATCGTATGTTAGGCCTACCATTCCTGGGATCATCTGTGTGAATCTCTGCTGGACCCGTTCCAGTGCCAGTATGTCCTTCCTGAGGTGTGGGGCCCAAAATTGCTCACAGTATTCTAAATGGGGCCTAACTAATGCTTTATAAAGCTTCAGAAGTACATCCCTGCTTTTATAGTCCAAGCCTCTTGAAATAAATGTCAACATTGCATTTGCTTTCTTAATTACGGACTCAACCTGCAAGTTTACCTTTAGAGGATCCTGGACTAGGACTCCCAAGTCCCTTTGCACTTCAGCATTATGAATTTTGTCACCATTTAGAATATAGTCCATGCCTCTATTCTTTTTTCCAAAGTGCAAGACCTCGCACTTGCCCACGTTGAATTTCATCTGCCATTTCTTGGACCACTCTCCTAAACTGTCTAAATCTTTCTGCAGCCTCCCCACCTCCTCCATACTACCTGCCCCTTCACCTATCTTTGTATCATCGGCAAACTTAGCCAGAATGCCCCCAGTCCCGTCATCTAGATCGTTAATATATAAAGAGAACAGCTGTGGCCCCAACACTGAACCCTGCGGGACACCACTCGTCACCGGTTGCCATTCCGAAAAAGAACCTTTTATCCCAACTCTCTGCCTTCTGCCTGACAGCCAATCGTCAATCCATGTTAGTACCTTGCCTCGAATACCATGGGCCCTTATTTTACTCAGCAGTCTCCCGTGAGGCACCTTATCAAAGGCCTTTTGGAAGTCAAGATAGATAACATCCATTGGCTCTCCTTGGTCTAACCTATTTGTTAGCTCTTCAAAGAACTCTAACAGGTTTGTCAGGCACGACCTCCCCTTACTAAATCCATGCTGACTTGTCCTAATCCGACCCTGCACTTCCAAGAATTTAGAAATCTCATCCTTAACAATGGATTCTAGAATCTTGCCAACAACCGAGGTTAGGCTAATTGGCCTATAATTTTCCATCTTTTTCCTTGTTCCCTTCTTGAACAGGGGGGTTACAACAGCGATTTTCCAATCCTCTGGGACTTTCCCTGACTCCAGTGCCTTTTGAAAGATCATAACTAACGCCTCCACTATTTCTTCAGCTATCTCCTTTAGAACTCTAGGATGTAGCCCATCTGGGCCCGGAGATTTATCAATTTTTAGACCTCTTAGTTTCTCTAGCACTTTCTCCTTTGTGATGGCTACCATATTCAACTCTGCCCCCTGACTCTCCGGAATTGTTGGGATATTACTCATGTCCTCTACTGTGAAGCCTGACGCAAAGTACTTATTTAGTTCCTCAGCTATTTCCTTGTCTCCCATCACTAGATTACCAGTGTCATTTTGGAGCGGCCCAATGTCTACTTTTGCCTCCCGTTTGTTTTTAATGTATTTAAAGAAACTTTTACTATCATTCCTAAGTTACTGGCTAGACTACCTTCATAATTGATCCTCTCTTTCCTTATTTCTCTCTTTGTTATCCTCTGTTTGTTTTTGTAGCCTTCCCAATCTTCTGACTTCCCACTACTCTTTGCCACATTATAGGCTTTCTCTTTGGCTTTGATGCATTCCCTAACTTCCTTTGTCAGCCATGGCTGCCTAATCCCCCCTCTGATAACCTTTCTTTTCTTTAGGATGAACCTCTGTACTGTGTCCTCAATTACTCCCAGAAACTCCTGCCATTGCTGTTCTACTGTCTTTCCCACTCGGCTCTGCTCCCAGTCGATTTTCGTCAGTTTCTCCCTCATGCCCCTGTAGTTACCTTTATTTAACTGTAACACCTTTACATCTGATTCTACCTTCTTTCTTTCAAATTGAAGATTGAATTCTACCATATTATGATCACTGCCTCCTAAGTGTTCCCTTACTTTAAGATCTTTAATCAAGTCTGGCTCATTACATAACACTAAGTCCAGAATGGCCTGTTCCCTCGTGGGCTCCATCACAAGCTGTTCCAAAAAGCCCTCCTGTAAACAATCAATGAATTCCCTTTCCTTGGGTCCACTGGCAGCATTATTTACCCAGTCCACCTGCATATTGAAGTCCCCATGATTACTGTGACCTTGCCTTTCTGACATGCACTTTCTATTTCATGGTGCATTTTGTGCCCCTGGTCCTGACCACTGTTAGGAGGCCTGTACATAACTCCCATTACGGTTTTTTTGCCTTTGTGGTTCCCCAACTCTACCCACACAGACTCTACATCATCTGACTCTACGTCGTTTAGTGCTATTGATTTAATTTCATTCCTAATTAACAAGGAACCCCGCCCCCTCTGCCCACCTCTCTGTCTTTTCAATAGGTTGTGAATCCCTGGATGTTTAAGTGCCAGGCCTGAACCCCCTGCAACCACGTCTCTGTGATGCCTACCACATCATACCTGCCAGTCACAATCTGGGCCACAAGCTCATCTACCTTGTTCCGTACACTGCACGCATTTAAATATAGCACCTTTAATTCTCTATTGGCCGCCCCTTTTTGTTTTCTTAGTGTGGTGGACCTTGGTTTACTGAGCCTTTCCATGCACTGTGTCATATTTTGTGGAATGGGGACTATTGTAACCTCTCCTGAGTTTTGTCTTTTCATGCTTTTTTGTATTCCTAAGCAGCTACGCTTCCCACTGATTACTTCACCTCTTGGTTCCCTGACTTTCCCTTCCCCCCCCAATCTCTAATTTAAAGTCCTATTGACCACCCTATTTACTCTTTTTGCCAGAACACTGGTCCCAGCTCAGTTCAGGTGGAGACCATCCCAACAGTATAGATCCCCCCTGTCCCAAACTAATGTACACTATGACACTTAAGTATATGAATAATGTGATGACTGGGAGACTCTAAGAATATTGGGTTCTACATATTGGGCAATTTAAGGGTTAAAAGTTAGAGTGTGTTTGACTGCTGTGGTCATCCTTTTAAAAAAAGTAATTCTGTTTTGCAGGGCATGGGAGTTTTAGCAGCCAGAGGGTGAAATTGACAAAGGAACGTGTTTTTCAGTCTAATAATAATAATAATTGCTTATTGTCACAAGTAGGCTTCAATGAAGTTATTGTGAAAAGCCCCTAGTCGCCACATTCCGGCACCTGTTCGGGGAGGCTGGTACGGGAATTGAACCCATGCTGCTGGCATTGTTCTGCATTACAAGCCAGCTGTTCAGTCCACTGTGCTAAACCAGCCCCTAGGCTAATGGATTGTGGATTGACTGGTAAAGTCCCAGGGGAGCTAAAGTGCTTTGAAGCCTGCAGAAAGAATTTGGTATTTAGCTAGGTCATTGCTGACCTCAGTGGAATTCAGAGAGACGTAGTGAGAAGCTGTGGAGAGTGGCAGGCTATGGATAAAGCTGTGGAGAGAGGCAGTATTTGGAGAAACTGAGAGGAGTTGAATTCTGATCTGCCTGATGCTGAGTCCACTATAATAATAATCTTTATTAGTTCACAAGTAGGCTGACATTAACACTGCAATGAAGTACTGTGAAAGTCCCCTCGTCGCCACACTCCGGCACCTGTTCGGATACACTGGGGGAGAATTCAGAATGTCCAATTCACCTAACAAGCACGTCTTTCGGGACTTTGTGCTGGGAGGAAACCGGAGCACCCGGAGGAAACCTACGCAGACACGGAGAGAATGTGCAGAAATTCTCCCACAGTAAGATTGATTGAGAGCTGTATGTTTCTTTTCTTGTTGTTTAATGGGTAATTGAGTGGTAGTGTTTATGGTGTAAATTGTAAGCTGTTCTTTTCGGGTGTCAAGTTATATAATGTAGTCATAATAAAGTTTGGTTTTAAAAATAACCAAGTCCTATTTCTTCATGCAATCACTCCTGGAGCGAATCATTCTTTCTACGCAGTCTTTCAAATAAACTAAAATATTGGAGTTTTGGCCCAGTATCCGAGCTACTGTTGCGGTCTGGTCTGGGATCGTAATAAAATCTAAACACACCGTGTTATCTGAAGTTACTTCTTGTTCCCAAAATATACCCATCTGCCCTGAACACACTGAAGCACCCCTTTTCCCAAGCAACATCCAATTTTAGTAACTCCAAGGGTCAAATCCAGTGAATAGTTACCACACAATACCACTTGGGTGACCAAGTCATTTGCACATAAAGCAAGGGCAAGTGAAGTGAGGTGCATGCTGATTGCACACAACATTGACTATGAGAGCCATGTGTTCCTTCTGCATCCAAAGTATGAATATTTCTTTTGTTTTTAACCATTTGATGTTGATAGTTCTATTAATATACAAATGATTGAGCATTTTCTATAACTCGTCATGAAATATTTGGCTTGCATTAAATGTATTTAATCTTATTCATGGTTAGTGAACAAGCCTTTTTTCAATCTTGCGACCCACTGAAACGAAGGAGGGTCACTCATATGGCCCACTCACTAGCCTAGGTTGCCCATCACGGTAGCACAGTGGTTATCACAGTTGCTTCTCAGCACCAGGGTCCCAGGTTCGATTCCCGGCTTGGGTCACTGTTTGTATGGAGTCTGTACGTTCTCCCAGTGCCTGCGTGTGTTTCCTCCGGGTGCTCCGGTTTCCTCCCACAAGTCCAAAGATGTGCAGGTTATGTGGATTGGCCATGCTAAATTGCCCTTAAGTGTCCAAAAAGGGTTATTGGGTTAGGGGGATAGGTTGGAAGTGTGGGCTTAAATGGGGTTCTCTTTCAAAGGGACAGTGCAGACTCGATAGGCCGAATGGCCTCCGTCTGCACTGTAAATTCTATGATCACTGCTCCAGAGGTACTTGTGCCAAGACAAGACAATCTGCTTCGGAAGCTATTTTTGCTGCAAGACGATGGTTCTGAGTGTAATAGGCTGACAGCATTCAGGCTAAGCTAAACTAAGCAAATAGGAGAGTCAGTGAAAAACATTGGAATGGACAACCATGCATATTAAATGCATATTCTGTACAGCTACAGTTGTGAGAAATCCATTGTGTGCTTTAGGCGTGGCGCATTATACTTGAATGATAAAAATATAACAGGATCTCCCGTTCCGAGCCACACTGTCTCCAACTTGCTTTGTGCAATAAGAGAGATTTACCACCTGACCTTTCCAGCTGTCACTAAATCCAACCATCCCAGAAACATGGTCCTGAATTTATATTGTTTTCTTCACTAAAAGCAAAATAAATGAATCATAAAACTTCTGAGTTAGGATATATAACTCTGGCTGACAAGGGGGTTATATAATTTTCCAATAGATTGGGCATTGCTACCATGTTATACTTGGGATGCATCCAAATACTGCAACAGGGCCTAGCAATAGCTATCAAAGCTTACAGGGTATTTCGGTTTCCAGGACAAGCTGCTCCGAGAGGATTGTGCTTCAGCAGCAATGAACCAAAGACTAAGAGTAAATGTCTCTGATAAAAATAGAAGGGAATGCTTTTAAATCTCTTTTCGTTGTAATTACAGTCCTGATAAATTTTCATCTGAGGCTTTTCCAGCTTACTGCAGTGCACCTTTCTTCATTAGGTCTCAAAGGCAATTGCGTATGTAACCAGGAGGGCCGAGTCTCATCAATCATCGGATATCTCTAGTGCCCTGCGCTGTTTCACACCGACCGAGGCCACAAGGTGTGTGCCCTCTGAGAGCTTCGGCAATGTCACTGTATGTGCAAGATCGCCAATGAAAACTAGTTTTGTGATATTAATGGTTAATAGAAGCAGGAGGTTAGTGGCCCTTAGGTTAGAAGAAGGCCCTTTTTATCTATGGGGTTTAAATTTAAACCCTCTAGCAGACAGTCCATGATTAAAGTCTCTTTTCTCTGCCGGTGTAAAGGTTGTTACTGAGTTCAGGCTGGGCATTCTGTTTGGATCTACAGCAAACAAAAAGCACCCAGAAATTAATCTCAGGGGAGGTCAAGAATGGTTGAGGTTGGAAATGGTGACATTTACCCTGATTCATTCAGGGTTTCTCAGGTTGAGTTTCAAGCAGAGTCTTAATCCTGGAGGTTGACAATGCAAAAAGTGCAATTCTAATACTGGCACCTTTCACCTTGTTAAACACAAAGGGGCAGCACGGTAGCATTGTGGATAGCACAATTGCTTCACAGCTCCAGGGTCCTAGGTTCGATTTCGGCTTGGGTCACTGTCTGTGCGGAGTCTGCACATCCTCCCCGTGTATGCGTGGGTTTCCTCCGGGTGCTCCGGTTTCCTCCCACAGTCCAAAGATGTGCAGGTTAGGTGGATTGGCCATGATAAATTGCCCTGAGTGTGGCCTCCTTCTGCACTGTAAATTCTGTGATAAAGGTTCACCGTTAAAGGAAAATAAACACCAATGCTGTTGAAATATCTACAATCAACAATTATCATTATGTTTTTCATGTTTATAATGTTAACCATAACAAATTCAAAATATGGAGCATGATACAGGATTAAAGTTGTTGTCCTCATTTTGTGGTCAGGACATCACTGGCGTGCCCCTGGACAGCTGTGTGCCTCAAACATGTTGCAGTGAAATATGCCACTCCGTGCCAGCACAACATCATGTCATTCGGAGGCTAACCTGGCTGGCAGGAAATTAGGTGCAGAAGAGACAGAATCTGGCCAGCAGCGACACACGCGCTTCTCATGGAGCCTGAGAAACACTTTTGCTTTCCCTGTCCCTGAAAAAGTAATTTTGATGTGCCTTTCTGAGTCCTGTTCCCTTTGTGCAAAGTTTTATTGATGTCATGTTCCAGTATATTATGAACTTCAAGTCAATACTTCAAAGTTTTGACCACAAAGACTATTAAAATGGCTGCTGCAAATCATGTGAGCCTTTGAATCTTGAGCTCCAGATCGTACGAGTCTCAAGCAAATACCTAATTAAATATGGACATTCATAGAAATCTGGGAAATTCACACATCCCTTTGTTTAAGGATGGGCCATCAACATAAGAGCAACAATATTCCAGTTGACTCGTCTTTGTGGGCGGGGATTGGGATGGGAAGGACGGAGTGGGGGATGCTCATATGGAGAAGTGACAGTTGTGGTGGGAACACCAATCAGAGCCTTGGTAGCTCTTAATTTGCTGATAGACTCCTATCAGCAGGCAATTCAGAACAACTTCGGGCTCTGATTGGTGGTCTCCCCTTTAGAGCGGGAAAACAGTTTGGCAAACATTGACAGGTGGTGGAGACTTAGATCAGTTCAGACACAGATCTCCTGAATTGGCGTCAAGTTTCTGAACTTTTATTGAATAACGGGTCAAAGCAGCAGCCAGGTTTCTGGCATTCGGTCTGGCGGGCAGCCGGAGGCAAAAGTGAGGACACCGGCCTATCATCGCTGTGCGAGCCTGCGAAGCCTTCAGGGAGGTGAGGAGAAGGCGCTGGCCAGGGCTGAGGAGGGCAGGCGGGAAACCAATCTAATAGAACAGAGGTCACCAGGTCAGATAGCCTAAAACAGCAGCCACGAGCACATGAGGTGGTCATGGTTTGAGGCCCGGCCACCAGAGCGAGAGCAGAGCAGCAGTCCAGAGGTGTGAAGCAGGCCAGGCAAACGCACGCGACCTGTGGCCAATGGGAATGGGGCAACTTGACCGGAGCCAGAGTCCAGCCTGGTAGAGGCTGGACTGGGCAGCAACCGGACCAGGCAGCGAGGGCGAGAGAGAGAGAGGTGAGGCCAGGCCAGATAGTCAGCAGCAACCAGCTAGGAGCACACCCGGTTGTAGAAGGTCGAGGCTCAAGGCCCAGCCACCCAAGTGAGAGGTGAGCAGAGCGGCAGTCCGGAGGTGCGTAGGCCAGGCAAGCGCTGGCATCATGTCTTGGGCAATTGGGGAGCAGCGACCAGCGGGAGCAGGAAGCAAAATCCTTAGTGGAGAGGTTTGAGAAGTACAAAATTGCAGTTTTTTTGGAAACGTTTACTTCAAAGAATTCATGCTGCCAGCAAATCGCTGCAAAACATTGATGCAACTTTATTGAATACTTCACAATTGTTAGCCTCAAGTTAGAAATGTTGTCATGGAAGTTCAAAATGTTTACACCTCAATGGAAACAGAGGCACTCAGCAAAGAATAGAGATATCTCTGATGAGGATGAGAATCGTACCTGACACGGAAGTTATTGTTTGATAAAACTAGTGGCAATGAAATCACTTTAAAAGGGAAGATTATTGTTATTTGTGGCACAGTAATGGTGCAATTGCAGAGCAGAAGTGAATCGCTGAAGAAGATTGTTGAATTATTTTGTGTGCTTTTCAACAAAGGGTTGGATGAGAATGCTAAGAGCCACACAGTACGAGGTTAATTGAATTCTATCAGGAGAACATAGACACAAATCTTTTTGAAGATGAAGTGAGACAATTCATTCATTTCATCAATAATGATGAGCTGTGTGCTTCAAAATCACCAGCTTGTACGTTACGGGTGGCACGGTGGCACAGTGGTGAGCACTGCTGCCTCGCCGCACCAGAGACCTGGGTTCAATTCCAGCCTCGGTGACTGTGTGGAGTTTGCACATTCTCCCCGTGTCTGCGTGGGTTTCCTCCAGATGTTCCGGTTTCCCCTCAGTGCAAAGAAGTGCAGGTTAGGTGGATCGGCCATCCTAAATTGCCCCTTAGTGTTCAGGAATGTGCAGGTTAGGATACTTATCCTTCTTCAGGATCAGGGAGATCAATGCCTGCGCATATGTGGCCAGCAGCCCCCCCCCCCCCGTAGTCTTCCTGTTTGCCAACAATCCGGTGTTGGGGCAATTGAGTGCGAGTGGTCCACTCAAGATGGAATCCACCAGCCTCTGCTTGTCCACCTTCCCAGATTTATTCCTATACTCCTTGTACGAGATTATCTCTCCCCCCCCCCCCAATGATCACTTTCAGAGCCTCCCACAACGTGGAAGGCAAGACTGCCTCGCTCCTACTGAACTCAACGTGTTCCC
Organism: Scyliorhinus torazame; assembly: GCF_047496885.1. Classification (NCBI taxonomy): domain Eukaryota; kingdom Metazoa; phylum Chordata; class Chondrichthyes; order Carcharhiniformes; family Scyliorhinidae; genus Scyliorhinus; species Scyliorhinus torazame. The sequence continues at coordinate 93,668,469 of NC_092728.1, read as the reverse complement.
CAATGGCGGCGGACATATGTTCACAAAGTTCCTTGTTCGCCAGCAACGCCATGTCCAATCTCCACGGGGATCACTGAGAGGCAACATCAGATCCACAAAATGCAAAGCATGATCCGAGATAACGATCAGCGAATACTCTGCCCCCTTCACCCTGGGAGGAGACCTACCCACCAGAAAGAAATCAATCCAGGAGTAGACCCAATGGACGAGAAAAAGGAACTCCTTTTCCCTCGATACACAGGTCTACCCCTGTTCCCATCTGTTCCACAAACACCAATATCGCCTTCACTCCCCCCGATAGAACCAGAGACTTGGGCTTGACCTGTCCAACCTAGGAGCCTAAACGCCATTGAAGTCCCACTCCCAGAATTCTCACCAATTCTGCTCCGATGAGCTGATATATTCTGATGACTTGGCCCTCCCATCTATTGTCTCAATGGTCTTTCACCCACCTCAGGACCTGTTCCTTATCTTGGTACCTATGAAACACGATGATGATCACTCGTGGTGGTTCCCCCAGATCGGAGCTTCTGCCTCAGCGACCAATGAGCCCGGTCCAACTCAGGAGAAGATGGCAATCCTCTCCGTCCCCGCCATCTTCCCAAACGCCTCGGGACATATTGTCCGTAGGATTAGGACCATCCAGACCCTCCGGCAGTCCAACGCTTCTTAAATGTTGCCGTCGAGAGTGGTTTTCCAGATCGTCTACCTTGACCTTCAGTGCCCTTCAGCCAACAACACCATCTGGGCCTGCAGGTAGACAATCTGGTCACTCTGGTCCGAGAGTGGCACCTCTGCCTTTTCCATCACTGTGCCTTGCTCCTTTACCTTCCAATCTGTCTTCTCCAAGGCCCTTATCCTTCTTCAGGATCAAGGAAATCAATGCCTCCACCAATGCTGCTCGAGGGGCTTCTGAGTGCAGTGACGATTCTTTGCCTGAATCTGCTGCCTTGTATTATACTTGTTGGGCATCACTTTTATTTTTTAAAAATATTTTTATTGAAGTTTTTACATTTTATACACTGTGCATTCAACAAGGGTATGTGTATCGGTTACAATATACATGACATTTCTCTTTGTGTCAATCCACCCTCCCCCCAACCCTTGGTCCCATCCCCCACCGCCTCCTTTCAATGTTTCAGGATTTTTTCTTGGGTCGCTTTCGCAGTTATCTATTTACATGCATGCGATGTATGTAATCCCCCCCCCCTTTGTCAATCCCCCCCCCAACTTCACTTTCGGAGATTCTTTGGGCGTTCCGTTTCTTGTGGCCTCGCTCTGAGCCCCAATGTCTGTTTTGACTGTTTTCCAGCCTCCCCCTGCTCTCTCTCTGGCCTCCCCACCCCCGCCCTTCCCTGTCCGTCCCTTGCAGTCTTGTGGGCTCCCGTGTGCTCCCCACTTCCCTCGCTCTATTGGCTGTTGGCCTCGAACAGGTCCTGGAACAAGTTGGTGAATGGCTTCCATGCTTTGTGGGAGCCATCGTCTGACCCTCGGATGGTGAATTTGAACTTCTCCAGGTGGAGAAGTTTTGACAGGTCTGCCAGCCAGTCTGCAGCCGTGGGTGGTGCTGCCGATCGGCAGCCGAGCAGGATTCCCCAGCGGGCAATTAGGGAAGCAAAGGTAAGGGTATCGGCCCCATTCCCCATGAATCGTTTTGGCTGGTCCGATACCCTGAAGACTGCCACTCTCGGGCACGGCTCCACCCTCACCACCACAACCACGGACATCACCTCGAAGGAGGCTGTCCAAAACCCGACAAATCTGGGTCAGGCCCAGAACATGTGGGTGTGGTTGGCCGGGCCCCTCTGGCACCGTTCACATTTGTCCTCCACCTCTGGGAAGAACCTGCTCATTTGGGTTCTTGCCAGGTGCGCTTTGTGCACCACTTTCAGCTGCATGAGGCGGTGGGGTTGGCCTGCACAGTACTTCGCTCCACCTTATTTCCATCCCTAACTCTTCCTCCCATTTGTCTAATGTTTCGTCCAGTGGGGAGCGTGTCCTTTCGAATAGTCTTCTGTACAGGCCCCGCAGTTTCCCCACCCCAGATTGCCCACGTCCAGTAGCTCCTCTAATGTTTTGTGTCTCATGGTCTGTGGGTAAGCTGTCATCCCTTTGTAGATGTCAGAGTTTGTTCCTGCTAGGTAGCTCCTGTCTCTCCGTCAGTTCTTCCAAGATCGCTAGTCTGTCTTCTATGTAGAAGTTTCTAACCAACAGTGTCCCTCTGCCCTGTCTCCACCTATGGTTGCCGCAGATGGGGGCAATGGTTGACATTTTCGGTCAAGCCAAAATGCTGCTACATCTGGTTCCAGGTGCTGAGGGTGGCCACCACCACTGGGCTTGTTGAATATTTGGCTGGTGGGGATGGGAACGCTGCCGTGGTGATGGCCTGGGGGCCGACCCTTTACAGGAGCTCTCCTCCATCCTTACCCATTCTGTATCGGGTTCTTTCATCCATACCCTCACTCTTTCTGTCGTGGCTGTCCAGTGGTAGAGCTGTATGTTTGGGAGGCCCCCCATGTTTCTTCTTCTTTGTTGGACTTTTTTGGGACTCCTTCACTCTCTCTCTCTCTCCCCCCACCCCCCCAACCACCACCACATAAACACCATAATCATCTTATCTAACGAGTTGGAAAAGGCCTTGGGGTAGGGAACAATCATCTGTACCCTCCCCACCAGGGAGAGCGGGAGTGTATCCCATCGCTGTCGGTCCTTTTTTACTTCCTCCGCCAGACTGGTCAGGTTCCACTTCTAGATCCGTGTCCAAACAAGGACAATCTGGATCGCCCGGGTAGCCTGGCTGGGGACAGCATCCCACATTTAATTTTGTTTTTGTATAGGGCTGACATTGCCTGATTAAATTCCACCCTGCACTTTGCCAGGCCTGCCCCAATGTCTCGGTAGACTCTGATTTTATGTCATCCCAGTTACATGCCTTTGCCAGTCTGGCCCAGCGAAGGATCCTTTCCCGGTCCTGGTGCTTGTGCAGCTTGGCAATGACTGCTCTCGGCTTCTCCCCCGCCATGGGTATTGATCAGAGCGACCTGTGGGCCCTGCTGATCTCCGGCAGCTTGGGGAAGCTGTCCCTCCCCACCAGGCTGCCCAGCATTTGAGCCACGTAGGCGTTCGGGTCGCTATCCTTGATTCCCTCTGGCAGGCCCACTAGTCTGATATTCTGCCGCCTCAACTGATTTCCTTGGTCCTCGATCTTTTCTTTCAGGCTCCCCGGGGTCACCATCAACCTCTTAATTTCGGCCTCCAGGACGATGATTCGGTCACTCTGGCCATCAATGTTTTTTCCAGCTCCTTTATCATGCTGTTGAGCCCGATTTTGCGGGCTAAATTTGGTCAAAAGTGCCTATTTTTCAGTCTGATGGAGGAGAGCCACCTGATGTGCGACTACTCAGCACCCCCCCCCCCCCCCCCCCCCCCCCCGTCACCAGAACATAGAACATAGAACAATACAGCGCAGTACAGGCCCTTCGGCCCACGATGTTGCACCGAAACAAAAGCCATCTAACCTACACTATGCCATTATCATCCATATGTTTATCCAATAAACTTTTAAATGCCCTCAATGTTGGCGAGTTCACTACTGTAGCAGGTAGGGCATTCCACGGCCTCACTACTCTTTGCGTAAAGAACCTACCTCTGACCTCTGTCCTATATCTATTACCCCTCAGTTTAAAGTTATGTCCCCTCGTGCCAGCCATATCCATCCGCGGGAGAAGGCTCTCACTGTCCACCCTATCCAACCCCCTGATCATTTTGTATGCCTCTATTAAGTCTCCTCTTAACCTTCTTCTCTCCAACGTAAACAACCTCATGTCCATCAGCCTTTCCTCATAAGATTTTCCCTCCATACCAGGCAACATCCTGGTAAATCTCCTCTGCACCCGCTCCAAAGCCTCCACGTCCTTCCTATAATGCGGTGACCAGAACTGTACGCAATACTCCAAATGCGGCCGTACCAGAGTTCTGTACAGCTGCAACATGACCTCCCAACTCCGGAACTCAATCCCTCTACCAATAAAGGCCAACACTCCATAGGCCTTCTTCACAACCCTATCAACCTGGGTGGCAACTTTCAGGGATCTATGTACATGGACACCTAGATCCCTCTGCTCATCCACACTTTCAAGAACTTTACCATTAGCCAAATATTCCGCATTCCTGTTATTCCTTCCAAAGTGAATCACCTCACACTTCTCTACATTAAACTCCATTTGCCACCTCTCAGCCCAGCTCTGCAGCTTATCTATATCCCTCTGTAACCTGCTACATCCTTCCACACTATCGACAACACCACCGACTTTAGTATCGTCTGCAAATTTACTCACCCACCCTTCTGCGCCTTCCTCTAGGTCATTGATAAAAATGACAAACAGCAACGGCCCCAGAACAGATCCTTGTGGTACTCCACTTGTGACTGTACTCCATTCTGAACATTTCCCATCAACCACCACCCTCTGTCTTCTTTCAGCTAGCCAATTTCCGATACACATCTCTAAATCACCCTCAATCCCCAGCCTCCGTATTTTTTGCAATAGCCTACCATGGGGAACCTTATCAAACGCTTTGCTGAAATCCATATACACCACATCAACTGCTCTACCCTCGTCTACCTGTTCAGCCACCTTCTCAAAGAAATCAATAAGGTTTGTGAGGCATGACCTACCCTTCACAAAGCCATGCTGACTATCCCTGATCATATTATTCCTATCTAGATGATTATAAATCTTGTCTCTTATAATCCCCTCCAAGACTTTATCCACTACAAACGTGAGGCTCACCGGTCTATAGTTGCCGGGGTTGTCTCTGCTCCCCTTTTTGAACAAAGGGACCACATTTGCTGTCCTCCAGTCCTCTGGCACTATTCCTGTAGCCAATGATGACATAACCAGAGGCGGGCATTACTTTTATGTGGAACCTTATCCCATTGAACTAATCAAATGTCCCCCCCCCCAACATCACCCAAAAATGTAAGACAAAAAGGGGTTGAAACAAAGTACCTTGGCGTGAGCCACCGCTTGTGTGAGTGCTCACCACATTGCTGCCACCACAGGTCCTCTTCCGGTTTCTGTAACAGCCACCTGCCAACCCTGCCACACTGCCCAGTTGGCACCCTACCTACCCTACTCACCACATACATTCACGAACAGTGAAAAGCTATTTAAATGTCCCACATCTTTTCAGTCTGCTAACCATCCAATATGGACGCTTGTGCCCTGAAAAAGGGCGCATGGCTCGACTTCCTCCGATTAACCTGCCCTTTGAAGAAGGGTTCCCAGAACAGGCATTTCCCAAGAGGCCCGGTTCAGAGACTCAGGCCAGAAATACAGAGTTACAGGGAAAAGTAAAAAAGATAGGAATACATGGGCAATGCAATGGCAAATGCCACTCCTCACAGGATTTGGCCCAAGCTCTCTTTACAATCTCCAAATCAAATTGGAGGATATGAAAACAGGTAGGCTGGTTCCTCTGACATCATAATGGGAAATTAGTGAATTTAAATGCCAATCAAATTGAAAAATAAATTGACAATCAGAAATATATCAAGTAACACAATATGCTAGTGTCTGAATGAGTGGCTTGTCCCCTCCTTCAATGGGGCTGCATGGTAGCATAGTGGTTAGCACAATTGCTTCACAGCTCCAGGGTCCCAGGTTCGATTGCCAAGCTGCACAAGCACCAGGACCGGGAAAGGATCCTTCGCTGGCCAGACAGACAAAGGCTTGCTATACGTTGCAATTTCAAAACTTTATTTCAGGAATGCACTGATAGATAGCATCATTCTGTTATCAGATATTCCATGCAGGGACACATTTTGGAGTATGTTTCCATCCAGGCATGGAGCATTTTCCTTTTGATATTGGGCAAGACATTTTTTTGTGCATATGGCACAGTGGTACAGTGGTTAGCACTGCCTCCTCACAGCTCCAGGGTCCCAGGTTAAATTTTGGCCTCGGGTGACTGTGTGGAGCTTGCACTTTCTCCCCTTGCGGGTTTCCTCCGGGCGCTCCAGTGTCCTCCCACAGTCCAAAGACGAGCAGGTTAGGTGGATTGGCCACACTAAATTGCCCCTTAGTGTCCAAAAGGTTAAGTTGGGTTACTGGGTTAAGGGGATAGGGTGGAAGCCTGGGTTCAAGTAGGGTGCTCTTTCCAAAGGCCAGTGCAGACTCGAAGGGCCGAATAGCCTCCTTCTGCACTGTAAATTCTACAGTTCTATAATTCGATGATAACAAATTGGTTGTTGGAGCTCACTTCAATATATGATGAAATTAGATGCATGTATTGGCTGTTAATTGATGTTTGATCAATGATGATTTTTAGGTTGTTTGTTACAGTAAAAGTCTTAAAAAGGTGAAATCTTTGGCGCGTTCCAAAGATCATTGGGAAATTCATATCTTTTTGAAAGTTGTTGGTCTGCATAGGAATCATAACACATTACATAATAAATAAAATAAAGCAAACCAGCTGGGTGCACTGATATGTCAAATTCACTAGAGGGAACCAAATACCATCTGCTTACCAATAAACCAAAGTTCACTGGAAACTGCCCAGAAGGCTGAAACGAGCCCCGGTGAATTCAGAATGGGGAGTAACCCAGATTGGGTTGTTCTGGGTTCTTCCATGAAGTCTGTAGCTTTGCCCAAATTGGATTTTTTTGGGGGGGATTTGGTTAGAATCATTCAAATGCTGTTGGACTAGTAATTTAAATAATAGAGAGGTATGAAGGTACTATGTCATAGCCGAGCAAGCAAACCTGCTGTTTGAGCATTACCTACATGGTACCAGTCAGAGGGATTCCTGGTGGTGTGATATTCTGGTGGGCAGGGATACTAATGAAAACACTGATTTGCTTTTGTCATGAAAAACGCTAAGAGTCGTGACTCCAAAACACAAAAACCCTTTGCAATAAGAACGTAATTTTACAATCAGCTGCTGAAAATCCAATTATGATTCTGGAAACTGTGAATTGATTTGTTCTCTCCCCAATCATTCACTGTCGCTTCATCTAACAGTTTGAGATACCGGTTGAAGCTGAAATTCCTGATTATATGCTTTGTTTGATCAGTGAAATTATATTCCACAATACTCGGTACTCAGTTTTGTAATTTGGGGATAAATAATCTGAGCAGCATGGTGGTACAGTGGTTAGCACTGCTGCCTCACAGCACCAGGGACCCGGGTTCGATTCTGCCTTCGGGGGACGGTCATGTCTAGGTAGGGTAGTTTTTTGAAGGGTCAGTGCAGACTCGATGGGTCGAATGGCCCCCTTCTGCACTGTAGGGGTTCAATGATTTGAAATGAAATGAAAATCACACACTGTCACAAGTAGGCTTCAAATGAAGTTACTGTGAAAAGCCCCTAGTCGCCACATTCCGGCGCCTGTTCGGGGAGGCTGTTACGGGAATCGAACCGTGCTGCTGGCCTGCCTTGGTCTGCTTTCAAAGCCAGCGATTTAGCCCTGAGCTAAACAGCCCAGATATTTTCAGTGAGAACAATCTTAAATCTGTGACAAAACCCAGCACAGTCCACCATGGATTTTTACTTTGGGTCCACACACACAGTTACCTAGTGCACATATAATACAAAGTTAAACGCTATTGATTTGGACCGGGATGGCAATAAATGGTCTTAATTTGGTTTTAAGAGTTAAAAATTGCATCTCTCCACTCCTTGAATTTATCTTGGGTGTGAAGCAGGAGAATCGGATTTGTGAAGACTAGAATGAATGTCTTGCTGTATTCAGTTGTAAATCAAACTTGACAGATGGAATAGACAGGTAACTTAATACCTTCCGGAGCACAAACAAACTTGTTACAAGAAGCACTTGCTGCGAATCACTTGGGACAATTGCATTCAATTTGGGTCACGCTGACTGAACAGAGTTTGACCTTGATGGACTGAAAAGGATAAACAGCAAGTATGAAACTCAAACCTTTTAATACAATTCACGTTAAAGTGCGGGCGTGGTGGTCACAGGGCAGAATAACATACCAGAGCACCTCAGATTGCATGTGCGCGCAGTGTAAGGATGGTGTAAGTGACTAATCGTATTTCTTTGGGCTGTTACAGCAGATAGGAGAACCTCACATGGAAATACCAAGTGTACGTCTTTCAGGATTCGTCATTTACACCGTTCTTTCGAGCTTTCTGTCAGCCGTACACTAATGTTACAACAAGAGATTAGCAAATCCCCGCAGAAATCCTCTCCCATGAACTCTCCAATAGCTCTTGGGTAAATACACCATCTGACGTGCTATCGAACCATTCCAACTAAGCTAATATTCCCCATCAATTTGAGTGGTTGTTGTCCAGGTTTATGACAAACTCTGCTGAAAGATCCTGGGTTCAATCCCTGGTCTGTGCCGATTTCAGCTGGAGAAATGCAGGGAGACATTAAATTGGCTTAAATATTCCGAAAATGCGACCAGATTTCTTGCTCCTGATCATTATTCAGTGACTCTCATTAAAACATGTGTAAAAATGTTGGTTTGGAGGCGGACAGGATTGGATTTGTTTATGCTTGGTAGCTGGGCGGCACGGTAGCACAATGGTTAGTACTGTTGCTTCTCAGCATCAGGGTCTGGGTTCGATTCCTGCTTGGGTCACTGTCTGTGCGGAGGCTGTACGTTCTCCCCGTGACTGCGTGGGTTTCCTCCGGTTGCTTTAGTTTCTTCCTACAAGTCCCGAAAGACGTGCTTGTCAGGTGAATTGGACATTCTGAATTCTCCCTCTGTGTACCCGAACAGGTGCCGGACTCTTGTGACAATAATAAAGATTATGATGATGAGATTGGTAGCCTACTATCTACCGAAGCGTAGTTATTTGGAGAATTTACTGAATGGTTGTTTGTGACAACATGATTCAGCAGCTTTAAGGAACTGAAGTGACAGAATCTGTTCTTCTATATGATAGCATAGCGGTGACTAGGTTACACTATGAATGACATACACTTCTATTTTTATTCACTACTCCTCCAGCCCATTCTATTCTGCACTCCTATGAGACGCAGTGATCCAACACACAAATGGCTCTAGTCATGGATACCACTGGAGTGACCTTGACAGAAACGTATATTCTAACACTATTGCAACACACATTTAATCGGATTTACTCTCCCTCCATGATAAATCCAGGGAAACATTGGGAAAGGGTACCTTCTGAGCTAATTTCATTCTCCACACTATGATTTGAACACACTTTTCCTATTTCAAAGTCAAGGTTTTTGGTCACCCCTCTCGTATTTTGCTCCACTTCCATTTTCCTCAGGTCTCTGCGAAATGTCTGGGCATTTCCCTCTTTTGGGATCATGTGTAAAATTATTGTACAAAAAGGTTATTGCTCCACACTGGGGAGGCAATGGCATAATGGTATTGACCCAGGGAACTGCTCTGGGGACCCGGGTTCAAATCCCACGACGGCTGAGATTGAAATATGAATTTGGCTAAAAAATAGAATGAAAAGTCTAATGCAGACCATGAAACCATTGTTGACTGTTGCAAAAACCTATCTGGTTCACTAATGTCCTTTAGGAGGAAATCTGCTGTCCTTACCTGGTCTGGCCTACATGTGACTCCAGACCCACAGCAATGTGGTTGTTTCTGAAATGGCCGAGTGAGCCATTTCATTCAGCTCAGGGCAACGGGGGATGGGCAGCAAATGGTGGCCTATCCAACGACACCCACATCCCGTGGACGAATAAAAAAAACCTCAAACACTAGTACACCTAATGCTTCTAAACATTTGCTCACAATATATATGGTTTATCCCATTATTGAATTTTGGACAACACAGTTTACCTGGAATGACTGGCAGATTCACACATTCTTTAATCCGTTAAAAAAATTCATTTATGGGATGTAGGTGTCATTGACATTTATTACCCATCCCTAGTTGCCCTTCAGAAGGTGGTGGTGAGCTGCCTTCCTGAACCGTTGCAGTCCATGAGGTGTGCATGCATCCACAATGCTGTTAGGGAGGGAGTTCCAGGATTTTGACCCAGCGACACTGAAGGAATGGCGATATATATTTCCCAGTTGGGGTGGTGAGTGAATTGAAGGGGAACCTCGATGTGGTGGGGTTCCCAGGTATCTGCTGCTCTTGTCCTTCTAGATGGTACAGGTCACGGGTTTGGAAGGTGCTGCCTAAGGAATCTTGGCGAGTCACTGCAGTGCATTTTGCAGATGATGCACACAGCTGCCACTGTTCACCGGTGGTAGAGGGATTGAATGTTTGTGGAATGGGTAGCAATCAAGCGGGATACTTTGTCCTGGATGGTGTCAGGCTTCCCGAGTGTTGTTGGAGCTGCACTCATCCAGGCAAGTGGAGAGTATTTCATTACACTCCTGATTTGTGCCTTGTAAATGATGGACAAGCTTTGGGGGGTCAGGAGGTAGTTACATACCGTAGGATCCCAAGCCTTTGTCTTGCTCTGGTAACCACAGTATTAATGTGGCTAGTCCAGTTCAGTTTCTGATCAATGGCAACCCCCAGGATGTTGATTGTGGGGGATTCAGTGATGGTAATGCCATTGAATATTGATGGTTAGATCCTCTCTTGTAGGAGATGGTCATTGCCTGGCACTTAGGTGGCACGGGCATTACTTGCCACTTGTCAGCCCAAGCCTGGGTATTATCCAGGTCTTCCTGCATTTCAACATGTACTGCTTTATTATCTGAGGAGTCTCGAATGGTGAACATTGTGTGTCATCTGTGAACATCCCGACTTCTGACATTCTGATGGAAGGGATGTCATTGATGAAGCAGCTGAAGGTGGTTGGGCCTCGGGCACTAACCTGAGGAACTCCTGCAGGAATGTCCTGGAGCTGAGATGATTGACCTCCGACCATCTTCCTTTATGTCAGGTATGACTCTAACCAGTGGAGAGCTTTCCTCCTGATTCCCATTGACTCCAGTTTTGCTCGTTCTACATGATGCCATACTCTGTCAACTGTTGCCTTAATTTCAAGGACAACGTCTCTCGCCTCATCTCTGGAATTCATCTCTTTTGTCTATGTTTGAATCAAGGCTGTAATGAGGTCAGGAGCTGAGTGACCCCAGCGGAACCCCAACTGAGCGACTGTTATTGCTGAGTAAGTGCTGCTTGATAGCATTGTTGACGACTCCGTCCACCACTTTGCTGATGACTGATAGGACGGTGATTGGCTGGGTTGGATTTGTCCTGTTTCTAGTGTACAGGATACACCAGGGGCTGGTTTAGCACAGTGGGCTAAATACCTGGCTTGTAATGCAGAAAAATGCCAGCAGCGTGGGCTCAATTCCTGTACCGGCCTCCCCGAACAGGTGCCGGAATGTGGCGACTAGGGGCTTTTCACAGTAACTTCATTGAAGCCTACTCGTGACAATAAGCGATTATTATTATTACACCTGGGCAATTTTCCACATTGCCAGGTAGATGCTAGAACATAGAATTTACAGTGCAGAAGGAAGCCATTTGGCCCATCGAGTCAGCACCAACCCTTGGAAAGAGCACCCCACTTAAGCCCCACACCTCTACCCTAACCCGTAACCCAGTAACCCCACCTAACCATTTTATGGACACTAAGGGTAATTTAGCATGGCCAATCCACCTAACCTGCACATCTTTGGACTGTGGGAGGAAACAGGAGCACCCGGAGGAAACTTACGCACACACGGGGAGAACGTGCAGACTCCGCACAGACAGTGACCCAAGCTAGGAATCGAACCTGGGACCTTGGAGCTGTGAAGCAACTGTGCTAACCACTGTGCTACCGTGCCGCCCCTGCAGTATGGTATCTCAATTCACTTCACTTGCACTGCAAAGCTGAGCAGCTCCTCAGATTATTGTTAGTGCTCAAGATGTTAATATAAAATATTGTATTCAGAAAAACGCAGCAACATACAGTCGTAAAAACTTTTAGCAATTGTTTTACTTCTTTTAAAATGGCATTGATGGTGAAATCTATTCATCAATCAATATTTTTAAAAATCAGATAGTCTGCCTTCTAATTCTAAAGCCAGGTCAGGATGGTGTTGAAATGTTATTGGCTTACTGACATTATCTGTTAAAGACACTCGGTATATTTTTAGAAGCCAGCTGACACCTTTCCAGAGAGCTGAGGTGAGAACCACAAGCTTCTTGTTAGATGATTATTATTAGCAAGTGAGGTCACTTATGATCTCTGGGTATGGAGCAGCTCAAAATAATATTTTGTAAATTCTCGTCAGAAACACTGTTCCATAGAAAAATTGGAAAGTCATAGTTAGCTTAACATCGCTTTTAGCATTTCGGCCTGAGGTTAGCAGTTTGCCTACACATTACAAATGCAATATTTTTTGCTGCAATGAATTACAGAAATTAGCAAGAAGCGGGAAACTTTGCATCCGCTTTCTTCTTCCCCCTTCCTTCCTTTATGACTCAATGTGGGTCCAGTTCCACGGGTAAAGTCAGACGTCCGATATTTGTCCTCATCTGGTGTCCATGCAGCACGTTTTTCAACAGAGGTCTTTGATGATCGTAAGAAATTGTTATATATTATATTTTGTTGCAGAAATGTTATTAAAAACACTGGGTTCGAATACATACGGGCAGTATATTTGCTAACACTGTAATTAAGGTGTCATAAAGGATAGATAATCATTGATTTTAACCATTTACTTGTTTACCGAAAGATGGCTAATGGAATATTGTTTATGTTTTTGGGGGTTTCCTGGGATGTAGATAAGTAATAAGGGATGGCATTTAGTCCTAGCTAAGCAAGTCATGGGACATTTTAGTGGGATACAGATGATGCAATTAATGGGAGGAGCCTAGTCTGTCTGTGAATTTGGCCATTTAGCTATAGAATTTAAGACTGACAAGACAGAAGGATTTTGGGTTGTTTCTAAAAGTGTCTGTCCCCAAAGGTCTGCACAGATAACATCAAATAACCTTGATTGCTAACTTTACTTATGAGTGGATTTCGAACTGTAATTGGTTGCTTTGAGTGAATTTCGAACTGTAATTTGTTGCTATATCATGGCAGGTGTAGATAATTGAGTTAAGTTTGTCCTTTTATTTAAAAACTGTTTAACTTTTAATTGTAAAACAATTTATTTGATGTTAATGTGGTTAATTCTGTGTTTAACTTAAGGTTTGTTTGAACATAAAATATATCTATTGGTTAGAGTCATCACTCCTGGGGTGAAGTATCCTTTCCTCACAGTTTTACAAATTGCAAACTGTTTTGGATTTCTCGTCCGGTATCCTAATAGAAATTGGGATCTGGTCTAGTATCCGAACAGATCATTGAGCAGCAATTGGTACCCCGGTGGAGCCAGTTACTGCCTCTATGAGACCCCGCCAGGGTGATGGTGTAAACCACACCCATCTATTTTTTTTTTTGTCTAAGGGTGTCAGGATTTTCCAGGATTTGGCGTGCAAAATGGTGAGTTACATGCCAGTTTTCTGTCCGCGCCTGACACTTTGCCAAATTCTGGTACGATCCCTCCCAATGTGTTCAAAGCTCATTGTACAACAGATACAGACACATCTAAAGCAAATTTAGCCATGATCCCAGTGCTGGGTATCATGCAACACATAGGATGGAGCAGTGAAAAATAACTTTTTAAACACTCTACAACAAGTCCATAAAAGAGAATGCAAATAAACTTACAATGATCCTCACGGCGCCAAGGACCCGGGTTCAATCCCGGCCCCGGGTCACGGTCCGTGTGGAGTTTGCACATTCTCCCCATGTCTGCGTCGGTCTCACCCCCACAACCCAAGGATGTGTAGGTTAGATGGATTGGCCACGCTAAATCGCCCCCGAATTGGGAAGAAAAAATGAATTGGGTACTTTAAATTTTACAAAAATGACATTAGTACCTGATATAAGGGACGTGAAAGTACATTAGTGCCTGCTATAAGGTGCCTGTAAGAAAAATATTGTTTCAGAATTAAGAATTTGTTCTTTGGATTTTTGAATTGGAATCAATGAGATTCTCAGGAGAGAAAGAATTCCTGGGGAGTATATTTTTATTTTCCACATGTACTTGGATTTACAACACATAAGCAAATGAAGCACGGTATTGGGCATTATTGTCTGTTTCTTACATGTGTGATGGTTTACATTAAAAGTGTTACTGTGAGTTTAACTGGATTTCTTATTCATCCAGTTGGCATTACAAGACCCGAGTTTTTCTTTGAGAATCTCTCGTTATTTTGCACAAACACTGTTGCAAAATAAAATGAAAGGATTAAGTGAGAACTTACCTGTTTGATCTTATGAGGTAAGTGGAGTGAGCAATCATTTAAAAAACAAATTTGTTCATGGAATGCGGGCAGCGCTGGCTGGGCCAGCAATTGCCCATCCCTAATTGCCTTTGAACCAAGTGGTTTGCGAGGCCATTCCAGAGGAGCAGTTAGTAGTCAACCAGATTTTGGTGGGTCTGGAGTCACACGTAGGCCAGATTGGGTAAGGGCGGCAGATTCTCTTCCCTAGAGGGACATCAGTGAACCAGATGGGAGGTGGTCTCTCGGAGGTAGTCTAGCACAGGCTTCTGGGGGTTTGAGATTTTACGCATCTCCCATAAAATTAGTGTGTCGAAGTGTAACCTCTGGCAATACAATAAAGGAAGACAAAGCTAACTTTGCTGCATTCATGGCACTGCAGCACAGTCTATGAAATAATTAAGTTAAAAATTACAAAACAACTGAAACAAATATCTGCAGTTGGTTATTTTTGCCGTCGACTGCAAAAATCCATCCATTGCTTGATGTAAAATATGCTATACTGTTTCCTGGTCAATGGTAGCCAGGCAGATATGATAATGGTGGCAATTTCTGTTGAAAGGACCTTGTCCTGAAGGTTTTTAATTCATTTACATTTTTTTTTGCCGTCAAAGGGTGGGGTTGGGGGATAGTTCGGTTGGTGTGTGGTGTTGGGGGTTGTGCTTATTTGTTGTAAAAATGTTGAAAATTTGAATTCAAAGATTTTTCAAAAAAAGATTCCAAGTTGGAACTGGATTGGTGGGAGATTTTTAGAAAACATTTTTTTTTTTAATAAATATTTTATTGAAAATTTTTGGTCAACCAACACAGTACATTGTGCATCCTTTACACAATAGTATAACAACACAAATAGCAATGACCTATTTTATAAACAAAAAATGAATAAATAATAAATAACAAAAATGAAAACTAACCCTAATTGGCAACTGCCTTATCACAAGTAACACTCTCCAAAAATATAATTTAACAGTCCAATATATAATTATCTGTAGCAACGACCTATACATATTATACAGTATATATTAACAACCCTGAGAGTCCTTCTGGCTCCTCCTCCCCCCCCCCCCCCCCCCCCCCCGATCCTGGGCTGCTGCTGCTGCCTTCTTTTTTCCATTCCATCTATCTTTCTGCGAGGTATTCGACGAACGGTTGCCACCGCCTGGTGAACCCTTGAGCCGACCCCCTTAGGACGAACTTAATCCGCTCTAGCTTTATAAACCCCGCCATGTCATTTATCCAGGTCTCCACCCCCGGGGGCTTGGCTTCTTTCCACATTAGCAATATTCTGCGCCGGGCTACTAGGGACGCAAAGGCCAAAACATCGGCCTCTCTCGCCTCCTGCACTCCCGGCTCTTGTGCAACCCCAAATATAGCCAACCCCCAGCTTGGTTCGACCCGGACCCCCACTACTTTTGAAAGCACCTTTGTCACCCCCATCCAAAACCCCTGTAGTGCCGGGCATGACCAAAACATATGGGTATGATTCGCTGGGATTCTCGAGCACCTCGCACACCTATCCTCCACCCCAAAAAATTTACTGAGCCGTGCTCCAGTCATATGCGCCCTGTGTAATACCTTAAACAGAATCAGGCTTAGCCTGGCACACGAGGACGACGAGTTTACCCTGCTTAGGGCATCTGCCCACAGCCCCTCCTCGATCTCCTCCCCCAGCTCTTCTTCCCATTTCCATTTTAGTTCATCTACCATAGTCTCCCCTTCGTCCCTCATTTCCCTATATATATCTGACACCTTACCATCCCCCACCCATGTCTTTGAAATCACTCTGTCCTGCACCTCTTGTGTCGGGAGCTGTGGGAATTCCCTCACCTGTTGCCTCGCAAAAGCCCTCAGTTGCATATACCTGAATGTATTCCCTTGGGGCAACCCATATTTCTCGGTCAGCGCTCCCAGACTCGCGAACTTCCCATCCACAAACAGATCGTTCAGTTGCGTTATTCCTGCTCTTTGACACATTCCATATCCCCCATCCATTCCCCCCGGGGCAAACCTATGGTTGTTTCTTATCGGGGACCCCCCCAAGGCTCCAGTCTTTCCCCTATGCCGTCTCCACTGTCCCCAAATCTTCAGTGTAGCCACCACCACCGGGCTTGTGGTGTAGTTCCTCGGTGAGAACGGCAATGGGGCTGTCACCATAGCCTGTAGGCTAGTCCCCCTACAGGACGCCCTCTCTAATCTCTTCCACGCCGCTCCCTCCTCCTCTCCCATCCACTTACTCACCATTGAAATATTAGCGGCCCAATAATACTCACTTAGGCTCGGTAGTGCCAGCCCCCCCCCTATCCCTGCTACGCTGTAAGAATCCCTGCCTCACTCTCGGTCTTCCCGGCCCACACAAAACCCATGATGCTCTTTTCAATCCTTTTTAAAAAAGCCTTCGTGATCATCACCGGGAGGCACTGAAACACAAAGAGGAATCTCGGGAGGACCACCATCTTAACCGCCTGCACCCTCCCTGCCAGTGACAGGGATACCATATCCCATCTCTTGAAATCCTCCTCCATTTGTTCTACCAACCGCGTTAAATTTAACCTATGCAATGTGCCCCAATTCTTGGCTATCTGGATCCCCAGGTAACGAAAGTCCCTTGTTACCTTCCTCAACGATAGGTCCTCTATTTCTCTACTCTGCTCCCCTGGATGCACCACAAACAACTCACTTTTCCCCATGTTCAATTTATACCCTGAAAAATCCCCAAACTCCCCAAGTATCCGCATTATTTCTGGCATCCCCTCCGCCGGGTCTGCCACGTATAGTAGCAAATCGTCCGCATACAAAGATACCCGGTGTTCTTCTCCTCCTCTAAGTACTCCCCTCCACTTCTTGGAACCCCTCAACGCTATCGCCAGGGGCTCAATCGCCAGTGCAAACAATAATGGGGACAGAGGGCATCCCTGCCTTGTCCCTCTATGGAGCCGAAAATATGCAGATCCCCGTCCATTCGTGACCACGCTCGCCTTCTTTGGGGCCCTATACAACAGCTGCACCCATCTAACATACCCTCTCCAAAACCAAATCTCCTCAACACCTCCCACAAATAATCCCACTCCACTCTATCAAATGCTTTCTCGGCATCCATTGCCACTACTATCTCCGTTTCCCCCTCTGGTGGGGCCATCATCATTACCCCTAACAGCCTCCGTATATTCGTGTTCAGCTGTCTCCCCTTCACAAACCCAGTTTGGTCCTCGTGGACCACCCCCGGGACACATACCTCCACTCTCATTGCCATTACCTTGGCCAGGATCTTGGCATCTACATTTAGGAGGGAAATAGGTCTATAGGACCCGCATTGTAGCGGGTCCTTTTCCTTCTTTAAGAGAAGCGATATCGTTGCTTCAGACATAGTCGGGGGCAGTTGTCCCCTTTCCTTTGCCTCATTAAAGGTCCTCATCAATACCGGGGCGAGCAAGTCCACATATTTTCTATAGAATTCGACTGGGAATCCATCCGGTCCCGGGGCCTTTCCCGCCTGCATGCTCCTAATCCTTTCACCACTTCTTCTACCTCGATCTGTGCTCCCAGTCCCAACCTTTCCTGCTCTTCCACCTTGGGAAATTCCAGCCGATCCAAGAAGCCCATCATTCTCTCCCTCCCATCCGGGGGTTGAGCTTCATATAATTTTTTATAAAATGTCTTGAACACTCCATTCACTCTCTCCGCTCCCCGCTCCATCTCTCCTTCCTCATCCCTCACTCCCCCTATTTCCCTCGCTGCTCCCCTTTTCCTCAATTGGTGTGCCAGCAACCTGCTCGCCTTCTCCCCATATTCGTACTGTACACCTTGTGCCTTCCTCCATTGTGCCTCTGCAGTGCCCGCAGTCAGCAAGTCAAATTCTACATATAGCCTTTGCCTTTCCCTGTACAGTCCCTCCTCCGGTGCTTCCGCATATTGTCTGTCCACCCTCAAAAGTTCTTGCAGCAACCGCTCCCGTTCCTTACTCTCCTGCTTCCCTTTATGTGCCCTTATTGATATCAGCTCCCCTCTAACCACCGCCTTCAACGCCTCCCAGACCACTCCCACCTGGACCTCCCCATTATCATTGAGTTCCAAGTACTTTTCAATGCACCCCCTCACCCTTAGACACACACCCTCATCTGCCATTAGTCCCATGTCCATTCTCTAGGGTGGGCGCCCTCCTGTTTCCTCCCCTATCTCCAAGTCTACCCAGTGTGGAGCGTGATCCGAGATGGCTATAGCCGTATACTCCGTTCCCCTCACCTTCGGGATCAACGCCCTTCCCAGCACAAAAAAGTCTATTCGCGAGTAGACTTTATGGACATAGGAGAAAAACGAGAACTCCTTACTCCTCGGTCTGCTAAATCTCCACGGGTCTACACCTCCCATCTGCTCCATAAAATCTTTAAGTACCTTGGCTGCTGCCGGCCTCCTTCCAGTCCTGGACTTCGACCTATCCAGCCCTGGTTCCAACACCGTATTAAAATCTCCCCCCATTATCAGCTTTCCCATCTCTAGGTCCGGAATGCGTCCTAGCATCCGCCTCATAAAATTGGTATCATCCCAGTTCGGGGCATATACGTTTACCAAAACCACCGTCTCCCCCTGTAGTTTGCCACTCACCATCACGTATCTGCCCCCGTTATCCGCCACTATAGTCTTTGCCTCGAACATTACCCGCTTCCCCACTAATATAGCCACCCCCCTGTTTTTCGCACCTAGCCCCGAATGGAACACCTGCCCCACCCATCCTTTGCGTAACCTAACCTGGTCTATCAGTTTCAGGTGCGTTTCCTGTAACATAACCACATCTGCCTTAAGTTTCTTAAGGTGTGCGAGTACCCATGCCCTCTTTATCGGCCCGTTCAGCCCTCTCACGTTCCACGTGATCAGCCGGGTTGGGGGGCTTCCTATCCCCCCCCCCTTGTCGATTAGCCATCACGTTTTTCCAGCTCCTCACCCGGTTCCCACGCAGCTGTATCTCCCCCAGGCGGTGCCCCCCCGCCCATCCCCTCCCATATCAGCTCCCCCCTCTCCCCAGCAGCAGCAACCCAGTAATTCCCCCCTCCGACCACCCCCCCGCTCGATCCCCCGCTAGCGTAATTACTCCCCCCATGTTGCTCCCAGAAGTCAGCAAACTCTGGCCGACCTCGGCTTCCCCCCGTGACCTCGGCTCGCACCGTGCGACGCCCCCTCCTTCCTGCTTCTCTATTCCCGCCATGATTATCATAGCGCGGGAACCAAGTCCGCGCTTCTCCCTTGGCCCCGCCCCCAATGGCCAACGCCCCATCTCCTCCACCTCCCCTCCTCCCCCCATCACCACCTGTGGGAGAGAGAAAAGTTACATCGCAGGATTAGTACATAAAACTCCTCTTTCCTCCCTTTTTAACCCCCCTCTTTGCCCCCCACATTCGCCCCACCACTTTGTTCAAACGTTCTTTTTAATAACCCGCTCATTCCAGTTTTTCTTCCACAATAAAAGTCCACGCTTCATCCGCCGTCTCAAAGTAGTGGTGTCTCCCTCGATATGTGACCCACAGTCTTGCCGGTTGCAGCATTCCAAATTTTATCTTCTTTTTATGAAGCACCGCCTTGGCCCGATTAAAGCTCGCCCTCCTTCTCGCCACCTCCGCACTCCAGTCTTGATAAACGTGGATCACCGCGTTCTCCCATTTACTGCTCCGAGTTTTCTTTGCCCATCTAAGGACCATTTCTCTATCCTTAAAACGGAGGAATCTCACCACTATGGCTCTGGGAATTTCTCCTGCTCTCGGCCCTCGCGCCATCACTCGGTATGCTCCCTCCACCTCCAACGGACCCGCCGGGGCCTCCGCTCCCATTAACGAGTGCAGCATCGTGCTCACATATGCCCCGACGTCCGCTCCCTCCACACCTTCAGGAAGACCAAGAATCCTCGGGTTGTTCCTCCTTGCGTTGTTCTCCAGTGCCTCCAACCTTTCCACACATCGTTTCTGATGTGCCTCATGCGTCTCCGTCTTCACCACCAGGCCCTGTATGTCGTCCTCATTCTCGGCTGCCTTTGCCTTCACGACCCGAAGCTCCCGCTCCTGGGTTTTTTGTTCCTCCTTTAGCCCTTCAATCGCCTGTAGTATCGGGGCCAACAGCTCTTTCTTCATTTCCTTTTTGAGCTCTTCCACACAGCATTTCAAGAACTCTTGTTGTTCAGGGCCCCATGTTAAACTGCCACCTTCCGACGCCATCTTGGTTTTTGCTTGCCTTCCTTGCCGCTGTTCTAAAGGATCCACTGCAATCCGGCCACTTTCTCCTCCTTTTTTCATCCGTGTCCAGGGGGGATTCCCTTCTGGTTTACCGCACAGTGTTTTTAGCCGTCAAAATTGCCGTTGGGGCTCCTATCAAGAGCCCAAAAGTCCGTTTCACCGGGAGCTGCCGAAACGTGCGACTCAGCTGGTCATCGCCGCACCCGGAAGTCTTTAGAAAACATTTTTAATTGAGAAACCATTCCAAAAGACCAAAGTCAAAAATGCAGATACCAGTAAATTTTAAAAGAATAGAAGAGAAGACAGGATTATAAAAATAATAATCTTTATTGTCACAAGTAGGTTAACACTGCAATGAAGTTACTGTGAAAAGCCCCTAGTCGCCACATTCTGGCACCTGTTCGGGTACACGGAAAGAGAATTCAGAATGTCCAAATTACCTGCAGGATTTCAGGTTAAAATGCCATGAAGCGTTCGCATATTGTTGAAGTATGACACGTTATGGACAAGTTGTGGATTAATTTAAACAGCACTAAAGTCTCCTCTCACTATTGTTGGTTTTAAGGGATTTGTATTGGTAAATATTAGAAATAAGGTATAGTTTTAAATGTGTTTCATTTAATGTTTCTGTGCCTGGAATGGTAAAACCTATAGTTAGATTCATGCTGGACAAAGGTGTTGGAATGTGTTGGGCTGGTTAAGTTCCAACTGTGTTTCTATTGTGCTTACGGCATGAAGAATAAATATACCAGTGGTTGCTTAGCACCGGGACCTTGTAAGATAGAGAAGCCTTTCAGTTTTAGTTTAGCTAATTTGATTGCAGACAGGCAGTGAGAGAGGAGGTAGCACTCACAGCTCTGCTAGAAGCAGTTGGTTTAGACGGCTAGAGAGGGAACATCTCTCTCAGCTTTGGAATCATGCTTAAGAAAACAAGTGCAAAAATCTGAAGAGCAGCTAGTTAAGAAAACGTTTCCAAGAAGCTTGAGGTTAAAAGTACTAGAACAGAGAACTGTTTAGTAAAGACAGACCGAGCTGAGAAGAAGGCTGAGATGCCAGAAAGATATCTGAAGTGATTTTCAGGT
The DNA here is from genome assembly GCF_047496885.1 of Scyliorhinus torazame. NCBI lineage: Eukaryota > Metazoa > Chordata > Chondrichthyes > Carcharhiniformes > Scyliorhinidae > Scyliorhinus > Scyliorhinus torazame. The sequence goes on along the minus strand of NC_092728.1, from coordinate 93,646,913 downwards.
TTGAGAGATTTTGCTATAGCCTATGGAACGTGAGTTGATTAGAGGCTGGATCTCGGAGTAAACCAATGAAGACAAAGGAAACCTAAAAGGGGATAGTGTAAAATCCTGGACTGGATTCATTGTTAAAAGTGGAGCAAAAGCTTGGCTTAAAAGAGTCATTCGTACACCTGGACTGGAGTTTGGAATACAAACCACTAAGGGAAATATTATTATGAGACGATTTTAAAGCATATTTTGGAGAGTGGAGTTTGAAAACTCTCACGTGATCATCATCTGTGGGGATTCTGAAGTGAAATCCAGACACTAATTTGGGTTCAGAGCAAAGTCGTGCATATGACCACAATCATTTTGTGTGCTTAAAATGGACTTTTTGTGTTGAGATTATTGTAGCTTAAAATATTCTTTGTAATCTATATTTAAAAACAAATACATTTAGAGTACCAATTATTATTTTTTTCCAATTAAGAGCAATTTAGCGTGGCCAATCCACCTAACCTGCACATCTTTGGGCTGTGGTGGTGAAACCCACGCAGACACGGGGAGAATGTGCAAACTCCACACGGACAGTGACCGGGGCCAGGATCGAACCCGGGTCCTCCGTGCTGTATTTTCTGCTCACAATGCGATCTCCTCTACATTGGAGTGTGGATGACTGCTTTGTGGAATACCTCCATATACTTCACAGATGTAATCCTGAGCTTCCGGTTTCCTGTCGTTTCAATTCTCTGTCCCACCCTGACCCTGATCTCCTGAGTTATTACAACGATACTCAATGCAACTTCAAAGCACAGCACTTTACAATCTTCCAGACTCAGCAAGGAGTTCAACAATTTCAGCTTGTAACTACTACCCACTTTTTGGATAGCAGTTGTCAGTAATGATTCTGCTATCCCCATATCCAAGAGACCCATATAATGTTTCTTCATTTGTCCCATTATCATCCCCTTTTTGCTTTGTACCATCACCTCGTCGTTTAAAGTCCCTAAAGATGTGCTTGTTAGGTGAATTGGATATTCTGAATTCTCCCTCAGTGTACCCGAACGGGCGCCGGAATGTGGCGACTAGGGGATTTTCACAGTAACTTCATTGCAGTGTTAATGTAAGCCTACTTGTGACAATAAAGATTATTATTATTTAATTTCACCTGCCTGCCATCCTATCACAGACCTTTCCCGATTCTTTCCTCCCCTCCCCACTTTCCTTACCTCACTATTTGCTGAAAACCTCATCCAAATACGATGTAAGATAATCGATTTGAAAGGTTTCTGTCTCCAAAAATGTTGCCTCCCTTGCTGAGCATTTCCAGCATTTTCTGTTTTTACTTCTCCACAGGGGTTAAGGAGTCCCTATCAGTGCAGGTTTCTGCTTTATTAACAGAGGTTTATGGAAATCCTAGAGCAGACATAAAAATCAAATGGTAAAAAATGGTTTATCAGCATTTTGTTTATTTGAGTCATGGAGTTGCGCTTGTAGCCTATTCCTGAGCACAGAACATGTATTTTTTACTCATTCCAAGCACACCGCTTTAGAAGCAAGGGAAGTAAATCACCCTTGTGAGACTTTGCTTTTACTTTGCACCCGATATTTAACTATTCATTTATACAGTAAATATGTCAGGAGTAGATGGATGTCTGCAACATGCTCGGTATCAATTTGCTGAGCATTCCTCAGCATGTTTTTCCCTGGTGGGGTCTGGGCTGCATGCCACATATGCCAGCAGGCCGTATTGATCAGCTGATTAAGCAGCAATCGATTGGCCGCTGATTATCATATTGTTAGAAATGACCTCTGCTTTGCTGGCTCTAGAAAGGGACACCATGGATTAAACAGGTGCAATATTTGAGAGGTGATGGAAAATCAGTAAAGAGCTGACAATAGGGCAATCAATGTGATTTACATTATTAATCCTCAGAGAAAGACAACATATCCGAGCTGCATCCATAAATACAGCGAGGCAAACATTTACAATTCGTATAGAAAATAACTTCTTGATTGATCTTTCCCCCTCTGTGTTCTCAATCTTTTTTTTTTCCTTCTTAAATCTGTTGAATAGGAGCAATGCTTTCCCCACCTCTGGCCGCTGTCACAGCTGGTATGGTTCTTTTTGCCTCCAGATGGAGAGATTGTGTCTTTGAGCGCTGCTGGGCTCACTTGTGCACAGGTTTAGTCTGTTTCCGCTCCTCTCAACAAGACATCAATTTGCAAGTGAGAATGCCCACCACGATTCAGCCTTCTGGGTGGACGATGTACAATGTCATAGTGCTATCCACATCCAAGCAAACCGTGGCAGCGTAGGTCAGAGGCAAAGAGATATTAATGCTTACAAGCAGGGGGAATACTAGGAAAAACAGTCAGAGATGGGATGATCTGTTATTTTTGTAATTGAACGCCTGTTTGACAGGTTGTTCACTTTAGCCCCTCATTCTTAATTCTGAGGAGAGACGTGACACTGATCTGAAGTTCCCAAGGAAAAAGTGGATGCATTTGCAGAATACAAAAGCCCTCAGTGCTGAAGCTTGTAACATCACAGAATGATATAGCACAAAAAAAGGTAATTCGGCCCATTTTCCCCGTGCTAGCTCTTTGAAAGAGCTATGCAATTGGTCTTACTTCCCTGTCCTGTCGTCACAGCCCTGCGCTTTGAAGTATTTAATTATTGCCCATTTGAAAGTTATTATTGAATCTGCATCTGCCATCTTTCCAGGAATTCCAGAAATGTCCACGTACAAAAACCACCTCCTCTCGACTCTGCTCCATTAGTCAATTACCTTAAATCAGAGTCATCTGGTTATCCATCCACCTGCCAGTGGAAACTTACTTAATGTATCAAAAACAAGTTCTTAAACACATCTGTTAAATCTCCCCGTAATCTTACCTGCTGAGTAAGTAACCCCTCTGCATGTAACTGAACTCCTGCATCGGAGACCAGAATCATAGAATTTACAGTGCAGAAGGAGGCCATTCGGCCCATCGAGTCTGCACCGGCTCCTGGAAAGAGCACCCAACCCAAGATCAACACCTCCGCCATATCCCCATAACCCAGTAACTCCACCCAACACTAAGGGCAATTTTGGACACTAAGGGCAATTTATCATGGCCAATCCACCTAACCTGCACATCTTTGGACTGTGGGAGGAAACCGGAGCACCCGGAGGAAACCAATGCACACACGGGGAGGTTGTGCAGACTCCGCACAGACAGTGACCCAAGCCGGAATCAAACCTGGGACCCTGGAGCTGTGAAGCAATTGTGCTATCCACAATGCTACCGTGCTGCCCTAGACACTAGACACATAACCCCAGTTGAGGCCAAAATAATGATTTACAAAGGTTTAACTACTTTTTTGCTGTTATACTCATGCTTCGGTCTATAAAGACAAGGATTTTTAAAAAAAAATTATTTCATTGCAGGCTGGGCCAGCATTTATTCCCCAACTGCCCTTGAGGGGGCATTTAAGAGTCATCCACACTGCTGTGGATTTGGACTCACATGTAGGCAGACTTGTATATTGCCTCTCCTCATTATTCCTGCCGAAATACATCATTTGACACTTCCCTGCATTATACCGCATCTGCCCTGTATTGGGCCGTAACATCAGTCTCTCTCTCTCACATGTCCTCCTGAAGTCTGCTTCTGCCCTCACTGTTTACTACTTTTCCAAGTTTGAAGTTACCTCCAAACTTTGAAATTATGCCTTGCGTAACCTGTCCAGGTCATTGATACCATAATATCAAAAAGATTCCTTAATCGCATGAAAGAAGAGCAGAATGTGCTTTATTCAGCCAGTCAGCCTTTGATGATGGAGCGAATACTGTGGGATAAATTTGGTTGTGTGAAGGGGGAAAACAGGTTGTGAAGAGAATTAGATTCCTTCAAGTTTAAGTACCTGAAAGGTGGAAGATATTTTTTTTAAATCACAGAAGAACTTGGATGTTTTTTCATATTTTCCTACTCAACAAATGCTCCGCATTTCAAAATGAGTTCATTGCACATCCAGCCACTTTGAGATCACTCTGAAGCAGTTTTTGCTTTGGTCTTGGAGGAATTCATGGACAAAAACAAATCTCCCTGGTGGCTCGTCATAGCAAGGCCAAATTTACACACAGGTTGTTGCCAGGTGCAAGAGGCCCATGTACTGGGAACTGGCAACGTGACAGCAGCTCGAGGGTCATGGCAAGGTGCTATATAAATGCAAGTTCCTCCCCTTATATTTTTTTCTTCAATTCCCTCCTCCCACACACGTCAAATATTTTTATTTAATATTTAACATTTTAAGCATATAACCCAACAAAGCAAACCAAAACAAAACAACCACAACCCCAATAACACCCAACAAAAGACCCACTTCCCCCCCTCCCCCTAGCAGCTGACGGTAAACAACTCTTTACAATGTAGTATAAACAAACCCCATCTCTCGTGGAACCCCTCACTCGCACCCCTCAAAATAAACTTGACCTTCTCCAAATACAGGAACTCCATCAGATCCCCCAGCTATACAAGGCACAGGGTGGAGAAGCTGACCTCCAACCCAACAGAACCTGCCTGCAAACAATCAGTGAGGCGAAGGCCAAGACATCTGTCCCCGCTTCTGTCTGCAGTCCTGGTAAGTCTGACACCCCAAATATAGCCCCCAGGGCACTCGGCTCCAAATCCACGTGCACGATCACTGACATGGTGCTAAACAAACGACCTCCAAATTCTCCTCAACTTCGGGCAGGACCAGAACACACGTATATGATTGGCCAGACCCCTCCAACACTTCTCACAAATGTCTTCCACCCAGAGTGGCACGGTGGCGTAGTGGTTAGCACTGCTGCCTCACAGCGCTGAGGACCCGGGTTCAATCCCGGCCTCTGGGTCACTGTCAGTGTGGAGTTTGCACATTCTCCCCATGTCTGCATGGGTCTCCCCCCCCCACCCTCACAACCTAAAAGATGTGCAGGTTAGGTGGATTGTCCACGCTAAATTGCCCCTTAACTGGAAAAAAAAAGAATTGGAGACTCTAAATTTATTTAAAAAAACAAATGTCCTCCACCCACCAAATAACCGGCTCTTCCTGGACTTCGTCAGGTGCACCCCATGCACCACCTTCAGCTGGATCAGACCCAGCCTTGCACACGAGGTTGAGGCGTTCATCCTCCTCAGAACCTCCCACCGCAATCCTTCCTCCAGTGCTATCCCCAGCTCCTCCGTTCACTTGGCCTTGACCCCCCTCCAACGAAACCCTGTCCTCTTCCAAATTCCCCCCCAGCCCCATCACTGAGGAAGGCGGTGCCACCGGAAAAGGTTTTTTGCAAAGTCCCGCACCTGCATATACCTAAAGGCCTCCCCCCGCAGAATCCCAAACCTCTCTGTCAACTCCTCCAAACGCGCGAACCGCCCTTCTAGAAATAAGCCCTTCATCCCCGGCCCCAACTCCACCCATCCCCGAAACCGAGCATCCAGCCTCGCTGACTCAAAACAGTGATTCCCTCGGATTGGCATCGACATTGATCCCTCCCCTTACCTAAAATGCTGCCGAAAATTCCTCCATATCTTCAACGTAGCCACCAGCAGCGGACTCCCTCGGCTGAACGGGAGCGGCGCTCTTGCCAGGGCCCGCAAACCCGATCTTTTACAAGAACCTGGCTCCATCTTCACCCACAAAGCCTCCGGCTCCTTACCCTAACCTCGCACCTGCTTGGCGTCCGCCACCCAATAATAACACAACAGGTTTGGAAGGAAGGGCCAGGTCCCCTGACTGCCGCCCTCTCCGAAGGACCCTCGTCCTAATCCTTGCTACTTTACCTGTCCAAACAAATGACACAATCAACCGTTCCACCCCCATGGAAAACAGTTTCTGTTGGGTGCAGGCACTGAAATAAGAATAAAAACCGTGGCAAGATATTAATCTTTACTGCCTGCACCCAGTCTGCCAATGGTAGGGGGAGGCTGCTCCAATTCAGTAAATCCACGTTTACCCTCCCCACCAGGCTTGTGAAATTCAATTTACCAATCCGGGTCCAGTCTCAAACCATTTGCACTCCCAGGAACCCAAAGTGGGTAGTCACCGCCCATTACGGCAACTCCCCCAAACCGACTCCTGCCCCAGAGAAGAGACCCAGAAAACACTCACTCTTTTCCAGGTTCAACTCATGACCTGAAAATGACCTAAATCTCCTGAGCAGCCTCATTATATTCCCCACCCGGGTTGGAGATGTACAATAACATATCATCGGCGTGCAAAGACACCCTTTGCTCCACCCCCACTATCCCCCTCCACTTATCCGAACACCTCAGTGCAATGGCCTAGGGTTCTATTGCCAGTGCAAATAGGAGGGGGGACATGGGGCACCCTTGCCGTGTTCCCCTATGTAACTGAAAGTGACTCGAATTCACCTCGTCCATGTGCACACTTGCCTTCGGTTCCCTATATAACAATTTGACCCACGCCACAAACATAAGCCCAATCCCAAACCTCTCCAACACCGCAAACAAATAACTCCACTCTACACAGTCAACTGTCTTCTTCGCGTCCAGCACCCCCATCAACTCTTGCTCCCTCCCCTCTGATGGGGAGAGTACCCCCTTAGCCTCAGCACCTTTGAACATTTCCACCAACAGCGGTGCCAGCCTATCCAAAATAAAGCTCCACCGGGAACACTACCTGCCCCGCTCCCTTGCCCGTTTGCATCTTCGCAATTGCCACCCGAACCTCCTCCATCCCCACCGGCCCTTCCAGCCCTGTCCTCTGTTCCTCTCCTACCCTTGGACACTCCAACCCCCACAAAAAATCCCTCATATCCGACTCCTCCCTTGGGGGCTCCGACCTATACAACTTTTTATAAAACTCCTCGAATGCCTTGTTCACCTTCTCCAGCGCCACCACCAAGTCACCTGCCCCATTCTGGACCCTAACAATCTCTCGCACTGCCGTCTACCGGCGGAGCTGGCCGCAGCAAACGACTGGCCCTCTCCCCATATTCATACACTACCCCCTTCGCCCGCCATTATTGCCGAACCACCTTCCCTGTGGACAGGTCAAACTGTGCCAGCAATTCCTCCCTCCTCACCAGGAGCTTCAGAGTAGGATCCTCCACATACTTCCCATCCACCTCGAGAATTTCCTGCACCAGCCGCTGCCCCTCCTCTCTTGCCTCCCTCTCCCCCTGAGCCTTAAACAACGTGATCTCGCCCCTCACTACCACCTTCAGTGCTTCCCGGACCCACTGACAGTGAGACCTCCCCGTTCCTGTTAAACCCCACATAGTCATCAATCACCTTCCCAATGTCCGCCAGCAGACCCACATCCAACCTCCACACTGGCCTCTGTGCTAGCCCCTTCTCCACCTAGATAACTATCGCCGAATACTCTGCTTTCCTCACCCCCAACAACAACCACTTCCCCATAATGAAGAAGTCAATCCTTGAATACACATTAATGCACCGGCGAAAAGAACAAATTCTCCCTACCACACGGATGCGAAAACCTCCACGGAACATCCCAACAATGTTACCGCTAATCGATAGTCATTGGTCTACCCAACATCGTGAGGGAGCTGAATTAAAAATCAGCAGACGATCATTAATTAAAGGAGCTTCAGGGATGTTACCATTCGAAGTAGATGTGCGGATGTCACACTCAGCAACTCTCATCAGTAAATCTCTCTATCTGATGTTGTCAATGATCATCACTAAAACAAACATATTCCACTTCACGCAAAGCAACAATGGGTTGGACAGAAAAGCTGCAGAGGGTTCTTTCTAACATTTATTTCTCCAGATCGGAGCAGGAGGTTGGACAGGCTTTATCTGTACTGCTTTCAATCCAGTTGCACACGAGGTGCCCATACTCCCTCCCTGGTCCCCATGGTGCTTTCATTAATGGGACAATGGAGGCTGGTAACACAGCACAGGGGAAGAACTGGCTTGGTTACTGTTTGTAGTGACATTATAAACGGATCCAAAAAGACCGTCCTTGTAATGTTGCTATGAACATAAACTAGGTCAATTCTTCCCCCAAATGTGAAATGGTAGGCATGAAACTGTATCTTTTTTTAAAATTTAGAGTACCCATTCATTTTTTTTTTCCAATTAAGGGGCAATTTAGCGTGGCCAATCTACCTACACATCTTTGGGTTGTGGGGGTGAAACCCACGCAGACACGGGGAGAACGTGCCGGAGAGTGACATCCGCGCCCTCAGCACCGTGAGGCAGCAGTGCTAATCACTGCACCACCGTGCCACCCCACGATGCTGTATCTTAATACTCTAGGGGCCACTGTTCTAAAGCATTGCCCATTGACACTATCTTCAAGCACGGGTTTTTGCTCCAATGAACCAAAACGCATATAATTCAGGATTTCAAAATACATTTCTGTCAACGAGGTGTCTGAATTCTGATTGCAGTCAGCCCGTAAAAAATTCTGAGTTTTAACAACGCCGCTTTTAGTGATATTTTCCGACCTAGCCTTGATCACAGTTTTAACATTGTGATTTGCTGCGCTGTAATGTTACCAGCCTATCCCAGTCAGCACTGAGGCACAGCGTCAGGCACGAACAGTTCTTCATTTATAATGCAGCGTAAAGATTTGCTACTCCTTTTAATAAGAAACCTAAATTATTTTTCCCAATATCCTCCTGATATTGCGCCAAGTTTTGTTTGATTCAAGCCATGCCGTCCTTGAGGTAGAAATACATTTTTGATTGTATTGCGGAGCTACGTGCTAGCTTTGTGCTTGGATTTCAATTGTCATTGACATTGGACACGTACAAATACAAAGTAATAAGTGGACTGCACGATCACTTGGTTGAATTAATTCAGAAGCTGATGAAGTTTAAAGGAAGACAGATCAAACTGGAGTCAGTTGCAATTGAAGTGGGGCCACTCAAAACAAAAAAAGAAATGGTATTTATCTTGTCCATTTCACTTCTGTGCAATATACCAAAGCATTTTACGGCTACCAAATTACTTTTGGAGTGCAGTCACTGTCGTTTTGCAGGAAAACATGGCAGCCAATCTGTGCACAGCGCAATCCCGTAAATAGCTGAGCTGAAGGGACAGTTAATCAGTTCGGTTGGTGTTTGAAGCACAAATGTTTGGCAGGGCACTGGGAGAACAGCCAAAAAGAGGGCCTCTATGTCCATTTGATGACTTTGCAGGGCACAGATTCAATTGCAAAAATGATCATTTGGCAGAGTTAAAGTGAATTGGATTTTTGTGCACCTACTTACCAAAACAGGGTGGCAGGGCTATTTGAGACCTCATTGGGTCCTCAGCCTGCCTTTTTTTTTTGAGTTGCCCCCAAGCCCATTTAAAAGGTCCCGTGCTCAGCGCTGGGAGCCAGGACCAATAGCAGAACCAGGGGTTTTCAGTGATAATGGCAAAATAAAGCTAGAACCTGGAGACCTCGAGGGGCAAAGGCTGCTTACAGGTGGAGGAGGATAATTTGAGAAGAGGATTGGTGTTTCCTTTAAGCACACACGAGGAAGGCAAAAGGAAACCACCTCCTGTGTTCTTTTCCATGGTCAACTTATTCATTGAAATTGGAAACGAGGTGGTTCTGACGAGTAACCGAAGAGGTGAGTGCAAGACTGCGAGTTGTGGAGAAATGAAGGATCTCCCCTTAGGCAGATCACTAACTACTTATTAAAGGGAGGTAAATAAAACACTTTCACTCTTTGCCCACATTCCCTACAGGAGATAAGCAGCATTGCAATTAATGCTGAACCAACCAAGGATATGCTGGGAGGTGGGAGGTGTGAACAAAAGCTTTTTTACAAGAAACTTTGCAAACAGGCACTTTGTGAATTCAGATATCCCCTGTTTAAAGCGCGTTCTCATAACACATTTCTGTTCTTGAGCAGATTGGAAAGTAGGGCACTTACCTAGATAGCACTGCTGGCAATTTCATTTTAGCGGAGTTACTGTGCATGCAAACATCATTGTTGAGTTTTCACTGGGTGTGCACTAGGCACCATGTTGGCAAAGACAAGCACTACCCATGTGTCAAGAAGCTATAATACCCGGTACTAGAACCAATATTACCCAATCTGTATTCATTGAAAACGGCATCAAAAAATTGTCCTGTTCAAGATTGTGCAGAAGGTCTATACTATATCCAGCGAAGACGCCACTAGTTGGAAACATTGAGGAATGTTTTTTTATGAGACTAAGAGAGTTAGCAGATGGTTCCTATTGGCCAGAATGGTGGAAACTCATACCTGATTCCGCGCTTGGAAGCTCATTAGTTATGTGCAGACAAGTGTTGGGGCTGAATTATCTGGTGGGTCGGGAGCGGACTCGCCCACCCACCATCAGCTAGCAGATTCGAAAGTCCGGAAGCCATATTTATTTTTGTTTTTATTTTTTTTAATATAAATTTAGAATACATAATTTTTTTTTTCCAATTAAGTGGCAAATTTACGTGTCCAATCCATCTAACCTGCTCATCTTTGGGTTGTGGGGGTGAAACCCACGCAGACATTGGGAGAATGTGCAAACTCCACGCGGACAGTGACCCAGGGCCAAGATTCGAACCCAGGTCCTCAGCACCAGTGTCAGTGCTAACCACTGCACCACATGCCGCCCTCCAGACGCCATATTTAAACACCAGTCCACCACATACATCTCACTCTCTCCAGCTCAGCTCTCCTCAGGAGACCCACAACTGTGTAGGGAAGGCAGCAGGAAATGGCTCACGACCGTGAGAAGAAGACAGCACCCCTATTCGGTCTCCAGACTCAGAGGAGTCTGGGTGCACAGGCATGTCCTCTAGCCAAGGGATGGCTTGAGGAAGCATACAAACTTCACCTCCGGCTGGGAGATCTTCACTGGCAACTGAGCCCAAGGTGCCATCAAGTGCAGGAAGAGGATGAATGATCTCATCTGTTCCGCCATCGTAAGCCATCTCAACTCCCTCCAATATCAAACTCTCAACATGGTATCAGATACTCAAATGGTTACTATCTTCACGGATCTCACAAATCCATTAGGGCGGGCCGCATTTCAACATGCATTCTCCCACAGAGACTTTCACATCACCAACATCCCATCTATCACGTTGATCACACTCCATCTTCTGGCCCTTCCTGGCAGGGCTCACAACACAGGAGACATGCATTCCACCCAACCTCTGCTCCTTATGATCACATGCCTTTCTTTCATCTTCACACAGCCCAAGCTGGTGCATAACAAGCATGAAGGAGCCCAAACTGGGGGACAAATGGTCGAGATCATTGCCCTCGCCGAATTCAAGGAGGCTGCAGCTGACCTTTCTGTGGAGGACAGGATCGCTCCTGTGGGGAGGGGGACATCAGACTCTCCCAGCACCCTTGTGCGGATCACAGCTCCATCATTTCATGAAATCGTGACAATCACAGGGAGTCACATGCAGTCTTATATAGTTCATGCCTGTCAACCAAAATTCTATTCTCCATTTTCCAACACTAGCAGTTCAAGGCCCACCAGGCAGTTGAGCAGCACTCGAGGTCCCAGACCATGCCTGAAGAGCAGGCTCGTGAAAAACCACTCACCCACAGCCTCCACCAGCGCAGAGACGCACACCTCGGTGGGGCACAGCTCTAGATTAGGATTGGGCTCATTTTCTGGAGAACACCTCACTGGCACGTCCTTGCAGCAGTCGGAGGCAAGGACAGCCCTGATCTCTGATACTTGGAGGGGAGGGCTGCTGAGTTATAAGGAGAGGCTGGATAGGCTGGGACCTTTTTCTCTGGAGCGTAGGAGGCTTAGGGGTGATCTTATAGAGGCCTATAAAATAATGACGAGCATAGATAAGGTAGTTAGTCGACATCTTTTCTCAAAGGTAGAGGAGTCTCGAGCTAGAGGGCGTAGGATTAAGGTTAGAGGAGAGAGACACAAAAGAGACCAGAGGAGAAATTTCTTCACATAGAGGGTGATGAGCATCTGGAACGGGCTGCCAGAGGCAGTGGTAGAGGCGGGTACAATTTTTCCTTTAAAAAACAGTTAGTTACATGGGCAGACCAAAGAGAAAATGCTGGAAAATCTCAGCAGGTCTGGCAGCATCTGTAGGGAGAGAAAAGAGCTAACGTTTCGAGGCCAGATGACCCTTTGTCAAAGGTCAGACCTGCTGAGATTTTCCAGCATTTTCTCTTTGGTTTCAGATTCCAGCATCTGCAGTAATTTGCTTTTATTTAGTTACATGGGCAGGGTGGGTATAGAGGGATATGAGCCAAATACAGGCAAGTGGGACTAGCTTAGTGGTAGAAACTGGGCGGCATGGGCAAGCTGGGCCAAAGGGCCTGTTTCCAGCTGTAAACATCTGTGACTCTATGGAGACATGTTTAAAAGTTCCAATGTTTGTTTTAGGTATCTATCTAAATGCTGCCCACTGTTAAACTAGAATTGTTTGCACAAAACATGCTCAACATATACCAATTTCTACCCAAGACCGTTTGAGGAGTTATGGGGCTGAAGAAGGTGACAGAGGTAGGGAGGTAGCAATGAAGAAATTTAACGATGATGATTTGACTTTTAAATTTGAGCCACTGAGAGGTGACGAACCAACGTAGATCAGCAAGGACAATGGTGTCGGATGAACAAACATTAGTTAGAAAGGATATACCGGCAACAAAACTTAGGACAAGCTGAAGGTACAAAGTCGCAGCCCCAGCCTGGAGTTTATCTGATCTTTAGTAAGTCTTCCCTCACCCTCAATGTCTGCTAGAATGTTTCCATTAGACATTTAAATAGTTTGAGTGAATTGCTGACAAAGCATTAACTTTGTTAGATCAGCAACATCTAATTGAAGATTCCTGACCATTTATTGACATGGTGAGATATCTCCATTTCACTTGCACATGCTTGATCAGAACAAATTGAAAAGATTTAGATCTGGAGCCAGTGTATCGCTCAGTTTTAAGGTATGCATATTTATTCTCGACACTTTGGACAAATTTCTTTATTGCTGTGTCATTCTCCTGAGATCCCAGTACCTGGTGAAAAAAATCTGAAGTCCACTGACATTATGACCTCTGGTAATATTTATAATAGTTCGCAACCAACTGAGATGCTCATTTTATTTGTATAATTGACAGCACAAAAACAGATCATATGGCCAGCCAATCAGTTCTGCACCAGTACTTTCCTATATGAGCCGTCTAATATATTGTCCTCCTTGTTCCCCTTACCCTTTGTTCCCCTTACATAAGAACATAAGAACTAGGAGCAGGAGTAGGCCATCTGGTCCCTCGAGCCTGCTCCACCATTCAATGAGGTCATGGCTGATCTTTTGTGGACTCAGCTCCACTTTCCGGCCCGAATACCATAACCCTTGATCCCTCTATTCTTCAAAAAACTATCTATCTTTATCTTAAAAACATTTAATGAAGGAGCCTCTACTGCTTCACTGTGCAAGGAATTCCATAGATTCACAACCCTTTGGGTGAAGAAGTTCCTGCTAAACTCAGTCCTAAATCTACTTCCCCTTATTTTGAGGCTATGCCCCCTAGTTCTGCTTTCACCCGCCAGTGGAAACAACCTGCCCGCATCTATCCTATCTATTCCCTTCATAATTCCTGTAGATCAGAAACTTAAATCCCCTTTGAAGTAATTTAAGGGCCCTATATCAATAATGTTTTGTGACAGAGAATTCCCCATTCTAACCAAACCCTGTAAAAGTATTTTCCTGGTAACTGTGTTTGTGTAATGATTTTAAATTTCAGCCCCCTTATTAGCATCCCATTGATCAGTGGAAACAACCTATCACTATTCATCTTACTATAACCATTCAAACAATAAATCCTCAGCCCCGACAACATCCTAGATAATCAATTTTGCACCTTTTCCATCACTTTGATAAGTTTCTCATAAAAGCATGATAAAAACTTTATAGAATGCAAAGCCAAACCAATTTTGTACAAATGTTGCCACTTTGGTTTTTGTATTATATGCTACGAGGAGGATTCTGTTTACCATTTTTAGGGCTTTATTTACATGTGCTACAATTGTTACTGATCTGTACCCCTGCACATCAAGATCCGCTTACCCCCTACTCCAGTGGTTCTTAATGTGCGGTCTGCGCAAGGGTCCAGTGTAAAGTGCAAGTCACTGACTCACAATGCTATGGTCAATGCCATATGAGAGAATAGGTTAGGGAGCTCATCAGCACCATTCATGTGACATCTCACAACCAGGCTGGCTCCCGTGAACATGGCATTAGTCATCATAAGCACACGCGACAACAATTATAAGCAAGGGGGCCAGTTTAGCTTAGTTGGCTGGACAGCTAGTTTGTGTTGCAGAGAGAGGTCTACAGCGTGGGTTTAATTCCCGTACCAGCTGGGGTTATTCATGAAGGCCCCGCCTTCTCAACCTTGCCCCTTGCCTGGATGACCTATCACCTTTTTGTGAAACATGCGGTCTGCTGTGGGATGCCTGGAGTGCCTCCTCTCTCCCTGCCAAATGTGGGACAATTAAGTCCAGACACATCAGGAGGTGGCAGCCCATAAGTAATTCCACCAATGTGACCCCTCGTGGTAGCATGGGGATCATATTATAAATCAGGAGCAAGTTGACCAGCCTCCAGCACGATGTGCAGTCTCTGATAGCTTCTTCATGGCACTCTTAAACGTTTGGACAGCTCTCTCTGCCAACTCATTTGACAAAGGGACCATTTTGGTATTCCATGAGTCTGGGCAAAATGTAGAGACTCCTATCCAGTGAAAGGAGTGCCATTGCCAGACTGCTTCGGGGAGGCTGTGGGTGGCAAATATCCGGCACAAGGCTTCTACTGCGGCCGCCGATGTCGTCACTCCCATCACGTGAATGGATAACCATTTTGAATGAGCATCTACTGAGACGAGCACCATTCTGCCCAGAAATAGCAAAATCCACATGCACTCTGATTCATGGCCGAACAGATCACTCCCAGGGGCGAAGATTGACTGTGGGAAGCAGCAACTGCTGTGTCTAGTAAGGGTTGCACTGGCACACTGCTTTCACAATGTCTTTATTTATCCCTGGTCACCAAATGTAACTGAGCTAGCACTTTCATTTTCGTCTGGTTCTTGCAACAAGGGCTACCACGTGAGACCCCAGACTTTTAATCCATCCTGACAGGTGAGCTCATCCCTGCCTCAACTGGTCAGATTTATCATGGTGCCAACCGGTTAATATCATGCGTTTCACCCTGGATAAGACAGGATCTTGCTGGGTCCAATTTCCTATGTGTCCTGACGACACAGGCAAGGTGTCAAGGAAATTGTGGCGCCAGGCTTTTTGGCAAGGGGAGTAGTGTCAGTGCATCCGCATTACAGGTTTAGGTGCCTGGCCTGTGTTGAAAGGCGGAATGGTAGGCTCCTAGCAGCAAGGTCCATCACTGCACTCTGGCAGAGAAAATTGGGGGCACTGGCTTACCTTCTCTGAAAGGAATCCCAACAATGATTTTGTGGTCGGTTAGTATTGTAAAACGTCACCCGTAGACGCACTGGTGGAACCTTTTGATGACATAAATTACGGTAAAACCTTATGTCATGTGAGAGTACCCTTTAAGAAATGGGTGTTTGAGAAATGTACCTTTAAGAAATGGAGCTGCTCAGGTTACTGGAGTGATGTCAGAGTGTGGGTGGGGCTGAGCTCCACTTCTGCTTTTTTTAAATTTCAGGTTGAGAAGAGCTTGGGGTGTCTGTGAGCTGCACTGCTGTTGATCTAAGCCATCCAAAGACTATCTATGGATCATTTGAGTGAACTCAGAATTGTAAAAAAGGTCTCAGTATTGAATAAAAACCCTAATGTTCCCATACTAGCCTCCCAGAGCAGGCGCCGGAATGTGGCGACTAGGGGCTTTTCACAGTAACTTCATTTGAAGCCTACTTGTGACAATAAGCGATTTTCATTTCATTTCATAATGTGCTCCTGTTCAGAGGTTTGTTAAGTTTTCGGATGTTAAAAGAACAGCATACAAATTACTTACTGTTGTATTCTTTGGGGGGTGTACTTGATTTACTGGTTGCTAAGATATTCACTGTTTGTTTTAAAAAGGTTAACTTGAGTTCATAGAATAAACATAGTTTTGTTTTAAAAACCACTGGTCCATTTTCTGCTGTACTATACCTGCAGAGTAAGCCGTGTGCTCCCCATACCACAATCTATTAAAAGTTGTGGTTCAGGTGAACTCCATGATACACTTTGGGATTCTCGAAACCCTGGCCCATAACAATTGGGGGCTTGAGGGGGATAAAAGTCGATCTATTGGATTGGTTTAGTGAACTTAAAGACAGTGAGGGGTGAGGATATTGTGGTTGCTTTTCAGGTGTGGTATTTTAGTTTAAGTGGGGGGGGGGTGTTGTGGACAATGGCTCTTTCAGAGGCTCAGACGTTTATGGGGGTGGAGATTGTCACACGCAGTACCTTACGGACAGAGACTAAAAGTAAACTGTTAGATTTGGCAAAAACATTGCAGTTAACATTACCTGACAAAATGCGAAAATGTGAGGTAATTATGGCGGTGGCTGAGCATTTAATAAATGTGCCTGAGATACATTCTGACTCATTGGAAATGGCAAAAAGTCAGTTGCAAATTAAACAAATGGAACATGAGAAAGAATTAAAGCAGCTTGAATCCGAAAGAGAGAGAGAGGCAAAAGAAAAGGAGAGAGAAGAAAGGAGAAAAGAAAGAATAGCCCTAGCAGAACAAAATGAAAGAGAAAGGGAGATACAAATTAGGGGAAAAGATAAAGAGAGAGAGTTTGAACTTCAGAAAATGGCCATGAAACATGACAGTCAGTTAAAATTGGCAGACGTAAAGGGAAACGTACAGTTGGATGATAGTGATGAGGATAGTGAGAAAGAGCGTCAAAGTCGAAGGCTTGGTGGGAATCTATTTAAATATGTCCAAGCATCGCCAAGGTTTGACGAGAAGGAGGTAGAAGCCTTTTTCATTTCATTTGAGAAGGTAGCTAAACAAATGAAATGGCCACAGGACATGTGGGTATTACTGATTCAAACAAAGCTGGTAGGTAGAGCTAGTGAAGTGTTTGCATCACTACCGGAGGAGGTATCTGGGACGTAAGAGGAGGTGAAAAAAATCCATCTTAGGTGCATGTGAACTAGTGCCTGAAGCTTACAGACAAAGGTTTAGAAATTTAAGGAAATAATTTGGTCAAACATACATGGAGTTTGAAAGGCTCAAACAGAGTAATTTTGATAGGTGGATAAGGGCTTTGAAAATAGACCAAACGTATGAAGCTCTCAGAGAAATTATAATTTTGGATGAGTTTAAAAATTCAATTCCTGATGTAGTGAGAATTCATATGGAAGAGCAGAAGGTTAAAACTGCGAGGTTGGCAGCAGAAATGGCAGATGATTATGAATTAGTTAATAAATCAAAGCATGGTTTCCGACATCAGTTTCAGCCTGTGAGGAAAAGAAACTGGGGATATGACAAATACTCAAGTGGTAAAGGTAAAGGTGATCTGATGGGAGATAATAAGGAGAGCGTAACTCAGATTAAAAAAGAAATCCAGGAGGGTGGAAGAGACATGAAAAGTTTCAAATGTTTTCACCGTAATAAACTAGGCCATGTAAAGTCACAGTGTTGGTGGTTGAAGAAAAGCACTGGGAAGGCTGATGTGGGAAAACAGGATAAGACGGTGGGGTTTGTTAGAGTGGTAAAGAAAAGCCCATGTGAAGCGAAGGAAGTGCAAAAGATTGTACAGCCTGATCAAGAGGTGATTGATAAGAAGTGCCAGATCTCTTTAAAGAATTTACTTGTGTGGGTAAAGTTTACTCATGTGTATCAGGAGGAGCAGGTAAAGAAGTCACAATTTTAAGAGATACGGGAGCTAGTCAATCTTTAATGGTAAGAGTTGAGGAGTTATGTAGTTTGGGAAGAATGTTGCCAGAAAAGGTGATAATATGTGGAATTCAGGGTGAGAGGAGTAGCGTTCCATTATATAAGGTAAGGTTGGAAAGTCCAGTGAAGAGTGGTGAAGTGGTAGTAGGAGTAATAGAGAAACTATCTTGTCCAGGAATACAGTTTATCTTGGGTAATGCTATAGCTGGATCACAGGTGGGATTGATGCCTACTGTGGTTGATAAGCCAGTGGAAAATCAGACAACTGAAGTGTTGAAGGACGAATATCCTGGGACTTTTCCGGATTGTGTAGTAACAAGGTCGCAAAGTCACAGGTTAAGACAAGAGGAGAAATCAAAGAGTGAAGATGAAATGAAAGTGCAATTATCAGAAACGATTTTTGATCAGATGGTTGAAAAAGAACAAGAACAGGTGGAGGTTGAGGCGGATATTTTTAGTTCAGGAAAATTGGCAGAGTTACAACAAAAAGATATAGAAATAAAACGGATGTATCAGAAAGCATATACGGAAGAGGAATCTGAGTCTATACCAGAGTGTTATTACCGTAAAAGTGATGTCTTGATGGGAAAATGGGGACCTTTACATATACAGGCGGATGAAAAGTGGGCAGAAGTTCATCAAGTAATATTGCCGGTAGGGTATAGAAAGGAGGTGTTGCAAGTTGCACATGAGGTACCAGTGGGAGGTCATTTGGGGATAAGGAAAACTCAAGCTAAAATCCAGAAACATAAAGATGTAGTTAAATTTTGTCAATCATGTCACACATGTCAAGTGATAGGGAAACCTCAAGCAGTGATGAAACCAATGCCCTTAATACCCATTCCAGCATTTGAGGAATCTTTTACAAGGGTCCTAATAGATTGTGTAGGACCGCTTCCTAAAACAAAAAGTGGGAATCAATATCTTTTGACTATAATGGATGTGCCTACTAGGTTTCCAGAGGCCACTTCAGTACGTAATATTACAGTGAAAAAGATTGTGGAGGAGTTACTTAAATTCTTTACGAGATATGGACTACCCACAGAAATACAATCGGATCAAGGATCAAATTTTACCTTGAGGTTATTCAAAGAAGTTATGGATAGCTTAGGAATAAAACAATTTAAATCAACTGCGTACCATCCAGATCGCAGGGAGCATTAGAAAGGTGGCATCAGACATTAAAGACAATGTTGAGGGCTTATTGTCAAGATTATCCAGAGGATTGGGATAAAGGAATTCCATTCGTATTGTTTGCAATTAGGGATGCACCTAATGAGTCAACCAAATTTAGTCCCTTTGAACTAATTTTTGGTCATGAGGTAAGAGGACCACTTAAATTGATTAAGGAAAAATTGGTGAGTGAGAAATCAGAACTTACATTATTGGATTACGTGTCAAATTTTAGGGAACGATTAAATAGAGCAGGTGAATTGACTAGATAACATTTAAAAGTTGCACAAAATGTGATGAAACGGGTCGCGGACAAGAAATCCAGAGTTCGTAGTTTTGCCAGTGGGAATAAAGTTTTAGTGTTGTTACCAGTGGTAGGTGAACCTTTAAAAGCAAGGTTTTGTGGACCTTATCAGATTGAAAGGAAATTAAGTGAGGTGAATTATGTGGTAAAAACACCAGATAGAAGGAAGACTCACCGAGTGTGTCATGTGAATATGCTTAAAAGGTACTTTGAAAGGGAAGGAGAGAAAAAGGAGGAGGTTTTAATGATTCTAACTCAAAGTGACGAACCAAATCCAGATGACTGTGATTTCGACATACCTCAAATTAAATTGGAAAATGAGGATGTTCTTAAAAATTGGGATAAATTGTTGAGTTACCTTCCAGAGGAAAAATTAACTGACCTGAAAGAGTTATTGATATCACATGGGCAAGTTTGTGGAGATAAATTGGGAAGTACTAAAATGGCTATACATGATGCAGATGTGGGAAATGCTGTTCCAATCAAACAACATCCATGTAGACTTAACCCTTTAAAATTGGCACAGGTTAACAAAGAGATTGAGAGTATGCTTAAAAATGGCATAATTGAAGTGGGTTGCAGCCAATGGAGCTCACCCATGGTGATGGTGCCTAAACCAGACAGTATCCAACGGTTGTGTGTGGACTATAGAAAGGTTAATGCAGTTACAAGAACGGACTCTTATCCTATCCCACGTTTGGAGGATTGCATTGAGAAAGTGGGACAATCTGTTTTTATTTTCAAACTGGATTTACTTAAAGGTTACTGGCAGGTATCTTTATCCGAAAGGGTTAAGGAGATTTCAGCTTTTGTGACTCCAGATGGTATATACCAATTCAAAGTTATGCCATTTGGCATGAAAAACGCTCCAGCCACATTTCAACGGTTAACTAACACAGTCGTTTCAGGATTACCCAATTGTGCGGTATACATCGACGATCTGGTATTTTTCTGCCAGACATGGACAGCACATTGGAAACATCTGATGGAGTTATTCGATCGACTTCAGGAGGCGGGTTTGGTGAGAAACCTAGCCAAAAGTGAATTTGGAAAAGCCCGAATCACTTTCCTTGAGGAGTTATACCCTCAAGACAAAGGGAAATAATGCGATTTCTTGGCGTGAGTGGATTTGATCGAACATTTGTGCAAACGTTTTGTAGCGTGATTGCTCCACTGATGGACTTGATGAAGAAACGTTGAAAATTTCAATGGACAGCAGAGTTTCAACAGGCATTTGACAGCCTGAAAGCTGTGGTAACCGACGCTCCTGTATTGGAGAATTGCAAGGGATTCTGGGATCAGATTGAACTAAAGTATCTGACTTTAAAGAGAAATGCCGAAGCGTAGAGTAAGGGATGGATTGTACAGAGACTTTCTTGTTCAAAGAGACTGTCAATCGAGAAGAATTTTAGTTGGAGGAAGATGGAAAAAATGGACAATATTATTGTCCCTGTTTGCGTGTGTTGTTTTTTTTTAAACAAAAAGTATATTTAACGTGTGCATTTCTTAAAGGATGGTGGAAAGGTGAAAAATGAAACCATCTTGAAGTTGATGGTTTACTTTTTTTTGGGGGGGGAGATGTCATGTGAGAGTACCCTTTAAGAAATGGGTGTTTAAGAAATGTACCTTTAAGAAATGGAGCTGCTCATGTTACTGGAGTGATGTCAGAGTGTGGGTGAAGCTGAGCTCCACTTCGGCTTTTTTCTAGTTTCAGTTTGAGAAATGTTTGGGGTGTGTCTGTGTTTCAGGGAGCTGCATCTGAAGTCTGCCATCCAAAGACTATCTTAATCATTTGGTGAATTCAGAATTATAAATGATTTCAGTATTGAATGTAAACCCTAAGGTCCTCCTGTTTAGAGGATGTTAAAAGAACAGCATACAGATTACTTAATGTTGTATTCTTTGGGGGGTGTATTTGATTTACTGGTTGCTAAGATATTCACTGTTTGTTTTAAAAAGGTTAACTTGAGTTCATAGAATAAATATAGTTTTGTTTTAAAAACCACTGGTCCATTTTCTGCTGTACTATACCTGTAGAGTAAGCCGTGTGCTCCCCATACCACAATCTATTAAAAGTTGTGGGTCAGGTGAACTCCATGATACACTTTAGGATTCTCTAAACTCTGGCCCATACCACTTCCTTTTCAATCTGGGCGTACTGGAACTCAGCTTCTGATAGGGTTCTGGAGGCAAAGGGCCACGTAGCCATACCATCCCAGGACTGGTTTACCTCTCCTTCTGGTGTGCATTATAGCTCTGTTGCACCTTTCTCGGTGCATTAGATCGCCTGTGCTAGCTATCTTTTCTGTAAATTCTCTTCAGTGATTTTAGAAGGAGAAAGGAGCAGGTAAACAACGTACAATACAGTACCATAATGCAACGCCCCCCCCCCCCACCCAATAAATAGATAAACAAAAACTACGCAAAAAAAACCAGTAAAATTAACAGTTGACAGTAATTAACTCTTTAAAGAGACAATGGTTTCCATGGACAAAATAATTTCTGTGGATCCTCTTATGGCATACTCAAATCTTCTCCAAAATAGAAAAGACATTAAGTCTTCCAACCAGGATTTGGCATTTGAGGATTTCAAGGTTAATAAAATCCGCCTGCGGGTTATTAATGAAACAAATCCAATGATGTCTGCCTCCATCTTAATGAAACTGGCCAGTGCAGATGAGTCTCAAACATGGTTATCAAAGGAGAAGGCTGTAGGTCAATGTCTAGAACAAAGCGTGTCAAAGACGTATGACCAAAACCTGGACCGCTTCAGGCACATGTGGGTATTGTCTGTCAGGACGAGTGAGCACCTGGTGAATTTGTTGCTTGTGTTGGAGAGAAACTTACTAATTCTGGTCTTGGTAAAGTGAATTGGTAAAGTGGAGAACTTCAAAGTGAATTAAACTTAACCGAGCACAGGAGGATGTGGAATTGACCCTAAAAAGGGCCTCCTCCCACCAGTCATCCCTAAGATCGTGCACATGCTCTGCATCCCAATCATTTCTTAGCTTATGGAGAGGAGAGGGTTCAGAGGATATCATTAGATTGGACAACTTTGAAATGCAACCACTGCTGATTTGAGGCAATGACAAAATCCCTTTCAACAATGTACTTGGAGGTAGTAGAGAACTGATACAGGACAGAAAGGGGGCCATCTGGCCCATCTTGTCCATGTCAGCCCAAAGACACCCAGGTCCCCTGTCTAATCCCACCTTCCTGCACACGGCCCATAGCCCTGCAGCTTATAGCATTTAAGATGCAGGTCCAGGTATTTCTTAAAGAGAGTTTCGGGTTTCTGCCTCCACAACCAACTCAGGCAGCGAATTCCAGGCATTCACTACCCTCTGCATCAAAACGTTTATCCTCGTGTCCTCTCTAATCTTTCTGCCACTTAGCTCGAATCTATGACCTCTGATTTTTGAACACTCTGCCAAGGGAAACAGGTTCCCCCTGTCTACTCTATCTGCACCCCAGACAATTTTGTACACCTTAATCATGTCACCCCGCAGCCTACTCTGTTCCAAGGAAAACTACCCCAATGTCCCCAATCTCTCGTCGTAGCTACAATTTTCCAGCCCTGGCAACATCTTCTCTGCACTCTCTTCAGAGCAATTACAATTTTCCTGTAATGTGGTGACCAGGACTGCACACACTACTCCAGTTGTGGCCTAACAAGTGTCTTATACAGTTCCATCATTAGATCTCTACTTTTGTATTCTATATCTTGCTAATGAAGGGGAGCATTCCATATGCCTTCTTTACAACCTCATCTACCTGCACTGCTATCTTTAGTGACCTATGCACTTGCACACCAAGATCTCTCTCTTCATCTACCCCTCTCAGTATATTCCTGTTTATTGTGTATTCCCCGTTAGTGTTCGACCTCCCTAAATGCATTACCTCACATTATTGGTGTTGAACTCCATTTGCCACTTTCCTGCCCACTTCACCAACCCATCTGTATCATTTTGGCGCTTACAGCTATCCTCTAAACTATGTAGTTGAGGAAGGGATGGACAGCGCAAGCGAACAAAACCACGGTCTTGAAAATAGCGGTGAAGACTAGATTCAGGCAAAATAGAATTTGGCTCCAAACTTACTAAAGCTGGCAAAGTTCCCATCCAGAAACAGGTCAGTAAAACATTTGAGTCCCTTCTTCCTCCACAATTCAAATGGCGAATCAAGCATGGAGGCAAAGAATAAGTTGTTATTACAAATAGGACCTAACAGCGAAGAAATGGAAAGTTTAAAATGCTGACAAAATTGTTTCCCATTTTTATGTATTTTGAGGGGGAAAAGGGGCACAAATGAAGGCAGGAAGAGAGGATGAGCAGTAGGGGCGTGCTTCTATAACATCAGTTTCAACTTGGATCATGACACCATGTTCAAATATTTTAAATATTGGCTCGCCAATAATAGTACAGCAGATTACGAAGCGCTAGATACATTTTTGTAATCATCCCGGTTAGGGGTGTAGACGTTGACCAAAACTGCATGGGTTTGAAAAAGTGTGCCACTAACTATTGCATAATGTCCACCAGAGTCTGAGATTACATTTAACAGGGAGAACCAAATTCTTTTGTTCATCAAAATTGCTGCTCCCTAGTTCTGCTGTTAAAGCAGGATTGAAATACCTGGCCAACCCTTGCTTTACGTAACCTGGTGTGACTCTAAAACACAGAGGCATTTCTTGAAGGAATGCAACAACAGTGGCAAGGCTCTGGGCAGCACGGTAGCATAGTGGTTAGCACTGTGGCTTCACAGCGCCAGGGTCCCAGGTTCGATTCCCTGCTGGGTCACTGTGCGGAGTCTGTACGTTCTCCCCGTGTGTGCGTGGGTTTCCTCCGGGTGCTCCGGTTTCCTCCCACAGTCCAAAGACGTACAGGTTAGGTGGATTGGCCATGCTAAATTGCCCTTAGTGACCAAAAAGGTTAGGAGGGTTAGGGGGATAGGGTGGAAGTGAGGACTTAAATGGGCCGGTGCAGACTCGATGGGCCGAGTGGCCTCCTTCTGCACTGTATGCTCTATGTTCTATGCTTTTAAGATGTGAAAGCACTTTGGAACATTTTACTGGGCCATTTAACCCCCTCACATTCCATGTGACTAATCTGATCGAGAGACCTGTACCACCCTGACTGCCTGCACTAGTCATACGTATAGGAAGACTTTATGAAAGGGTCAGTAAATTGAATGGAAAAGGCGGCAAAGCCAGAAGGATCCATTACATAATGAAAATGGCCAAATACAAAAAGGTCTTTGAATCCGGAAATCCCTCCCACCCCACTCCATCCCAGAACAATCACCACACTCCCAAACCACGGGAACAAAATCCAAACAGTGTGATAATAAATCTTTAACTAAATCAAACCATGAATCAAATCCTAAGCTCGCTATTATAAACAAGATGAGCAGCAGATACTTTGTCATATATAACACACGTTGAATAACCAACCTTGTTAATGGGGAATACCCCCGACATATGGGTTATGCTATATAATATACACCATGGGAAAGTTGCTTGTTCTGTGTAGTAAGAGCTATAGTGTAAACAAACATTCAAACATGCCCTTAATTTGAGCATATTAAATGGCCTACACAGGTATTCAAACACATGATACACAAAAACAAAACCACAAACTTAGTGAGCCCATCAAGAATTAAGTATCCGCCGCTGGAAGACTCATCTGGTGCGTCAAAGAGGTGATCATGGCCGCTAAATGTGACGCAGAGATGGGCACGGTGATTCAGCCCTAATTCCTTTCTTGTACAGCGTGGATTTGATGTTGTCGAAGGCTGCACCACTCCTTTCCAGGTCCAGTAGATCTTGATTGAGTGCCCTGCCAAGTAGGATCACGGTGTTCCTTTGCCCAGTGAAAAACAAGCTCCTTATCTTTGTAGCGATGGAACTGGACTGATCGTGGGGGACTGCCAGGATGAAGGTACAGTGGGCTCGATCTAGCTCCAGAGGTTTAGAGAAATTATCTACACCCACCAACTTTGTCTTAGCAGGGGTATCTTTATAATTTAAGGCCCATAGGTTTTAACTTCTTGGGCATATTCAAAATAAAGAGTATTTAAATTAATTTTTGCGGCAGAAAGTAACAATATTCCAGAGCATTAAGAAAGAACGTGTAAAAAAGTATTAACGGGAGAAACACCGCTTGAACATCCCCTATTTCGTGCAGCCAGAAGTCTACCTGAGCTACCTCTATTGCTTTGTATAATGTAATCTTCGTTTCCGTCAGGAGGTTTTTTTTGTATGCTTACGTTGTTAATTCCGCACACTAAACGCTCACGCAGCATATCACTGAGCACTGTACCAAACTCACAATGCTCGGCCATTTGGCAAAACCTGGCAATGAAGGTGGCGATGGACTCTCCTGTGTTCCTAACAGCAGTGTTTAATTTGTACCACTGTAGAATGATCGAGGGTCGGGTTGAAATGCCCCTTACCAGTGTCACCAACTGGTTGAATTATTCGGTGTCAGGAGCCTCTGGGGTCATTAGACTCGGGGGCCCACAAACCATCAACAGTGTAACCTTCTGTTTGTCTTCCCTTTTATTCTGCTCACTATCAAAAAGTAGTGGAGCCGTTCGATGCACTGGTTCCAGCCTTCGGCTCCTGACCAAACGGATCTAACTTCCTGACCATTAGCATTTTCACTCACTGTTTTGACGCTACCGATTCCCGATTTTCTGTTGGTTCTGGAGGCTTCTTTCTTCCCCCTTCAAATCCCCAAGTACTGAGGACTGGCAATCGATCCGGTTGACCTCATCGCCAATGTGGTGGCTGGAAACAATACACTGGAGACTTCCAGTAATGAACAAGGGGCTTTATTAACAACAGGCAAAGGCAACTATGGACCTTTGGCAAAGGCAACAATAACTCTTTTATTGTCTTAACTCTCTGGCTCCACCGTCTACATTGCTCAGGCCCTGCTCCCAGGCCCATGACTTTCTCCTTAGTGGTTGGGGTTCGCGGTCTCGTGGACCGCGAGGGCTTGCCCCTTAGAGGGGCCACGCTACCACAAATGAGTTTCTTTGTGATGGCAAGCAAAGGTGGGTGGGGTAGTACCAATACGTAGCCCGTGGAGTTTTTTGCCTTGACTAAGTGGACGAAAAGGTTTGAGAATCACTGCTAACCCAATATAAAATCTTACCACTTAAGGTGCATTTTTCCCCAACTCTTACTTTCAAAATATAGTACTTCACATTTTTCTACCTATTTTTAGGCATCCAACTATTTACTGCGGTGTTAAGGTCTTCAGAAATCCACATTGCATTAGGCTGACTGTTTATCTGCTTTTGCACTTGTTCCTTTTCTTCATTTCAGCTGAATGCACACTTGCTGATCTTCCCAATGGAGTGTACAACACTCCAGGGTCCTACCTTGTATAAAAGCTTTCCCTTCGATTGACTAATCATTTCAATTTTAGCACAGCTCTCATCCTAAGTTATAGATTGATGTTTAAAATGATTTAGCCGGTCACTGCGCTGGGCAAGGGCTGTTAGTTTGTGCTTGAAGAGAAAAGGCCCTTCAGAGAAGTGCAATTAATTTGTGGGGACACACATCCTAGAAGTTTGAGATCCCTGTTGACAATTAACTGTTTAAGTGGGGGGTAGAATCCACTGAAGATGCGCTTTGATGTACTTTCACCCCATTAATCTTTTACTCAACCTAAACACAATGCACGCTCACAGTCTCTCAATGGAGAACAAATGGAGTAATAATGGTGTGCATTTTCATATATTGTGTTTTATAATCGATGTAAAAGTGTCGCCAATGAATGCAGTTCCTATTGGCAAGTCCACCAGAAATAGACTAATACTCAGTTTTTTATAGCAGGTACTAATCGATTTAAAATAAAATGGAGCAATAGACTCGACTGTTCCAAAATACGCCCGGCCACCTTCCACACTCTACAAACTGAAGCTCATCCATAATTCTACTCCCCATACCCTGATTGACACCAACGCTTGTTCACCCGTCTTCCCTGTACTCCCAAATCTACATTGGCTTCTGGCCCAGCACCGCTTTGGTTTCAAAATTCTTATCCTTGTTTTCAAATACCCTCCCTACGTTGCCCCTCCCGAACTCTGTGGCTTCCTCCGGCCGACAACATTCAGAGATCTCTGCGCTGCTCCGTTTCTAGTACACATCTTGCACATCTTCAATTTGAATGGTGCCACTGTTGACCAACCAGGCCTTCTGCTGACTGGATCCTCGGCTCTGCCATTTCCTCTCTCTTCTCCTTTCCAATTCTCCTTAAAGCTTAAACCTCTTTGACCAAAGTTTTGGTCACATGCCCTAATATTGCTTTGCATTGCTCAGTGCCATATTTTGCCCGATTGCGCTCCTGTGGGAGCATCTTAATGCAATAAAGGTTCTATGTAACTGCACGTTGTGTTGTTGTCTGTCGTAGAAGGTGAGCTGGGCATACCTGGGGCTGGATTCTCCGTTCCTGAGACTAAGTGTTGACGTCGGCACAGGATTCGTGGAGTTCCACGACAGCAAAACCGGCGCTGCACCTGGACATTTCAGCGACTGTTGAGGGGCTAGCACCGGCGGCACGTGGAACACAATCGATTCCAATGGGAAACTGTGGTGAATATATTTCACCTAATGCATGAGCTGTCTGTACTGTCTGTATAATGATGTGACCCATGACCTGGAAGTGATGATACGGACTACTTCCAGGTACTGTACTGGAGCCCCGGCCACCTGTGGGTGGCACTCATTTGTACAGCCGACTCTGGCAGGCGAGTTCATGGATATTAAAGCCTAATGTTCGCTTGTTCTCACAGTGAATTGACGGTATAACAATTTAATATCCATAGACAGCATCATGGAAGCCGCTCTAAAGCCAGATAAGCTCGAACTCGACGCGCCAAGGAGATCTTCGAACATTGGCTTCGCTGCTTCGAGGCCTACCTCGACTCCTCCACAACGCCTCCCACTGAAACCCTCAAGCTGCGACTCCTCCACGCTCGGGTGAGCCATCGAATCTCCGTGATGATCGAGAAAGCGGTCACGTACGAGGCGGTGGTGGCAACGCTCAAGGTGCATTTCGTGAAGCCTGTAAATGAGGTGCACGCCCGACATCGCCTCACGACTCGCCATCAACATGTTGGGGAATCGCTAGATGAGTACCTGGAAAAACTGACCCTACTGCAACTACCAGGATGTGACGTCGGAGGAACACATGAACCTACAGATCCGGTTCACCTACGTGGCTGTGGTCTGATCGAACTACATCAGGCAGCGCTTGCTGGAAAACGGGACCACTGACCTGCGGGACACGGTAAAGCTACCTACCTCATTAGAGGTGGCCTACCAGAACCTCAGTGCGTTCCCCGCAGACCCCCCTGTTGTAACCCCACTGTTCAAGAAGGGAACAAGAAAAAAGATGGAAAATTATAGGCCAATTAGCCTAACCTCGGTTGTTGGCAAGATTCTAGAATCCATTGTTAAGGATGAGATTTCTAAATTCGTGGAAGTGCAGGGTCGGATTAGGACAAGTCAGCATGGATTTAGTATGGGGAGGTCGTGCCTGACAAACCTGTTAGAGTTCTTTGAAGAGATAACAAATAGGTTAGACCAAGGAGAGCCAATGGATTGGCAAGTCATGTTGCAGCTGTATAGAACCTTAGTTAGGCCACACTTGGAGTATAGTGTTCAATTCTGGTCGCCACACTACCAGAAGGATGTGGAGGCTTTAGAGAGGGTGCAGAAGAGATTTACCAGAATGTTGCCTGGTATAGAGGGCATTAGCTATGAGGAGCGGTTGAATAAACTCGGTTTGTTCTCACTGGAACGAAGGAGGTTGAGGGGAGACCTGATAGAGGTATACAAAATTATGAGGGACATAGACAGAGTGGATAGTCAGAGGCTTTTCCCCAGGGTAGAGGGGTCAATTACTAGGGGGCATAGGTTTAAGGTGAGAGGGGCAAGGTTTAGAGTAGATGTACGAGGCAAGTTTTTTACGCAGAGGGTAGTGGGTGCCTGGAACTCGCTACCGGAGGAGGTAGTGGAAGCAGGGACGATAGGGACATTTAAGGGGCATCTTGACAAATATATGAATAGGATGGGAATAGAAGGATACGGACCCAGGAAGTGTAGAAGATTGTAGTTTAGTCGGGCAGCATGGTCGGCACGGGCTTGGAGGGCCGAAGGGCCTGTTCCTGTGCTGTACATTTCTTTGTTCTTTGTTCTTTGTTCTATCTATCTTGACTTCCAAAAGGCCTTTGATAAGGTGCCTCACGGGAGACTGCTGAGTAAAATAAGGGCCCATGGTATTCGAGGCAAGGTACTAACGTGGATTGACGATTGGCTGTCAGGCAGAAGGCAGAGAGTTGGGATAAAAGGTTCTTTTTCGGAATGGCAACCGGTGACAAGTGGTGTCCCGCAGGGTTCAGTGTTGGGGCCACAGCTGTTCTCTTTATATATTAACGATCTAGATGACGGGACTGGGGGCATTCTGGCTAAATTTGCTGATGATACAAAGATAGGTGGAGGGGCAGGTAGTATGGAGGAGGTGGGGAGGCTGCAGAAAGATTTAGACAGTTTAGGAGAGTGGTCCAAGAAATGGCTGATGAAATTCAACGTGGGCAAGTGCGAGGTCTTGCACTTTGGAAAAAAGAATAGAGGCATGGACTATTTTCTAAACGGTGACAAAATTCATAATGCTGAAGTGCAAAGGGACTTGGGCGTCCTAGTCCAGGATTCTCTAAAGGTAAACTTGCAGGTTGAGTCCGTAATTAAGAAAGCAAATGCAATGTTGTCATTTATCTCAAGAGGCTTGGAATATAAAAGCAGGGATGTACTTCTGAAGCTTTATAAAGCATTAGTTAGGCCCCATTTAGAATACTGTGCGCAATTTTGGGCCCCACACCTCAGGAAGGACATACTGGCACTGGAACGGGTCCAGCGGAGATTCACACGGATGATCCCAGGAATGGTAGGCCTAACATACGATGAACGTCTGAGGATCCTGGGATTATATTCATTGGAGTTTAGGAGGTTGAGGGGAGATCTAATAGAAACTTACAAGATAATGAATGGCTTAGATAGGGTGGACGTAGGGAAGTTGTTTCCATTAGCAGGGGAGACTAGGACCCGGGGGCACAGCCTTAGATTAAAGGGAGTCACTTTAGAACAGAGATGAGGAGAAATTTCTTCAGCCAGAGAGTGGTGGGTCTGTGGAATTCATTGCCACAGAGGGCGGTGGAGGCCGGGACGTTGAGTGCCTTTAAGACAGAAGTTGATAAATTCTTGATTTCTCGAGGAATTAAGGGCTATGGAGAGAGTGCGGGTAAATGGAGTTGAAATCAGCCATGATTGAATGGTGGAGTGGACTCAATGGGCCGAATGGCCTTACTTCCGCTCCTATGTCTTATGGTCTTATGGACCGGGCGAACCCCTCGTGGACACCATCGTCGTGACCCCCGTCGGACTCGACTATGTCGCGGGCCTGTGCCGCGCGGCTGCCAGTCCAGCCCGGGGAACCGCAGTGCCCCTTCTGCGGTCAGGGTCAACACCCCCGGCAGCATTGCCCAGCCGGCACTGCGACGTGCAGCGACTGTGGGAAGAAGGGACACATCGCCAGAGTCTGTCTGGGCCGACCTAAAGCCCAGAAATTGGACACTCACCAGGCCCGACCCGTGGACTCACACGCCCGCAGAACCCGCAACATAGCTGCGTGCCTGCCCGGAACGCCCCCTTCAGATGCGTCATCAGCCTCGTGCGACTCGTGGGGGCTGCCATCTTGCCCGCCGGCTCCAACACCGACCGACACATGTGACCGATGGGGTGGCCATCTTGGTCGCCATCTTCGACCCGGCCCGACACATGCGACTCATGGGGGCCGCCATTTTGTGACCACGACACCGCCGACTACGCTGGTTACCCGCAGCTGGGCGCAGTCACCCTCGACCAGTCGCAGCCGAAGCACTTGAAAAACTCAATGATGGTCGTCTGGGTCAACGGGCGCGAGACCCCCTGCCTTTTCGACTCCGGGAGCACGGAGAGCTTTGTTCACCCTGACACGGTAAGGCGCTGCTCCCTTCCCATATACCCCGCATCCCAAACCATCTCCCTTGCCTCCGGATCCCATTAGGTCCAGATCCAGGGGTACTGTATCGTTAACCTCGCGATGCAGGGCGCCGAGTACGCCCTTTTTAAGTTGTACATTCTTCCTCACCTCTGCGCCCCTCTACTGCTTGGATTAGACTTCCAATGCAGTCACCGAAGCCTGACCCTACAGTTTGGCAGACCCTTACCCCCCCTCACCGTATGCAGCCTCGCGACCCTCGAGGTCTCCCCCCCTTCGCTCTTTGCGAACCTCACTCCCGACTGTAAGCCCATCGCCACCAGGAGCAGGCGGACAGTTCCCAAGATATGGCTTTTATCAAGTCGGAGGCAAAGCGACTGTTGACTGAACGGACCATCGAGGCCAGCAACAGTCCCTGGAGAGCGCAAGTGGTGGTAGTCCGGACCGGGGAAAAGAACCGGATGGTTGTAGACTACAGCCAGACTATTAACCGGTTCACGCAACTGGATGCGCACCCCCTCCCCCGCATAGCGGAGATGGTCAATCAGATCGCACAGTACCACGTGTTCTCAACGGTCGATCTGAAGTCGGCCTACCACCAGCTCCCAATCCGCCTGGAAGAATGCCACTACACTGCTTTTGAAGCAGCCGGCCGACTCTTCCACTTCCTCAGGGTCCCCTTCGACCTCACTAACGGAGTCTCGGTCTTTCAGAGAACGATGGACCGAATGGTGGACCAGTACAGTTTGGGGGCTACATACCCGTACTTGGACAATGTCACCATCTGCGGCCATGATCAGCAGGACCATGACGCCAACCTTCAGAGGTTCCTCCAGGCCGCCCAATCCCTCACCCTCACGTACAAGTTTTCCGCACTACGGGCTGGCCATCCTTGGGCCAGTGGAGAACGGAGTCCGAGGGCCCGACCCCGACCGTATGCACCCCCTCACGGAACTCCCCCCTCCCCACAGCCTCAATGCCCTCAAACGATGCCTGGGGCTGTTCTCCTACTACGCCCAGTGGGTCCCCAACTATGCGGGCAAAGCCCGCCCACTTATTCAAACCATCACTTTTCCCCTGACAGCTGAGGCCCGCTCAGCCTTTAGCCGCATCAAGGCCAACATCACCAAGGCCGCTATGCACGCGGTGAACGAGTCCGTCCCCTTTCAGGTAGAGAGCGATGCGTCAGACGTCACACTGGCCGCCACACTCAACCAGGCGGGCAGGCCAGTAGCATTTTTCTCTAGAACCCTCCACGCTTCCGAAATCTGACACTCCTCGGTCGGGAAGCCATAGTGGAAGCCGTGTGGCACTGGAGGCACTACCGAGCCGGTAGGAAGTTCACCCTCATCACCGACCAGCGGTCGGTCGCCTTAATTGCTTGACAACGCTCAACGGGGCAAAATAAAAAATGACAAAATCCTGAGGTGGAGGATCGAACTCTCCACCTACAATTACGATATCAAGTATCGTCCTAGGAAGCTCAACGAGCCCCCAGTTGCCCTGTCACGCGGCACATGCGCCAGCGCGCAAATTGACCGACTTCGGGATATCCACGATGACCTCTGCCACCCGGGGAGTCACCCGGCTTACCCACTTTATTAAGGCCCGCAATCTGCCCTTCTCCACCGAGGAGGTCAAGGCCATGACCAGGGACTGCCAGGTCTGCGCGGAGTGCAAACCGCACTTCTACCAGACAAGGCCCACCTGGTAAAGTCCTCCCGGCCCTTTGCGCACCTAAGTATGGACTTCAAAGGGCACCTCCCCTCCATCAACCGTAATATATACTTTCTAACCGTTGTCGACGAGTACTCCCGCTTCCCCTTCGCAGTCCGCTGTCCCGACATGACCTCGTCCACTGTGATAAAGGCACTGCACAGCATCTTCACACTGCTTACGTCCACAGCGACCGGGGCACATCGTTCATGAGCGATGAGCTGCGTCAGTAGCTGCTCAGAAAAGGCATCGCCTCGAGCAGGACTACGAGCTATAACCCACAGGGAAACGGGCAGGTGGAGAGGGAGAACGCAACGGTATGGAAGGCCGCCCTTCTGGCCCTCCAGTCTAGAAGTCTCCCGACCCCCCGCTGGCAGGAGGTCCTCCCCGGCGCCCTCCACTCCATTAGATTACTCCTCTCCACAACCGCGAACGAGACCCCTCACGACCACTTGTTTCTCTTCCCTAGGAAGTCCATCTCCGGGGTCTCGCTTCCACCTTGGCTGTGGAATCTGTTCAACTCTGGGACCTGTCCTTCTCCGGAGGCACATGAGGAGCCATAAGACCGACCCCCTGGTCGAGAGGGTCCAGCTGGTGCACGCCAACCCCCAGTACGCCTACATCGCGCACCAGGATGGACGATACGGTCTCCCTACGAGATCTGGCGGCAGCTGGTTCCCCTGCCAACACGCCCCCCTCCCCGTTGCCTACAGCCACCCCCTGCGCCCCTTACACCCCCCTGGGTCTCCTGTTTTGGCCCGCACCGGCACTGGCGCCACCCGCCACCCCCTTGCCTACCCACACCCCCCAACCGTCTCCGACACGCCGGACTGAGGCTCAAGCTCCAGACACGACGCCCCCGGAATCACCATCGGCAACGACTGTGCCCGCCGCATCGCCAGAACTGCGGAAGTCTAAAAGAACGATCCGGCCTCCAAACAGACTGAATCTCTAATGACTCCACGTCACCCCCGTTGGGCTTGATTTTTTTAACAGAGGGTGAATGTGGTGAATGTATTTCACCTAATGCATGAGCTGTCTGTACTCTCTATAACGATGTGACCCATGACCTGGAAGTGATGATACGGACTACTTCCAAGTACTGTACTGGAACCCCGGTGGGCTCCGCCCTCACCGGGGCCATATATAGTCCGGCCACCTGTGGGTGGCACTCATTTGTACAGCCGCCTCTAGCAGGCGAGTTCATGGATATTAAAGGCTAATGTTCCCTCATTCTCACAGTGGATGTACAGTATAACAGAAACAGTGCCGGATTTGCCAGATTTGAGATTGACACTCAGGAGGCTGACAAGTTGCAGCCGCATAGACACACACCATCCCAGCCAACAAGATGGCAGCAAGACATGGGGCCCCACAATTTACAGGCTCCGAGCTGAAGACCCTGCTGGACCCGGTGGAGGAGAGGCGGGCCACCCTGTACCCTGGCCCGGAAAGGAGGCTGCCACCCAACGTCATTCGCCATGCCTGGGCGCAGGTGGCAGAGTCGGTGAGCGCCACCAACAACACCATCCGGACCGACCAGCAGTGCTGTAAAAAACTGCACAACCTCCTTAGGCCGCCAGGGTGAGTAGGCAACACTGTGCCCCTGGCAGTTACCCCCTTCCGACACACCCCTAACCCTACCATTCCTTCACCCGGAGGATGACTGAACCCCCACCCTGCACCACATGTCGCCACCCATACCGGCTGCCATGACCGGGTGCACTGGCCACTGAGGCCATCAGCTGACCACCCCCTGGGCTGCATGGGTCAGACTGTCTAATGTCTAATGCATGAGTCAGACAGGACTGTCAGATGTTCCATCACAGCTGTGTCTACAACACTCTCCACCATCCTAAAGACACTCACTTCAGTTGTGCACTTTAGTGAAGAGGCTCCTGGGACACTATTTGGTGCGCACCACACAACTGATCTGGTACATCAAGTGGAGGTAGGAGCTCCCGAGGGGGTGGACGGTCGGAGGGCGGGCCGACCCCTGGAACTAGCCGCCGTCCAGACAGGGTTCGGGCTTCTGGAACGGACAGTCCCATCGATTGTGGAGATGCAGTCACAGCGCCAGGGACTAAATGAGGGGTTGTCGGTGAGCATCCAGGCCCTTAAAAAAACTAATCACAATGCATTCTAGCAATGTTTCATAGACTGGAATTAACTAGCTAACTTTGGACAAGTCAACTTACAATCACTAGTATAACTGTTCCTTATGGCAAGCAATCTTTTATTCCATCTGTATTGAGGCGTACACTCTCTACAAAATAAATAAGCAGGAAAAGGTTAAAAGGTAAGTTACTGAATTAGGAGCAGTCTGTATTTAAATTATTTTTAAGTAGAAGAGGAGTGCATACACCAGTCTGAGGGACCGTCCAACTCTCCAGGATCCTCAGAATGATGTGAGGCGAGGTATCAGTGGAGGTTGGGTCACTCATAAAAGGCGTGAAGAAATTAAAAATGATGGTGAGTGGGGGGGGGGGGGGGGTTTAAAAAGAGGGCAACTGATAATCAGGATCACCTAAAAGAAGTGAAGCTAAAAAAATGAGGGAGAGGGGGCAACTATGAGAAGTAAGACGAAGAGACATAGGTTTAAAGTACGTGAGGAAAGGGTTAGAACAGATGTGTGAGGCAAGTTCTTTTACACAGAGTTGTGGTAAATATATGAAACGTGCTGCCTGGGGAGGTGGCGGGAGCAGGTACGATAGCGGCATTTAAGGTGTATCTAGGCAAATATATGAATAGGGTGGGAATGGAAGGATACGGACTCCGTAATGCATAGTTTAGGCAGGTACTATAGTTGGCACAGGCTTGGAGGGCCTAAGGGCCTGTTCCTGTGCTGTATTGTTCTTTGTTCAAAGAATAAAAGGGGAATCCCAGAATATATTAAAACTAAATGGAGAGCATGAAAATAATTATTCATTATTGGGATGGAAGATAAATGGTGAGCTTACCATGGGAAAAGAGATGTGGAAAAGCTTTTGGGCCAAGATTTTGAAATCTCCTTCTTATATTTCCTTCTTTGCTGAGTCCAGATCTTTTACCCCCGATGACGCACCTTTGGATAATTTACTGTTGCAATATAAATGTAAAATATTATTATTCTGAGAAACTTAAGGAAAGAGTTACATCGCCTTACTGAGTAAAGGAACGCAAAGGCAGGCAAGAAACCAGGGGACTACTGAGGACAATGAGTAGCACTGGAGTTAATCAAGTGATTCATCATAGATTAATGATTTGGACAGATCTCAAGGAGCGAGTGTAATGAATGGAGACTGATGTCGCGAGATGCAAGAAATCGAGACATGTGCCCAGGATGCATTTAAGGGGAAGCCAAATAAAGACATGGGGGAGAAAGAAATAGGATATGTTGATGGAGTCATATGAAGAGGGTTGGAGGATGGTTGTGTGAAACATTAACCACGGCGTAGACCTATTGGGCCCAATAGCTTGTACTCCAAACACTTTTGTAATACCAGCATGTTAAGAAAAAACAAGGAGGTGAGGGTAGTGGACAGAAAACATAGATTCAAAAAAATCAGAGGATGGCAAAGGGTTAGAGAATCAATCTAGTAAAAGTCAAATGTCAGAAAATTCTCATGGAATCAACGCATGGAATGTTCTCCCCTGTCTGTGTATGTCTCGCCCCCACATCCCAAAGATGTGCAGGGTAGGTGGATTGATCACGCTAAATTGCCCCTTAATTGGAAAAAAAATAATTGGGTACTCTAAATTTATTTTAAAAAAACACACGGAATGAGCTTCCTTGCAGATAGCGGTGATGTAGACACAAAGCACATAAGGACCAATCAGGTGCTATGACGGGGAAAATTGGACTGATTGGCTTATATCATCCATATTTATCCATGAAATAAAAATATAATGTTCACTTTTAAATGTTATTAATAATAATCTTTATTATTGTCACAAGTAGTCTTATATTAACATTGCAATGAAGTTACTGTAAAAAGCCCCTAGTCGCCACACTCTGGTGCCTGTTTGGGTACACAGAGGGAGAATTCAGAATGTTCAAATCACGTCTTTTGAGACTTGTGGGAGGAAACCGGAGCACCCGGAGGAAACCCGCGCAGACTCGGGAAGAATGTGGAGACGCCGCGCAGACAGTGACCCAAGGCGGCAATCGAACCTGGGACCCTGGAGCTGTGAAGCAACAGTGCTAACCACTGTGCAACCTTGTTATAAAATCAACATCATATTGTGTCAGGTTTCTCCCCCCCCACCCCACCTCCTCTCTCTTGGAAATGTTGATGCCTTGCAGGAAGGTATTAGTCACCCTTTTTACATCTCAGCCAATGGCTGTTATTCATTACAGCAAGTCAGCAGGTTAATCGAACGTGGATGCATCACAACTGTGCATGATCAGTGCATCTCGCCTCCTCGTAATGGCTACATTGATGCAGCTGGAGCCATGCAAAAATAGAATTAGATAGGACTAAAGGAGGTCATTCAGTCCATCATGCCTGTGCCAGTTCTTTAAAAAAATATATCAAATTAGTTTCCACTCTTTCTCAATAACCTTGTAGGCTTTTTCCGCACAAGTATTTATTGAATTCCCTTCTGAAAGTTACTCTTGAATCTGCACTGATCGGACTTCCGGAGACGGCGGGCGGGAGGCGGCCTCACGATGGAGGGCTCCCGGTCGGCAACGGCATTTTCGGGGCTTTAAGCCCGGTCCCAGGGTCCGCGGAGGCGGCAGAAGAAGGGAGAAGGCACGGAGGAGGCACAGTGAAGACACAGGAGGAAAAAAGGAACAAAGAAAAATGTCGAGGGTGATCAAGAAAACGGCCGGAAAAAAAACAGCTGGAGGTCCGTCGGGGAGTGGAAAGGTCACCGCGGGGTCACCAGGAAAAATGGAGCTGGAGCACCAGGGAAGGCCGCACTGCTTACGGCTGAACAAATAACTAAGGTGATGGCTGCGGAATTTGAAAAGCAGTTGGCGCAGATTGCGAAATGCATGGAGACGGTGAGGAAGGAGATGGCGAGCGCAGTGGCGGAGGTGCGAGAGCAAGGGGAGGCGCTGAAGGAAGTGGAGGAGACGTTATTGCAGCACGGTGATCAACTTGCCTCGATGGGGAGGGAGATGCGGACGGTGATGGACACTAACAAGGATCTGCGAGGAAAAATGGAAGACCTGGAAAACAGATCCAGGCAACAGAATTTGAGGATAGTGGGGCTGCCCGAAGGAGTTGAAGCACCGAAGCCGACTGAGTACTTTGCCGCGATGCTGGCAAAAATTATTGGGGGAGGGAGAGGATCCCTCCCGATATGAACTGGATCGGGCTCATCGGTCGTGGAGGCCTATACCAAAGGCGAGTGAGCCGCCAAGGGCAGTGACTCTGTGCTTCCGTAGGTACAGGGTGAAGGAGAAGGTCCTGAGCTGGGCCAAGCAGAAGCGGGTGGTGCAGTGGGCTGGAGCTGGTATACGTGTATACCAGGACTTTACGGTGGAGCTGGCAAGGAGGCGGGCTGCCTTCAACCGGGTGAAGAGGGCACTGTACATTAGCAAGGTGCGGTGCGGCATTGTATATCCAGTGAAGCTGAGGGTGACTTACAAGCTCAGGGACTTTTATTTTGGAACGGTGGAAGCAGCGGAGGAGTTTGCGAAAGCAGAAGGACTGTGGCAGAACTGACAA
The DNA here is from genome assembly GCF_047496885.1 of Scyliorhinus torazame. NCBI lineage: Eukaryota > Metazoa > Chordata > Chondrichthyes > Carcharhiniformes > Scyliorhinidae > Scyliorhinus > Scyliorhinus torazame. Next base: position 93,608,198 of record NC_092728.1, on the reverse strand, counting down.
ATTGAGGAATGGCCATGTGCCGATGTAACCTCATGACTGTATTTTCTTCTTTTTTGTATCACTGCGCGCGGGTGTAGAGATTAAAGGAGCCAATGTGGTATATATTTGGACAAGGGAAGGGACGGGACTTTCACTCGAAACGAGAGTTCTTTGGGGTATAGGTGGATAGGCGGGGTTTGTGTGCTAAAAGGGGATCTTTGGGCTTTCCTAGGGCCGGGCAAGTGGGAAAGGGACCCGGGCGGGGGCCTCCACGCTGGCTGGTTTAAGCCGGCCAGTGAACGGGAGTGAGGTGGGGGGAGGGGCTGCGGCCATCGGAGCCTGGCAGAACAGGGTCCGAGTGGTCTAGCCGGGGTGGAAAGTTGGGGGGAAGGAACCGAGGTTGGGAGGAGGAGTTTTACAAGAGGCAGTGGACAGGAGGAGCTGGAGACCTGCGGGGGAGAGGGGGGAGGGAGCTGTGTAAGATTAAGGGTGACTACGGGTAATCCCTGATTCCTTTTTGCCATTTGTTTATGTAAACATGAGGGTTGAGGTTTGGGGGTTGGTGGGTAGATGGGATCATTGTTATTATGGGGACTGACATATCTTGCTGATTATTGTTTATTGTTGATGGATGTAAATGTGGGAGAAAATGTGAAAAAGGAGGAGAATAAAAAAAATAAAAAAAAAAAAAAAAGAATCTGCACTGATCACTCTTTGAGGCAATACACTCCAGAAAGGTGTGTAAGAAAAAAAAAATCCTCACATTGTCTCTCATGGCATGGATTCGGTCCAAAGTTAAATGACTTAGAACAGGTCCCCAGTTAATTCTGAAGAACTTTAATGGAGTGAAGAAGAAATGATGATTTCTCCTGTTTGCGAAAACAGCGATTTGGTGGGGGGGGGGGGGGTATCAATTTAAAATTACTACTGAGAAAGCGTAAAGAACGGGATAAATATTTGAAGCTGAGGAAGATGCAAGTCGAAAAGAAGACAGCGCAACAGTAAGAGTCGTCTTGAATTGTTCCAGCAAAAATGCACCTCAGATCTACAAAGGAAGAGATAACGGATGGGAGGGAATGGAAGAACAATTAGTCAGTGCCATAAAAGTAGCACAGTTGATTTGAAGTAAAATATAGGCCTAAAATATAAATCACAAAATCCTGCAAAGTCCCTAAGACCATGAGGTCCTACGACTGCATCACTTTTCTATGAATGGCCACAGCTAGCGACCTTCTCATCGTATCCTTTGGAGTCTCACTATATAATTGTTGCATAACATTTGATTTTCACAGGGAGGGTGGAGGGGAGGTAAAGATTTTTTGGAGGTATGGGGTACCATCACTTTCATCCTAGTGTTACGATCCTTGCTGATGTTACTACTGGGCAGTCAGGTCCCATAATGTAACCCTGGCTCAATAGACCGTAACTTTTATCTTTTGTTTAGAGACGTGGGTGGACAGAGTCACAAGACTACCAACTAACTTTTAACAAAAGTTATATAGCATTTATTAAACGTGAAAAGATGGACTATGATACAATACTCCTTCAATCCCATCACACCTTATGTACACAAATTACGAAAATAGATCTTATGCTATAATGTTTTCCGTAAGTACACATTCCCTGTAAACCAACAAGCCAACTGTGGTCAGACACCTCACATTTTGAAACCAGGTGGCAGATGCCACCCAATACAAGTGGAATTCTCATCAAATCCCCCCCCCCCAGATGCCAGTCGCATTTTTGAGCCAACTGGTAAAACTGGAATCTGACTTCCACCCAAGTGTTTCCAAATTCCACTCAGAAAAAAAAAATCACTTTTGGATCTTTTCCCAAACAATACTTTCTCGCAGTTGCCTTTACCACATCCAGAATTTCAAATTCTCCCCTCAATATTCCTCTGCCCTGGATTGCCATGTGCATTCAAGTTTCCAGATAATCTCTCAGGTACCCAGCCACGCCCACAGACCACTACTGCTTCATTGGCCGTGTTAAGATGTCATCAAACTTTTGATTTACCTCAGATATCTGGCTTCTTACTTTAAATCTGGTTCTTTCAGTTGTCTCAGAACACTTTCTCTGCTTTTAACTTTAACTTCACCCGAGACCTCGTTCAAATTTTTGTTATTTGTCCCTTTTAATTAATGGTCTTCCTGAGACGTTCCTTTTGTCCCAACTCCCTGACTTCTGGACTTTGTTTTGTTCATTTAGGAAGTCTGCTTTTTTGCAGCTCTCTGATCCTGTCCCGCTCCTTCTGGGTCCAGCTTAAAACTAAACCCTGAAGTTCTTTCTAACCAAGGGTAGCCTCTGGTTGCTAAGCAACAGCTTAGTTTCTTTCACCTCTCTAATTGCTTTTACGTCATAAACCTTGCATTATATTGTAGGCACAGTTTGAAATGCAACCAAAACCAACAGACATGCAGGCACCTTTGCTTAACATGAAGCTAACTAATGTTTTAACCCTTTATTATACAGAAACACATAATTAAACTTACTTAAAGCTCTACCTTATTTCTACTACTCACAAATACAAATATAGATTATTTAAAACTATAATTTTTTCCTGACACCAGTGGCCTATTTCAGAATAACAATAGTTGAGTCCTGACAGCACACCAAAGCAAGCAAATGGAACATGGATGACCAACCTAAAAGAGGATGAGGTTGAAATACACAAAGTAAGTGCACCTTCCCTCCTGCATTGCATCACTTTGTAAGCAGAGTTTCAGGAGCAGCAGTGAACGGTTAGCGAGAGCTGACCGACTCGTCATTAGTCTTTCGCCACATAATAGTTAGCCATCTTCATGACATTAAATAAAAATGAATCCGTCAAAAAGCAGAGAGGCTGTGTAAGTTTTACAACCGTGAACACTTTTCCAATACATGAACGGGTCCTGTAAACTGACAGCGGGAGGAACTATCCTCTCGTGGTGCGCCTGTCAGCGCCATCACCAAGAGTCCAATAAAGAAAGCTCTAAATAGATTCCGAAGGAACCTACCGAATGCAATTTTCCAGATTTAGTCACTAAACGGTGCAGCTAAAGAAACTTTTCCCTCCCATTATTATCGAGGTAGTTTCATGACTGCAATCACAAGATAGATACAAATGTGTTGGGGAAGCTGTAGGCTACACATGAGGGTGAAAGAATGAAGTCGATGATGATGGGAGTATAAACTCCAGCTTAGTTCACTGGGCCAAGTGTTTCTGCGTATCTAGTTATTCGGTTTATTCATTTTGTAGAAAACAATAATGAATAGCACTTCATCATCATCATCCATGCAATTCATGGCCCAAAGCACTTAGAGCAGCTGGGGCACCCAGTAGGAAATAACGAGAGAGACAAAGCGGTGCAGGCCCTCATCACAACAACCAACTGTTTCGCAAATGATTGCACGGCTTTTGTGACCATGGCTACCTGGAAATCTATTCACAATTCAGGTCACTCTTTGTGCAAAGAAAAGCTCCCTGGCATCAATTTTGCCTTTTGTCCACTGTCAGAGTTTTTCTCGCCTGTCAAAGGTCACACAATACCCGCTACCAAAAGTGGTGACCTACTCTCAGGCTCTGTCAATCATTACTCTTTATCCTGATGCTAGGAAACAGAGGGGAAGTTGGGGGCGGGGGGGGGTGTGGGGGGGTGCATTGTTGGGAATAAATCGCCGCCTTGTTTTCTTTTGTTACCTGTGGGGAACTGTGAGGTGAAGTGCACCTGGTCGCTGCTTTACATCTCTCCACAGCTGAGGGGAGAATCAAGAGCAACATGGAGGAATAAGCCGGCACCACCCGCGGGTAATCTTACTTTATAAATGTCGCTGAGAGTTCCCCTGATAGCTTTCTGGTTAAAAGTGTTTCTTCATGTGAAAAGAGAAGTCTGACTGGTGACCTTACAGCGGTCTTTAAAAGCATGAAAGATTTTGATAGAGTAGGCACCGCAGGAGCGTTTTCACATGGGAAAAAGCAAGGCTAGAGGCCGACAATATAAGACGGTCACCAAGAAATCAAATAGGGAATTCAGTAGAAACTCTTTACCCAGAGAGTGGTGAGAATGTGGAACTTGCTACTACAGAGGGTAGCTAAGGCCAATAGTATGTTGTATGGGTATGTTTAAAGGCAAGCTAGCTAAGTACATTAGGGAAAAGGGAACAGAGGGTTATGCTGATAATTAGATGAGAGGAGAGATGCTTGAGTGGAGCATAAATAGACTAGTTGGGCAAATGGCCAGTTTCCATGGTGTATATTCTATGTAAAAGCATTGCTGAGTATATTTACTGCACTGTACCACAACCTTTACGTTTGATAGTCTCTGACAGTTATAATAATAATAATAATTAATCGCTTATTGTCACAAGTAGGCTTCAATGAAGTTACTGTGTAAAGCCCCTAGTCGCCACATTCCGGCGCCAGTTCGGGGAGGCCAGTACAGGAATTGAACCTGTGCTGCTGGCATTGTTCTGCTTAACAAGCCAGCTATTTAGCCCACTGTGCTAAACCAGCCCCTAAACCAGTTAGGCAATGGGTGGTTGAGGTCCTGCCTTGGGGAGAGCTGGGTGGACAACAAAACAATAGAATTGTCCCAACACCCATTACTGTGTTTCGTTTTCAGTCTGGACATCTCATGAAATATATATTAGCCTGGCAAGGAATGCCACACAAAATTAAATCAGGGTGTAAAGGGTTAAATAATGAGGACAGGTTGCATAACCGTGGTTTACATTCCCATTGTAGAAGTTTAAGGGGGGATCAAATTGAACTGTTTAAAATTAATGTTTCATTTTAATTTTAGATTCAATTTCATTTTAGATTCAGTAGAGTTGTTACTATTTCCCCTGGCAAGCAAATCCAGAACCCACATTATAATTATAGATATACCATTTTGGAGTGAAATGAGGAAACACATTTTCACACAAAGGATACATGGAATTTGCATTGCTCACCCTCATGAGGCTGGCTGTCGGAAATTTTGAAGAGTGAGATGGGTAGATGTGCGTTGGGTTGGGTAAGAGCATGACAGGATATAGATATATAGAATTCAGGTACAGATCTGCTCAGATCCAGCTAAATGATGTACATGCTTGAAGGGTCGAGGGGTTTAGTCCTGATCCTAAGTTCTTTGACATGCTCAGATATCAGCAGGGATGAGAAATGAAGACTGTACAATTTGGAACATTTTACGGCAACCTGGAAAACTTTTGGTACTGATGTGGCCATCATATTCCGCATCATATTCTTCAAACAACAGCAAATGTCAATCTTTCATTCCTGGCTGCGTAGAAAGCAAGAATAAAAGTGCACTGACAATTATCACATCGATAGTCCCTTGAAGCCCAAGGTCAACAATAAGGTCAGACACCAAATGCATCGTTCACTGAAAGAAAGACTGCAACTGTTCCCTTGTGAATCATTTCCAGCAATTATTATCCCACCATCACAGTGGCAAGTAAGAACATAATTTTCTTAATTTCAATTTAAAAAATATAATGATCTGGGGATGAACTGGGAGCCCTGTAAAAATGGTGTGCTAGAATTGTGTAAATTCTAGTGGTGGTTGCCGAGCTTCACCGTAAGCACTTGTAAAGAAAGTAAAAAATGCTGTTTTTATTAGTTTGTGATTTCAAAATAAAATTTCTTGTCACTGATTTCCTCCGAATCTACCTATTCCTTTGCTATCTAAATTCGGCTCTTAGTTTTCCCCCTTTTCACCCCCAAAACCGGCTCATACCGTCCTCCCCGAACAGGCGCCGGAATGTGGCCACTAGGGGCTTTTCACAGTAACTTCATTGAAGCCTACTTGTGACAATAAGTGATTATTATTATTAAAAATTGAAACCTGAGAAAACACAGGTTTTTAAATTGTTCGAACTGATTTTGCAGATACTTCATTTTACAGAGCATAGCGTGGCAGAAAATGTGCCTTTGTGAACTTTGGGAGGCCGTTGAAGGACACTGGGTTGGTAATAGACAGTGGCCCATAATTGTTGATCGCCAAGGTCAACTTCACAAACACATTCACTTCTCTCCACTTTCTGAAGATTGTATTGACAAATACAATCAGCACATGGAGTTCAGTTTTTCACCTTGTTAACCTCCTAAAAAGATGGGATAAATGCTGTAGCTTTAACTCTGTGGATGCTGAATGTAACAGAGATGCACAAAATAAGTCAGAAACTTATTGCATTCAGACAGAACAAAAGAAACGTCCAGCTGAATGCCCTGTGAGAGCTAATACTGATCTTGGTCTGTGTGGGATCTGAATCTACCTTTTCTGCCAAGTACTGATCAATCTTTGGATGGTAATCGGAAAGGCAACAATTAATTAGGCTGAATGCATCTGCACTTTTCCATCTCCCTTATTTTCCAATACTTTCTGTAGATGGTGGAAGTGCCCGCTGTGATGAATGTAGAAATTGTTATATATTATATTTTATACCTGTTGCAGTAATTGTTTTTAAAAAGCCTAGGTTATGGTATATATTTGTTGCAGTAATATTATTATAGAACCTAGATTAAAGATATCCAGACTGTGTGTCTGCTAAAGGGTGGCACGGTAGCACAGTGCTTAGCACTGTTGCTTCGCAGCGCCAGGGTCCCGGGTTAGATTCCTGGCTTGGAGACTGCACATTCTCCTATGCCACTAGTAATTGACCCCTCTACCCTGGTAAAAAATCTCTGACTATCCACTCTGTCTATGCCTCTCATAATTTTGTAGACCTTTATCAGGTCGCCCCTCAACCTCCGTCGTTCCACTGAGAACAAACCGAGTTTATTCAACCTCTCATCATAGCTAATGCCCTCCATACCAGGCAACATCCTGGTAAATCTCTTCTGCACCCTCTCTAAAGCCTCCACATCCTTCTGGTAGTGTGGCGACCAGAATTGAACACTATACTCCAAGTGTGGCCTAACTAAGGTTCTATACAGCTGCAACATGACTTGCCAATTTTTATACTTAATGCTCCGGCCAATGAAGGCAAGCATGCCGTATGCCTTCTTGACTACCTTCTCCACCTGTGTTGCCCCTTTCAGTGATCTGTGGACCAATACACCTAGATCTTTCTAACTGTCAATATTCTTGAGGGTTCTACCATTCACTGTATATTCCCTACCTGTATTAGACCTTCCAAAATGCATTACCTCACATTTGTCCGGATTAAACTCCATCTGCCATCTCTCCGCCCAAGTCTCCAAACAATCTAAATCCTGCTGTATCCTCTGACAGTCCTCACCGCTATCCGCAATTCCACCAACCTTTGTGTCGTCTGCAAACTTACTAATCAGACCAGTTACATTTTCCTCAAAATCATTTATATATACTATGAACAGCAAAGGTCCCAGCACTGATCCCTGCGGAACACCACGAGTCACAGCCCTCCAATCAGAAAAGCATCCCTCCATTGCTACTCTCTGCCTTCTATGACCTAGCCAGTTCTGTATCCATCTTGCCAGCTCACCCCTAATCCCGTGTGACTTCACCTTTTGGTGAAGTGGTTTAAGTGGTTCCTTGTGTTTAATAACTGTTTAACTGATAATTGTAAAGCTATTTTCTTTGATTGAATTTGTAACATATTATAACAACAAAGAAACCATTACATAGTGCAACAATATCCACGCACAAATCAGAAAAACAAGCAACAGTAATATGAACTCCAACAACTATAATACTACCCCGACTAATCACACCCCCCAAAACCTACCCCTCTCTCTTACCCCTCCACTAATAGGTCTTTAAAGTGCAAAATGAACAGCCGCCATCTTTGATAGAACCCCGTCATTAGACCCTCTTATCACTTTCTTGAGGTACAAGAATTCTATTAGATCCCTCAGCCATGCAGGGGCAAAGGGTGGCATCACCTGACTCCAGCTCAGCAGTATTCATCACCGAGCCAACGGCGATACAAATGCCAGAGCACCCACCCCGGCCCCTGTCCTCAGTAATGGTTGATCTGACACTCCAAAAAGCTTCAGCACTGCCGATATGGTGCTGAAAAAGTACCTCCAAAAGCCCACCAATTTTGGGCAGGACAAGGACTTGTTCGAATGGTGAGCAGCCCCCTTGAGCACTGCTCACACTTATCCTCGACCTCCTCGAAGAACCTACTCACCCTGGCCTTTGTGAGGTGTGTCCTAAACACAACCTTAAGTTGTAGCAAACTTAGCCTCACGCAGGATGATGCAGCATTTACCCTACAGAGGGCCTCACTCCATAACCCTAGCTCCTCCTGCCACCTGGCCTTTCCTTCATCCAACAAAAGCAGCTGTTCTCCCATAATCCACCTATAAATCCCAAACGTGATGCCCTCTACCGACCCCACACTCGAGAGGCTCCTTTCCAGCGGGGTGGACGGAGTTCGCGTGACAAAGTCCCGCACCTGAAAATATCTAAACCTATCTGGGCTCCCAAGCTGTGCCTTTTCCTTCAGTTCCTCCCAACCCAAGAAGCAAATACATGGGGCGGGATTCTCCACTCCCACGCCGAAGTGCCCACGCCGTTGTGAACGCCGTCGAGGTTCACAACGGCACGAAATGGCCCCCATCAAGACCGATTCAGGGCCCGATAATGGGCTAGGAGCGGGGCCGCGTCATCTACACGTGCCAGGCCTTGTCGCCGCCTAAAGGCGGCGCCACATACATGACATGGCTGGTGCTGCATAACCGGCGCCAACCCGCGCATGCATGGTTGCCGTCCTCTCCGAGTCCGCACTGCAAGAAGATGGTGGATGGATCTTGCGGGGCCGCGGAAGGAAGGAGGTCCTCCTTCAGAGAGAACGGCCCGACGATCGGTGGGCACCGATCGCCGGCCATCCCACATTTGAGGTACCCCCAGGTGCAGGATCCCCCCCCCCCCCCGCAGGCCGCCGCCCCAGCATTCCCGCGTTGTTCCCGACGGCAGCGACCAGGTGTGGACGGCGCCGGGGGGAACCCGCCATTTTAGCCTAGCCGCTCGGTCCATCCGGGCCTGAGAATAGCGGGGATCCGGAGAATCGCCATTTTGGGTGTCTCCGGCGATTCTCCGGCCTGCGGCCCGCGGAACTCGACGGGGCCGTTCCCGCCGCCTGGGAGAATCGTGGGAGGGCGTCGGACCGGCGTTGCGGGAAATTTTGGCGGCCCAGGCGATTCTCCCAACCGGCGCGGGAGTGGAGAATCTCGCCCAGGGTAGTTGAGACATTTTTTTTTTAAGTTAGAGACATTTAAACACAAAGACGCACAGAAGACTCAGACCTGAGTATTTTCAGGTCTAATATAAATTGTGATCAAAAGAAACACTGCAAAGAATGGGAACGATGAGATTCAGACAGAAAATGCTCGAATGCAGTATAGCTTTGAAAAGGAAAATGAATAATCATAGAATTTACAGTGCCGAGGAGGCCATTCGGCCCATCGAGTCTGCACCGGCCCTTTGGAAAGAGCACCCTACCCAAGCCCACACCCTATCCCCATAACCCCACCTAACCATTTTTTTGGACACTAAGGGCAATTTAGCACGGCCAATCCACCTAACCTGCACATCTTTGGACTGTGGGAGGAAACCGGGGCACCCGGAGGAAACCCACGCACACACGGGGAGGATGTGCAGACTCCGCACGGACGTTTTAAAATATTTAAAAATTAATTTTGGAGAAAATAAGAGGCAGATTGGTCTTTTAGATGGGCTTTGAGAAAGTCGGCAGAGTGAAATAAACAAAACAGCCTCCTCCGGCGCTGTGAAAATGCTGTAGTTCCAAGTCCAGGTTAATATTTCAGGTCAAAGTGTGTCATCAGCAACTTCCTATAATTTGTCTTTCCAGATGCTGACTGACCTGCTGTACGTGGTGTTGTTCAGTGCAAGCTGATGATTATTGGCTGGCTAGTTCAGCTTTTCAATTCTCTCCATGGTTTACCTTGAAAGGGTTAATATCCTGTGGCATTGAAATTGGATTCCACGTTGAAAAATATTAACAAGCATTCAGGGAGGGAGGTAGGATGGGGGTGAAGGAGCGAGAGAGAGAGCTGCCTGCTGGTACAGGACTTCTTACAGTGTGAAATATTTAGTGGGAATAGCTCATTCCACAAGACTTGCATTTAGTCCATATATCCATTTTATTCTTTTCACTGTACGGTGCATGCTGACAATTCAACAAATGTCAGAAAATTCTCCAGCGGTGAAGATCATTGATCGCCATCCTTCTAAAGTTCAGATAAATAAAAAGCTATTTTTCTCCATACAATAAGTAGTTGGAGTCTCCAGACAGGGATTGTGTTTCCTCAGACATCCTCCTACACAATGTATATCACACTACAAGGTTGGCTACGTTATAGGGTGCGCATTTCCAAAGTTGATTCTAATGTTCCACTTGCTAAAGTTTTTTTTAAACATTTTAAAAATAAATTTAGAGTACCCAATTCGTTTTTTCCAATTAAGGGGCAATTTAGCGTGGCCAATTCACCTACCCTGCGCATCTTTTTGTGTTGTGGGGGGGGGGGGGGGGGGGGGGGGTGAGACCCAAGCAGACATGGGAAGAATGTGCAAACTCCACACAGACAGTGACCCGGGGCCGGGATTCGAATCCGGATCCTCAGCGCCGTGAAGCAGCAGTGCTAACCATTGCGCCACCCCTTGCTGAAGTTTAGAACCTTCAGCTGAAATTATTTCCTGAGGGCTACTTGCCAGGGTTTACTTGACAAAAGATTGTGGGAACAAGTAACAATTTAGGTCCTACATCGCTAAACCTATGTTTTGGGAAGATGGGGGCGGGGTTAAATCTCAGGTCAGTAAGCATATGTTAATCAGACTGCGTTTTTCACATTTCTATCAGCCATTTAAGTTTAATGGCTCTGAGCCAGGTTGCCCACACTCGGCTAAAGGGAGACAAGAACTGCAGGATCCAGTAGGTAGCTGCTTTTCCAGGACTTCTTGTGGGCTAGGAGGAACTAAGGTGGTTGCCCCTTTGCACCCCTTTCCCCAACTAACCCACCAATCTCCCTGTGATCTTTCCCTCCTTCATTCCTCTCCTGTTGCTGGCTGCAGCTCTTTACTGTAGGAAGCCATATACGACAAATGGTCAGCCTCTTAATCTGGTCACTGGTTGGATGGGAAACAGAGACAAAGAGGCCCTGCTGCTCCCCAGGTCAACCCCTGCTTCCCCCTCACACACAATGTCTAACCTTGGCAACAAGTCTCGATGGGGATTTAAATTGAAAACCAATCAATTATGGCTCAGCTTTTCAGAATTTCTGTTGGAAATTAATGTGGGGCAGCCAAATTCCTGGATATCCTTGCAACTTAAAATAAATGTAGCCAATGAGTGAAATGGACACTTGTAGAAGGCAATTTAAGAGATGACCAGGAGTGAAGAGTAGAGACATGAGCTGCACTACTTTTAGACTAATGATGATCAGGAGGAGTATTTACACTAGAATGTCATGGGCCGGCTTGTTTGCATGTCCATTATGGTGGTGATATTGAAACGTCTGTGAGACCAGAGTAATATGCTAGGTGCAAAATTATGAAGAATACAACCTTTTCAGAAGCCAACAGGTTAGTGGATTACAGCAGGAAACTAAGCTGCCGCCCTTAAACTAAGCTGCCGCCCTTGGCTAAGTTAATTGACCATCAGCCAACTTCACCATCGCTTTACAGGAATGTTTAATTCAGGAGAAGCTGACAGATGCAGCCAAGAAGGCAATTGGCCGTGACAAAGGCAGTGGTAAACAATAAGAAGCCACAATTTCACTGCGTCTGGCCTGCAAACTCTCCTTGATGAAACCCAAAATAGGGGGACAGATTGCTGGGTGATCCCAGCGGAAGATCTGGCAGGAAGAACAGTGGTGCTACGTGGAGGGGAGGCTGCACCAGCATGAGTGCCAACTATCTCACCTCCAAAACTGCAGCTTGGTGACGCAAAATGTTTAATGGTTTGACCAAGTAACATTGGTCATACTTTTCTTCCTTGGGTGACCCAAGTATCAACACTGTTAACCAAGAGGTAACCACACAGCAAGAACTGACTATCTTCCCCCAAAGCAAAGACTTGCATGCAGAAACTTAAAACACAAGTTTCCACTTCACATGATGACACGGCCAAATCTCTTTTTTTCAGTTTTCTCAAGCTACTCGGCACTCATTCCTCAAAAACCATCAATCAACTTATGGATTTAATGTAGTTGCAGCAGAAGATGTTGCACAATTTCCATGAGAGGCAAGTTACCAAAGAAGGAACCTGCTGTAGCCATCTGGGATGGCCACTTCCCGATTACAAAATGGACACTTTGCAAAGATTGCAGGGAAAATGGACAATGCTGAGTGTATCGAGTCTTTGATCAGTGTTCGGTTTTGAACCTTGTGGCGGTATCGAAAGATACCTGGCGACTCTAGAGCAAACATAATTAGGATTAAGGAAGGCGACCATATAGACCGCCATATTCAGTGCCAACCAAAGGGAGCAACACTGCAAACTGGAAACACCCTCACACTCGATAAAGCACAGACCGTGTAGCTCATGGGTAGGGATTTTGCTCTTGTTGGGAGCGTCGTACCAGTCAGACTGAACACCTATGCAGCCGTAAGGGCCATTCCTGTTGATTTCCTTATTTCCCACTTCTTTTATTTTGCTGTTATCATTCGTTGAATCATGGATGTTTAATGGAGGAAGTTGAGCAGAGGAAGTGAGGAACACAAAGTTACAAAATTGTACACTGTACTGTGCTAGGTTTTGCACAGCAGAACTCAGACTTTCTTTTTAGAAAATATTTTATTGAAGCATTTGTAATTTTCACGGTTTAACACATGAACATTTCTTAAACAACTGCGCGAGCCGACACACGCAAAACACCCAAGAACTCAGACTTTTTGGCGCCCAAGGGATTGGAGGGACTTGGTTCAATTGGTTGGATGGTGACCGACGAATTGGCAAAAAGCCTGTATTCTGCAGGCAGCAGGCAGTGATTGGGTCCTTCCCAAGTGGGAAGGTTTTCAGAGAAGCAAGGACAGGACAGTCAGGTCCTCGACACCCTCAGAGAAGAAGGTGCGAGTCTTTCTCCAGAAAAGCTGCATAGCTGCTGTATTTCTGAACCTACCGAAAACCTGGATAGATCTACAGTGAAAATCATTACAGACTGAAAGCAGAAACCTCAAAATAAAAGCCTAGACTGAAGGAAGGTGTGCTAGAAGACAACCATCTGTAAATAAAGACTTTTATCCTTATACTTTCATCATTATTTTTACTTTTTGTAAAATATTTTTATTCTCCATTTTCACATTATCTTCAGAATTTACACCCCACCCCACAAGCAGTAAACGGTATCGAATACAAAGTCAATCCCCTTATCAACAACAACGACCGCATCCTCCCACCACCCCAAACAACAGCCCACCTGACAATATAAGCATCTAATAAAACAAACCCTCCCACGATGGGAAAAGAAAAAGGAAAAAAAAAGAAAAAAGGAATCAGGAATCGCCTATGGTCACCATTGACGGATAGAGTCCTCCCCCCCCCCCCCCCTAACATTCAATGCCATCCAATCCCCGAAAGAGTACCATAAATGACACCATGGATTGTAAACTCCCCCCCCCTCCCCCCCCCCCCCCCCCCGACTCCTCCCCGTCACTTCTTCTTATAAGACTCCTCCCCCCAACCTCTGTTCCTTTCCCCCAACTTTCCACCCCGGCTAGACCACTCGGACCCTGTTCTGCCAGGCTCCGATGGCCGCAACCCCTCCCCCCACCTCACTCCCGTTCACTGGCCGGCTTAAACCGGCCAGCGTGGAGGCCCCGGCCCGGGTCTCTTTCCCCTTGCCCGGCCACAGGAAAACCAAGAAATCCCCTATAGCACACAAACCCCGCGTACACACCCAAGCCCCAAAGAAACATCATTGCAAGTGAAAGTCCCATCTCTTCCTTGTCCAAATATATACAACATCGGCTCATTTAGCACATACACCAGCATGCAATGAAAAAATACAGTTATATGAGGGCTACATTGGTACATGGACCATTTCTCAATTCAGCCACAGTCCTTCTGCCTTCGCAAACTCCTCCTCTGCTTCTGCCATCCCAAAATAAAAGTCCTTGGATTTGTAGGTCACCCTCAACTTAGCTGGATATACTATGCCGCACTGCACCTTACTGATGTACAGCCTTCTTCACCCGGCTGAAGGCAGCCCGCCTCCTCGCCACTAAAGTCCTGATATAATGCGTATACCAGCTCCAGCCCACTGCACCACTCTCCTTGGTACAGGCCTCCACGACCGTGAGCCCGATCCAGTTCATATCGGGAGGATCGTCCCTCTCCCCCAATAGCTTTGCCAATATTGTGGCAAAATACCCCGTCGGCCTCGGTCCTTTCCACTCCTTCGGGAAGACCCATAATCCTCAGATTCTGTCGCTTGGATCTGTTTTCCAAGTTGTCCATTTGGCTCACAGACCCTTGTTGATCTCTATCACCTTCCGCAGCTCCTTCCCCATCGAGGTAAGTTGATCACTGTGCTGCGATAATGTCCCTTCCACTTCCTTCAGCACCTCACCTTGCTCCCGCACCTCCACCACTGCGCTCATTACCGCCGTCCTCACTGGGGCAATCGCCTCCTCCACCAGCACTTTCAATACCGGCCCCATCTCCTTCCTCATCGCCTCCATGTGTTTTGTGAACTGTCTTTCGAGTTCCGCGGCCATCACCTTAGTAATTTCTTCAGCCGTGGGCAATGCGACCTCCCTGGTGCCCCAGCCTCCACTTTCCTTGCCGTCCCCGCGGTGACCTTTCCACTCCCGACGGACTTTCAGCTGCTTTTTTCACGCCCGTTTTGTAACTTATTTTTGACATTTCCCTTCACTGTGCTTTCTCCCTGCTTTTGCTGCCTTCGTTGCCCCTGGGACCGGGCGTTAAACCCCGAAAATGCCGTTCCCGGACGGGAGCCCTCCAATGTGCGGCTGCCTCCCGCCCGCCATCACCGTAGGTCCATCATTATTTCTACACTCCTCTTTTCACCCCTTTCCCCCCCTGCCCCGTGTTTGTTTGTTTTGTGCATGTAGATATATATAGATAGGCGTGGGGTGACTTAGGGGGGGTTAGGAATTAGTTAACCAGTTATATTTGCTGAATATTTTAGTTATTATTAATAAAAACTGTTTAAATTTACAAACCTGGTGACTGTCATTATTGGGCAGCCAAGAGCCAGGACTTTGGGTGTTTTTCTGAGAATTAGTTGTTAATTTCAATTGCACTGCGACTCTGAGACAAGTGGGACTGGAACTGAACGCGCACTAGCTCAGGGGGTCACAACATCCCTCTAGCACTCACCTGAAGCACCACATAGACACAAATTTTGACCTCTTTCTCAATTCCAAAGGGCTAATTCTCACTTATTCTTAGCTTGTACCCTTCTTTCCTGCAACTGAGGGTTAAGATGATGATCACATGGAGGGCTACAAGGAACAGGAGATGTAACTTCCTTGTGATCCATGATGATGAAGAGGGAGATGAAAGTGGACTCTGGACTTAAAGCTGACTCTTTGTTTCTCTGTCCTATCCCTTGTCAAATTGGCAAATTCCACACAGCATTAGAGATCTCCTTGACTGCAATGTCCCAGTAACAGAGAGCAGTTGTCTTCTGCAGAGTTAGAGAGAGCACAGTGGGCAGATTACTGTGGCTGTAGGTTCTTATGGATTAGAAGGCAGTGTTCCATTGGCGCCTCTTTTGTGAAATGCAATCTCCTCATACATCTCTTCACTAAGGTCTTCATATGAGCTATGCTGCCTACATATTTCATGGGGAACAATTATCTGGTGGAGTCCGTTCTCTTTAAATGCTGCTAACTTGCCTTGCTTCAACCTGTGCTGTTGCTCTTCCACCTCTTCCATGTTATTGCCATGTTAGGATATAGAACATAGAACACATAACAGTACAGCACAGAACAGGCCCTTCGGCCCTCGATGTTGCGCCGAGCATTGTCCGAAGCCAAGATCAAGCTATCTCACTCCCCGTCATTCTGGTGTGCTCCATGTGCCTATCCAATAACCGCTTGAAAGTTCCTAAAGTATCCAACTCCACTATCACAGCAGGCAGTCCATTCCACACCCTAACCACTGTCTGAGTAAAGAACCTACCTCTGCCCATAGGGAATGTCAAGCAGCTCATGAGAAACCTTCAACACTGTCAGAAGCAGAAGCACTTCCAAATTAGTGTGCGCAAAATACAATTTCAAAACAAATTTTAATTATTGCTGCAAAGTGCCATTACAGCTTCACTTTTGAATCTTGTAATATTCTTCAGACTCGCAAATGCTTCATTTCCACCCTTTCTGACTGATCACAGCAATAATTTTTACTCTTAACGTACTCCGGGTGCATTGTGCACTGAGAGTGTAACGGTTGTATACTCAGTACTGCGGCGCCCCTTGTCCTTGTAACGCAATATATGCAAATAAGTTTCCTTCGATTTAGGAGGTGGACCATAGCAATGATGAGAAAGCATATGAAGAAATTTTGTGGGGTATTAATTTTGGGGTGGTAAACTGGAGCACTAAGCTTCTATATCCGTTTGCAGTCCCCAAAATTACTCATCATGACTATACACTGCAAAAATAGCTAAATGTGGAATTTCTAAGCCTTATATTTTACACCAAAAGGTTTCAAGAACTGATGGTAACCCACCCACTAACACCATAGCCAATAACAGTGGATTAACCAACACCGTCATATAGCCCCATCACTTTCATTGTATTAAATGCTCTCGGGTTGCAATTAAATTGATTGGCTGAAGATCCATGGCTTGTTCATTTGTACCATGGTATAGCATATGTACTGACGGGACTAATGATTTTTTGGGGGGAATGGGTAGAGAAAGGGGGTGCAAAATTTATTTGAATTTATTGAAAAGTTCAACCCTACATGTCTACGGCACCGGACCCATATTCCCCAGACCAATGAATCCCAGCATCATAACCATCACAATATCCTTTAAATATGGCTTAGGGATTGAATTTTGAACCTCCTAAATCTGCACGGTGCAATACGACACCCAAGGTATCCAACATCCACCAACATCATTTTTCGTCGACTTTATCTATTTTTTCCCTTTTATAAGTTTAGAGTGCCCAATTCATTTTTTTCCAACTAAGGGGCAATTTAGCGTGGCCAATCCACCTAACCTGCACATCTTTTGGGTTGTGGGGGCGAAACCCACGCAAACACGGGGAGATTGTGCGAACTCCACACGGACAGTGACCCAGAGCCAGGATCGAACCTGGGACCTCGGCGCGTGAGGCAGCGGTGCTAACCCACTGCAGCACCGTGCTTTCGTCTACATTATCAACAGTTAGTGAGAAGCAGAGTTAGCGATCTGGGACTCAGTAGTGATGTCCTCAGGGTGCCTAGTGGGCAACCACATGCAGCTAATGAGAAATCATCTGAGAAGTTCAATACATTGCAGCACACAGTAGGAGAGGCTGCTCACGCAGTAAGTAGGCCATCTCAAACTTTGTATAAATAGATCAAATAGGAATGTGATTAATTAACAAATGAAACCGCTGAATTGGGAGAAACACATACAGGCGACAGTGTGTGATCTCACTTGCACAGCATTTGAAAGTGTCACTTTATGTTGTTAGAATCAGCTTATTTATATTGATTAGTTGCACTGGCTGTGATGAACTCCTCACATTTATGAAATGAATAAATAAAGGGACTAATCAGCTTATGTTAGACTATTTGTTAACCTTATGGGTTACTTTTCACTAATGAGCCATCAATTATAATATTCTGTTTGCATCCTTACATCCAAATATATAACCATGGAGAACAAAAATCAGCAGCAAGTCTCATTAGAACACAATTCTTCAGCCTGTGGTGTACATGTCAACCTGCAAGGGAGAATACTAATAGCTCTAATAGCTCAGAAGAGATCCGAGAACAGCAAAAGTACAAATAACATATCACATCTCTGCTGTGTGCTGGGTGAAATTCACTGACAATTTAATTCTTGTATCATAGTTTTAATCAAAGAAACCTGAAAGAGGAAAAAAAAGTCTCAACTCGTGCTGGCCATGAGTAGCACGGTAGCACAGTGGTTAGCACAGTTGCTTCACAGCTCCAGAGCCCAGGTTTGATTCCCGGCTGTCTGCGGAGTCTACACGTTCTCCTTGTGTCTGCGTGGGTTTCCTCCGGGTGCTCCGGTTTCCCCCCCACAGTCCAAAGATGTGCCGGTTAGGTGAATTGGCTATGCTAAATTGCCCTTAGTGTCCAAAAAGGTTAAGTGGGGTTACTGGGTTCCGGGGATAGGGTGGAGGCATCGGCTTGAGTGGGGTTCTCGTTCCAAGGGCCGGTGCAGACTCAGTGGACAGAATGGCCTCCTTCAGCATTGTAAATTTGATGATTCTATGATTAAAATGCTTTTAATCAGTCCTAACTCTGCTTCTACTTGGGTATAGATCAACAGTGACAAATTTCCCCTTATCTGTTGCAACCTGGCAATCACAACACAGTGAGGGCATACGGATATAAGACTTGGGAAATGGAAATTACACACTCTTCTGAGGTCGGGATGAAGACACATTGCTGGCTCACAGGTAGGGAGTTTCAATTTGTGATAAACCTGCCAGTGAAGTCTTTCACTAATGGAGAAAGGGTTCTATTCCCAGTGTTAACCACTGAAAGGGTTTGAACAAAATTACCCAAATCCTCAATGGGCTCATTAATTCAGAATCATTGCTAAAAGAGCAAGATTATTTGAAATTTCTTTGTATCAAATGTTTGTTGACACAGGAAATTTTGGCACAAGTAGCTGTCGAGGCAGACCATTCCATTAAAAAAAGATAAACATGATGGCTGGATACCCAAAAAACCTTCGGTACAGTGAACTGGCCACCGAGTTGCGGCTTCCTGGGTGTCCATCCTTCGCTACAAGGACATTTGCAAGCAAGATATGAAGATGGAAGATATTGACACTGACATCTGGGAGACAGCTGCTCACAGCCATGATCTCCGGAAGTTGACTGCTTGGAGAGGCATTGGAAGAGGTGAGCAGAGATAGAACATTCAGTTGGTCGTGAAGAGGACCAAGAGAAAACAGTGCCCAGTTAATCCTGTATCTTCTCAGACTAGTATCTTCCACCTGAAAGTAAGCCACACCAGATAATGCTTAAACAGACTTAACCACCAGGGTGCAAGCCATTGTCTTATGATAGTCTGGACAATTAAAACATAGGAAGATATATGGAGGAAGGTCAATGGGATTCAGCATCAATTGGTCTAGCAAAGGCCGAACACATATGATGGGTTGAATGGTGTCTTCTTTTGCTGTCAATTTCAATGATTCTTTTATATTAATGCACTCAGTCACCTCTAACACTTGCAAAGATCGATCCAGTACCCGAGGGCGGGGAACTGCAACTGGCAAAATAAGTCAGCACTTTGTTTTTTAAATTTAGAGTACCCAATTCATTTTTTCCAATTAAGGGGCAATTTAGCGAGGCCAATCCACCTACCCTGCACATCTTTGGGTTGCGGAGGTGAAACCCACGCAAACACGGGGAGAATGTGCAAACTCCCCACGGACAGTGACCCGAAGCCGGGATCGAACCCGGGACCTCGGCGCCGTGAGGCACAGCAGTGCTAACCTCTGTGCTGTAAGTCAACAATTTAAGCATCAGAGAAACAGCCTCCAAAAACTTTTAATTATTTATATCCATAACAAAGTTATCAAAATGAAAGTACATGAATGAATTATAGTAATTAGTTTCAAAAATGAACCTGCTCATTTCGATGCAGCGTAGCAATCTTTTCTCAAGATTTCGTGTTTGACACCAAAATGCTGAGCCTAATATACTCCATTAGCACCACAGAGAGCTGATCAGCAAAAGTGCTGTGTCCTTGCTGCCACTTCATTTGCACCTTTATTCTGGTGATGTTCCAATAACATGCTTTAAGCAAAAGGTCACATTTCATTTTGGTTTAAAAAAGCATCAGGAGCAAAAGTTCTTTTTTTACACCTTTTAAAAGCTCTTTAAAGGAGTTCTTGTTTTTAAAAAAAAATAAAATTTTTATTAAAGGTTTTCATAAAATATCAATAACAAAATGAGAAAGAAAAAAGAACCCAACAGGGTTAAGTATAAAACACAATCTAAAAAAGCAATCCCCCAAACCCCTCCCCCCCTGTACCTAAATAATAAATTAACATTAACACCCTGACTTAAGACAACAGGTGTATACACCCCCTCAGACCCTCCAGTGTAAATAACATAAACAAAAATAAAGTACACCACCCCCCCCCCCCCCCCCCCCCGAGCTGCTGCTGCCATTGACCAATGTCTATCGTTCTGCCAGAAAGTCTAAGAGCAGTTGCCACCCGCCTAAAGAACCCTTGTACCGACCCTCTCAAGGCGAATTTCACCCTCTCCAATTTAATGAACCCTGCCATATCGCTGATCCAGGATTCCACGCTTGGGGGCCTCGTATCTTTCCACTGAAGGAGAATCCTTCGCTGGGCTACCAGGGACGCAAAGGCCAGAATTCCGGCCTCTTTCGCCTCCTGCACTCCCGGCTCCTCTGCCACCCCAAATATTGCGAGCCCCCAGTCCGGTTTGACCCTGGATCCTACCACCCTCGACACCGTCCTTGCAACGCCCTTCCAAAATTCCTCCAGCGCTGGGCATGCCCAGAACATATGGGTGTGATTTGCTGGGCTCCCTGAGCACCTAACACACCTGTCCTCACCCCCAAAGAACCTGCTCATCGTCATGTGTGCCCTGTGCAGCACCTTAAACTGTATGAGGCTGAGCCTTGCGCATGAAGAGGAAGAGTTCACCCTCCCTAGGGCATCTGCCCACGTCCCCTCTTCGATCTCCTCTCCCAACTCCTCCTCCCACTTACCTTTCAACTCCACCACCGAGGCCTCCTCCTCCTCCTGCATCACCTGGTAAGTTTCCGAGATCTTCCCCACTCCCCCCCCCCCCCCGCCCCCCCCCCCCCCCCCCCCCCCAACCCTGTCCTGTACTGTGTGTGGCAGTAGCCGTGGGAATTCCACCACCTGCCGTCTGGCAAACGCCCTTACCTGTAAAGGAGTTCTTGTTAATGCACATATATTCCAATCTTGCTGCGCAGAGAGGAGTTTGATATTAGGATTGCAAAATAATGGGTTAGCCCTGCTGTCTCACGACGCCGAGGTCCCAGGTTCGATCCCGGCTCTGGGTCACTGTCTGCGTGGAGTTTGCACATTCTCCCCCGTGTTTGCGTGGGTTTCGCCCCCACAACCCAAAAATGTGCAGGATAGGTGACTTTGCCACGCTAAATTGCCCCTTAATTGGAAAACATGAATTGGGTACTCTTAAGTTAAAAAAATAATAAAAACATTATTTCCTTCCTCTGCTCTTGAAGGCAATGACATTTGCTGCTGTGCAGTTTCACGGGTACTAGGGTTTTTCCCATATCACAACCAAGTGCCTAAACCTTTTGTGCAACCTGAGAGAGTGATTGCTGGCAGGTCATTCGAGCAGTTGCGCCCGCTCTTTACATTCATGCAATTTCACTCTTGTCACTGGAAAGCAACTAGCAACAGGAGCAATGGCTGATTTTCCTTATTCCTATCCTATGGCTACTTGTTGAGCCCTGAATCAGATAAGTCAGCAGAAACAATAAAATGAAGCCAAGCTGATGGTTACAAGATAAATTCTGTTCGATACTGACCAGAGAGGTCACATTTTTGACTTCTGTTCGTGCAGACTCAGTTGATCTTGATCAAGGCAGTGATGGGGAGTTACAATCACTGCACAGCCCCTGTGGTTAAGGAGAGAAAAATTGATTTTGCTTTTAGCTTTTGATCATTTTGGAAACCAATCCTTCTAATCATACAAATGGCATGCACTGACGGGCCTTTGAAGGAGTTGGTATTTCCATGTGTGTGCTGCCCATGTCTTGCAAGGAGGTTTCAGAGTTGGCAAAGAAGTCTTGGTGAGTTGTTGCATTACATGTTGTAGATAGTACACACTAGAGTGGTGGAAGGAGCGAATGTTTAAGGTGATGATATAAGGTGCATCTTTTTTCATTAATGCATTCACTCACTGTTGATTGTGGGCTGGATTATGTCAAGGTTCCTGAGCTTTGTTGCAGCTGTACCCATCCAAGCAAATGGAGAGTATTCCATCACCATCTTGTGCTTTGTAGGTATTTCGCGAGCATCCAGTTAACACTGGAAGACATATATGCAGCTGGAATAAATAAAGCTGCAGATAATGTCAAGGAAAGCCCACGATATAGAAAATAGGAAAAGACTCTGCACCCTCTCTCATGTCTTCACATCCTTCCAAACATGCGGTATCCAGAATTGAGGCTGAACCAGTATTTTATGAAGGTTCGCTATAACTTCCTTGTTCTTGTACTCTATGCCCCTGTTTATAAAGCACAAGATCCCATTTCTTATGAACCACTTTCTCAACCTGCCTTGCAACAGTCAATGATTTGTGGACTCTATATCCCCAAGTCCCTCTACACCTGTTTTAAAATTGTATCATTTATTATTGCATTACCAATATATATCACGTCTCGGCATTCAGCATCATCTGCCACAAGTCCTCCATTTCCACCAGCTTGTTTGTCCTCTTGAAGTCTATTATTATCGTCTTCACAAATCACAAACATTCCAGTTTTGTGTCATCTGTAAATGTTGAAATTGTGCCCTGCACATCCAAGTCTAGGTCTTTGTTGACCAGGAAAAGCAGTGGTTCCAGTACTCACTGCTGTGGAAGTCCACTGGACATGTTCCTCCAGTCTGAAAAACAACCATCCATCATTACTGTTTCCTGTTGCTCAGCCAACTTTGTGTCCAAGCTTAGTCCCTTTTATTTCAAGGTATGGTCGGCACGGTAGCACAGTGGTAAGCATTGTTGCTTCACAGCACCAGGTTCTCAGGTTCGATTCCCGGCTTGAGTCACTGTCTGTGCGGAGTCTGCACGATCTCCCAGTGTCTGCGTGGGTTTCCTCCGGGTGCTCCGGTTTCCTCTTGAAAGACGTGCTGTTAGGTAATTTGGACATTTTGAATTCTCCATCTGTGTACCCGAACAGGTGCCGGAATGTGGCGACTAGGGGCTTTTCACAGTAACTTCATTGCAGTGTTAATGTAAGCCTACTTGTGACAATAAAGATTATTATTAACTTTGCTGAAAACCTGAATATAACGCTTTATCAAATGCCTTTTGGAAGTCATGTGGACCACATCAAGCATATTACCCTCATCAGCTCTCTCTAATACCTCGTCAAAAATTACAATAAAGTTAGTTAAATTTGATTTGGATTTAACAGATCCATGCTGAATTTCCTTAATTAATCCAGATTTGTCCAAGTGACTTAATTTACTCCCAGATTAATAGTAATCTTTATTAGTGTCACATGTAGGTTTACCTCGATGCCATTTTCCGGTAATATCCCTGTCTTCCTTGATATCTTTAATATCTAGAAATCTATCAATAATAATCTTTATTATTATTATTGTTGCAAGTAGTCTTACATTAATACTGCAATGAAGTTACTGTGAAAAGCCCCTAGTCGCCACACTCCGGCGCCTGTTCGGGTACACTGAGGGAGAATTCCAATTCACGTAACAAGCATGTCTTTCAGGACTTGTGGCAGGAAACCGGAGCTCCCGGAGGAAACCCACGCAGACTCGGGGAGAACGTGCAGACTCCGCACAGTGACCCAAGCCGAGAATCGAACCCGGGTCCCTGGCACTGTGCTGCAACTGTGCTAACCACTGTGCTACCCATTTAATATTTCAGCAATGCCCTTTATCTCCATGCATAAATCCCCTTTTTGGTCCCTAATCAGCCTTTTATTTTCTTTTACTATTTATATGCTTATTGAAGACTTTTGGATTCCCTTTCATGTTAGTTGTCTTCTTATATTTCTTCTTTCTTTATTACATTTTCCACTTCCCCTCTGAATTTCCTTTATTCAGTCTGGTTCTCACTTGTATTATCAACCTGACATGTCGTGAATCCCCTGTTTCAGCTTCATCTTACTCTCCATTGTGAGGGAACCTTTATTTTTATATTTAATTTGTATGTATTGGAAACACGCTCTACCTCGAAACAGAAGCTGAACTGAAAATGAAACAAAAAGGGAGGCAGAAAATATAAATTGTCATGTGAGCGTGCCTTTAAGAAATGGATGTTTAAGCAATGTACCTTTAAGAAATGCAGTGATGTCAGAGTGTGGGTGGAGCTGGGCTTTAGATCAGCCATTTTGCAGTTTTTAGTGTATCTGTTTAAAGGTGTTTAGTCTCTCTTGGATGTTGAAAGGAATAACTGAAAGATTATTTAGTGTTGTAATATTTTTGGGGTTATCTTTCAAGTAAGGGGTGTTAAGAGATCCAATGTTTATTTAAGAGGTTAAGTTGAGGTCATGGAATAAACATTGTTTTGTGTTTAAAAAAACCATTTGTCCATAATTGCTGTATCACACCTGGGGAACAAGCCGTGTGCTCGGAAAAGCAACAAATACATTAAAGGGGAGGTTGGTTGAACTCCATGATACATTTTGGGGTTCTGATAATGCCTCGCCCATAACAAAATTGAGTAATGAAACTGAACTTCCCAGCATTTAAGAAAATCAGGAGCAAGCTAAGGTTGGAAAATTTGAACTGGAACCTTGGGAAAAATGTAAAACGATATAAATCTATGCAGTAGCAGTTGAGTCCACTGGAGCAGA
This sequence comes from Scyliorhinus torazame, assembly GCF_047496885.1. Lineage (NCBI taxonomy): Eukaryota > Metazoa > Chordata > Chondrichthyes > Carcharhiniformes > Scyliorhinidae > Scyliorhinus > Scyliorhinus torazame. The sequence continues at coordinate 93,583,550 of NC_092728.1, read as the reverse complement.
ACAGACAGCTGAAGACTTCAGAAGAAAAGGACAGATTCAGAAGCTGAGAATGAACAGAGTATAAGTGGCTATAGCTGTTTCTATTAGTTGGTGGCTTTTAGGATACACCCGATAGTATAATGGTTCTTAATTTGTTTCTTACCTCCAACCAGATTCTGTCCGTGACTCCTCTCGGGTATCCTCTCTCCAGCATTGTAATATTCTCCTTAGTCAATACTACTACCGTCCCTCCTTTCTTTCCTTCCTCATCTTTCCTGAGCATCTTTTTCCAGGAATAATTAATATTTAGTCCTGTCCTTTTTTGAGTTAGGTCTCCGTTATCATCATCCCATATTCCTTTGTGACTACCTGCACTGGTGGCTCACCAATCTTATTTACCTTGTTGAGTGTTCACATCCGTGCACTGTAAACTTAACGTGGATCTTACTGCAATCCACCTTGCTTGGACTTCACCTAATGCCTTACTATTTCTTTCTAATGTTACATCCTGATTCCTATTGCCCTGCCACATTAATTCAAACCCACAATATCACTAGTAAAGACTTTGGTCCCATCTCTGTTGAGGTGACAACCCAAAAGGCATGTACAGGGCCTACATTCTGCAGAACTAGTCAATGTCCTAGGAAGCCATAGCCTAGCCTCCCACCTTACACAATTTCTCCTGACACATGTTTCTATACTCACTGCCAAGAGAAATCTGGAGGTTACTACTTTTGTGGTCCTACCTGCAAGTTTCCTTCCTGGCTCAACGTTCTGCCTGTAGAACCTCATCCCTCTTTCTACCTATATCATTGGTACCAATATAGACACAACTATAAAGAGATAAAAGGCCAACCCAGCATTAGCCTTTTTGTTTGCTTTCCGTAGCTATGTATCAGCTTTTAGTGATTTGCATATCGGGGACAAAGCCCTTTTCTCCTCCAGTTTCTAGTCTCAATTATTTAGAAAATATTCTAATTCGTCTTTCTTCAATTCAAGTGTATGACCTCACACTTCCCCACATTTAACTCCATCAGTCATTGTTTTATCTACACACTTAATATACGCCCTTTTATAACTTGCTCAGATCTAATTGCCTTGCCTCCTAAATTAGTGTAGAAAGTGGGTAATACAAAGTTTTAACTGAGAGGCAGGAACTTCCAAACAAAACCGAGGTCCTTAAAAGTGAGTTAAAGTAGATGATTTTTGGATTGACGAAGAGTGAGCGTGGTGTGCTTGCTATATTGCAGTGCAGATACTTTCTTGAAATTATAGCAAAAACATGAAAGAGCCAAAGATCTCTTTCAGACAGAAGTGTCGGATTTACACATAGTCTGATCATTAATGTTTTCTCTGCTTGGCTGAAGGGGTTTCGGATAAAGGTTAACAGGTTAATAGGAAAAATACACCTATCTGCTCGAGTGGTGCTGCACCAAGAGAACGTTTAGTTTCACTGACTTATCTAAGCCTCACCTGAAGATTAGTTTTGCCTGTTCAACCCTGCAGTTGTGAGCGCGCTACTGAAATATTCATTCCGTCACAGATCAATGGCTCATCAGCAGGTAGCCGATTGGAAGTCAGCAGGATGCGAATATCTGCAGCTGGGGTAGCACCCGAGAAACTCAGCCACTGGAGGAAAGCATCTGTGACTTCTGATCGAAGTAGCAGTGGGCCATCTTCACCGTGTTTTCAAGGTTCACAGCTGGGATTATTATATTTTTACCATCAATGCTTCAATGCACTTTTAGGCCGAAGATTCATTCCAAAGTTATGACACCAAATTGTGTTTGTGGAAGGGCACAAAATAGCCATCTGTACACATGTTGTGACACACTAAAAATGCAATGATTCTGAATGCAATGTCATGCACAAAGAACGGCTAACCCTGTTTATAAATTTTCTTGAATTGACGGAAATTTCACATTTTGGAAAATAACTGTCCTCTCCAAAGGTAGCACAATGGTCAGCACTGTTGCTTCACAGCACTAGGGTCACCCGGTTCGATTCCTAGCTTGGGTCACTGTCTGTGCGGAGTCTGCACATTCTCCCCGTGTCTGCGTAGATTTCCTCCAGATGCTCCAGTTTCCTCCCACAAGCCTCGAAAGACATGCTGTTAGGTAATTTGGACATTCTGAATTCTCCCTCAGTGTATCCGAGCAAGCGCCGGAATGTGGCGACTAGGGTTTTTTCACAGTAACTTCATTGCAGTGTTAATGTAAGCCTACTTGTGACAATATTGTGTAAAATTCAATTTTCAAAATTTGACGTTAATTTACAGTTCCTGAAAAAAGTTGCAACTTTTTTAACAAATATAATTTTCTAGCGATATATGCATTATAAAGTCTTTTGTTGAAAAAGGTACATAATTTAAAGTAATTCACAGTGTGAGGAGTTTATTATTCCCTGATTTGGAGCGCAGTATGTTTCCTCCCTTGACTTTGGCTCAGTTGGGTCATGGTTACAGTAAGGGATCACATTGCTAATGAAGGCCACATGCTGACAGTATCCATATAACAGTTCTGACCTTCACCTTTAAGTTTCTTTATGTTGAATCAAACACGCTTTTCTAATAGATTTGTATCAATGACAGTAAGAATTAACAGTTGTGTTGTTATGATGGAAGCTGATTGCAGAGATCCTCATTCTCCTGTGGGCAAGACCCAAGATTCAGCTGCATCTTCGGAAATTGCAAGATCAGTCATAAACCTAAGTGTTTCAGGGTTAGGTTGCAGCTTTCCGCTCTTCCCTCACTTCTAGTTTTGAATGCAAATGTTTGTGCCAAATGAAATACACAGGCTAAATTTAATACCATCCATCGATTACTGACTGTGGGTCAGTGCAGAGATCCAACAAACATTCAGCTGCATCCTCTGGGATTGCAGGACCTGTCATGGTTTTAGCGTTCTGGATTATTAATCAGGTACAGAAGCATAACTGGAGTACGTGCAGGAAGAAGGCCTCTTGCTATAGTCCCACCAACAGACAACGAGATGACATAATGAAGCATGTGGCGCTTATGTCTGGAATGGTTTGTGGAGCGACGGATCTTCAATTGGCCTCTAAGTCTTTTGTTGTAGGTGATTGTGTTGAGAATTTGTCTTCATGTCTCTCGATGCTGTTCCCTCCTTAACAGATAGATATTTAAAGGCTTCCTGTAGGTTTTCTGCACTGTCTTTGGTCATAACAGCAAACATGGTACACAGGGTGGAGACGATCCTGCAGGTTACTGGGAAGCGGAAGAAGAATTTCTATGGGAGTCAGTTTATAGTTATGTCTTCAGAATATTGGAGGGCTCCTAATTTGAATATAGCAATATCAATAATGCTGGAATGAGACAATTTGTCAAGTAATTGTTGGAAGACATACTCTGACCCTCATGGGAAACTTAGCCAAACCTGAATACGATAAGTGCATGAAATTCTGCCGCATTAAGTTCAGCCTTCGCCATGACAAAAATGGCTATCAGAAAGTAGCCTCTGCTGCGAACTTACTGATCTGACTTTTCTGCTGACAGATCTGAAGTGCACTCCCAGAATTTTCCATTTCATTTTAGACCTTAGACACTGTTGTTCTTTTTTGTTTTCTATTTGAACTCACAATCTTGATCCTGAACTTGAAATATGGAAACAGGGTAAATGATGTGCAAAGGAAAAGCAGACTTGTCCATTTCAAATATGTCAAAGCTCTTTAAATACAGTGAATTACTTTGAAATTCAATGATTTTGTCACATAGGTATGAACATAATGGGTGCTTATTTCATTAGGTAGAATCACGAGGCCGCCATCTCCTTGACTGTCATTCACTGTTGTCATCACTTGTTGGATAGATTTCACCAGTTGTCAAATGAACACTGTCTGCAGAACTCATCCAAGAGAATGGGAAAAGGAAAAATTAACTGCAGCAATTTCACCTTGCAAAAATACAGATCTCTTACCATCGATAATCCCATAATATTTGGCTGAAGCACGGAGCAGAGCAGCATGGAAGCTTTAAAAAGGGAATGGATGTGGAGGGGTGGGGGCAGGCGAAAGGAGCTCACAAAACAGAAGGCTACGCTCAGAAAATGAAGCTGTTTACTGAAGGTTGATGACTTAATCATGCGATCAATACTATTCCCATCACTGGAAGAAGGAGCCACGAACATTGATGAAAAATGCATGAGTTTGCAGGCAGGACTGGGAATAGAAAATTAAACCCTTCACGGCTACATATGGTCCAATAACATCAGGAAAATTAAGTAGGGAATTTTCTTTCTGTGAAAATCCCAGGCTTTTAATTAAACTCCTGTTTGTTTTGCTTCACCTTTTAATAAAAAAAGGATTTGTCAACCTCTTACATTAATAAATGACACGACCAAACAAAAAGTCGGCACAATATATGAAATGGTGACTGTTCCCTTGAGCATATCTGGAAGAAATGGGATGTGACAAGTGCAATAGTAAATGAAAGAGAGAGAAAAAAGTCATAAGAAAGCAATGAGATAGTTAACTAGGTTGAGAATCTTTGCCTGTAGATTTGTCCTTCATTCCTCAAAGCAAGGTACGCACCAGACCTACACACCTTGCTGCAGGAGTAAAATTCAAGCTTCTGAACTAAGGAATTGTAATCTCTGGAGAGCACCTGTTTAAATGAGTTTCTCTCTAAAATGCAAATACAATTCCATTAAAAACAATGTTTCAATTCTGATCTAAATTGTTATTGGATCTTTAGCAAAGCAATAACAGATTCCTCTCCACTGCTTTCTGCCCTGCAGAATGTGGGCTGGGAAGAAGTAAATTGTTTTGTAATAAAAACCAAATTGCTGGAAATACTCAGTAGGTCAGGCAGCACTCGTGGGGGGAGACAGAATTCGTGTTTCAAGTCGACGACCTTTCAGATTTGCAGCATTCGCAGCATTTGAATTTGTAAATTGGTACCAAGATGTGTGAACAACATAATGTCCGAGTCAAGCAAGGTTTCAATGTGCCTTTCAAAGCTTTTTACATGCAAAATGCGTTTTTCAAGTTCCATTTTAAATAGAACAAAAACAAGAACGCGTTTGAAGTAGCAGTCAAATCCTGCATGCATTTTCTGGTAAGAGAATCATTTGCAGCCTTCCAAGTTTTTTTTTAACAAACAAGTTTATTGAGGTATTTTTTTGGCATTGTAAAGTTACAGCTAACAGAAATGTGCAAACATCAATATAAAACCATCAATATAAAACCACTACTTCAATCAAACCATACTGCACATGCCCGCTCCTCTCCCCTAGACGCTACCCGCCTATTTATCCCACCTACTCTACCCTAATCTCCCCCCTCCCCCCCTCTTCCTCGCTCCCCCCCCCCCCCCCTTTGCTGACGTTCACTCTCCCGCGAAGAAGTCGATCAATGTTTGCCAACTTCGGGCGAACCCCAGTATAGATCCCCTCAAGGCGAACTTAATTTTTTCCATACCCAGAAAACTTGACATGTCCGGAAGCCATAGTTCGGTCTTCGGGGGTTTTGAGTCCCTCGATGCCAGCAGTATCGGCCGCCGGGCTATTAGGGAAGCAAAGGCCAGAACATCTGCCTCTTTCTCCCCCTGGACTCCCGGGTCTTCCGAAACCCCGAAAATTGCCACCTCTGCACTCATCGCCACCCTTGTTTTCAGCACCCTGGACATGATCCCCGCAAATCCCTCCCAGTACCCCCTAAGCTTAGGACATGCCCAAAACATGTGAACATGGTTCGCTTGTCCTCCCGTGCTTCTAGCGCACTTGTCCTCTACCCCAAAGAATTTGCTCATCCGAGCTACCGTCATGTAGGCCCGGTGAACGACCTTAAATTGAATCAGGCCGAGCCTGGCACATGTTGCAGTTGAATTTACCCTACTCAGAGCTTCCGGCCACAGCCCGTCCTCCATCTCCCCGCCGCGCTCCTCCTCCCATTTGAGTTTCAGTTCCTCCGTCTGGGACTCTTCCCCCTTCATGAGCACCTTGTAGATATCCAAGGCTCTACCCTGTCCTCCTTCTCCTCTAGAGACTATTCTGTCCTGGATCCCTATTGGCGGGAGGCGTGGAAGGATGGGACCTGTTTGCGTACAAAGCCCCAGACAGGGGCACCCGCATCTGTAAGTACCTATAGTCATTTCCCCTTACCAACCCAAATTTCTCCTCCAAGCCCCTCAAACTCGCAAAGCTCCCCTCCGGGAACATATCACCTACCCTCCCCACCGCCATGTTCGAAACTCTCCATCCATGTTCCCGGGGGTGAATCGATGGTTATCACATATTGGAGCCCAAACAGACGCACCCACCCACCACTCACATGCCTCCTCCACTGGCCCCATATCCGCAGGGCCGCCCCCACTACCGGGCTGGTGGAGTACCTGGCCGGCGACAGCGGTAGAGGAGCCGTGACCAGGGCTGCCAAACTGGTGCCCCTGCACGAAGCCGCCTCCACTTGCTCCCAGATAGACCCCGTACCCACCATCCACTTCCTTATCATGGCTATGTTAGCCGCCCAGTAGTAATTGATCAGACTCGGCAATGCCAGTCCTCCCTCGCTGCGGCTCCTTTCAAGCATCGCCTTCTTCACCCGCGGGGATTCCCCCCCCCCCAGACAAAGCTCATGGTGATTTTGAAGAAGGACCATGGGATAGAGATCGGGAGGCACTGGAAGATGAACAGAAATCTAGGGAGGATTGTCATCTTTACAGTCTGCACCCTCCCCGCCAGTGACAGCGGGAGTGCATCCCATCTCCGAAACTCCCTCTTCATTTGTTCCACCACCCTAGTCAAATTTAACTTATGTAACCTGCCCCAGTCTCGTGCTACCTGTATCCCCAAGTACCGGAAACTTTCCCCAACCAGCCTAAATGGCAGCTCCTTCAGTCTATTCTCCTGGCCTCTTGCCTGCACTCCAAACATCTCACTCTTGGCCATATTTAATTTGTACCCTGAAAACCGGCCGAACTTCCTCAATGTTTCCAGTATATTTTCCATCCCAGCCAGTGGGTCCAACACGTACAGGAGCAGGTCGTCCGCATAGAGAGAGACCCTGTGCTCCACCCCTCCCCCCCTAGTCATTCCCTTCCACCCCTTCGCAGCTCTCAACACCATCGCCAACGGCTCTATGGCCAGCGTGAACAGCAACGGGGAGAGTGGGCACCCCTGTCTGGTCCCGCGTTGTAGTGTGAAATAATCTGACATTATCCTGTTCGTCCTAACGCTAGCTTTTGGGGCCTGGTACCAATTAACCAGTCCCTCCCCGAACCCAAACCGTCCAAGCACCTCCCACAAATAGCCCCACTCCAGCCGGTCGAAGGCCTTCGCAGCGTCCATTGCCACCACTACCTCCACCTCCTTGCCCGTCGGGGGCATCATGATCACATTAAACAATCTTCTCAAGTTAGCTGTCAGCTGCCTGCCTTTCACAAACCCTGTCTGATCGTCCCCAATCACCTCCGGTACGCAGTCCTCAATTCTAATCACCAGGACCTTGGCCAGGAGCTTGGCATCCACATTGATCAGGGAGATTGGCCTGTATGACCCGCAGGATTCCGGATCCTTGTCCCGCTTTAGTATCAGCGAGATGGTGGCTTGCGACATCGTCGGTGGCAGGATCCCTCTGTCCCTTGCCTCATTAAAAACCCTTGTCAGGACCGGTCCCACTATCTCCGAGAACTTCTTGTAAAACTCTGCTGGGTATCCATCTGGTCCCGGGGCTTTCCCCGACTGCATGGCCTTTAGGCCCCCCAACACCTCCTCCGCTCTAATCAGGGCCCCCAGCCCGTCCACTAGTCCCCTGCCTACTTTTGGGAAGGTTTGGGAAGGTTCCATCCAGGAACCTTTTCATCTCCTCTGGCTCTTCCGGGGGTTCTGATGTGTACAGCTTACTATAGAAGTCCCAAAATACCTTATTCAGTCCTGCCGGGTCCTCCACTCTGCTCCCTTCCCCATCAACCACTCTACTTATTTCCCTGGCCGCCTCCCTCTTCCTGAGTTGCTTCTGGCCTTCTCCCCATGCTCATACACCACTCCCCTTGCCTTCCTAAGTTGTTCCATGGCCCTACTCGTGGATAGCACCCCCAGTTCCGCCTGCAATCTCCATCTCTCCCTGAGTAGGTCCTCCCCCGGGGACCCCGCATGCTCCTTGTCTATCCGGTGAATTTCCCTAACCAATCTGTCCATTTCTGCTCTGTCCGCCCCGACCCCGTGAGCCCGAATTGAGATCAGCTCCCCTCTCACTACTGCCTTCAGCGCCTCCCACAGGGTCGCTGCTGAAACCTCCCCCGTATCGTTCACCTGCAAGTAATTTTGCATATACTTCCGAAGTCCCTCACATATCCCCTCCTCCGACAGCAATCCTACGTCTAACCTCCATTGCGGGCGTTGGTAATTCGGCCCCCCCGACCTGCAGGTCCACCCAGTGCGGGGCATGGTCCGAGATAGTGATTGCCGAGTATTCCGTATTCTTTACCTCCCCTACACAGTCCCTGCTCAAGATTTTAAAAAATCAATCCTAGAATATACTTTATGAACATGTGAATAAAACGAGTAGCCCCTTCCCGTCAGCTATCTGGCTCTCCATGGATCCACAGCCCCCATTTGCTCCATGAACCCTTTCAGCTCCCTTGCCATTGCTGGGAGTCTGCCCGTTCTGGGACATGACCGGTCCAGCCCCGGGTCAAGGACCGTATTAAAGTCCCCCCCCGCCCCCATTATCAACTTACGTGAGCCTAGGTCCGGGATCTTCCCCAGCACTCTTTTGATAAAGTCAACGTCGTCCCAGTTCGGCGCAGATATGTTCACCAGCACCACTCTCCTCCCCTCCAGCTTGCCCCTTACCATAAGGAATCTGCCCCCGCCGTCTGCGCCTACGCCCTCCGCCTCAAATTGAACCCGCTTATTGATCATAATTGCTACCCCCCTAGACTTAGAATCCAAGTCCGAGTGGAAGACCTGGCTGATTCAGCCCCTCCTTAGCCTAGTCTGGTCAGACACTTTCAGATGTGTCTCCTGCAACATAATTACGTCCGCCTTTAGAGCCCACAAGTGCGCAAACACACGTGCCCTTTTAACTGGCCCATTTAGTCCCCTGACATTCCCCCCCCCCCCCCGCCGGACAGCCATAACCTTTCTTGGGCCCGCCCCCGGCCCTTGCGCCGTGCCATTCCTGACTCGCCTCTTGGCTGCCTCCACCCCCGACCTCCTTTCCATTACCTACTTCAGATCCCCCACGTCGGCAAAATAACACCCCCCCCTCCCCCCCTAGCAACATCCCCCGATAACCCCACCCCTGCCATTCACTGGCTGTATTCTCCCCCCCCCACCTGACTCCCTTGACTAGCCAATCTGCTAGCCCGGTGACTCATCGCTCCGGCGCCCCCTTGTCTCACTCCCATTGTTTCCCTGACCTCATCTCCCCACTCCCCAGCACACCATCCCCCACTCTGACCCACTGGAGCAGTCTCACTAAGATGGGAAAGATCAAACAAGATGTGAACATCAACCAGCAACGCGAGGCTGCTCCAGGTACAATACAGGTCCAGCTGTGTACACAGAAAAGTGTTAACCCACGTCCCTTTCTGAGCACCAAAAAGAAAAAAAAAGAAGAAATATATAACACCGCAATACAAGGAAAAAGACCATTTGAGGGGGGGGGAGGGATACCCTCCCCCCACATCCTCCACAGGCAAAAACTGCCCACAAAAAAATACACATGGCACCTTTACAGCAGTAAACATTCGACCTGCAGTCCAGGCACAGTAGGCGTACCTTCAACCAGTAATTCTCGGACCCTAGCTTGCGTCCGTGGGACCTTTTTTCGAGACCAGCCCCTGATCCCTCACAAAGTCCATCGCTTCTTCGGGCTCAGAGAAGTCGTGGTGTTGGCCCTGATGCGTAACCCAAAGACGGGCCGGGAAGAGCAGACCAAACTTCACGTGCTTTTTGAACAACACCTCCTTAACTTGTTTAAAGGCTGCTCGCCGCCTGGCCACCTCGTGGCTTAGGTCCTGGTAAATGCGAAGGACTCTGTTATTCCACGTGCTGCTCTTAGCGCTCTTTGCCCACTGCAGCACCCGCTCCTTCTCCACAAACCTGTGGAACCTAATCACCATCGGACGCACCTGTCTCGCCTGTACTCTGTGTGCCCCCTCCAGCTCCGGTGGTCGCGGACAGGCTTCAGCCCCCATCAGCTGCATCAACAGGTCCGCCACGAACGCTGTGGCATCAGCTTCCTCCGCCCCCTCCGGGAGGCCGATGATCCTCAGATTTTGTCTGCGGGCTCTATTTTCCAGCTCCTCTACTCTGTCCAGCAGTCTTCTCTGTCTCTCCTTCAACCCGCCGCCTTCCAGCACAGCAATCGTCTGCGCGTCCGCCTGCTCCTCCACCGCCTCCCCCAGCTCCTTACCTATTTCATCCTGGGCATCCAATCTCTGGTTCAGCTGATCCACTGCCTTCTGAAGTGGGTCCAAGTTATCCCGCTTCAACGACTCAAAACTGCTTTTTATCACCTGCAGCATGTTTTCCAGCGCCTGCTGGATCGCCGGGTCCGAGGTCCGCCATCTTTGCTCCCGGGTCAGCTTCCCCTGCACCTTGCCTTTGCCCCTTCCTCTCCCGTTTGCGCTGCTTTCTGCTCTCCCGCGGTTCCATGCAGCTCTGCCCGTTCCTCAGCACCTCCGTGGCCGTCTTTCCAGCGCTCAGCGGTCCCGCAAAACCGGGGAACCAGGTCCTCAAATCCCGCCGGAGTGAGAGCCCCCCAATGTGCGGCTCACTCACTCATCGCCGCCACCGGAAGTCCCGCCTTCCAAGTTTTAAAAAAGTAATTTTTAAATTGTGCCTTCAGACTTCTGAAATTTGAAGTTAGTTTCAAAGGAGATTACGTGCAGTTAAATTGAAGCCAAAATTGGAAGTCTAAAAGTTTGCTTTTTCATTAAACATAGTTTCCATAAAGCTGGATTGACACACAGATATAATCAAATATGGATTTGTAGCTTTAAACTATCTTAGTGAAATCCTGTGTAGCACTTATATATTATACAAGGTGGTGACAGTACTTTTTTCTGGTTTTATGCATAGTGGTTGGCAGCCAATATACTATATATATGAGAATGACCATGGAATTATTAATTTTGCATTTTTCCCCAAACGTGATGATTGATTTATATTATGTCCTCACTGCTGTATAATTTCAGTGTTTGAGCGTTACAATCTATGACAGACAAAGCACCCAGGATTGCCAATGATGGAGGAATGAATGTCTTCTTCATTTTTGCAAATTTTCAATGATTTTTGATTGCAGCAGCTGATTGTCCCTAGCTCCTTATAATTGGTAGATATGGGATTATACGCATCATGGTCCATTAGGAGGAAATCATTTGTATGCTTAAAATAATCTTCATACATGTGCTTAAATCCCAGCATGTCATTGGCATTTGCATTCTCTTAAATCAGGAGCACACAGTAAGTCTGGTTGAGGGCTGCAGTTTGATGCAGTGATTTGCTCAAGGACCATTCAATTACCTCTCCCATTTCATCTCCTGTGGCCTTTGTGTCTGGCACACCTTACTCAACCAAGTGGGTGGATGGAGGCGTGCGCAAAAAGATGCACCTCACCAACAGGCTTCCTGCAATAATGATTCCTTAAATGTATTTCCCATTCTCCAGCCCCAGTCTCAAAGACGAGTGCGTGACTGGATTTAAGAAACAGTGACCTACAGAACTTCCAATCTCGCGTGCCTTTATGGAGAACAACTAAAATGGCAGCATGAAAAACTATGGAGCTGCTTGTTCCGAGAGCACGTTCCGGCAATCCAGCCTTCTGGAGTTAAGTCTCCAGCCTATTTTCTTGGGTGAGTAAAATATTTGATACAAAAGTTTCAAAACCATAAACAAAGCAAAGAATGTCTGATGGAGGTTCCATTTATTTATTTATTTTTTAAAAATATGTTTATTAAGAATTTTTCAACAAAAATTTTCAACCATTCAAACCCCCCCCCCCCCGGTAACAAAAAAGAAAAGAAAAGTTGCATAGCAAGACATAAACATACCAATTCAACATAATACAGAACTTTGTACAATGGGTTCCTCCCGCACATATCGACTTTCCCATATGTTTATGTATTTCCTTACTCAAGCGCCCCTAGAAGAAAAAACCTTCCTTCCCCCCCCTGGTTGCTGCTGCTGCTGACCAACCTCCATCTAACGCTCCGCGAGATAGTCTAGGAACGGTTGCCACCGCCTGAAGAACCCCTGCGCAGACCCTCTCAAGGCAAACTTTATCCTCTCCAACTTGATGAACCCTGCCATGTCATTTATCCAGGCTTCCACACTGGGGGGCTTCGCATCTTTCCACAATAGCAAGATCCTCCGCCGGGCTACCAGGGACGAAAAGGCCAGGATACCGGCCTCTTTCGCCTCCTGCACTCCCGGCTCGTCCATCACTCCAAATAGTGCTAGTCCCCAACTTGGCTTGACCTGGGCTCTCACCACCTTAGATAAAGTCCTCGCAACACCCCTCCAGAACCCATCCAGTGCCGGGCACGACCAGAACATATGGGCGTGGTTCGCCGGGCTTCCTGAGTTCCTCGCGCATCTGTCCTCCACCCCAAAGAACCTACTCAGCCTCGCCCCTGTCATATGCGCTCTGTGAATAACCTTAAACTGTATCAAGCTAAGCCTGGCACACGAGGAAGCGGAATTAACCCAACTTAGGGCATCAGCCCACAGACCCTCTTCAATCTCCCCCCCAACTCCTCCTCCCATTTGCCCTTCAGCTCCTCTACCAAAGCCTCCTCCTCTTCTTTCATCTCCTGGTATATCGCCGACACCTTGCCCTCTCCGACCCATACACCCGAAATCACCCTGTCCTGAATCCCCTGGGCTGGGAGCAATGGGAATTCCCTCACCTGTCGCCTCACAAACGCCCTCACTTGCATGTACCTGAAAGCGTTTCCCGGGTGTAGCCCAAATTTCTCCTCCAGCGCCCCTAGACTCGCAAACGTCCCATCGATGAACAGGTCCCCCATTCTTCTAATCCCTGCCCGATGCCAGCTCTGAAACCCCCCGTCCATCCTTCCTGGGACAAACCGATGGTTATCTCTGATCGGGGACCACACCGAGGCTCCCATCGCACCCTTGTGTCGTCTCCACTGGCCCCAGATCTTTAGTGTTGCCGCCACCACCGGGCTCGTGGTGTACCTTGTCGGCGAGAGCGGCAGCGGTGCCGTCACCAGCGCCCCCAGGCTCGTTTCTTTGCAGGACGCCATCTCCAACCTCTTCCATTCCGCCCCCTCTCCCTCCATCACCCACTTACGGATCATCGCCACGTTGGCTGCCCAGTAGTAGCCACACAGATTCGGCAACGTCAGCCCTCTACCTCTGCTACGCTCCAGAAACCCCCTCCTTACCCTCGGGGTCTTGTTCGCCCACACAAAACCCATAATGCTCCTGCCTACCCTCTTAAAAAAGGCCTTGGTGATCACAATTGGAAGGCACTGGAACACAAAAAGAAACCTAGGGAGGACCATCATTTTAATCGGCTGTACTCTGCCCGCTAGCGAGAGTGGCAACACATCCCATCGTTTGAAGTCCTCCTCCATCTGCTCCACCAGCCGCGTCAAATTAAGTTTATGCAGGGCCTCCCAACTCCTAGCTATTTGGATCCCCAAGTACCGAAAGCTCCTTTCCGCCCTCCTCAATGGTAGATCGTCTATCCCTCTTCCCTGGTCCCCTGGATGCACCACGAAGAGCTCACTTTTCCTTACATTGAGCTTATAGCTCGAGAAGTCCCCAAACTCCCTTAGGATCTGCATGACCTCCACCATCCCCTCCACTGGATCCGCCACATACAGCAACAGGTCATCTGCATACAGCGACACTCGATGCTCCTCGCCCCCTCGGACCACCCCCCTCCATTTCCTGGACTCCCTTAATGCCATGGCCAAAGGTTCAATTGCTAATGCAAACAACAGGGGGGGGACAGGGGGCACCCCTGCCTCGTCCCTCGATACAGCCGAAAGTATTCCGACCTCCACCGATTCGTAACCACACTCGCCACCGGGGCTCTATATAGGAGCTTAACCCAACTGATAAACCCCTCCCCAAACCCAAACCTCCGCAACACTTCACAGAGATACATCCACTCTACTCGGTCAAAGGCCTTTTCCGCGTCCAAAGCTGCCACTATCTCCGCCTCTCCCTCCACCGATGGCATCATTATCACGTTTGGGAGCCTCCGCACATTGGTGTTTAGCTGCCTGCCCTTTACAAATCCCGTCTGGTCCTCGTGAATCACCCCCGGGACACAGTCCTCGATCCTCGTAGCCAGCACTTTTGCCAGCAACTTAGCATCCACGTTAAGGAGCGAAATCGGCCCATACGACCCACATTGCAGTGGGTCCTTCTCCCGCTTCAGGATCAAAGAGATCATCGCCTCAGACATTGTCGGGGGCAGGGTCCCCCCTCCCTTGCCTCATTGAAAGTCCTCACCAGCAACGGGGCTAACAGGTCTACGTACTTCCTATAGAACTGAACCGGGAACCCATCCGGTCCCGGGGCCTTTCCCGCCTGCATGCTCCCCAGTCCTTTAATCAGCTCCTCCAACCCAATTGGCACCCCCAAACCAGCCACCTCCTGCTCCTCCACCCTCGGGAACCTCAGTTGGTCCAAAAATCGTCGCATCCCCTCTTCCCCCGCTGGGGGCTGGGATCTGTACAGCTCATAGAAGGCCTTAAATGCCTCATTTACTTTCACCGCACTCCGCACCGTAGTTCCCCTTCCATCCTTGACTCCACCTATCTCCCTCGCTGCCATCCTCTTGCGGAGCTGATGAGCCAGCATCTTGCTCGCCTTCTACCCATACTCATACGTCGCCCCCTGTGCTTTCCTCCACTGTGCCTCTGCCTTCCCTGTGTTCAACAGGTCGAACTCCGTCTGGAGACTTCGCCTCTCCCTGAGTAGTCCCTCTTCAGGGGCCTCTGCGTATCTCCTGTCCACCCTTAAAATCTCCCACACTAACCTCTCCCTTTCCCTGTCCTCTCTCTTCTCCCGGTGAGCCCTGATGGAGATTAACTCTCCCCTGACCACCGCCTTCAGCGCCTCCCATACTACCCCCACCTGCACCTCTCCGTTGTCGTTGGCCTCCAAATACCTTTCAAACAGGGGCTGTTTAGCACAGGGCAAAATCGCTGGCTTTGAAAGCAGACCAAGGCAGGCCAGCAGCACGGTTCGATACCCGTAACAGCCTCCCCGAACAGGCGCCGGAATGTGGCGACTAGGGGCTTTTCACAGTAACTTCATTTGAAGCCTACTTGTGACAATAAACGATTTTCATTCATTCATTCATGCACCCCCACACCCTCCTGCACACCTCCTCATCTGCCAGTAGTCCCACATCCAAACGCCACAACGGGCATTGGTCCCTCTCCTCTCCCAACTCCAGTTCCACCCAGTGCGGGGCGTGGTCTGAGATGGCTATGGCCGAATATTCCGTTCCCTCCACTTTCGGGATCAGCGCCCTGCTCAGAACAAAAAAATCTATCCGGGAGTAGGCTTTGTGTACGTGGGAGAAAAAAGAAAATTCTCTGGCCAGAGGCCTGGCAAATCTCCACAGATCCACTCCCCCCATCTGGTCCATAAACCCCCTAAGCACCTTGGCCGCAGCTGGCCTCTTTCCGGTCCTAGATCTGGAACGATCTATTGCTGGGTCCAACACCGTGTTAAAATCCCCCCCCCATTATCAAGCTTCCTACCTCCAGGTCCGGTATGCGCCCCAACATACGCTTCATAAATCCAGCATCGTCCCAGTTCGGGGTGTATACATTTACCAATACCCCCACATCCCCTGCAACCTACCGCTCACCATCATGTATCGACCTCCATTGTCCACTACTATGTTCTTGGCCTCAAACGACACCCGCTTCCCCACCAGTATTGCCACCCCTCTATTCTTCGCATCCAGCCCCGAATGGAACACCTGCCCTACCCATCCCTTTCTTAACCTGACCGGATCTGCCACCTTCAGATGTGTCTCCAGAAGCATGACCACGTCTGCCTTCAGTCCCTTTAAGTGCGCGAACACTCGGGCCTTCTTAACCGGCCCATTCAGGCCCCATACATTCCACGGTATCAGCCGGATTGGGCCCCCCCCCCCCGACTAGCCATCTCCTGTCTTAGGCCAGTCCCGTGCCCACGCCTCCCGCACCCTCCTGTCCCCCAGATGGGGAACCCCTGCCCCGACCACCTCTTCCGTTTTCAGTTCCCCCTCGGCCAATGCAGCTGCAACCCTATTTCCCCCCCCTCCCCCCGCTAGATCCAAATCTAGCTCTTTTGCTCCCCCCATAACACTTCCGTAAGTCAGCTGACACCTGCTGACCCCGGCTTCCCCCCCGCCTTCCCGTTGACCCCCCGTGTGGAAATCCCCCCTCCTCCTTGCGCTCCTTCATCCCCCCCTCCGCCCTGCCCTAACGCGGGAAAAAGCCCGCGCTTTCCTGAGCTAGCCCCGCCCCCTGTGGCGCAGCTCCTGTTGCGGCCTTATCCCAATTCCCCCATCCCCGGGCCTCCCCTCCCTCCAGCACCGGCGCCCACATTCCCCACAGTCTCCCCATCAAATCTCTTCCCACATCCCCATCCATCGCCCCACCCGTGGAACATTCCTTACGCATAGTAAAAACCCTGTATACAATCAACAACCCCCCCACAACCACAGACCCTCAGTTTGAGTCCAATTTTTCCGTTTGGATAAAGGTCCAAGCCTCTTCAGGCGTTTCAAAGTAGTGGTGTCGATCCTGAAATGTGACCCACAGTCGCGCTGGCTGCAGCATTCCGAATCTCACCCTCTTCCTATGCAGCACTGCCTTGGCCCGATTAAAACCAGCTCTCTTCTTTGCCACCTTCGCGCTCCAGTCCTGGTAGACTCGGATCACCGCATTCTCCCATCTACTGCTCCGCTCCTTCTTGGCCTATCTCAGGACACACTCTCTGTCTGCGAAACGATGAAACCTCGCCACTATCGCCCTTGGTGGCTCACCAGCCTTGGGTCTCCTCGCCAGGACCTGGTGAGCCCCATCTAGCTCCAGGGGACTCGGAGAGGCCTCCGCACCCATCAGCGAATCGAGCACCGTGCTCACATACGCCACGGCATCGGTCCCCTCCTTCAGGGAGACCCAGAATCCGAAGATTCTTCCTCCTCGACCTGTTCTCCAGGTCCTCGAATCTTTCGGCCCACCTCTTGTGCAGCACCTCGTGCGCCTCCATCTTCACCTCCAGGCCCAAGATCCCGTCCTCGTTCTCGGTGGTTTTTACCCTCACCTCTCGGATCTCTACCTCTTGGGCCTTCTGGGTCTCCTTCAGCCCCTCTATCGCCGTCAGCAGTGGCGCCAGCACCTTTTTTTTAAGCTCCTCCACGCAGCGCCTGAGAAACTCCTGCTGGTCCGGCCCTCCGCCATCTTGTTTTTTCTCCCTCGTTTCTGTCGCTGCTCCAAAGCCGCTTTTTTTCCCGCTCCACTTCTGGTCCCCTCCATACAATATGGAAGGGGGACCTTGCTCTCACCTTCCCACACGGGAAGTGGTCGAAAAATTTCCGTTGCGGCTCCTCTGGAGAGCCCAAAAGTCCGTTCTAGCGGGAGCCGCCGAAATCTGCAGCTTAGCTCCGCATCGCCGCAACCGGAAGTCTCCATTTATTTATGTTTTAAATTATTTCTATCGCTGTGCACCAAGTACAACTTCCACAATAGCAGCAGATCCTTTAAGTAACTGATGCTATCTTTCCATTCCCACAGTAGGTCATAGACCAGAACCACAAATCATTTCTCTCTCCACGGTTGCAGTCCGACCTGCAGAGCATTCCCAAATTTCTGCTTTTATTTCAGGTTTCCGGAATCTGTAATATTTTATTTTTGCTACTTTTCAGAAATGTGGTAATTTACAGGGAGACAATATCTACATTACTCCAGGCAACATTGCCGGGAGTGTCTTTCACAACCGTAAGATGTCCTAAAGTGTTTACAGCCAATGATGCGCTTCTGAAATGTAATCATTTAAAAAATGTTTTCTTTTATAAATTTAGAGTATCCAATTCATTTTTTCCAATTAAGGGGCAATTTAGCGCGGCCAATCCACCTATCCTGCACATCTTTGGGTTGTGGGGGCGAAACCCACGCAAACACGGGGAGAATGTGCAAACACCACACGGACAGTGACCCAGAGCCGGGATCGAACCTGGGACCTCGGCGCCGTGAGGCAACTGTGCTAACGACTTGCGCCACCGTGCTGCCGTCCTTGAAATGCAATCATGACTGTAATGCAGGAAATGTGCCCAAGTGGGTAGCAACCTGCCTCCGAGCTCTGAGCCAAAAATGTTGGGTTCAAGTCCCAGTCCAGGGCTCGATGGCCAACAAATGCGCATTTGTAACAGGGCCAAACAGGTATCAACTTGTAAATCCTTCAAATGTACAGCAAAGGCAAGCAGTAAGATTTTTTATTTTATTTATTATTGTCACATGTATTAGTATAGTGAAAAGTATTGTTTCTTGCAAGAACGAGAGATTCCTGCCAGCCATCTGGTGGAGAGAGATTGGAGCATCTACCATCACTATCTTTAGCTGCTATAAAAGCTGTTGGCTCAGTTGGCTGGACAGCCGGTGTGGATCAGATTGGCGCCAATAGCACAACGTTTGATCTCCTTTCCAGATGGGGATGATTCAGGACCTGTCCCCTTGTGATGCTGTGGACTGGTCGTGTCTTCGGGCAAATAACTCAAGTAGAAGATGAAGAAGTATACAGTGCAACATATTGTAGTTAATTGTTGATTCCATTTTACGCTACACCATTGACAGCATGCAAAAAAATTGAGATTTTGGGTAATTGGCGATTTGGTCTATTTATAGAAACTCTCTTCTTGACCATGAGCAAAATTTAAAAGCATTTGGGGAAAGCTGTAACATTAATACTTGCAGTGGGATTGAGTGTTGCAGGAAACATTGGACTGAGGGGTCATTAGAGACCCCTACAGTCTCTGATATTGAGCAATCATAACAACATAATGCTGTCAGATTATGATGGGGTTTATTGGCTACTTGGAAGACCATATAGGGTCTTCCTCAATAATGTGGATATCACAGAGCAGCTATTTTGGTACATGCGCATTGGCCAAAGTAACAAAACCAGTATGTGCTCAATGTTGCTTCCCCAGTGCAGGCTTGAGAAGTGGAGCAGCTACACACCGCACAGTTATCTTGTTCTCGAGACCCAAGTTGTAGAAACAGCACAAAGCTCTCAAAGTCATTACCCAAGTCCAACAAATATATTCCTCTTTTTCTCTCCAGCCTTGGTGGCAGTCAGCACAAAAGACCTTGCTTTGTTTTAGTAGGGCATGATGTACTAGATTGTTTTCGTTGAACCGTTCTGTGCACAAATCATCTACCATGCTTGCCTACAAAACCACAGGGGCTATACTTCAAAAATAATTAGTTATGACGTACTCTAAGATATCGGGAGACACGGTAAGACACTGTGTGGGTTCAAATTCTTTCGTTTCTTCTTTAAGTTTACTGGAGCCATCCAATGCATACCGTGTACTTTTAAATTAGAAAAAACAAGCACCATTCAATTTCTTTATTGCCTTCTCTGATTGCTGGTTTCTCACAACGGAAATCCAAGTAACCTTATCATAGGCTAGATTTTGGTGCAGCAGGGCATTTAATATTGTCTGCCATTAGTTACGCTTGCCCACA
The DNA here is from genome assembly GCF_047496885.1 of Scyliorhinus torazame. NCBI lineage: Eukaryota > Metazoa > Chordata > Chondrichthyes > Carcharhiniformes > Scyliorhinidae > Scyliorhinus > Scyliorhinus torazame. The sequence goes on along the minus strand of NC_092728.1, from coordinate 93,563,872 downwards.
CGCATGTTTAAGTTTTTTAATTTGTGTGGCAAGTTACTTAAAGGACAAGCTGATAAGACAAAGTTTTTGGGGGAAAAGGGCAACTGGGATCAGGGTGAACAGTGCAAGAAACTGCATCCCCTTAACCAACGAGACTGAAGAACTGTGCAATAAACAGCACAAGGACGGAGAACAAAGTGTTTATTAGAGTCTGTGAATTCAATGTCAAATCAGGTACAGAAAAAGAAAGAGAGAAAGAGAGGGGAGGGGGGAGATCTCCACCTTTGAGAGTTAATTTTTAATGCCAGGGGATTGGCAGAAATTAACACATCACACTACTAGAAGTGAAATGATCCTAACTTTGTGTGGCAACTATATGCTATTCAGTGAATTTCAATGGTGAGGCAGACAGCAATCTTTGAACCATACCTGAATTTGCTGTGCCATTTGCATGTAAGTAACAGACTCCCTTTAGTTGTGTGATTTTTTTTTTTACAACAAAATCAGGGCTCCTGTGCGATGTAACGAGCGGTGTGCCACAGGGATAAGTGTTGGAGCTTCAACTTTTTACAATTTATATAAATGACTTGACTAAAGGGTCAGAAATTATGATTGCTAAATTTGCTGATGATATAAAGATAGGTAGGAAAGTAAGTTATGGGGAGGATATAGAGGTTACAAGGGGACATGGATAGGTTAAGCCAGTGGGCAAAGATGTGTAAAATAGAGTAGTGTGTGGGGAAAATGCTAAATTGTCGATTTTGGCAGAAAGAATAAAAAGGCATATTATTTAAATGGTGAGAGATTGCAGAGCTCTGAGATTCAGAGAGATCTGGGTGTCCAATGCATGAATCACAAAAGGCTCGTATGCAGGTACAGCAAGTAATTAAGAAAGCTAATAGAATGTTATCAATTATTGCGAAAATTATAAAAAAGTGGAGAGGTTATCCTTCAGTTAAAGAGGACACTGGTGTGACCACATTTGGAGTACTGTGTTCAGTATTGGTCTCCTTATTTAAGGATGTAGAATCTCCACAGCACAGAAGGCCCATCAATTCTGCACTGACCTTCAGAAAGAGTATCCTACCCAGGCCCATTGCCCTATCCCGTAACTCACCTAACCTTTGGACAGTGAGGGGCAATTTAGCATTGCCCATCCACCTCACCTGCACATTTTTGGACTGTGGGAGGAAACCGGAGCACCCGGAGGAAACCCACTCAGACACGGGGAGAAAGTACAAACTCCACAGAGACAGTCACCTGAGGTCAGAATCGAACCCGAGTCCCTGGTAATGTGAATCAGCAGTGCTAACCACTGTGTCATGGTGCCACCCAAATGTAAATGCATTAGCAGTTTAGAGAAAGTTTACTAAACTAATACCAGAATGTGCAGGTTGTCTTCAGAGGAGAGATTGGGCAGACTAGTCTTGTATCTGCTGGAGTTTAGAAGAGTAACGGTGACTTGATTGAAGCACATGTGATCCCAAGGGGTCTTGACATGGTGGATGTGGCGAGGATGTTTCCTCTTGTGGGAGAATCTAAAACTAGGGCTCACTGTTTAAAAATAAGGGGTTGCCCATTTAAGAAAGATCAGAAGAATTATTAACCTTTCGGGATAGTAGTGATTCTTTGGGACTCACTTCCTCAAAAGACAGTGAAACAAAGTATTTGAATATTTTCAAGGCAGTGCACCCTGATATGTCTGCCTAGACTGACATTATCAAGTTCATAGTTTGAGAATATTTGACTCATTAGCTTTGTTGAGTTTGTGATAACTCAGATGACTGACTTTGCCAAAACAAAAGACAGATAACGGTTAAAAAACCAAATGATTAAGACTATATTAACTATTCACTACTTCAGGAGGTCCTTTGAATCTCATGGGTTGATCCTAATGTTATTGATAACTCATACTTTGCCATTTTCTGTCAATCAAGTTGATAATTACAATTACATCCTGTGGATTTTAACTCTTTTCTGACTCATTTCAAATAGAGATGATTAAAGATGAGGAATAACAGATTCAATTATTGTTGGGAATTGATCACATAGCAGGCTTATGAAGGCTGCAAATTTGAAACTTCCAACAATTACAGGAAACTTTCTCTGTGCTACATTTTCTCTGCGCTCTACAAGTTAATTGAGCAGATGCTATCACAGAGGTAATAATGCTGTTCAAAGCTATTACAATAATTGTACACTCCCTCGATGGATGACATAGATGCAACTTTAATTGTCAAACCCATGCACTGGAGACAAGTAAGCTCCTATTGTAAAACCCCTGTGATTGAGAATGCAATTACAATTCAGCATTTCACATTGAATTAATTTGGAGCTCGAGTAAAGTGACAGACCGTGACGGAAAGAACAGGCCTAACATTAGCCATCCAGATTACAGAAATAGTCATCTCCACTTTGTTTAGTGATGTGTTTCAGATAACAACTGATTTCATTGATCACATGACATTTACCACCATTTAAACACAAGTTTTAAACTCAATATACAATTCAGTTTTGATTGAAGTAATGTAGAGATATTAAGGGTGTTCAGTTATTGATTCCAGTTACGGTTCTGATTGGAAGCTCCCGTCTGTTTATAGTGAAACTAATTTCAGCTGAGTAAATGTAGACTGGAATCAGAGTGACACAAAATGGATAAGGTGAATACCCCTAGTAAATGAAAGTTATTTTTATACTGTTGTCTATGCCTCGAGGGGGCTAACTGGGTTGGTCTTCCATATTCACCTTTCTAATATTTCTCTATACTTGCTGTGTGGAAGAGTAATGTTATGTCATGGCATCTCTTCATAGTAAACAGCAGTTGTGTGCATGGTGGCGTTGCGCTTGGATAGTAGCTATTGCTGAAGCAGTCCACTTATTGGCCCCAAGAAGGCAGCTAGTCAATGTGGTGTTCTTTGTGTTGCTTATTTAGAGTGGTTGGCGTAGCGTTCCACAAAGCCCACATATAAACAAAACTATGATTTTATTTACACTACTAAACTGAGTTTCGACACTCAGTCCTTTTAGAATACAGAATTGATCAATAACATCTAACGACATTCATCTACTGCTAATCTCAGTAACTGGTATAAACTATAATCTAACTACTCGCACTAACTGCTCTTATGACCTTCACTAACTGTCTCCTGCAGACACTCCTCCCCCAAGGTCCAGCTTAATATAGCATCTGCAGCTTCCTCTAGTGGCTATTCATGGTACTACATTAACCCTTGTAATGCTGATAGTTATGATAATACCACAGTCAGGAAGATCCAATTTTTAAAAAATCCTCCTGTCCACTTGTCTAAAAAATCTGATGGGTTTATTTTCAGGTAACTGTTGACTATGCAAGACCAATGCGAGCTTGTGGCTCAGGAATGACAAAAGCAACATTCATGTACGTGTTGCATTGAGTAATTTTAAATTATCCGAGGTGTACAAAGTTGGCTTTAAAATAACTGTTAAGAAGTGGTTTGAGGTCAATTTTTTTCACACTTTATAAACTTTCAATGTATTCAATCTATTCTTAATTCGAGGCTGGTTAATTCAAGCTCTACCTTTACATTGAATTAACTAACAAATCAAATGGCAGCGACTGCACAATTCAATTATTTTGTGCAGGGACGAGGCTTCCTGTTCGGCACGTCGGTGAAGGTTGCATGTTTGGTGGCTCCTGCCAGAGTCCTTGTTTTTTGGCCCTTTGCATCCAGTTTCTGGGGAGAGTTTTATATCAACATTTGTGGGAAAATCTAAGGCAACTAAAGGAGGCTTCAGTAGCATGCTCTTTCCAAGGGCCGGTGCAGACTCGACAGACTGAATGGCCTTCTTCGACACTGCTGGGATTCTACTTTATGTTGAAATACCAGAAAAAGAATCCAGGGACAAAGAGGGCGAACAAAATTCTGCCGGTGAGTTTGGTGGGGAGTTCAGTGGGAGGAGCGATGGCAGGAGTGAGCTCGCTGATTGGGGCTGTGCCCATTATAGTGGAAAAGCTGGCCGAGGTGATGTTAAGGCAGTTTGAGTGGCTGTTTTTGAAAAACTTCGATAATCGAGGGGGGTCACACACAACTCCAGAGACTATTATTTTGAGCAGGTGGAGGAGGGGGAGGCGTTGCTGAAAGCTGAGGGACAAACTGAATTGAGTTTGGACTTCAATGGTGTTAGGTTTTGTTCTCTTTAACTTTTATTTCTCTTTCTGTATTGCTGTTTTTTTTCTCTTTAGTTGTTCCTTTTTTAAGGGGCGATTTTTAGGGATGGTTTGGGGACATGTCGGTTGGGATTTGTTGCTTTTGGGTTTGTGGGTTTATCGTGGGCCTTGGTGTTTTTTCTATGTGGTGAACGGAGTGGTGGGGGGGGCGGGGGGGGAGTGAGGAGGGCTCTGGCAGGGGCTGCCGTGCCAGCAGACACAAGTTGGTGGTGAATAGGAACAAGGTGGGGGGAAAGCCAAAGTCAGCGGAACCTGTATGGACAGGATTCAATGGGCCTGGGAGGTGTGAATGGTGGAGGGATGGGACGATACCGGGAGAGGTGGTTTTTAGAGGAAGTGGCTGGGGGATCTCTGGGAAGTGGGGAAGGGGGGGGGGGGGAGAGAGGAGGTGGCTAACGGTGACTAGATGGAGAAGATGGTGGCGGACCAGTGAGGCATAGGTGATTTGGAGGGGAGGTTGGTGGTGCTGGTTAGCATATACTCCCCGAATTGGAACGATGTAGGATTCATGAAGAAGCTTCTGGGGCACAATACTTTGAAGTATATATAAACACAAAATAACAGAATCCGATGCATGTCAAATCAGATCAGTTGCTCCTGTATGGATTTGGGATCTTGGAAGAGTGCTCTCCAAGATCATTAAATAATTTTACACAGGAAAATTTCCAAAACTGTATAAAAATTCTGTTTTTGTAATTACCCTATCAAAGATAACATACATGCTCAAGCAAACAATTCATGTTCCGGCAATGAACACGTTCAAATTCCATTCTGAGTTCCTTCACATTTCTCTGCAGTCATAAAGGTGAAAGCAGAGATTAGTAACCGGTCATTTAACAAAGTGTGTTAAAGCAGGAACTTGTTTATGCCAATGTGTGTCTGAATCATCTTTACCCAAACTGAATGTAGACAAGTGCCTAGAGTGATCAGCTTTTAACTCTTTTCCACTTGGAATTTTCAAGTACAATTACCAAATTCAATAAAACCAGACGAGCAGTTGTTCCTCAATTACTTTGTGAAACTTGGGTCAAATACTGGAGTCTATGGAGTTAGTTTATCCGAATTCCAAGTTCGGAAGGGGAAACTGGCCAATAAGCTTACAACTACTATTCAACGTGCAGATGTTGGGCAATGACACAACTGTGATGCTGTTGTGCTTAAATAGCGTGCCAATATTTACTCACTACCAAAACTCTCTCACAACTAATGTGGAGGTATTTTAATGGTGCAGAATGTTGATGGAACCATGCACAACAATAACTCTCCCTTCCTTTATTGAAAATGTTCAACATTTGCATCAAGTGGAATTTTGAAAAGAGTCAACAAGCTGACTTTGGGACGGTGGTAGGAGAAACACTCTGAAGTTGCATCATACAGTTGATGGAGACCATCCTGCTATTTTATGTGGTAATAATTCCACAAAGTGTTGCAGGAAGCAGTTACCAATAATGTATTATGCTCTGTGATTTTTTATTGGGAGACAAAACATCCTGAAATACTGTTTATCGCAGTGAGTTACCGGAGGAAAACTCCTTTAAAAATTACCATGTCAAACTAGCTATCTTGCCCGATTCCTCCCTAACATCTGCTGTGCCCATTTCGCCACGCTTCCCTTTTTATTTTGGGAAGTGCCATGGGACTATTTTGTACTTTGATGGTTCTATACAAGTACATGCTGTTGTTAAATAATGCACAATAATGCTAGATTAAAACCATCCAGAAAAAAAAATAATCAAACATGTGGTGTTGTCCCTGACAGTTTCAGCTGGCTATGAGCTAAAAGCACATCATGCTAAGAAATGCTGTTAGGGTTTCTGGGCATAAAAGAACAAAGGAAAAATCTACAGAATTAGAGTGAACATGCTATTATAAAAGCATGACCACATTGTTCTAAAAGGTATTGCAGTATAATTAACGATGTTGAAACATTACATTGATTTTTCACACTGGACAAGGTTTAATATTGCTTTTCTATACATTGTTATCCAGCATTCTATGCTCTCTACAAAGCTTGTAAAAAAGTTCTGCAATGTGCTGTGAAGAGCAGGATTGTCAGGATTATACTATTTTCCAATGTGCAGTATTAATGGTGAGTACACAACCCACAGACCAGAAAAAAAACATTCACTGTATTTAAATAACTCAACACCCATGGTATTGGGTATGAAATTTCAATGAAAACTGAAATCTTTATTCAATAATTTTGCATAGCTTCTTGGTTCTTAAAACAATTCCAAGGAAATAACACTCAAATTTATTTTAACATTAAATGGAACGCAAATACTTAAAAAAATAAAAAACAAGTTTTTAAATTAAAATTTGAATGGAGGATGCTACCGTTGATGTCATTTTACCACAGTAAAAAATATAGGTAGGCTCCATCAACTGACTTAATGCTGGCAGCACGGTAGCGCAGTGGTTAGCATTGCTGCCTCACGGTGTTGAGGTCCCAGGTTCGATCCCGGCTCTGGGTGTCCGTCTGGAGTTTGCACATTCTCCCCGTGTTTGCGTGGGTTTCGCCCCCATAACCAAAAGATGTGCAGGTGAGGTGGATTAGCCACGCTAAATTGCCCCTTAATTGGAAAAAATTAATTGGGTACTCTAAATCTTTTTTTTTTAAAACTGACTTAATGCATGGGGTTATATATTAAGGATTTGCAAAAAGAAAGCGCTTCTTAAAACAATCATGTGTTTTATGATAAAGAAAAGCAATTCTCAGTCACTTAGATTTAGGTGTCACCCATTTTGTCCAACCACGCCCCAGCAGCATGCTTGTTGGTCTCATCTGAAAGGTGTACATTGCTGACAATGGGAACATAGAAACCTAAGATCATCTTCACTTTATTCTTCAATCCCACAGATATAGCAGAAAGAAATTTAAAACTTCTGGCCTGGCATAGTGACGTTGTAATTATTTTTCTTTCTCTGATTCTGCCTAACGTCCTAACGTCTGTAATAGGGAAGTTGCTGCAGTCATTTATCAAGGATTTCATAGCACAGCATTTGGAGAGCAGTGGTGTATTCAGACAAAGTCATCATGGATTTATGAAAGGAAAATCATGCTTGACAAATCTACCAGAATTCTTTGAAGGTGTAACTGGTAGAGTTGACTAGGGAGAACTGGTGGATGTGGTTTATTTAGACTTTCAGAAGGCTTCTGACAAGGTCTCAGATAGCAGTTTAATATGTAAAGTTAAAGTGTATGGGATCACGGGTAGTGTCTTGAGATAGAAAGCTGGTTAGCAGACGGGAAGCAAAAAGTTGGAAAAAATGATTAGCAAGCAGTGACTAGTGGGGTACCGCAGGGATGTGTGCTAGGACGCCAACATTATATTCGTGATTTGGATGAATGTATTATCTCCAAATTTGCAGATGATACAAAGTTGGATGGGAGAGTGAGCTGTGGGGATAATGCAGAGATGCTTCAGCATGATTTGGACAGGCTGAGCGAATGGGCATATGCATGGCAGATGCAGTATAATGTGGATAAATGTGAGGTTATCTGCTTCGGTAGCAAAAATAGGAAGGCAGATTATTATTTGAATGGGTGTAAATTGAGAGAAGTTGATACTCACGAGACTTTGGAGTCCTTGTGCTTCAGTCGCTGAAAGTAAGCGCATAGGTATAGTAGTCAGTGAAGAAGGCAAATGGTATGTTGGCCTTCATCGCGAGAGGAGATGAATATAGGAATAGAGATGTTTTACTACAATTGTATAGGGCATTGGGAAAGCTACACCTGGAGTATTGCGTGCAGTTTTGGTGGACGGATGTTCTTGCTATGGAGGGAGTGCAGCAAAGGATTTCCAGGCTGATTCCTGGGATGGCGGGACTGCCATACGAGAGACTAAATTGGTTAGGATTATATATATTTTTTAAACTAAATGTGGAGTACCAAATTCTTTTTTCCAATTAAGGGGTAATTTAGCATGGCCAATTGACCAACCATACACATCTTTTTGTGTTGTGGGGGTGAGATCCATGCAGACATGGGGAGAATCTGCAAATTCCACATGCACAGTGACCCAAGGCCAGGGTCGAACCGAGTCCTCGGTGCTGTGAGACAGCAGTGCTAACCAATGCGCCACCATGCTGCCCCCGGTTAGGATTATATTCATTAGTGTTTATAAGAGAGCGGATCTCATAGAAACTTAGAAAATTGTAACAGGATTAGACAGAGTAGATTGAGAAAGAATGTTCCGATGGTGTAGGGAGTCCAGAACTAGGGGTCAAGTTTGAGGATAAGGGGTAAACCTTTTAGGACTAAGGTGAGGAGAAATTTCTTCACCCAGAGGGTGGTGAATCTGTGGAATTCACTACCACAGAAAGTAGTTGAGGGCAAAACTTGTAATTTCAAGAAGGAATTAGATAAAGTTCTTGGGGCTAAATGGATCAAGGGATATGGGGTGAAGGCGGGATCAGGGTATTGAACAATGATCATCCACAATCATTATGAATGGTGGAGCAGGCTCGAAGGGCCGAATGGCCTCCTCCTGCTTCTATTTTCTATGACAGCCTTACTTTGAACCTGTCAATGTTTCATGAGAAGTTGTTAAAACAAATGTTAATAATAATAATAATTTAAAAAAATAATAATAATCACTTGTCACAAGTAGGCTTCAATGAAGTTACTGTGAAAAGCCCCTAGTCGCCACATTCCGGCACCTGTTTGGGGAGGCTGGTATGGGAATTGAACCCGCTCTGTTGCCTTACTCTGCACTTTACAATTCAGTGGATAACTTAGAGCTGTAGCTCTACCACATTCAAGTACAACTTATTTCGCTCACCTTAAATTTGTTATGATGTTCAGAAGCATTTTGCCCCGATTCCCACTGACTTCAGTTTTACGAAGGCTCCTTGGTGCCAACACTATGCAAAATGCTGCCTTGATGTTAAGTGTAATCCCTCTTACCTCACTTCTGTAGTTCAGTTTTGTATCCCTGTTTGGTCCAAAGCTTTAGAGAGGTCTGGATTGGAGTGGTTCTGGTAGAAGCCAAATGGAACATTGGTGAGCAGCTTATTGGTGAGGAGGTGCCACTTGATAGCAGTGTTGACAACTCCTTTGAATACTTTGCTGATGATTGGAAGCAAGCCAGCATGCAGTAATTGGCCGAGTTAGATTTGACTTGCTTTTTGTGAAAGGACATAGCTGGGCAAATTTCCACTTGGTTTGTTTGTAGTTACACAGCAGCAGCTTAGTTAACAGCAGCCTCCCTAATTTGTATTCTTGTTGCACTGGATTACTGTTTTTAAATTACACCTGCTCTTTCCAAGATAATTTCCAAAGCTCTGCACAACTTTTAGCTGTTGAATGAAATCTACCAGGTTTTCATTAGAGCTTCTATGAGATGTTCGCGCATCAGATGCAAGCACATAATCTTGTGATCCATAAAGCTGAAGTTGTTGGATTTCAACAGTACCACATAATTATATAGTGAATTTTAATTGCCACAAACGTCCTTTTGTAAAGATAAAGAAATTCAAAAATAAAATTATTTATAACAATGTAGAACATGGAAGCTCAGTCACATAGACAAGTTCAGACAAGTGTTTTGAGAAAATTGAATGAAATAAATGAAGATGAAAACAGATTAAAAGAAATAAAATACCAACAAGACAGGAACAATAGCATTTTGTTTTCATTGATTCATGTGTTGTAAAAGCAATCCTGTTGTAATATTGTAAATATGTTTACCCAAATATTAACAAAATGTAAGCACACCTGCCAATTGCACCCAATCTTTTCACAGTAACTTCATTTGAAGCCTACTTGTGACAATAAGCGATTTATTTTCATTTCGTTTCATCTAGTTTAGTTGTTTTTTTCTTATTCATTCATAGGAAAGCCACCACTTAGTGCCCATCTCTAATTGACCTTGAGAAGATGCAGGTCCGCTGCCCTTTTTTTAGTCTCTCACAGGATGTGGATGTCGCTGGCTAGGCCAGCATTTATCGCTCATCTTCAATTGCCCTGGAGAAGGTGCTTGCATCCAGTCTTCCTAAACGGCTGCAGTCCACGTGGTACAATGACACTCCCAATGCTGTTAAAGAAGGGAGTGCCAGGATTTTGACCCAGCGACAGTGAAAGAACAATGACACAGTTCAAAATCAGGATGGTGTGTGGCTCGGGGGGGGGGGGGGAACTGCCATGTATCTGTTGCCCTTGTCCTTCTAGCTGGTAGAGGTCATGGATTTGGAAGGTGCTGTCAAAGGAGCCTTGGTGAGTTGCTGCAGTGCAGATTGTAGATGGGACACACGGCTGCCACTGTGTTGGTCGTGGAGGGAGTGCATGCTGAAGGTGCCAATCAAGCGGGCTGGTTTATCTTTGAAGGTGTCGCACTTCTTGAGTATGGTTAGAGCTCTATTCACTCAGACAAGTAGAGAATATTCCATCCCACTCCTGACTTGTGCCTTGTAAATAATACTTTGGGGAGCAAATAGGTGAATTACTCTCTGCAGAATTCCCAGCCTATGACCTGTTGTTGTAGCCATTGTATTTACATAGCTGGTCCAGTTTGTGTTGTTCTCTGTTTTACTTTACCTGGATGGCTTGGATGGGTAGCATTGAACAAAGAACAACAACAAGCTTTGTTAACTAACAAAACAAATTTATTGACACTACTTCTTAAAAAAAATATTTATTAAAGTTTTTTAACAAAACAAAACAATTTTTTCCCCTTACAAACAATAACCCCCCCCCCCCCCCCCCCCCCGGTAACAAAATAACACAAAATCGCCCTGAGGAATATTTATACATGGTAAAATGACATATTTACATAGCTTCATACACTGGCTCTCGCCCATTCATGCCAGTTTCCCCCACCCTCCATGTTATCCCCTGCTCATCCGTCCCCTCACGCAATCTCTCGTTCCCCCCCCCCCCCGCCGGGTTGCTGCTGCTGCTGACCGACCTTCCTCTAACGCTCCGCGAGGTAGTCTAGGAACGGTTGCCACCGCCTCTAGAACCCCTGCGCAGACCCCCTTAAGGCAAACTTAATCTCCAACTTTATGAGCCCAGCCATGTCGTTTGTCCAGGCCTCCACGCTAGGTGGCTTCGCCTCCTTCCACATTAGCAAGGTCCTTCGCCGGGCTACCAGGGACACAAAGGCCAGAATGCCGGCCTCTTTCGCCTCCTGCACTCCCGGCTCGTCCACTACTCCAAATATTGCTTGCCCCCAGCTTGGCTTGACCCGGACTTTCACCACCTGAGATATTGCTCCCGCCACGCCTCTCCAGAACCCCTCCAGTGCTGGACATGTCAAGAACATGTGGACATGGTTCGCCGGGCTCCCTGAGCACCTTCCACATCTGTACTCTACCCCAAAGAACCTACTCAACCTCGCCCCCGTCAGGTGCGCTCTGTAAACCACCGTAAATTGTATCAGGCTGAGCCTGGCACATGAGGAGGAGGAATTAACCCTACCCAGGGTGTCAGCCCACAAACCTTCCTTGATCGCCTCCCCCAGCTACTCCTCCCATTTACCCTTCAACTCTTCTGCTACCGCTTCCCCCTCTTCTTTCATCTCTTGGTGTATTGCCGAAACGTTGCCCTTCCCGACCCATACACCCGAGATCACCCCGTCTTGAATTTCCTGTGCCGGGAGCAGCGGGAATTCCCTGACCTGTCGCCTCACGAAAGCCCTCACCTGCATATATCTGAATGCATTTCCCGGGGGTAGCTCAAACTTCTCCTCCAGTGCCCCTAGGCTCGCAAATGTCCCGTCGATGAACAGGTCCCCCATTCTTCTAATCCCCGCCCGGTGCCAGCCCTGGAACCCCCCGTCCATCTTCCCCGGGATAAATCGGTGGTTACCCCTGATCGGGGACCACACCGAGGCTCCCACTGCACCCCTATGCCGTCTCCACTGGCCCCAGATCCTTAACGTTGCCGCCACCACCGGGCTCGTGGTGTACTTTGATGGCGAGAGCGGCAGCGGTGCCGTCACCAGCGTCCCCAAGCTCGTTCCTTTGCAGAACGCCATCTCCATCCTCTTCCATGCCGCCCCCCTCTCCCTCCATAACACACTTACGGATCATCGCCACGTTTGCTGCTCAGTAGTAGCTCCCTAGGTTTGGCAGCGCCAGCCCTCCTCGGTCCCTACTGCATTCCAGGAACCCTCTCCTTACCCTCGGGGTTTGTTCGCCCACACAAACCCCATAATACTCCTACCTACTCTCTTGAAAAAGCCTTTGGTGATCACAATGGGGAGGCACTGGAACACAAACAAAAACCTCGGAAGGACTACCATTTTTACCGACTGCACTCTACCCGCCAACGAGAGCGGCAACATGTCCCATCTTTTGAAGTCCACCTCCATTTGGTCCACCAACCTCGTCAGATTCAGTTTGTGTAGGGCCCCCCAGCTCCTGGCTATCTGGATCCCTAGATACCGAAAATCCCCCTCCGCACTCCTCAGCGGTAGGTCCCCTATCCCTCTTTCTTGGTCCCCTGCTTGTAGTACAAAAAGCTAGCTCTTCCCTACATTGAGCTTATAGCCCGAGAACTCCCCAAACTCCCTCAAAGTCTGCATGACCTCCACCATCCCCTCCATTGGGTCCGCCACGTACAGCAGCAGGTCGTCCGCGTATAGCGACACCCGATGTTCTTCTCCCCCGCGGACCACCCCCCTCCATTTATTAGACTCCCTCAGTGATATGGCCAAGGGTTTGATCGCCAATGCAAACAACAGGAGGGACAGAGGGCACCCCTGCCTCGTTCCTCGGTACAGCCGAAAGTACTCCGACCTCCGCCGGTTCGTCACCACAATTCCACCGGGGCGCTGTAAAGGAGCTTAACCCAGCTAATAAACCCTCCCCGATCCCAAACCTACACAACACCTCCCAGAGGTACTCCCACTCTACTCGGTCAAAGGCCTTTTCCGCGTCCATGGCTGCCACTATCTCCGCCTCTCCCTCCTCCGATGGCATCATTATCACGTTTTAGAGCCGCCGCACATTACAAATCCCGTCTGGTCCTCATGTATCACCCCGGGACACGGTCCTCAATCCTCGTGGCCACCACTTTTGCCAATAGCTTAGTGTCCACATTAAGGAGCGAAATCAGCCTGTACGATCCACATTGCAGTGGGTCCTTGTCTTGCTTCAGAATCAAGGAAATTGTCGCCTCCGACATTGTCGGGGGCAGGGTCCCCTCCTCTCTTGCCTCGTTAAAGGTCCTCACTAGTAGCGGGGCCAACAGGTCCGCATACTTTCTATAGAACTCCACCGTGAACCCGTCCGGCCCCGGGGCCTTTCCCGCCTGCATGCTCCCCAAACCCTTACTCAGCTCCTCCAACTCGATTGGTGCCCCCAAACCAGCCACCTCTTGCTCCTCCACCCTCGGGAACCGCAGTTGGTCCAGGAATCTTCCCATCCCCTCTTCCCCCCCTGGGGGCTGGGATCTGTACAGCTCTTCATAGAAGGCCTTGAATACCTTGTTTATTTCCGTTGCACTCTGGGCCATGGCTCCCCCACCATCTTTGACTCCCCCTATTTCCCTCGCTGCCGCCCTCTTACGGAGCTGGTGTGTCAGCATCCGACTGGCCTTTTCCCCGTACTCGTAGGTCGCCCCCTGCGCCTTCCTCCACTGTGCCTCTGCCTTCCCCGTGGTCAACAGGTCAAACTCCGCCTGGAGCCGTCGCCTTTCCCCAAGTAATCTTTCCTCCGGGGCCTCTGAGTATCTCCTGTCCACTCGCAAAATCTCCCCCACTAACTTCTCCCTTTCCCTGCCCTCTGTCTTCTCCCTATGAGCCCTGGTGGAGATTAGCTCTCCCCTGATCACCGCCTTCAACGCCTCCCATACCACCCCCACCTCCCCGTTGTCATTGGCCTCCAGGTACCTTTCAATACACCCCCTTACCTTATCACACACCACTTCATCTGCCAGCAGTCCCACATCCAGCCGCCACAGTGGGCGTTGGTCCCTCTCCTCTCCCAGCCCCACTTCCACCCAGTGCGGGGCATGGTCCGAAACGGCTATGGCCGAATACTCCGTCCCCTCCACCCTCGGGATGAGCACCCTGCCCAGCACAAAGAAGTCTTATCCGGGAGTATGCCTTGTGCACGTGGGAGAAGAAAGAAAATTCCCTGGCCTGCGGTCTTGCAAACCTCCATGGGTCCACTCCCCCCATCTGGTCCATAAACCGCCTGAGCACCTTGCCCGCTGCCGGCCTCTTTCCCGTCCTTGATCTGGAGCGGTACTAGTGCTGGATCCAGCACTGTATTGAAGTCCCCTCCCATTATTAGTCCTCCTACCTCCAGGTCCGGAATGCGCCCCAACATGCGCTTCATAAATCCAGCATCATCCCAGTTCGGGGCGTATACATTTACCAACACCACCCACGTCCCTTGCAACCTACCACTCACGATCACGTATCTCCCACCGTTATCCACTATGATAGTCTTGGCCTCAAATTACACGTTTTCCCACCAGAATTGCCACCCCTCTGTTTTTCGCATCCAGTCCCGAGTGAAATACCTGTCCTACCCATCCCCTTCTTAACCTAACCTGGTCCGCCACCTTCAGGTGTGTCTCCTGGAGCATAGCCTTCAGTCTACCTTCAGTCCCTTCAAGTGCGCGAACACTCAAGCCCTCTTCACCGGTCCGTTCAGGCCTCTTACGTTCCACGTTATCAGCCGGATTGGAGGGGCTCTCACACACGCACCCCCCCCCCCCCCCGGCCCCCCGCCAACTAGCCATCTCCTTTTCTGGGCCAGTCCCGTGTTAGTGTCTCCCTCACCCTCCAGGCCCCCAAACGGGGTACCTCCATCCCGGCCACCTCTTCTATGTCCCATCCCCTTTTGGCCAGTGCAGCAGCAACCCTGTTCCCCCCCCCCCTCTCCCCCGCTAGATCACTGTCTAGCTTTTTTGCTCCCCCCATATCACTCCCGTAAGTCACTGACCCCAGCTTCCCCTGCCATCCCTTTGACCCCCCCCCCCCGTGTGGGAATCTCCCCATCAGTATACGTTCCTACGTTCCCCCTCCCACCTTTCTTCCCGCGCGCGGGAGAAAAACCCCGCGCTTTCCAGAGCCTGCCCCGCCCCCCCGCCGCAGCTTCTGTTGCGGCCTTGTCTCTCGTCCCCAGCCCATATAACATTCCCTGCGCGTGCTTGCCCCCCTATATACAACCGTCATCATACTTCAACCCTCAAATACCCCCCACCCTCAGAAACCCTCAATTAGAGTCCAACTTTTCAGTTAGTATAAAGGTCCACGCCTCTTTGGGCGTTTCGAAGTAGTGGTGTTGGCCGTTATATGTGACCCACAGTCGCGCTGGCTGCAACATTCCAAATTTCACTCCTTTCCGATGCAGCACCGCTTTGGCCCGGTTGAAACCCGCTCTCCGCTTAGCGACCTCCGTGCTCCAGTCCGGGTATATTCTAATCTCAGCATTGTCCCACTTGCTGCTCCGCTCCTTCTTGGCCCATTTCAGGACCCTCTCTCTGTCTGTGAACCGGTGAAATCTCACCACCATCGCCCTTGGTGGCTCGTTTGCCTTGGGCTTCCTCGCCAGCACCCAGTGCGCCCCTTCCAGCTCCAGCAACCCCGGGGGGGCCTCCGCGCCCATCAGCGCCCCGATCATCGTGCCCGCATATGCCGCGGCGACGGCCCCCTCCACTCCTTCTGGGAGACCCAGGATCCTCAGATTGTTTCTCCTCGACCTGTTCTCCAGGTCTTCGAGTCTTCCCGTCCACGTCTTGTGTAGCGCCTCGTGCCGCTCCACTCTCACCGCCAGGCCCAAGAGCTCGTCCTCATTCTCACTCACTTTGTCCTGGATCTCCTGTATCTTCACCTTGTGGGCTTTCTGGGTTGCCCCAAGTCCTTCAATTATTGCCAGCATAGGCGCCACCATCTCCTTGCGCAGCTCCTCGAAGCAGCGCTTGATGAATTCTTGCATCTCTTCTTTGTCCCCGGCCGCCGCCATTTTGTTTGTTTTACCCTTCTTCTCCCGCTGCTCCAGTGCCGTTTTTTTGGCCGTTTCGCTGCGGGTCCGGTCCATACAGGTTAGTGGGGGACCTCTCTCCTCTCTTCCCCACGGGTTGGCTGTGTGAAAAGTTCCGTTGGGGCTCTTCTATCGAGCCCGAAAGTTCGTCTTCGCGGGAGCTGCCGATTCGTGCGGCTTTGCTCCGCATAGCCGCAACCGGAAGTGATTTATTGACACTACTAAATAAGATTTGTACGTATTTCTAAAGTACAAGGTTACTAAATCAAACTATGATATCTCCAACTGGAGAACTCTACACTATGCTACTAATCTATCTCATGCCCAAACACCTTCTCCCAGAATCCCAGGAGTCACATGATATTTATATGACTGCTCCTTATCTCCACATGGTGGTAAGTATTAACATCAAACTGTTAACCCGTTGTATTCCTTTCAATATATATATATATATATATACACACATATATATATATATTGTTACACAGTTCAGTTTCTGATCAATGGCAACTCCCAGGATATTGATATTGGGAGATTCAACGATAGTAATGCCATTGAATGTCAAGGGGAGATAGTTAGATTCTCTCTTGTTAGAGATGGTCATTGTCTGGCACTTGTGTGGTATGAATGTTACTTGCTGCTCATCAGCTCAAGCCTGAATGTTGTCCAAATCTTGGTGCATATGGGCATAGACTGCTTCAGTATCTGAGGGGTCAAGAATGATGCTGAACATTGTGCAGTGAACTTATGAATGAGGAAAGGTCATTAATAAACCAGCTGAAGATGTTATGGGCCTAATTCTTGAATTAGGAACCAAATTTTTGAAATACTTGCATTCATGTACGATGATGATTTGTTGAAGGATTTGGATCAGACATACCCATTAAAGGGTACTGATTGGTAGTACTTTTTCATTTCCTCCTACAGGACACTTTTAAAAATAAATTAATATAGAGTACCCAGTTCTTTTTTTTCCCCAATTAAGGGGCACTTTAGCATGGCCAATCCACCTACCATGCACATCTTTGGGTTGTGAGGGTCAGACCCACATCGACATGGGGAGAATGTGCAAACTCCACACGGACAGTGACCCGGGGTCGGGTTAAAACCCGGGTCCTTGGTGCCGAGAGGTGGCATTGCTAACCACTGCGCCACCATGCCACTCTCCGACAGGACACTTAAAAACTTCCTTCAGCTATTGTCAACTTTCTCACAATCACTGTTAAAAATTTCAATCATCCAGGAAGGCATTGATTTTATTTTCCCATTTGCAAGTAAACTCCATCCAGTGACATACAAAAATTCCAAACCACAGTTGCCAGACAGTAACAGATAGGGTAACATGACTTGCATTTGTATACATGCAACTTTCTGGTTATGTGGAAAGCACAGACCCTCTTGTTGAGATGAAAGAATTACTTGTTCAACACCATTCTCCCTCACCACTCCTACCAAAAGAAAAAGTATTTCACAACTACCTGGCAGTTACTCACTTCCTTTCACAATATGAAACAATTGTAAACCAACAAGCTTAGAAAAGACAAGAAAAAAATTGGACTCTGCTACTTTGAAAAGGAGGGAAATATAGAGATACGCAAGTTACTGTAGAATCCAGAAGTTTAATTCTGATTGCTATCTCATGACAAGGGCCTACATGTTAAAAAGTTCAGCAATTATTCGGCCATAGCCATTTCAGACCATGCCCCGCACTGGGTGGATCTGGAATTAGGAGAGGAGAGGGAACAGCGCCCACTCTGGCGACTGGATGTGGGACTATTGGCGGATAAGGGGGTCTGTGGAAGGGTGCGGGGATGTATTGAGAGGTACCTGGAGGCCAATGATGACGGTGAGATCCAGGTGGGGGTAGTATGCAAGCGCTGAAGGCGGTAGTTAGGGGAGAGTTGATCTCCATTATGGCTTACAAGGAGAAAAAAGAGGGCAAAGAAAGGGAGAGATTAGTGGGGGAGATTTTGAATGTGGATAAAAGATATGCGGAGGCCCCGGACGAAGGACTATATAGAGAGAGGCGAAGATTTCAGACGGAGTTTGACCTGCTGACCACAGGGAAGGCAGAGGTACAGTGGAGGAAGGCACAGGGGATGAGATACGAATATGGGGAAAAGACGAGCCGGCTGCTGGCCCACCAGCTTCGTAGGAGGATAGCGGCGAGGGAAATTGGGGGAGTCAGGGATGAAACGGGAACTATGGAGCAGAGAGCAGGGAAGGTAAATGAGGTGTTTAAGACCTTTTATGAGAGGCTATATAGGTCCCAACCCTTGGAGGTAAAAGAGGGGATGCAACAGTTTCTGGACCAACTAAGGTTCCCGAGGGTGGAGGAACAGGAGGTGGCAGGTCTGGGGGCGCCAATTGAGGTGGATGAGGTGACTAAAGGGCTGGGGAACATGCAGGCAGGGAAGGCTCCAGGACCAGACGGGTTCCCGGTGGAATTTTACAGGAAATCTGTGGACTTGTTGGCCCCGCTGCTGGCGAGAACCTTTAACGAGGCCAGAGAAGGGGGGACTCTACCCCCGACAATGTCGGAGGCGACGATATCACTAATCCTGAAGCGGGATAAAGATCCGCTGCAATGCGGGTCATGTAGACGCCAAGTTGCTGGCAAAAGTGCTGGCGACGAGGATTGTGTCCCGGGGGTGGTGCATGAAGACCAGACAGGGTTTGTAATGGGGAGAAAACTGAATGTCAACGTGGGACGGCTGTTGGGGGTGATAATGATGCCCCCAGCGGAGGGGGAGGCAGAGATAGTGGTAGCGATGGATGCAGAGAAGGCATTCGCTAGGGTAGAGTAGGAGTATCTATGGGAGGTGTTGAGGAGGTTTCGGTTCGGGGAGTGGTTTGTCAGTTGGGTCAAACTCCTATATGGGGCCCCAGTGGCAAGTGTAGTCACAAATCGGCAGAGATCGGAGTATTTTCGGTTACATAGGGGAACAAGGCAGGGGTGCCCCCTGTCCCCATTACTGTTCGCGCTGGCAATTGAACCACTGGCCATAGTGTTGAGAGACTCTAGGAAATGGAGGGGGGTGGTTAGAGGGAGAGAGGAACATCGAGTGTCACTTTACGCAGATGACCTACTGCTATATGTGGCGGATCCTGTAGAGGGGATGACAGAGGTTATGCAGATATTGAGGGAGTTTGGAGATTTTTCGGGATATAGGCTAAATATGGGGAAGAGTGAGCTTTTCGTAGTACACCCTGGGGATCAGGGATGAACGCCCCGCCGTTAAGGCGAGTGGAAAGGAGCTTCCGATATTTGGGGATTCAGGTAGCCAGGAGCTGGGGAACTCTACACAAACTCAATCTGACGCGGCTGGTGGAGCAGATGGAGGAAGATTTCAAGAGGTGGGATATGCTGCCGCTCTCACTGGCGGGCAGAGTGCAGGCAGTAAAAATGATGGTCCTCCCAAGGTTTCTTTTTGTGTTTCAATGTCTCCCCATTTTGATCACGAAGGCCTTTTTCAAGAAAATAGACAGGAGTGTTATGAGTTTTGTGTGGGCAGGGAAGACCCCGAGGGTAAGGAGGGGGTTCCTGCAGCGCAGCAGGGACAGAGGGGGACTGGCGTTGCCGAATCTGGACGACTACTACTGGGCCGCCAATGTGGCGATGGTTTGCAAGTGGTTGAGGGAGGGACAGGGGGCGGCGTGGAAGAGGCTGGAGATGGCGTCCTGTAAAGGAACGAGCCTAAAGGCGCTGGTGACGGCACCGCTACCACTTTCCCCGAAAAGGTATACCACAAACCCAGTGGTGGTGGCAACCTTAAGGATCTGGGGGCAATGGAGGCGACACAGGGGGGTGACGGGTGCCTCGGTGTGGTCCCCGATCAGGAATAACCATAGGGTTGTCCCAGGAAGGATGGACGGAGGGTTCCAGAGCTGGCACCGGGCAGGAATTAGGAGATTGAGAGACTTGTTTATTGATGGGGAGTTTGCGAGCCTGGGAGCGCTGGAGGAAAAGTATGAGTTGCCCCCGGGGAATATCTTTAGATATATGCAAGTGAGGGCGTTTACGAGGCAACAGGTGAGGGAATTTCCGCTGCTCCCGACACAGGGGATCCAGGATAGAGTGATTTCGGGGGTATGGGTTGGGGAGGGCAAAGTGTCCGAAATATATCAGGAGATGAGAGACGAGGGGGAGGCGCTGGTAGAGGAGCTGAAAGGAAAATGGGAGGAAGAGCTAGGGGAGGAGATTGAGGAGGGGCTGTGGGCTGATGCCCTAAGTAGGGTAAATTCCTCTTCCTCGTGTGCCAGGCTTAGCCTGATACAATTCAAGGTTCTACACAGAGCACACATGACCGGAGCAAGACTGAGCAGGTTCTTCGGAGTGGAGGACAGGTGCGGGAGGTGCTTGGGAAGCCCGGCGAACCACACACATATGTTCTGGTCGTGCCCGGCACTGGATGAGTACTGGAGGGGAGTGGCAAGGGTGATTTCAAAGGTGGTGAAGGTCCGGGTCAAGCCAGGCTGGGAGTTAGCTATATCTGGGGTAGCGGAAGAGCCGGGAGTGCAGGAGGCGAAAGAGGCCGATATTCTGACCTTTGCGTCCCTGGTAGCCCGGCGAAGGATCTTACTTATGTGGAAGGAAGCGAAACCCCCCAGCGTGGAGGCCTGGATAAACGACATGGCAGGGTTCATAAAACTGGAACGGATGAAGTTTGCGTTGAGAGGATCGGTTCAGGGGTTCTCCAGGCGGTGGCAACCGTTCCTTGACTATCTCGCGGAACGTTAGGGGAAAATAGATCGTCAGCAGCAGCCCGGAGGGGGGAGGGAAGGGGAGCACTATTTCTTGTTACGTTGCTAGTTCACTATTTTATTTAAATAATGTTACTTATTATTGTGTTATTTTTTATGTTGATTTGTAAAGTGGAAAAATTGTGTTTGAAAATATATATATTTTTTTTAATTAAAAAAAAAAGTTCAGCAATGAAGTCAGAAAGCACTTCCTTCACATAAAGGTTATAACATTTATGTTATCCGCATTCTACTAGCCCAAATTCTCCATTACCCAGAAGTCTGAGTCGTCTGTTTTTTGATTGGAGATGTCAAACTCGGCAGTAATGGTTATTGGCGGCCTCCCCTCACTCTGGTCTCAGCCTCCAGCCGCTCTGCAGCACCATCTTCCCTCGGCGCTGCTCGCTCAATTAAGGTGTTCCTACAACTCTCGAGACCTCAACACTCATGTGATCATCCTGGAGCTTACTCACTGCCTTGAAATGCGGTAGTCACCCCGTCAACCGGCATGTTTGATCAACTGTTACTTCCCATTCATGGAATGCGCCAGATAACAGCGATTTTCCTGTACCCTTCTGAGTAGGATATAGTTGATCAAAAACTTTAGCTTTGTTCAAGAGGAAGCTAGCTGTGATGGGGAAATAATGGTTTCTGTGGAAGAATGAGTTGGATAATCTGAATGGCCTCTTGTATTTTGTACTTGGCTTGTGATGGAAGAGAGACATTTTGATCAAGTGGGTACACGCTTGCAGTCAGCATTATTGTTCAAAATTCCATCTATTCAATAGAATGGTTGAAGTCTGAAAATATAGGCAGCCTTCTATCATGTGACAATATACATGTGTTTTTAAATTACTAACAGGAATTAAAATCATTCAACGATAAGTCTGACTTAGAAATTCTTAAAAAAAAAACAGTGTCACGTATAAATGGCAGACAACTGCCTTCAGCTAGGACAAGGCAACATTTGATTTCCCATAATTAGAGGGTCGTTGTCCCAATTGGTCAATATGAGCAGTAAAGTGGGCAGCACAGTGGCGCAGTGCTGAGCACTGCTGCCTCATGGCGCCGAGGTCCCAGGTTCGATCCCTGGATCACTGTCCCAGAGTTTGCACATTCTCCCCGTGTTTGCGTAGGCTTCGCCCTGTAGCCATCTCAGATGGCCACCTGCAAAGGACCATGGGAATTATGCCAACCCAGGACTCAGACAGACTCAGAGCTTGTGTTTGTATTTGCAACCCAGATAGCTAGACGCGATCGAAACCCCTGCTCGAATGCATTCTAATGGCCCATTTCCCCAGAACAATAGGACTGCACTCAAGAAACCGATACAGCCACAGACTGATCGGCGCCACTTCCTTTACTAAGGGAGCCCAAACAGCCAAAGTCAATGACCGCTAAGGACACGCCCAGCCATCAAGGCACCCACCCCTTTATTGGCCAAAATCGAAGGCAGTGATCGAAACCTGTTGAATTATTGGGTCCAAGTTAAGGACCGCCCCAAAGAGTGCAAAATCCCAGAGGGATAAGAAGAGACACAGCCATGTGCTCGGTCTCTCTTGGATCCGGCCTATGCCAACCCAAGTGCAGCTTAACGAACAGACAGACAAGTTCAAGACCAACGATCGCTACCAGACGGATGAGCCCAGCAGAAACAGAGGCACTTCTTCCACCCAGCCACGCAAGATCCGGACAAAGGCCTTGTCCATCTGCATAGAGCCGATTGCCCTGAAGTTAAGTATAGATTATTGTAGTTGTTAGGTGTAGTTTAACTTGTAGTGTTTTATATTGCATGTCAAAGTAATCCTTGTGTGTAAATAAACCATCTTTGAACTTGAACTGACTAACTGGTTGTGTGGTCCTTTGATCGATATCGGTAAAGCCTTGTGGTGGTATAATTTGATACCTGGCGACTCTAAAGAGCATCATTATTAATTGGCGACATTACTCCGGTGCCGAAAGGGCAACAGCCCCCACAACCCAAAGATGTGCAGGATAGGTGGATTGGCCACGCTAAATTGCCCCTTATTTGGGAAAAAAATTGGGTACTCTGAATTTATTTTAAAATAAATATGAGCGGTAAAGGACAGGATAGGGAGTCAGAGGTAGGGAGATGGAGAGTATTCCTTACCGCTGTGCAGGAATTACCCACCAGCTGGGCTGCAAACATGCAAAACTCACAAGTGATGAAAGAGCTGAATCAAGAGCTTGACCATTGAAGCAGATAACTATCGGTTGATTTCATTTTACTATTAAAAGAGAGTCAACTATAGGCATGCAAAGCTGATAAAGCTTCCAAAATGATGTGTGGGAGTGTTAAAATCAAGCTTGCATTCTGGCTAAAGTGAAATAAAACTTGATTATAACAGGACGGGGAATATAACAAGTCTGCCTGCTAGAAGGACAGCAAACCATTAAAATAACATTTCACGTCAAGACATGCTGACACGTGAAGCACTCCCATGTCATCGCACTTCATTTTCAAGTGATAGAATTCAGGAACACTCGAGTGGTCACAATGGTCCATTAGAAGAAGCAACAATTTGTGGATTTAAAATTAAAATGGAACAGCTGGCTAAATTTAACTCTCATTTCATAATTTAAGGAACTGGATGAACATGACGATCGGCGTGCAAAAATATTTTTCAACCCTTTCCTGGACGATGCCTCTAGCTTCAATTTTAAAAGAGTCTCGTGAGAGGACATGGATCAGATCGCCGTATTATTTTCCATTACCGTCCCACAATTTAGCTAGGTCTCTGCTATCTTCTCAGAAATTAGGCGAAGACTAGCAACACATCATGTGACGAAATCTAGGCCATGCCAGTACTCTTATGAAAAGCACAGTAATGTACCAATGGTTGGAGGATCCATTTTTCTCCTCTATAAGCATTGTGCTAATCGAAGAGCAGAACAATAATTCTGAACAAGTTCCCAAGATGCCAAAAATACGGCTCTATTCATGACAATCCAGCTAGGAAGGTGGGGAGATTAAAGTATGAAAATCAGTCAAGGATGAGACCTGAATTTGAGTTTTGCAGTTCAGAATGCAATATTTTGGATGTTGAATTGGCTTATTGTCAGGTGTACCGAGGTACAGTGAAAAGTATTGTTCTGCGTGTAACTCAAGACAGTTCATTCCGTAGATGAAAAAAAAAACACACAACAGGGCAAACAAAAAATACACAATGTAAATGCATGGACGCAGGCATCGGGTGAAGCATACAGGAGTGTAGTACTACTCAGTAGAGAAGATGTGAGAAGAGATCAGATCAGTCCATAACAGGGCCGTTTAGGAGTCTGGTAACAGCGGGGAAGAAGCTGTTTTTGAATCTGTTTGGGCGTGTTCTCAGTCTTTTGTATCTCCTGCCCGATGGAAGAAGTTATTGTTGTAGTAGTTGGATCTGAAAAATGGTTATTTTATTGAATAGTTTAGTCAATGGGATGAAAATTATGCTGAGGTTCATCGTGAGGTGAAGAACAGAAGGAGAAATAGGGCAAATATTGTGACAAAAGTATGAAGGGGGAAATAAGGTCGTAACCCTTGGGAACATGGTTGTTATAAAAGAGAATTATTGGAGGTTAAATGGGAGAGCTGAGTGAATTTCTAATTTGATCAGTATCTCCATTAAGATGAGCAATAATGTTGCGATGTCTTGTCCCAAACTCCCAAAGAACATGAAAGAACAAAGACATAAAATGCATTTAAAAAAATGAACCATAACGCACGTCAACTATGCTTTTAAATGCAATTTTTCCTTGGAAATAAAATGTTCAATCTGAATGTTTTATTTATCCTACCTGGAGGTTTCTTTATTTTTACCTCTGAGGTACTTTACTACAAAATTATCTCGTCTGAAAACAAAAGGAATTGGAAGAACTTTATTCCTTCAGGAAATTGTTGAAATCTTTAAATCAGGCACTTCATCCTGGGGTCCTGCACACTCCGATGTACACATCACCTCGGTTACTAGGCAGTGATGGGCATTACTGTCTGCAAGTGTCATGAAAGGCCTCGAGCGTTCGGAAATCTCTCCACGTGGGAGGCAGTCCATCCTGAAGGAATTTTCCACAGCGCTGACAAGTTCCCTGGAATAACTTAATGTAACTTCGCAACCATGTCTGGAAGGGGGAAAAAAAATGATGAGCATCTTTTGCACCATTTTGGGTTCCTAATCTTAACATTTATCTTTCTGACAGGAGGTAAAAACAAAAATGAAGGTTTCAGTTCAATTAAAGGTTATTTTTAACCGTTTTAAAACAAGTGTAACATCTTGTGCACCATTACAACTCACTTAATCTTTCAGTTGTCAAGTTTAAAAGCACACAGAGCTAATGAAGTTATTACAAAGAGATGCATCTATATTTTTAAAACTTAGGGATATGAAAATTCATAAACCATTAAAAAATCACCATTGCAGCATTTTGAGCATGTTTACTCTTCATATTTTGTAAACGAAAGACAGTCAGAACTTGAACCTTAATAAGCTTGCGTTACCTGTTCAGAAGGCAAGGCAAAGGACACCCAACACACCTGAACTAAACAGGTGAAGAAAGTAACTGCAATATGATTGTGTAGGAAAACAGTCATCTGAGAATTGTAAATTGAGATCATCACTGTTCCCTCCAGAAGGAACCTTCTCCAGCGCATAGCTGAGCCCTCTAGATGAGGACGGTAATATTAACTGGGACAGGAGTTTTGGTGTAGCACCCTTGGTTTATCACGGAGGAAAGCAGCCAGATTGATATCCAGAAACCCCTGCGGAGTTTGGGCAACGGCAGGATTAGTGATGACAGTGATGGCTCTTCCTTCATGTCCAACCCAGGCTGCTGATGCGCACTGTCACTGCCCACATATGGCTACCCGATTATCTTGGAACCATATTCATAATGCTGATCTGTTAAAGGAACTCAAGTGTCTGAACAAGAGATCAGTTATTTAGTCTTTGCAAATGGATAGCTGAAGGTATTGCTCCATCACTTGCATCACCAATTGGTGCTGAGGATTAGCAGACAGTGTACAATGATATAGATGGACTGGTCAGATAGGCATAGCAATGACATGCAATTTGACCCTGAAAAGTTTGAAGTGATGCATTTTAGGGGGACTATCAAGACAAGGGAATAGACAATGAATGTTGGGACACTAGGTAGCACAGAGGACCAGAGGGACCTCGGGGTGCATGTCCATAGATCCCTGAAGATAGCAGGACAGTAGACAAGGTGGTTAAGATGGCATGCGAAAAGTCGACATGTGGCACAGTGGTTAGCACTGGGACTGCGACAATGAGGACCCGGGTTCGAATCCTGGCCCTGGGTCACTGTCCGTGTGGAGCTGGCACACTCTTCCCATGTCTGCGTGGGTTTCACCCCCACAACCCAAAGATGTGCAGGTTAGGTGGATTGGCCACGCTAAATTGCCCCTTAATTGGAAGAAAATAATTTTTAAAAATTAAAAAGGCACACGAGATATTTTACTTTACTAGCCGAGGCATAGAATACAAGAGCAGGGAGGTTATGATGGAGCTGTATAAAATCTCGTAAGGCAACAGCTAGAGTACTGTATGCAGTTCTAGGCATCACACAATAGGATGTGATTGCACTAGAAAGCAGAGGAGATTCACCAAGATGTTGCCTGGATTGGAGCATTTCAGCTACAAAGAGAGGCTGGTTAGGCTGAGGTCGTTTTCCTTAGCGCAGAGAAGGCTGAGGGAGGACTTCACCAAGGTGTACAAAACTATGGGGAACATAGATAGGAAGGAACTTTCACCCTAAGTAGAAGGGTCAATAACCAGAGGGCGTAGATTTAAGGTAAGGGGCAGGAGATTTAGAGGGGATTTGAGGAAACACTTTTTCACCCAGAAGCTGGTGGGAATCGGGAATTCACTGCCTGAAAGGGAAGTAGAGGCAGGAACCCTCACAACTTTTAAGAAACATTAGATGAGCACTTGAAACACCTCAGCACACAAAGCGACGGAACAAGTGCTGGAAAATGGGATTAGAATTGATATGTGTTTAATGGCTGCCGCAGACACAATGGGCCAAAGGGTTTCTTTTTGTGCCGAAGAACTATGACTCTGTGACTCTACTCCTCACTTCTACCTGTATAACCCTGTTCCACATTTCAAAATACAGCAGTCGCAAAGGTTCCAGGGCCGGGAGTTGCCATTTGAAACATTCCAACTTCTACTATGGCCCGATTCACATCCTGCATTACATTAGAAATAGCAACATCAAAGTCAGAGGAGAGACTTAAACTCGAGGGTAAGGGCAAATAGGATGGGCAATAAAAAAGCTAGCCTAGCCAGTGATGCCTGCATCTCGTGAAAGAATAAAATAAACAGTTCCACATGATAGAACTTCGGAAATCTACTAGCACAAGAAAGAACACTGTTTTCAAAAGGAATTGTCTGAATATAATTGCACATAAAGTAATGGGAAAATGAGAAACATTTGTCCTTTATCAAAGGATTGATTTATAAGTAACTGTAAATTCTTTTGCTGAAGTCTGATGACAATCACATGTCCTACAATCATCTCGTTTGTTCATTTACACAGCAAAAAGTGATTAGTAAAATGTTAGAATGCAGACATTTTCCAGTAAAATAAAGAGGAAAAATGCCAAGTTAGTTCCAAGAGAATGAATGGCCACAGCATAGAAATGCAGTCAAACTGACAGGTTAAGCAGCCGGAAAGTGAGGCAAACACAAAGCTTTGTTTGTACAAGGTTAGGAGTGTTGGTGGGTTCACTTCTTAGGCATTCAAATATGCCATTAAGGCATTGACTTTGGAAATCTGAGTTTTGTATTTTACTGGCCACTGACTGACATCGATATTGGTGCAAAGTGGAAAACATGGCGTGCCGCAAATGTTTCACATGACTGAGAGGGCAGAATGACAACAAAGTTGTCACAGCTAAAATGTACAAATCCTGCTCCGATTCAAATGTCTTGGCTGTTTATTGCTTATAAAGCTTCTTTAATTAGTTGTTGCATTTGTGGGACTCCAGCCATGTCAGTTATAATCTGAAAAAAAATATTAATAACTTGCATATCCTTCTGAAACAAGGGGTGGGATTCTCCGACCCCCCAGCGGGTTGGCGAATCGCTGGGGGGGGGGGGGGGGGTGGCGGCTTCAATCCCACCAGCCATATTCTCCGGCCCCCCGAAAATCCCATCGACGTGAATCGTGGCGCGCGCCTCGGAGAATGTAGAGGACCGGCGCGTTGCAACGGGCCACGGGGCCGCCCCAATTCTCCGGGCCGGATGGGCCGAAGTCCCATCAAACCACCTATTTAACAGTCATGCTGGTTGACGCCGGCCAGCGCGGCGGTAGGGGTCAGCGTGGGGCGGCCGTCGGACAAGTGACGGCACAGCCGCTGGTGGTGGTGGTGGGGGAGAGGGGGTTTGGGGAGGGTGCGTGATGGAGAGGGTGCGTGCCGGGGAGGAGAGGGGGGGGGGGTGATGGAGAGGGTGCGTGCCGGGGAGGAGAGGGGGGGGGGGGGGGAGAGAGAGGGCCAGTGATGGAGAGGGTGCGTGCCGGGGAGGAGGGGGGGGGGGGGCGAGTGATGGACATGGTGCGTGCCGGGGAGGGGGGGGGGGGTTTGAGGACGGTGCGTGCCAGGGAGTGGGGGGACAGTCGCGACCATGCAGCCCATGGCATCTTGTTGCGGAGGGGGGGGGGGGGGGGGTATGGGCAATGGTGACATGTCTTCTATCCCCTCCACCCCCACCCCACCCCCTGCAGACCGTTATGTTTGGTCATCGCCCGGCGATGTTGGCCGCCGTGGCGGGAGCCGCACTTCTACATGTTGCCCTGGGGGAGTTGGGGCAGGAGCGTTCCAGGGAGGTGGCGGAGGCTGCCGCAGAGGAGTGTGCTGCAGGGAGGCAGGTGGCAGCCGCCAATGCTGGAGGGCCGCCGCACGACAGGACGAGGAGGAGGAGGTGGTGGTGGTGATGCCACGGCGACGGAGACGCCCGATGAGGCCCCGTGTGTACCGGCACCGCTCATCGTATCAGGACCTCACGGACCGGACACGCAGGAGGAGACTCCGGATGAGCCGGGAAATCCTGGCACACATCTGCCACCTGATGGCACACCTGGCACCGCGTGGCACTGGGGGAGGACACCCTCTACCCGTGTCTATCAAGGTTACGGTGGCCCTGTACTTCTATGCCACGGGGTCATTCCAGGCACCCAGTGGGGACCTGTCCGGCATCTTGCAGGCAGCGGTGCACCGGTGCATCCGTGCAGTGACAGACGCCCGATATGCCATTGCGGACTGCTACATCCAGTTCCCTCTGCACCGGGCCAGCCAGGATGCCCGGGCAACGGGCTTCACTGCCGTGGCCAGGATGCCCATGGTTCAGGGGGCAATCGATGGGATGCACGTCGCCGTGTGGCCACCTGCGGATAACAGAGCCGTGTTCACGAATAGGAAGGGGACCTATTCCATGAAAATTCAGGTGGTGTGACGACCGCATGAGAATCCTGCACGTCTGCACCGCACCCGATACCCGGGCAGTGTACATGACTCATTCGCATTGGTGCAATCTTTCATCCCCACCATGTTCGAGGGACCAGGACAGATTTTTGGAGATGTGCACCCCTAGGAATTTGAAACTGCTAACCATCTCCACCTCAGCCCCGTTGACAGGGGTGTGTACAGTACTTTGCTTCCTGAAGTCAATGACCAGCTCTTTAGTTTTGCTGGCATTGAGGGAGCGATTGTTGTCGCTGCACCACTCCACTGGGTTCTCTATCTCCCTCCTGTATTCTGACTTGTCGTTATTCGAGATCCGGCCCAAAATGGTCGTATCGACAGCAAACTTGTAGATGGAGTTGGAACCAAATTTTGCCATGCAGTCGTGTGTGTACAGGGAGTAGAGTAGGGGGCTAAGTACGCAGCCTTGCGGGGCCCTGGTATTGAAGACTATTGTGGAGGAGGTGTTGTTTATTCTTACTGATTGTGGTCTGTGTCAGAAAATCAAGGATCCAGTTGTAGAGTGAGGAGCCAAGTCCTAGGTTTTGGAGCTTTGATATGAACTTGGCTGGGATTATGGTGTTGAAGGCGGAGCTGTAGTCAATAAATTGGAGTCTGATGTAGGAGTCCTTGTTGACGGGATGCTCTAGGGATCAGTGTAGGGCCAGGGAAATGGTGTCTGCTGTGGACCGATTGCGACGGTATGCAAATTGCAGTGGATCAAGGCGTACTGGGAGTATGGAGGTGATGCACTTCATGATCAACCTCTCGAAGCACTTCATTCCGACTGAAGTCAGGGCCACCGGACGGTAGTCATTGAGGCACGATGCCTGGTTCACCAGTATGACGGTGGTCTTCTTGAAGCAGGTGGGGACCTCGGAGTGGAGTAGGGACAGGTTAAAGATGTCGCGAACACCTCTGCCAGCTGGTCCGCACAGGCTCCGAGTGCACGACCAGGGATCCCGTCCGGGCCCGTCGCCTTCGAGGGTTCACTTTCAGGAAGGCCGATCTGACTTCGGAAGCTGTGATGGTGGGTATGGGTGAATTATGGGCTGCTGGGGCACTCGCCAGCGGATTGTTGGTTACCTGCTCGAACCGAGCATCGAATGCATTGAGTTTTTGGCGCCGGGTTTGGGCTATCGTGCCGATTCACAGAGAATCCCGCCCAAGATGTTAGTAAAATGTTACATTTCAGTAAAGCTCTTAGGGATCCGATTGGTGAATGAGTGACCTGGATTACTGTCTTAATCTTGCAGATTACATTATTATTAAATGTGATACCACTGAAATAAAAACTGCATGAAAGAAATTATCTCTTCTTTTCAGATAAATCAAACTTAAACCCAATATTAACCCTCAGTCATTAGTATTGGAGGAAAGTAACTTGTCTGGTGCCCCTCCTTCCGCACCCTACACACACTCACTATTACAAATTTAACATATCCAGTGGCCAGAATTTTCAAAGTTCGTTATTAAATTGACTGGGTGAAGACTCAGATTTCATAGGTCATTGATAACATTTTAAAGATTCTTCCACCTTTTCCGTAAATAAGATCACTCCCTTAATTTCTGCATTCAGACTCCATGCTCCAAGATGAATGGTAGCAGCAGCAGATATGGAAACTCCTCTGCACTTCTCTTCAGAGGAGGTAAGCTATTGACGGGCAGGGTGACCCAAAGAGGAGAAAAGCACTTCCTTAAATCTGGGAAATGGCATGAGACTTCTGTAATAGCCCTCACGGGGTCTATGGGGTGGGAATGCTCATCTTCCGCGTGGTCCTTGCGGAGTACGAGCTCCCCCGCTAGAGGTGGGGAATCTCTATTAAACCTCTGTATAAAAGGTCAGCCAGTAAGGGACCGAGCGAAACAGGAACCCGGTAGGGATCCCCCCGGGCAGCGTAAATATCACGTTGTAAATAAAACTACGTGTCTCTATTTTACTCGGTGTGGATTCCCCGTGCCCTTGGTAAAACTTGATCCTTCAGAAATTCTTGGAGCTATCTAATTTCAAAAGAAGAATGTGCGGCATGGCAGGGTGGGTTCAGTCAGGCATGTGGCCCAGCAAGAACACCTTTAGATGATTTTAGAGCTGTTTGTTAGTGGCTGCTCTGCTCAGTAGGATGCAGACTAGAAATAATGGTTCTGGTGAGACGCTGTCGGTATATCCAGAGTAATATCCCTGCACTTCTTTCATATACAATGAGGTAACATGGACTTGACAGAAACTGGCACTGATTCTCTGATCCAACAAAGAGGTACTTCATAAATTCAGACAATGAATGGGTCTCTGATTAAAACAGATCTTTTAAAACTTCCCAGTTTTGGGGAAAGCATTTAATTCCTCCAAGTTATTTTGACTCAATGAGTCTTGCAACAATATCAATCATACATTTTTATCCCGAGTAAAATCATCAAGAACTAACATTGTACATAGTCAAGGATGGATGAGCAATTAGAGAAATATTTTTGCTACCGATGCACTGATTGTGGTGATCATCGAGCTTCTCCTCTCCTTTAACTGTTCAATTAAGATGTCAAAAAGCGGTCATGAAGAGCAATAGACACGGATAGTTTTCATAAAGAACTCAAATACCAAATAACCAGTTTTCGGAAAGTAAAAAAAATAATTAGTACTTACTGTTTTGTGCAGGCAGCCACTTACAACCAGCACTATTTTCTTTCATCAGCTATTGGAGCTGCTCATCGCAAGCATTCTCTTGTATTGGAAGGGCAAGGTGATGGCAGTTGATTCTCTACGAACATTGTCAAAACCACTGTACAATCAGCCAGTAACAACATACAATTTAAGTGGGCCTATTACGGAGAGAAGTCTGGCTGTAATAATCGATCTCTGCCTTCCCATGTCACTTTACTGTGATTGTCCTGCAATTTGCTGTACAAGGGAGATGACTTGACGAAACTTGGACACGCATGGGATGTGAACTTGCTACCTGTTAACTGGAATCCAGTACCTAACTGTGGGGAGATACAAACCTGCTTACAATGGGACCCATTAGATGCTGAAAATTTTAACATTTGCTGTTTGTCACCTTGCTAGGGGACTCGCTTTAAAGTGTAAATGGAGGTTTGGAGATCCGCAGCTCACTTCAGATTGTGCACCACTCACCATGAAAGACCTGACAACGACATCTGGCATCTGAGGCAGCTGGTAATGCAGCAATGCTGTTGTGGCATGGTCTGTCACCTGATAGAGAACAAAAAGCAGCAATGAGAAAGCAGGGCTCTTGGCAACAACACACAACTATTCAGAGTTTCATAGACGAGCACGTTAAGACAATACTAGAATTAAGTGTGCGCATTCCACAAGATTCTAAATAGAGACGTTTATACAGATCTACCAGGCTAACCAATCAAATGCAAAATCAGTTTAAACCCCTCAACAATTTAATTTCCTGGAAAAAAAGAACTTTTTTTGCCACTGGATTTCCGGTTTCTTTTTTTAAAAAAAATATTTTTATTCGTCATATTTTCATCATTTTCACCATACAAAGGAGAAACAGAAACAAATCCCCAACAATACTTGCACATTCTCCCCGTGTCTGCGTGGGTCTAACCCCCACAACCCAAAGATGTGCAGGGTAGGCGGATTGGCCAAGCTGATTTGCCCCTTAATTGGAAAAAAATAATTGGGTTCTCTAAATTAAAAGAAAACAATATTTAAAAAAACAGACACCCCAAGCCCACACCCCTTCCCTCCCCCCTCAACATTCAACGCCAACCAACCAACCAACCGAAAGTGCACAATAAATAAGGCCCAAAAATTGTAGAACCCCTCCAACTTCACCTTCTCCAGGATCAAAACCTACAGCAGGTCCCCCTGCCACGCCGAGACACAGGGTGGAGATTCTGACCCCGATAGTACCCGCCTACGAGTGATCAGCGAGGCGAATGCTAAAACCTTTGCCCTCGCCTCCACCTGCAACTCTGGTCGGTCCGACACCCCGAAAATGGCTTCTAGAGGTGCGGGTTCCACATCCGTATACAAGACCCTGAGGTTGTGCCAAATAACTTCCGCCAAAACCTTTCCAGCTTAGGACAGGACCAAAACATATGGATGTGGTTCGTGGGGCCCCTCCCACATCGCTCACAGATATCCTCCACTCCCTCAAACAGATGGTTCATCCTCAATTTTGTGAGGTACGCCCTAAGCACAACTTTCAACTACGTGAGCCCCAGCCTTGCACACGAGGTTGAGATATTTACCTTTTGCAGCACTTCACACCATACCACAGTGCATCTATCACTCCCCCCCGCTCCTCCTCCCACTTTGCCTTAATCCCCTCCATACACCCTTTCCTCCTCCAGGATCCTCTCATCGATCGCCGAAATAACCCTCCTCTCCAGCCGTTCCCCTGACAGCACCAGCAACGAGGAGGCCGGCGCTATCGAGAAGGTTGGGAAAACCTTCCTTGCAAAATTTCAAACTTGCATGTACCTAAACCATTCCCCCTGCACCAATCCATACCGCTCCCCCAACTCCCCCAAACTCGCAAATCGAGTTCCCCAAGAAACAAGTCCTTCATTTCCTTGTTCTCCCTCTCGTCCCAACTCCGAAACCTCACATCCATCCTCCCTGGCTTGAACCCATGATTCCCCATAATCGGCACCCCCACTGACCCGGTCACCAACTTAAAATGTTGCCTAAACTGCCTCCAGATCTTTAAAGTGGTCACCACCACCGGACTCTCACTATTTTCCCGGAACCATGGGAGCAGAGCCGATGCAGTCAGTGGCAACCCTGAACCCCTGCACGAGCCCTCCCTTATCTTAACCCATTGGGCCTTCCCCTCCTTGCTCCAGCCCCGTACCTTCTCCACAATCACCGCCCAACAGTAATACAGTAATTTGGGAGGCCTAGCCCCATTACCTGTCACCATCTCTGCAAGACCACCCTCCTCAGCCCGCCAAAGAGAGAGGGAGATTGTCCCACCTTGACAAATCAGCTTTCACCTTCCTCACCAGACTAGTAAAATTGTACCTTCGGAGCCCACCCCAGTCCCCAGCCACCTGCACCTGAAGTGGGTTGCTGCCAGACAAAATTGCAGCGCACAGCCCCCCCCCCCCTTCCCCCACCCGGCTGGGAGACCATGAGCATCGCTCTTGCCTAGGTTCAATGTATACCCAGAGAACGTCCCAAAGCTTTGAAGCAGCTCCATTACACTCCCCACCGACGTGCTTGGTTCCGAAATGTACAGAACAGATCATCGGCACGTACGGATACCCCATGGTCCACCACCCTCCTATCCCCTTCCACAACCCGAGCTCCTTAGCGCGATGGCCAAAGGTTCAGTGGAAACAACAGGAGAGACAAAGGACACCCCTGCCTCGTACCCTGGCGCAGAGCAAAGTACCCCAAATCCATATTATTAATGCTAACGCTTGCCATCGGCTCCTTGTACAACAGCCATACCCTTGCCGCGAGCCTCGGCCCAATTCCAAATATCGCCATAAAATAACCCCACTCTACCCAATCAAACGCCTCCTCTGTGTCCAGTGCCATCACCATCTACATCTCCTTTCCATCCGCTGGAGACAGGATCACATTCAGCAACCTCCTTACGCTCAAAAACTGCCTTCCCTTCACGAACCCGATCTGATCCTCCCCAATCACCTTTGGGAAGCACCCCTCCAGCCTTGCCCCCGACGCTTTTGCCAATACCGTGGCATCTACATTCAATAGGGATATGGGCCTATATGACCCACACTCCACTGGGTCCTTCTCCTTCTTTAGCAGCACGAAAATCAAAGCTTGCCCCATCGTCTGTGGCAAGACACCACTGCCTATCGTATCCTCGAACATTCCCAACAACAGTGGCGCCAGTTCAGCCTTAAATTTCTTATAGAATTCAACTGGGAACTAGTCAGGTCCCACCGCCTTCCCTGCTGCATCCTCACAATCACCTTCTGCTCCCCCACCAGTCCCTCAAAGCCTGCTCTGTCCTCTTCGCCCAACCTTGGGTACTCCAACCCGTCCAAGGACTCCCTCATTTCTCATTCCTACCCCGGTGGCTCCGACCTATATAACTTCTAATAAAAACTCTTCAAATACCTTATTGATCTGCTGCGGCTACCACCGGCCTCCCCATCTCATCCTGTACTTGAACCATTTCCCTTGCCATCGCCTGCCTCTGAAGCTGGCCAGCCAACATATGCCCTGGCTTCTCCCCGTGCTCATAGACTGCCCCCCTCACCCTTCCCAACTGATGCACCGCTTTCCCTGTGGACAACTGGTCGCACTTCGCCTGAAGCTCCTTCCTCTTGGCCAAGAGGGCCGGGTCCAGGCCCTCCATGTACCTCCTATTCACCTCCAGCATCTCCTCTATCATTTTTTGGCGCTCCTCTCTCTCCTCCTTGTCCACCATAATCTTGAATGAAATCACCTACCCCTCACTACTGCCTTCAGAGCCTTCCAAACCACCGACTGCAAAACTTCCCCCGTGCAATTAAACCCTCATATTCCCCGATCACCTCCCTGAACTTATCTCCTTCTCAAAAACCATATCCACCCAATGCGACGCATGGTCCGAAATCAATATCGCTGAGTACTCCAATCCTTTGGCCCCAGCCAATAACATCTCCCCCACCATGAAAAATTCTATTCTCAAGTACGCTTTAACTACCAGGGAGAAAAACAATACTCCCATTCCCTCGGATACACGAACCTCCACGGGTTCACAGTAGCACAGTGGGTATCATCTTGTTTGCATTCGGCCTGAGCAACCAATGAGCTCTGTTCAGCTCATATCGGGAGGGTTCTTTTCCCTCCCCCAACAACTCCGCCAACATCTTCGCGAAGTACTCCGTCGGCCTCGGGCTCTCCAGCCCATCGGGCAAGCCCACAATTCTTAAATTCTGCCGCCCGCCGCCTCGACCTATTCTCCATGTCTTCCACCTTGGTCCCGAGTCCTTTGTTGGCCTCCACCACCCTCCGCAGCTCCTCACCCTTTGAGATGAACTGGTCATTGTGCTGCAACAGGGTCTCCTCCACCCCTTCAACATCTCTCCTTGCGCCTGTTCCTCGGACGGTGTCTTAAACACCTTCGCCTTCACCGGGCCCATCGCCTCCTTCAGCCACTCCTTCATCGCAGCCATCATCTCCTTACGCATCACCTCCATATGCTTTCCGAACTGCCTTTCAAATTCTCCGGCCCTCATCTTGGTCAGAGTCTTCACTGTGAAGGGCGGGGAGCAATCCAGCCTCCGCCATCTTTCCTGCTGCCGGGCTGACCCGTTTGCTCGACGGCAAACTTTTGCTCACCCCCTTTTTCCCCAGAGGCTGTCTTCTGGGTCTTCGGCATTCCCCACCTTCCTTATTCCTTCCTGCACCAGCTTGTTCAAAATCTGCCCCTGGAACCGCGCATTAAACTCCAAAAACCAGAGCCTTGCGCAAGAGCTAGACTACGAGTGATCTCCATGCCGCCACTGGAACCCCCCGAATTTCCAGTTTCTTCATTTATTGGGAATACATATATTGTTAAAATGCGTTTGTGATCAAAAGAATTGATCAAAATGAACATATTATTCTGGCAAACGCTACCAAAAATAAATCATAATATTAGCTTTTCTAATATTTGCTTTTCAGCAGATTATATTTTAAATTTGTTTTTGTTACTTGTGATGACCCCCATGAGGTGAGGACCACAGGGGATCAATAATAGATCACCCATGGGGCTTGTGGAGTATGAGCCTCCCTGGTAACACCCAGGCGGAGTCTCGAGCTTACTCAAAACATCTTGTTGAGAACTTAGAAGAGAGGAGGTTGACTGCTAACATTGTCGAGACAATATAATTGCTTGCTTTTATGTCTTTCGGGACTTGTGGGAGGACCAGGCACCTTTTTGAAAAAAATACATACTACGGCATTACTGGTAGAATTTTTTACACTGTTGTCCTTTCTTTTGTCAACATCGTGGTGGTGTACAATGGTTGGAGTGTATTCTGTAGTTGACATGTTATGATATGAATAAGAATCTCCACCAGAGTACTTACTGTTCAGTCGTGCTGTTTCTGGTGTTGATGTAGGATGGACACATGAGAAAATGAATTTTGTACGCAAGTTATACACGAGGTGGTCACTGTGTGCAGTTGTTAAAAACACTATTTATTTGAACCACCATCAGGAGAATGGGCGGCTCGGTAGCACAGTGATTAGCACTGTTGCTTCACAGTGCCAGGGAACCGGGATCGATTCCCGGCTTGGGTCACTGTCTGTGGGGCGTCTGCACATTCTACCCGTGCCTGCGTGGGTTTCCTCCGGGTGCTCCGGTTTCCTCCCACAAGTCCCGAAAGACATGCTTGTTGGGTGAATTGGACATTCTGAATTCTCCCTCCGTGTACCCGAACAGGCGATGGAGTGTGGCAACTAGGGGATTTTCACAGTAACTTCATTGCAGTGTTAATGTAAGCTTACTTGTGATGTTATCGCTCAGGAATGGACCACTACATTTTGGGCATCCAGGATCAGGGTCAAACATTAAAATACATAATAAAGCTGCCTGTTCTGCCCAGTGTATCTCTGTCTGAACCTTAAATGGGATTTTTCTACTGCACCACTGTGACACTTTCATTCTCACTTTAGCCATCCTGATACTTGGACTTAAGTCAATTAAACAGTGTTGAATTAAGGAAGTTTTGTGCTGTCACTCCCGCTGTCTGGGATGGACTCTAAACCCAATTTCCAGAAGTGAATAGCTACTATATAATACTACACTGGTCATCTACTCCCTTGTCCAAAGCCTTTCTCACACTATGTGAATCATAGAATCCCTACAGTGCAGAAGGAGGCCATTCAGCCCATCGAGTCTGTACCGGGGCTAGGAAAGGGCACTCTATTTAAGGTCACGCTTCCACCCGATCCCATAGCACAGTAACCCTATCTATCCTTTTGGACACTAAGGGGCAATTTAGCATGGTCAATCTATCTAACCTGCACATCTTTGGACGGTGGAAGGAAACCGGAGCACCCGGAGGAAACCCACGCACACACGGAAAGTGCAAACTCCACGCGGACAAGTCACCCGAGGCCAGAATTCAACCCGGGACCCTGGAGCTGTAAGGCACCAGTAAAGATATTTGTAAAGATTTGCAAGGTGATATTTGTAAAAAAAAAAAAACCAGAACAAAGCTGCTTTGTGAAGCTATTCTGAAATTTGCCCATTTTCTGCTAAATCTAGCAAACTGTGGTTTAGAGTCAGGACCTTTCAGTAGACAGCTCAGAGACAAATATCTGTTCACAGTTGGAAAAGTTAGTTTTGATCCCAGCATGGGTATTGCCACAATGAATGTTTGATTTCACTCTTTCAATTTCCAATGAATTTCTTTCATTAAAATAATTCTTTGTAAATGCTCCTCTGACCCCATCTTGCATCCACGTGAAGCGTCATGAAAGGGAATTTGCCTAAAATGAGAAAATTGGACAGATTCATGCGCATATGTTGCCTGCCTGTAAATTGCAATTAATGAGGCTCTGCGCACCAGATAAAAGCAGCTCTGGAGCAAGTGGACAGAGGGGAACATATGACAAACTGAGAACCACATGCTCTTAAAACAGAACAAAGCTGCTTCTGAAAGATCAAAAATGTGACCGAAATCCACAGAGATGGGAATAATCCTCGCTGAGAAACTACTAGAAGAACAAAATATGAAGCTTGGGGACAGATGGAGAACAGAATTATTTGAACAATAACGCCTTTAGCAAAAATGATCCATTTCTTGTTCGAGTTCTGGCTTACAGCCCTCATTTACCACTTTACAAAATGTTAATCAGAAGAGTCCTGGCTCTCTGCAGGAGATGACTTGCTCCCCCTCAGACATGCATGCACACAGACAAACTTACAGCCAACATATGTCACACCAATGAAAAACTGCTGGCGAAGCTAAACAAAAAAATATTTTATCTATTATGATCTTAAGTATCCATTAAACGGGGTTTTGTAGATCTGGAGGGAAGGAGTAGGATAAAATGGAACAAGGTGACAAGATTAGAAAGGATTCTAACATGTAATCAATCAGTGATCCAGTCAGGGATACACATTGTGTACCCACTTAATTTCTGGAGACAACTGTATGTTCATTTCTGAGCCATTGGCAACAGTACCGTATACGCTTTTCAGTGAGGACTATGTGGAACTTCCAGTCCCCTTATTACCACTGCTAATTGTTTGGGTTCATCTCCCCTCAGCACCAATTTAAATCCCAACACTCTTCTTCTCTTGGCATTACTTCCCAAGTTCCTCTTTCTAATGAAAGGGATTCCAATCCCTGTACGTTGTGAGAACACAAAGTTCCCCATTCACTATGCAGCAGGAGAAATCGGGCAGGAGTGAGAAATGAGGTAGGAGGAAAGGATGGCAACAAAGGGAAGAAAGAAAAGGGAAAATGGATGAGTGAGAAAGCCATAAAAGAAAGGACAGTCGTTGAGCATGGCTTTGGTGAATGGAGGGACACAGGAAGCTGGGAACGATGTATGGGTTGCAGAGGATTACCATGGTTAACAAAGAACCTCAACACGGAAAAGTATCAGCATGAACTGTAGAGAGAGTTTGATAGAAATGCCAGCAGGCACACATACTGGAGGCAAAAAGATTCCTCTTTTTCACTCTGCCAAGTAACTTTTGACATTGGCATCTTGTCTCCTCTAGAAAATCACTACCAACTTTCTGCTTTCAACATATGGATCTCCCTTTTCAGTCTTTCATATCTTTCCATTTCCCCATTCCTTCTGAAAGATATTGTGCTGAGTTTTGTGAGGAATGAGAAGAGGGTGCTTCAGTGATGGGGTGAGCAATTAAGTGAGGTACAACGGCACAGTGAACTGGGATGGCAAGAAGTTGAATGCGTGAACTGTGGAAGAAATTATGTTCTTGGTGGTCTACTGAAAATACAAACATCACTGTTTTCCTTTACATTATTGAAGAATCAATAGTGAAATAAACAATTAAACCAGAATGCATCGCCTTTACTGTAATATAGTTGTTTCTCAGACAAGCATGTTTCATACACTCTGAAACTGCACAAACAATTTAGTGCCCTTAAAAATGGATTTTACTGAGACTTCTGGTGGTGGCATGTAGGGAGCAGTTGCCCACCAGGGTACTTTACTTTTAGCCCTTTTCGCCCAGTTTTTTTTTTAAATGGCTAAAGCTTCACTAGCTCAATGGGATAAGGTTCTCACACAGAGAAATGCACAGAAAGTTTAAAAAAAATAAATTTAGAGTATCCAATTCATTTTTCCCAATTAAGGGGCAATTTAGCATGGCTAATCCACCTAACCTGCACATCTTTGGGTTGTGGGGGCGAAACCCACGCAAACACGGGGAGAATGTGCAAACTCCACACGGACAGTGACCCAGAGCCGGGATCGAACCTGGGACCTCGGCGCCGTGAGGCAGCAGGGCTAACCCACTGCGCCATTGTGCTGCCCTGAAATGCAGAGAAAGTTTAGGACAAGGAAGCCTGCAAATGGAAACTAGTTGATGGGTTCCGAAACTTCGAGGTTCTTTGGTTGAGAAAATGGCAGAAGCCACCATCGTGACTCTGGCTACTTCATTGATGGCAAGAGGTGCTTACACAGTCATCTTGGCAATGGATTTCAGAAGCAGCAGCAGGCTATCTCCGGGGGCCTCCATAAATCATTGGAAGAGGCCGCAGCTCCCATTCGGTCAGCGTTACAGCAGACTGATGAAACGGTAAAGGCGCAGCGATACAGGATGTGGAGGTGCATCGCGCAAGGCAGAGCGATCAGATTGTCTCCTTGGAAGCTGAGATGACACTTATGGCCAGTGTTGATAAAGCACTGAGGGCCAAGGTGGGTGATCTGGAGTATCTGGCGATGCTGGAAAGAGGGGGTTACGTGGTTTTCGGGAGAAGGAACAAGCCCAGAGATGGGCAAAGGATAAATCGGGACTACAATTGGGGGGCCACACCATCAAGCTCTGTTAGGGTGCGGGTGCGAAGCTGGCGGTTAACAAGATCAAAGCCGCATGCTACCAGGATGGTATACCCTGCACGTCTCAGTGACTTTTGAAACAATTGTTTTGATGCGCCAGAGGAGGTAAATGCTTTTGTTATGAAGCATCGGCTGGGGGCGAGTTAATTTTCACAAGATCTTTGTATGTTTGGGGAGGGCATGTGGTTATGGGGATTTGTTGGGGTTTCTCGTGCACGTTTGTATTTTCTGTTTCTTGTGTAGGAGGGGTGTTTTTTCTTTGATTATTAAAGTTGGATTTGGGCAGGAACATGGTGGTTATGGTTATTTATTTGTCTTCACTCTAGGCAGGGACCACCTTGCTGGCCGAAGGGTTAGCTAACGGGGGCGGAGTGGTGGGTTAACTGCAGCTCATTCTGTTATTGTAGTTCTAGATAATGAACTTAGTGTTTTTGTTTTGTTTAGGGTTGGCGTAGTTGAGGTAGGAGCTAGTTTGATTGTTTATATGGGTGTGGCATTGTTGGGAGGTGGGAAGTAGGGATAGTTTTCAGACGGTGACTGCAGTTGTTTCTTTGTGTTGTCTGTGTGTGTGTGGGGGGGGGCAATTTGGCTGGTCACTTGGAATGTAAGGGAACTGAATGGCCCAGTGAAAAGGTCGAGGATATTTCATCAGCTGAAGAGCTTGAATGCTGATATGGCGTTGCAGCAAGAGACTCATTTGTGGGTTAGGGCCCAGACAAGGTTACGGAAGGGGTGGGTGGGTGGGACAGGTATTCTACTTGGGTTTAGATGGTAGGGCCCGGGAGCGGCAGGCTTGATTCCTTTTTTGGCGGCTAAGATTTTGGCGGATTCGAACACAAGACATATGATTGTCAGTGGGTCTTTGGTGACCACTTAGTTAATGAGTATGCACCAAATAGGGGTGATACAGCTTTTATTAACAAGCTACTGATTTCTATTCCGGACTTAGACTCAAACCAGCTCATTTTGGGTGGAAAACACATTATTGGCTTTTATGGTGCAGATTGGGTGAGGAGGTTGGGGGGGGGGGGCTGATCCGTGGCCGGGTTTTACATCCGATTTTTCTTTTTTCTCCCCTGTCCATCAGGTTTGTTCTCGGATTGACTTCTCGGTGGTTAGATCTCGGTGGGTAGATCTCTCCTTCCTTGGGTGAAGAAGGCAGGGTACTCAGCAATTGTGATCGCAGATAATGCGCCACATTTCATGGATTTGGAATTAGAGCCGAGTCCCACTCAATGCCCGCCGTGGAGATTGGACACGGCATTGCTGACAGACAAGGGATTTTGGAGCGCATATCCTCCGCCTTTGTAGAGTACATTACGTTTAATAAGAGTGGGTCAATCTCACCTTCTACGTTGCGAGGGGCCCTCAAGGTGATCATTAGGAGGGGGAGGGGGCAGAGAGATAATTTCCTACAAGTCACAGAGGCATGCCAGGAAAGGGTGGGGTGGGCGGATCAGCAGAGGTTGACGATTCCATCCTTCAGGTGGACCATCAGTACTCGCTTGCTCCTTCACTGGAGTTGCTGGCAGGTAGGAAAAGGTTGCAGACGCAATTTGAATTACTCTCACGGGTAAGGCAGTAAGTCAGCTGGGGCGCTCGAGGGCATTCTATGAACACGGGGAGAAAGCCAGTCACCTTTTAGCACACCAGCTGAGGAGGCAAGCTGCCTCCTGTGAGATCGTGCAGGTGAGGGACACGGGGGAGGGGGCACCTTGGCTTCCGCCCCATCGAAGGTTAACACTGAGTGTGAAGTCTTTTATCAAAGTTTCTGTACATCGGATTCCTGTAGGAGAGATTGGCCATGATGCAATTTTTCCCACCATCCTTCCCGGTGGTGGAGGGGGGAGGGCGAGAGAGAGAAGGGAAGAATTAGAATCCCTGTTGGGCCAGGAGATTTCAGTCTGTTAAAATGAACACCGTCCTGAGGTTCTTGCATTTTCAGTGTCTCCCCATTTTTCTCCCAAAACCTTTCTTTGTCAGAGTAAATAAATTGATAACAAATTGTCTGGCGTTCCTTCAGAGAGAAAGACAGCCAGGAGGTGGTTTAGCTTTACCTAATGTGTTATTTTATTATTGGGAAGCAAATATTGCTCAAGAAGCCGATTCCATATGGGGGCAGATGGAGATGGAGCTCTTGTAGTGGTTCTAGCTTGGGGGCCTTGGTAACTGCCTCGCTATCGTTTTCTCCAGCAAAATCTACCTCAAGTCCGGTAGTAGTGTCCACTCTGGGGATTTGGAGGCCGCTTAGACAAAATATTAAGCTCAGCTCCATGTCGTTGTTAGACCTTATTTGTAGTAATCATCTTTGTGCCAGCGGGTTTTGATTTGACATTCAGGTCTTTGGGCGGGGGCTGTTTGTGGAGGGCATGTTTGCCAGTTTTGAGGAGCAGTTGGACAAATTTCAACTCCCGAGAATTAATGTATATAGGTATTGGCAGGTTCGCGATTTCTTGGGTAAGGCGTTTCCTTAATTTCCCTTAGCATCTTCATCCTCTTTCTTGAATAGGATCTTATCTCTAGCCGATGCAGATGAGAGGAGGATTTCGGACATTTATAACCAGATCCTTTCGGTGGAGCCGGCTCCGTTGGATGAGATGAAGAGAAAGTGGGATGGTGAGCTGCGTCTGGTTTTGGATGGGTGTGGTGTAGGTGAGGTTCTTCACTCTTCACAGGGTCAACTCTACCTCCTCATGTGCTCGGCTTAGCTTGATTCAGTTCAAGGTGGTGCACGGGGTACATCTGCCCAAGGAGAGGATGAGTGTTTTTTTTTCTCGAGGTGGAGGATAGGTGCGAGTGTTGTGCTCGAGGGCCAGTGAATTGTATCCACATGTTCTGATTGTCTCCTAAACTTGAAAGCTTCTGGTCTCCT
Organism: Scyliorhinus torazame; assembly: GCF_047496885.1. Classification (NCBI taxonomy): domain Eukaryota; kingdom Metazoa; phylum Chordata; class Chondrichthyes; order Carcharhiniformes; family Scyliorhinidae; genus Scyliorhinus; species Scyliorhinus torazame. The sequence continues at coordinate 93,519,681 of NC_092728.1, read as the reverse complement.
TCTCTAACACCACGTAAGAGATTCTTGATATCAAGCTGGAGGACAAGTGAGAGTGTTGCTCTCGGGACCCAGCTAACCACATTTGATCTCGTCTGCCCCAAGCTGGTAAGCTTTCGGGCCTTTTGATTTTCAACCCCATGTTGGAGATATGCAACATTGATTTGGATCCATGTCCGTTTGTGGCCATTTTCAGGTTTCAGACTCACCGGTGCTGCAGACGGGGTGGGGGGGGCTGAAGGTAGAAATCACCTACTCCGCCCAGTGCCTCGGCCTGTTTGGGTGACCTAATGGAGTTCTTCTATCTGGAGAAGGTCAGGTACATCATTAGGGGGTCGGTAGAAGGGTTCTACTCGAGGCGGCAGCCACCCATTTCCTTTTTCAAAGAGTTAGTCGCCGTGAGCTGTTTGGGGGGGGGGGGGGGGGGGGGGGTTAGTTATATGTTTGAAGGGTTGGATTCAGTGGGGTTGCTGAGTATTGATAATGTTATTTTTGCGTTGTACCTTTATGTATTGGTGGTAGAGTGTGGTATTATTTTGTTGTAATGAATAACTTCTTCAATAAAAACATTTTTTAAAAGCCATATAGATTTTACCACTTAATCAGAGACGATGCACATTTTTGGGGTCCGCCGCTCCTCCTCTTCATGGAGGACCCACAGCAAGCCCCCATTCCGCCCCGCCAGGACTGGCTGGGGAGTGGGCGGAAGGCTGGGGGGCGGGTGTCCGGCCCCCAGGTGGTCACTCCCAGGCACGTATTCTTCACAAAGTCATCACTCACATCATCGTAGGTAAAGTCTTGTAAGGATGCATTTTTAATTGTCAGCATTGTTGAATTTGTCAAATATTCCAGACTCATCGTACTTTGCAGGTAATTTTTCACTTTTTTCAAGACAGGGAAAGATTGTTCACAAGAAGCACACGTGGCAGGCATATTTGGAAAGGCTGCCTACAAATCACCACATGCAAGTCAGTACAAATTAGCTGGTAATCTTGAAGCAGAGCTCATTATTATCGATGAAATGAATGACTGTTTCACTTCACCTTCAAAAGTATTTGTGTCTATGCCCTGCCGGTACAATTCAATTAACCTCTTATTTCAGTGGCTCTTAGCATTCCCATCCAAACTTTTGTCAAAAAACAAAAATAGTTCAACAGTCTTCTTCAGAGATTCACTTCTGTTCTGCAAATGCACCATTACTGTGTCACAAATAACACTGACGGTCTCAACGATGATCTTCTCTTTCCCCTTTAAAGTGATTTTGTTGTCACTAGATCATCAAAAATGACTTTGTGTCTTGTACTTATCACCAGAGGGATTTATATTCTTTGTTAACATTAGTGCCTCTTGTTCTACTGAGGTATAGTAATTTCAAATTTCCATGGCAATATTTCTAACTTGAGGCTAACAACTGTGAAGTATTCAATAAAGTTGGACAAACATTTTGCAGCGATTTGCTGACAGCTTTCATTCTTTGAAGTAAACAGTTAAACAAAACAGTAAAAACTACAATTTTGTACTTTTCAAACTTCTCTGATAAGGATTTTGCTTCCGCTTTCTCACGTAGTTTCTCTGAAATTGATGTGACTCTGTCTGATAAACATTACTTTATATCAACCAAGTTCAGTCTGAAAGCCAGAACAACACCTGCTCGAGTGGACCACTTGATGTCACAAATTCTTTGGACCGTCAAATGTTTTCCATGTGCCTGCTCCAAGCGTGGTTGCCGCATATTCCACCAATGCGTGGAAACCAAAAAGAAGGCATAGAAATTTAGAACTTGCCTTGCAGGTTAAATTCAAGAAGTGACTGGAACATGGGATGAATAAATGCACATGGGCTTGCATCGTTCAGTCTTGCTTTTTGAATATTTTCCTGCCATATTTGCGGCATTATCGAAAACCTGCCCATGACAATTTTTGATATCCAAACTTAAATTTGAAAAAATATCCAAAACCATTTGTCTCCAGACACTCGGAAGTGTGGGATTGTAGCTGGACAAAACAGAGAAATCGCTCAACAACTTCACCATCACTGGTCATATATCTTATAATTCATGTTAATTTGTCCACATGATTCACATCTGGTGTTGAATCAACTATTATGGAATAGTATTGAACATCTTTGACTTCATTAGTGAATTGGTTTCTGAGCCGCTCTGCCATTATAGTGCCGAGGTCATCGTAGGTTCAATGCGTTAAAAGGTTGGTCTTAGAAGACTTCTAAACTGCTTTTGTCCTCAATCCTCAAACTCTTTTCTCAAATATAACATGTTACCCATGTTCTCCGATCTTTTTGTTGCAAAATATTCAATCCTATCCAGTAGAACTGAGTTTTGGCCATCAGACTGTCTTCAGGGTAAGTTTCTTCCCTCACTCCAGCAGCAGAACAATGAGCTTGAGCAGTATCTTGTAGTTCCATTCCCATTTCAGAATCCACATCTTCTTCTTGTTTTTTTAGGGGGTGTGTTGTCTCTGGAAATCAGTAGGTCAAAGTCATCAAACAAGTCACCCAAATCTTTTGTGGATGTTGTTGTTGAAGATGAATGTACAGTTTGATCACTGCTCAATACTTCAAAGCTTTTAAAGTAAAGTAAAGCCAAACTGTCTTTTATCCCAGCTTCGTCCCCTTGCCTCGCCTTCAACTTCCTGCGATTCTGACTGTCAGATTCATAGTGTCTCTGGGGATGATCTGTCTTGATTTTCAACGATTCACAAATAAGTTTTCAGAATCTTCTGTTGCTTGAAGCCTCCTTAAGCAAAAGCAGATGATTATCTAAGCTGCTCAAAAACAGTGATGAATTAAACAAAGTTCATGAGTTGGTAGGGGGCTGGTCTTCGGAAATTGTGTAAAGAATTGGTGTGAGGATGAGCCGGAGTTCACGGCCAAAATCCTGCCAGAGTAACAGGCTGCTGGCAATAATCTTCTGGAAAGCTTGATGCCGATGGATGGTTTCAATCAGAGAGAGAATGACTGACACCAAATTCAACTTTCGAAAACAAGCAGAAATAAAGATGATGGGCAGCAGCCAGCCTGAGCGGGGCGACTCCAACAGAGACTCGACCCAGGGCAGCACAGTAGTTAGCACAGTTGCTTCACAGCTCCAGGGTCCCAGGTTCGATTCCCGGCTTGGGTCACTGTCTGGGTGGAGTCTGTACGTTCTCCCTGTGTCTGCGTGGGTTTCCTCCAGGTGCTCCGGTTTGCTACCACAGTCCAAAGATGTGCAGGTTAGGTGGATTGGCCATGCTAAATTGCCCTTAAGTGTCCAGAAAAGGTTAGGTGGGGTTACTGAGTTACGGGGATAGGGTGGAGCGTAAGTGGGGTGCTCTTTCTAAGGGCCATTGCAGACTCGATGGACTGAATGGTCTCCTTCTGCACTGTAAATTCTATGTTCATATGTTATGTTGGTTGCTGCCAAGCCCAGCCCCCTCACTCTCAGCCCTGCTGCCTGGCTGGCCTCTGGTCCTGGTCAAGTCGCCCTGCTCGGGCTGGCTGCTGCAATCCATTCCCTGATACACAATGCCGCCGCTTGCCTTTGTCACACCTCTGGACTGCTGCTGTGCTCACCTCTCATTCTGGCCTTGAGCCACAGTGACCGTGTCTGTGCCTGGCAGCTGCAGCTGGCCGTCTTGCCTGGCCTCTGATCTCTCTCACCTTCACTGCCCAGGCCGGTTGCTGCCCAGCCCAGCCCTCTCACCCCCAGCCCTGCTGCCTGGCTGGTCTCAGGCTCTCGTCCATCCGTCCTGCTTCCACTGATCGCTGCTCCTTGATTCCCTGATTTCCTAGCCTTCTTTGCACCTCCGGACTGCTGCTCTGCTCACCTCTCGGTTCTCGCTTGGGTGGCCGGGCCTTAAGCCTCGTCGAACGCATGTGGTCCTGGCTGGCTATCTGGCCAGGTAGCCTCTATTCTTTTTGGCTTGTTGCCCCCCGTGTTCCTCAGCCCTGGCCTGAGGGTCAAGAGTTGCCCCACTGCTCCCATCGAGGGCCGTTGGCCAGTGCCTCTACTCGCCTCACTGAAGGCTTCGCAGGTGCTCACCTTGGTGTTAGGCCGACGTCCTCACTTTTGCCTCCGGCTGCCCCCCAAACCAAATGGCAGAAACCGGGCTGCTGCTTTGCTCCTTTACTAAGTGAAAGTTCAGAAACTTCACACCAGTTCAGGAGATCCATGTCTGAACTTCTGCAAGTCTCCATCACCTCTCAACATCTGGCAAACGCCCACCAATCAGTTGCCCGATGTTGTTCTGTATTGCCTGCTAATTGGCTCATTATTTTGAGCTACAAAAGCTCCGATTGGTGTCCCCAAGATGTTCCCACCACAAGTCACTTCTCCATATGGGGTTCCCCCCTCCCTTCCCCACCAACCATTGGCTGGGGCCCTGAGCTGCAGTGCTGAGTGTTTCACTGAAAGTCCGCTTCTGCATTTAACCCTTCATAAGAAACTGCTTGTTTTGTAGAGGATGCAGGCTCGTTGAATATCCCACATCCTCGGGAATACCATTGATCAGAAACTGAACTAGCCATATTTTCTTTTTTTTTTTTAATTTGTTTTTATTCAAAATTTTCAATAATTTTTACAAACCACTACAAAAAGAAAAACAATGAAAAGAAAACAGCAATAAAATAGAAAACAACTTAACCATTTAATAAATTAACAATTTAACAAAACAAGGTGGGCTATCTGCCCTTTACAAATAAAGTCAATCCCCCCCCCACCCCCGGTTTGCTGCTGCTGCTGACCTCCACCTAACGTTCCACGAGAAAGTCAAGGAACGGTTGCCACCGCCTGGAGAACCCCTGCAAGGACCCTCGCAAGGCAAACTTTATCCTCGCCAACTTGAGAAACCCCGCCATGTCACTGACCCAACCCTCTACACTTGGGGGTTTCGCGTCCCTCCACATTAACAAGAGCCTTCGCCGGGCTACCAAGGAGGCAAAGGTCAGAACTCCGGCCTCTTTCGACTCCTGCACTCGCGGATCATCCGATACCCCAAATATCACTATCCCCCAACGTGGCTTTACTCGAGTGTCCAAGACCTCGGACATAGCCTTCGTGAAGCCTTTCCAGAATCCTGTAAGCGCCGGGCATGCCCAGAACATATGGACAGGGTTTGCTGGGCTCCCTGAGCACCTCACACACCGTCCTCCACCCCAAAGAACTTACTCATTCTCGCCACTGTCATATGCTCCCGGTGCACCACCTTAAACTGAATCAGGCTAAGCCTGGCGCAAGATGAGGAGAAATTGACCCTGCCCAGGTCATCAGCCCACAGGCCCTCATCTAGCTCCTCACCCAGCTCCTTCTCCCACTTGCCCTTCAGCTCTTCCACCGAGGCCTCCTCCACCTCCTGGTATATGTCCGATACCTTGCCATCCCTTACCCACCCGCCCGAGACCACCCTATCCTGTATCCTCCGGGTAGGTAACAATGGAAATTCCCCCACCTGCTTTTTCACGAATGCCCAAACCTGCATGTACCTAAAAGTATTCCCTGGGGGCAACCCAAATTTCTCCTCCAGCGCCCTCAGACTAGCAAAAGTCCCATCAATAAACAAGTCCCCCATCCTTTTGATACCTGCCCTGTGCCAGGTTCGGAACCCACCGTCTATTCTACCTGGAACGAACCTGTGGTTGTTCCGTATCGGGGTCCAGACTGAGGCCCTTTCCTCCCCCCCCGTGCCATCTCCACTGCCCCCAGATCCTCAACGTCGCCGCCACCACTGGGCTCGTGGTATACCACGTCGGCGGAAGCGTCAGCGGTGCCATTATCAGTGCCCCCAAGCTAGTATCTTTACAAGACGCCGCATCGAACCGTTTCCATGCCGCTCCTTCTCCCTCCGTTACCCATTTTCGAATCATAGATACATTCGCTGCCCAATAATAGCTGCAAAAGTTCGGCAGCGCCAACCCCCCGACTGCGCTCCAAGAACAGTCTCTTAATCCGCGAGGTCTTGTTTACCCACACAAATCCCGTAATACTCCTATTTACCCGCTAGAAAAAGGACTTTGGGATGAGAATGGGCAGGCACTGGAAGATGAACAAGAAAGACCTAGGGAGGACTGTCATCTTTACAGACTGCACCCTGCCCGCTAGGGAAAGCGGCAGCATGTCCCACCTCCTAAAGTCCTCATCCATCTGATCCACCAGCCGCGCTAAATTGAGCTTGTGCAAGACCCCCCAGCTCTTAGCCACCTGGATGCCCAAGTAACAAAAGCTCCTCTCCACCATCTTGAGCGGTAGCTCTCCCAGTCTCTTTTCCTGGCCCCTCGCATGTATCACAAAAAGCTCGCTTTTTCCAACATTCAGCTTGTACCCCGAAGTCTCCAAGAATCTGCATGACCTCCCCCATCCCCTCCACCGGATCCGCAATATACAGGAGCAGGTCATCCGCATACAGTGAAACCCGATGCTCCTCCCCTCCCGAACCAACCCCCTCCAGTTTCTGGACTTCCTCAACGCCCTGGCCAGCGGCTCGATTGCCAGGGCAAACAGCAGGGGGGCAGGGGGCACCCCTGCCTCGTTCCTCGATGTAATCTAAAGTACTCCGACCGCAGCCGGTTCATCGATACACTCGCTACCGGGGACTGGTACAACAATTTGACCCACCCTATAAATTCCTCTCCAAACTCAAATCTGCCTAACTTGATTGCTCCCCCTTCCACAAAGATTCAATCCCTCCATCACCGATGAACAGTGGCAGCCGTGAGTACCATCTTCAAGATGCACCGCAGTAACTCGCCAAGGTTTCTTAGACAGCATCTTCCAAACCCACAACAACAGGTACTCCCACTCCACCCGATCAAAGGCTTTCTCCGCCTCCAAGGGCATCATGATCACATTCAGGGGCCTCCGCACATGCGTATTCAACTGCCTGCCCTTCACAAACCCAGTCTGATCCTCATTGATCACTCCCGGTACACAGTCCTCAATCCTAGTGGCCAAGGTCTTGGCCAACAGCTTGGCATCCACATTAAGGATCGAAATCAGCCTATAAGAGCCGCATTGCAACGGGCCCTTGTCTCGCTTAAGGATAAGCAAGATCAGAGCCTGCGACATCGTCAGGGGAAGGATTCCCTTTTCGTTTGCCTCATTAAAAGTTCTCAACAACAGCGGGTCAACAACTGGACTAGCCATATTAATACCGAGACTAGCAGAACAGGCCAAAGACTAGGAATCCTATGGCAAGTAACTCATTTTCTGACTCCCAAAGCCTGTCCACCATCTACAAGGCACAAAGTTAGGAGTGTGATGGAATACTCTCCACTTGCCTGGGTGAATGCAGCTCCAACAATACTCCAGGAGCTCAACACCATTCAAGAGAAAGCAGCCCGCTTGATTGCTCCCCCTTCCACAAAGATTCAATCCTTCCATCACCGATGAACAGTGGCAGCCGTGAGTACCATCTTCAAGATGCACCGCAGTAACTCGCCAAGGTTTCTTAGACAGCATCTTCCAAACCCACAACAACTACCATCTAGAAGGACAAGAGCAGCAGATACTGGGAACCCCACCACCTGGAGGTTCCCTCCAGGTCACTCACCACCCGAAGTGGAAATATATCACCGTTCCTTCATTGTCGCTGGGTCAAAATCCTAGAAAACTCTTTCTACCAGCACTCTGGGTGTATCTACACCACATGGACTGCAATGGTTCAAGAAGACAGCTCACTACTTCCTTCTGAAGGGCAACTAGGGATGGGCAATAAATGCTGGCCTAACCAGAAAAAATCCCGTAAATGAATAAAAAATTTGGCGAATGTCCTCCTGAGATCCGACTTGCTTTACTTGCTCCTTCAAGGCTGCTGTCAAACTCCAGGAATGCTAACAGGCTACTCCACAGTTTGTACAGGCTGCGAAAGCAGATGAACGCAACAACACCACTGCTGCTTTGTTTATCACAACACGTGTGGGGCCAGTCAGAGGAACCGGTGGCTGAAAGGCAGTCAAAAAGAATGGACAGTTAACTCTGCTTCAATCCCATTCAATGGCAATGCCTCCCAGCAGTACTATGTGATGGAGCCTGGCAATCATGTGTGTTGGGAAAAGTTACCATCATATCGGCCATGATCTTATTAAATGACGGAGCAGGCTCGAGGGGCTGAATGGGGGCTCCTGAAAAGGGGCTCCTCTTCCTTGTTCATATATTTGTAAAGTTGTACACTGTCAATTAATGGCCTCTAGTGGTAAAAGCTGGCTCCTGCCACATACCATTTGGTACTCCACGCACATTCCAGGGATCTATCAAACTTAGATAAAGTCAGATAAATAATGATAGAAAGACACTCACCTTCTGAAAGACTTGGTAATTGGACTTAGACCAAATGTCCAGCTGTGAAATAAAAGACAACATTAGATCCATTCATAAAGATCTCATTGTTAAATAGTGGCATGCCACACCCAAGAGAATTTCTGAATGTTTGCCAGTTTAATTGCGCATGCAAGAAAATGAAATGTGTTAATTGGAAAAGCAGTTGTTGAAAACTAACTGGGCAGTAGTTTTGGTTACAAAAGAACAAAAAAGGGAGGAGACAGCAGATTCAATAGCCACCCATTTAGCACTAGAATATGGATTCTAATCCAGCCCCAAACTGATGGAAATATCTGACCCAGTTGCTCTGATTTATGTGAAAGTAGACCAGTAAAGTCCAACATAATGTCCAATGGAACAGAACACCCCGCACCAACAGCTTCAAAATAAAACTATTTCACTCAGAGAAGGCGGAGTAGTGTACATAGGCAAAATGGAACATTGGTGAGATAGCGAGTGCACCTTTGATTGAAGAGCACAACATAACTGTTTATATTGGTGTTGTATGCAAACTGGGAATACTGTATGCTGTCAAATATGCAACAAATGAGCCAAAGCTCCAATCTTAAATCATTTTATTTTGCCACAAACTAAAGTTAAATAATATCTTAGGTAAAGTTTTCCAACTTAGTATTGATAGGTAACAAAGTAGGGATACTTTGGGTTGTAGGACAGTGCCCATTAGGCTTGGGATTGAGAAACTTAATCTCATTTTGTATGGGACCCTGACCGCCAGCAGACAGAGCACAGACTTCCCACTCGTGTGGGCTCATTTTGAATCCAGAAGCAGAGGTGAAAGAACAGAGTCTAATAAACTACACCACCTGGTCTCCCACTCCAAGAAAAATAACTGATCACCCAGATCAGTCCTTATACATGCTAATTAACTGGGCAGCACGTGGTACTGCTGCCTACGCGCGCCGAGGACCCGGGTTTGAATCCCGGCCCTGGGTCACTGTCCAAGTGGAGTTTGCACATTCTCCCCGTGTCTGCGTGGGTTTCACCCCCACAACCCAAAGATGTGCAGGTTAGATGGATTGACCACTCTAAATTGCCCCTTAATTGGAAAAAAATAATAATTGGGTACTCAAAATTTATTTTTAAAAATACATGCTAATTAACTTCAAAAAAAACAATGAGCATAAACGTTGCATAGATTGCATTTAAAGTGTTTCCAGCTTACTAATGATGAGTAATCAAGTTCACTCAAACAAATCTTGCAAGCGATGCTTACCTCATCACTGAAATATTTGGATCAATTTTCAACAGGAGCGTAACATATTAAAGCAAGATTTCAAATGAGCAGTTTACTTATCCTGACAACTGCTCGCTAATGTGGGAAATATATTCAGTGAAAGTTGCTTACTCAATAAACAAGCTGTTCTGTGTGACTGAATTTATGCCAGAAAGATTTCTTTTAAAAACCAGTCTTCCTGGCAATATCAAATTTACCTTGGGTGTGCATGTGATCCATGTGTTGCAACAAGTACACTAACTACTTTGGAAAATGTTTTTTATCCACTTGGTTACTTACTAACATAAGAAAATAAACTTTCCTCCCTTCCAATAATGGACCTGGTCGAGTATCCCCAGGATAAAGTGCCTTACAAATATGTTGATATCAATTGTAAGTTTCTTGTGAAGTCTGATAACTTTTTAAAAAGATATTCGAATTCCCAGTGACCAACTTAACCGAAACAAGATTTCAAGTTTTCAGGTTTCACGATAACAAACTAAAATCTACATCGACCAAACAATACTTGTAAGAAACTAATATTCTAAACTAGGAAAAGAATAATTCTTATTAATGACATATACACACACACACTCTCCACAGAATTGCCGCCTTTTCAGGAAACTGTCTAAGGTCATTCCGAGCGTCCAACATCCATTTCGCCAAGTGGCAACGTCCAGTGACCGGAGGTCCTCTTCCCCCAGTCCTCCGAGAATTCCCAAACTGACTTTCAATAGTTAGGCCCACTCTAGTGATTTCTTCTCCTGGCCTCACCAGAGCAAATATTCCAGTGTAAAGTTGCTGCTGGCTCCTCTTCTTCGACCAGTAGACAAGCTTACCCAGAATTCTGTCTGGTTGCTAACAGCTCTTTCTCCCTGTAGAGCCCAGCAACTGCTGTTCCTGACGCAGTCTCTCCGGGTCCAGGGCTTTTTAAAATCAGGCCATCTGGGAGTCTGCAAGTCTACGCAAGGCAAGGCTTCTCTCTATGCTTAGGTGTGAAATATGGCATACAAAAGCAAGAGGGTAGCCAGGGAAAGGGTTGGCCACTGAAGGATAGGCAAGGGAATCTATGTGTGGAGCCAGAGGGAATGGGCGAGGTACTCAATGAATACTTTGCATCAGTATTCACCAAAGAGAAGGAATTGGTAGATGTTGAGTCTGGAGAAGGGTGTGTAGATAGCCTGGGTCACATTGAGATCCAAAAAGACGAGGTATTGGGTGTCTTAAAAAATATTAAGGTAGATAAGTCCCCAGGGCCTGATGGGATCTACCCCAGAATACTGAAGGAGGCTGGAGAGGAAATTGCTGAGGCCTTGACAGAAATCTTTGGATCCTCACTGTCTTCAGGTGATGTCCCGGAGGACTGGAGAATAGCCAATGCTGTTCCTCTGTTTAAGAAGGGTAGCAAGGATAATCCCGGGAAATACAGGCCGGTGAGCCTTACTTCAGTGGTAGGGAAATTACTGGAGAGAATTCTTTGAGACAGGATCTACTCCCATTTGGAAGCAAATGGACGTATTAGTGAGGCAGCATGGTTTTGTGAAGGGGCGGTCGTGTCTCACTAACTTGATAGAGTTTTTCGAGGAGGTCACAAAGATGATTGATGCAGGCAGGGCAGTGGATGTTGTCTATATGGACTTCAGTAAGGCCTTTGACAAGGTCCCTCATGGTAGACTAGTACAAAAGGTGAAGTCACACGGGATCAGGGGTGAGCTGGTAAGGTGGATACAGAACTGGCTAGGTCATAGAAGGCAGAGAGTAGCAATGGAAGGATGCTTTTCTAATTGGAGGGCTGTGACCAGTGGTGTTCCACAGGGATCAGTGCTGGGACCTTTGCTGTTTGTAGTATATATAAATGATTTGGAGGAAAATGTAACTGGTCTGATTAGTAAGTTTGCAGACGACACAAAGGTTGGTGGAATTGCGGATAGCGATGAGGACTGTCAGAGGATACAGCAGGATTTAGATTGTTTGGAGACTTGGGCGGAGAGATGGCAGATGGAGTTTAATCCGGACAAATGTGAGGTAATGCATTTTGGAAGGTCTAACGCAGGTAGGGAATATACAGTGAATGGTAGAACCCTCAAGAGTATTAAAAGTCAGAGAGATCTAGGAGTACAGGTCCACAGGTCACTGAAAGGGACAACACGGGTGGAGAAGGTACTCAAGAAGGCCTTACGGCAGGCTTGCCTTAATTGGCCGGTGCATTGAGTATAAGAATAAGCAAGTCATGTTGCAGCTGTATAGAACCTTAGTTAGGCCACACTTGGAGTAGTGTTCAATTCTGGTCGCCACACTACCAGAAGGATGTGGAGGCTTTACAGAGGGTGCAGAAGAGATTTACCAGAATGTTGCCTGGTATGGAGGGCATTAGCTATGAGGAGCGGTTGAATAAACTTGGTCTGTTCTCACTGGAACGAAGGAGGTTGAGGGGCGACCTGATAGAGGTCTACAAAATTATGAGGGGCATAGACAGAGTGGATAGTCAGAGGCTTTTCCCCAGGGTAGAGGGGTCAATTACTAGGGGGCATAGGTTTAAGGTGAGAGGGGCAAGGTTTAGAGTAGATGTACGAGGCAAGTTTTTTTACACAGAGGGTAGTGGGTGCCTGGAACTCGCTACCGGAGGAGGTGGTGGAAGCAGGGACGATAGTGACATTTAAGGGGCATCTTGACAAATACATGAATAGGATGGGAATAGAGGGATATGGACCCAGGAAGTGTAGAAGATTGTAGTTTAGTCGGGCAGCATGGTTGGCACGGGCTTGGAGGGTCAAAGGGCCTGTTCCTGTGCTGTACATTTCTTTGTTCTTAGTAAGTCTTAATCTAGGTCTCCTGCCCCTAGTAACCATCATCTGATCTGTGGATGGGCAAAGTAGAATACAACTTCGCACCGACCCCTTTCCACTCTGCCTTCCTTTAAAAACAAACCTGTTGGACTTTAACCTGGTATTCTAAGACTTCTTACTGTGTTCCTTTAAATTAAAAGAGATAATTTAAACATAACCAACTTGAGAAACCTTCTATTCGTAACCATGTTTATTTGCAGGGATCCAATTAAATGGGACAAATAGGAGAATCACTCACTGTCTGTTGGAATCTGGCGAGATTAGGTCAGACACCCAAAATGTGCACATATAGACTCTACTTTTTTTGGGTGTAGTTACCACCCAATCCCCAAAATTAATTGAGTGAAACTCAATAATATTCACCTGTAGTTACATTTAAATAAATAAACACATAGATAAATAACTCATTATTATTGTCACAAGTAGGCTTACATTAACACCGCAATGAAGTTACTGTGAGTTTCCCTTATTTAATCATAGCCTCCAGTTATCCAACAGCTCACCCCTTCCATTCCTAGATCCAAAGGAACAACTGCATTGTGTTTGACTCAGCAAGTGTTTTATCACCTTGGTCTGTATCTATTCCTATGACCCCAACTCTTGCCAAGCACAGGTATTTCCAGCTTTTCTGTTGCAGAGTTATATCAGTTTGGCTAAAGGTCGGACCCTGTTGTACATATCCACTACTATTCTGCAAGGAAAATGTGTTTGTTATGTCACTGTTTTATAACAGTGTCCTCCATTTCTAATCACATTTGAAGCCAGAAAGCTAATTTACATCTATGCCCCCAAACATTGGAAAAACCTGGGTCAAGTTCCCGTTTAATTTTCTCTGATTGGCTTTCAAAGGGTTAGTGCCTTTTTGAATTGTCACTATTTTTGTATTCCCCATGTCAGCTCCAGTGATAAACACAAGATTAGCCATTTGTTTCAGTTGGCCAGCTACCAGTTTAGCTTTATTATTAACTATTTCAAACACTGGAAATTTCAAATGCATTCCTAGTAATCGCATACAAATCCATTCCCCTTTCTAGCTTTGCTGATAGAAAATGCCAACTTTTCTCCCTTGGGAATGAAAGTCTGGAGAAATTATGAACTCATTTTCATGATTGTACATTTTATAAGTCATGCCAAGTATTTGTGGAGCCAAACCACAGTGAAAAGTCAATACATTCATAAAACTATTAAGGGGCTAGTAATTGGCAGAGAAACTTGGGAAGAAAATTTAAATCAAGAAACCACTTCCTTTCAGGAAAGATACCTAGTTTGGAGGTATAATTGCCATGCTAAAATTCTACTTCATGAGTACAAAGAACAAAGAAATGTACAGCACAGGAACAGGCCCTTCGGCCCTCCAAGTGCGCGCCGACCATGCTGCCCGACTAAACTACAATCTTCTACACTTCCTGGGTCCATATCCCTCTATTCCCATCCTATTCATGTATTTGTCAAGATGCCCCTTAAATGTCCCTATCGTCCCTGCTTCCACCACCTCCTCCGGTAGCGAGTTCCAGGCACCCACTACCCTCTGCGTAAAAAACTTGCCTCGTACATCTACTCTAAACCTTGCCCCTCTCACCTTAAACCTATGCTCCCTAGTAATTGACCCCTCTACCCTGGGGAAAAGCCTCTGACTATCCACTCTGTCTATGCCCCTCATAATTTTGTATACCTCTATCAGGTCTCCCCTCAACCTCCTTCGTTCCAGTGAGAACAAACCGAGTTTATTCAACCGCTCCTCATAGCTAATGCCCTCCATACCAGGCAACATTCTGGTAAATCTCTTCTGCACCCTCTCTAAAGCCTCCACATCCTTCTGGTAGTGTGGCGACCAGAATTGAACACTATACTCCAAGTGTGGCCTAACTAAGGTTCTATACAGCTGCAACATGACTTGCCAATTCTTATACTCAATGCCCCGGCCAATGAAGGCAAGCATGCCGTATGCCTTCTTGACTACCTTCTCCACCTGTGTTGCCCCTTTCAATGACCTGTGGACCTGTACTCCTAGATCTCTTTGACTTTCAATACTCTTGAGGGTTCTACCATTCACTGTATAATCCCTACCTGCATTAGACCTTCCAAAATGCATTACCTCACATTTGTCCGGATTAAACTCCATCTGCCATCTCTCCGCCCAAGTCTCCAGACAATCTAAATCCTGCTGTATCCTCCGACAGTCCTCATCACTATCCGCAATTCCACCAACCTTTGTGTCGTCTGCAAACTTACTAATCAGACCAGTTACATTTTCCTCCAAATCATTTATATATACTACAAAGAGCAAAGGTCCCAGCACTGATCCCTGTGGAACACCACTGGTCACAGCCCTCCAATTAGAAAAGCATCCCTCCATTGCTACTCTCTGCCTTCTATGGCCTAGCCAGTTCTGTATCCACCTTGCCAGCTCACCCCTGATCCCGTGTGACTTCACCTTTTGTACTAGTCTACCATGAGGGACCTTGTCAAAGGCCTTACTGAAGTCCATATAGACAACATCTACTGCCCTACCTGCATCAATCATCTTAGTGACCTCCTCAAAAAACTCTATCAAGTTAGTGAGACACGACCTCCCCTTCACAAAACCGTGCTGCCTCTCACTAATACGTCCATTTGCTTCCATATGGGAGTAGATCCTGTCTCGAAGAATTCTCTCCAGTAATTTCCCTACCACTGAAGTAAGGCTCACCGGCCTGTAGTTCCCGGGATTATCCTTGCTACCCTTCTTAAACAGAGGAACAACATTGGCTATTCTCCAGTCCTCCGGGACATCCCCTGAAGACAGCGAGGATCCAAAGATTTCTGTCAAGGCCTCAGCAATTTCCTCTCCAGCCTCCTTCAGTATTCTGGGGTAGATCCCATCAGGCCCTGGGGACTTATCTACCTTAATATTTTTTAAGACACCCAACACCTCGTCTTTTTGGATCACAACGTGACCCAGGCTATCTACACCCCCTTCTCCAGACTCAACATCTACCAATTCCTTCTCTTTGGTGAATACTGATGCAAAGTATTCATTGAGTACCTCGCCCATTTCCTCTGGCTCCACACATAGATTCCCTTGCCTATCCTTCAGTGGGCCAACCCTTTCCCTGGCTACCCTCTTGCTTTTTATGTACGTGTAAAAAGCCTTGGGATTTTCCTTAACCCTATTTGCCAATGACTTTTCGTGACCCCTTCTAGCCCTCCTGACTCCTTGCTTAAGTTCCTTCCTACTTTCCTTATATTCCACGCAGGCTTTGTCTGTTCCCAGCCTTTTAGCCCTGACAAATGCCTCCTTTTTCTTTTTGACGAGGCCTACAATATCACTCGTCATCCAAGGTTCCCGAAAATTGCCGTATTTATCTTTCTTCCTCACAGGAACATGCCGGTCCTGTATTCCTTGCAACTGCCACTTGAAAGCCTCCCACATGTCAGATGTTGATTTGCCCTCAAACATCCACCCCCAATCTATGTTCTTCAGTTCCCGCCTAATATTGTTATAATTAGCCTTCCCCCAATTTAGCACATTCATCCTCGGACCACTCTTATCCTTGTCCACCAGTACTTTAAAACTTACTGAATTGTGGTCACTGTTACCGAAATGCTCCCCTACTGAAACATCTACCACCTGGCCGGGCTCATTCCCCAATACCAGGTCCAGTACTGCCCCTTCCCTAGTTGGACTGTCTACATATTGTTTTAAGAAGCCCTCCTGGATGCTCCTTACAAACTCTGCCCCGTCTAAGCCCCTGGCACTAAGTGAGTCCCAGTCAATATTGGGGAAGTTGAAGTCTCCCATCACCACAACCCTGTTGTTTTTACTCTTTTCCAAAATCTGTCTACCTATCTGCTCCTCTATCTCCCGCTGGCTGTTGGGAGGCCTGTAGTATACCCCCAACATTGTGACTGCACCCTTCTTATTCCTGATCTCTACCCATATAGCCTCACTGCCCTCTGAGGTGTCCTCTCGCAGTACAGCTGTGATATTCTCCCGAACAAGTAGCGCAACTCCGCCTCCCCTTTTACATCCCCCTCTATCCCACTTGAAACATCTAAATCCTGGAACGTTTAGCTGCCAATCCTGCCCTTCCCTCAACCAGGTCTCTGTAATGGCAACATCATCATAGTTCCAAGTACTAATCCAAGCTCTAAGTTCATCTGCCTTACCCGTAATGCTCCTTGCATTAAAACATATGCACTTCAGGCCACCCGACCCGCTGTGTTCAGCAACTTCTCCCTGTCTGCTCTGCCTCAGAGCCACACTGTCCCTATTCCCTAGTTCTCCCTCAATGCTCTCACCTTCTGACCTATTGCTCCCGTGCCCACCCCCCTGCCATACTAGTTGAATGGGAGTACTTGCGCTTTTCATAGCTGTGATAGCTCCTGTATGTGAACCAAAATTTGCTTCAGTATACCTGACTATTGTGGAGTCCATTGACCTTGTCCTACATTTCCAGGCACAGTTTTTATTCATCTCCCAGCCATCTCTTGATAAGTAGAAAAACACTCTCAGTGCTGGAGCAGAGAGGGCTGAAGTATGGAACAGACTTCACCAAGACTGTTAAGTTTTATTCATTCCAAGGCTCAGTCATTTGGTTTTGAATCTTTGATTTGAACACATCTTGCAGAAAGAGCCATGAACACCTTTCTATATTTTCTGGTAACTTTAGCTGCTCTACTAATTTATGGGAGGCACGGCAGCACAGTCGTTAGAACTGTTGCTTCACAGCGCCAGGGTCCCAGATTCGATTCCCGGCTTGGGTCACTGGCTGCGTGGAGTCTGCACGCTCTCCCCGTGTCTGCGTGGGTTTCCTCCGGATGCTCCGGTTTCCTCCCACAAGTCCCGAAAGGCGTGTTTGTTAGGTGAATTGAACATTCTGAATTCTCCCTCAGTGTACCCGAACAGGCGCCGGAGTGTGGTGACTAAGGGCTTTTCACAATAATACACCAGTGTTGGTGTAAGCCTACTTGTGACAATAATAAAGATTATTATTATTTGTGCGCAGTAAGACTTTTGTACAGTAAGAAGTCATAAATTGCTCGGGTTAAATCAGGAATTCCCTCACTGTCGTTGTATCAAACCATTGGTTGTTTTTGTTGAAAGCTAACTATTCAGCAGCAGTTCTACTAATTTCCAAACTGCAAAACCTGCTATGAAAAGTATCAGAATTGGAAAACATTAGTTTACAAAAGATAATTTATCACCCTGCTGCTCCACTAAGTTTAAAAAGTAAATGCTAAAGTTGAAGTATAGAAACAGGCAATAAATGAATCCCTGACGGGAAACTACTGATCACTGGAAGGCGATATGACATTTGTACTGATGCCATTTAAAAATTATACTTGGAGGTCCACTTCTGCACATCTTTGTTATTGGCAACGTATTTGCCACAACATCTCCAAGACCACTTACTTTCACCTCCGTAACACCTCTCGACTTTGCCCTATCTCTGCTCATCTGGCTGCTGCAACCCTCATTCATACCTTTGTTAATGCTGGACCTGACTCTACCAATGTATCTGAGCTGCTCTCTCCAACTCCACTCTCCAAAATTTGAGGTCAACAAAAGCTCGGATGCCCATGTCTTAAACTTATATCAAGGTGAGTTTCCCAATCACCCCGTTACTCACTAACCTTCATTGGCTCACGATCAAGTGACATCTGGATTTTCAAATTCTCACTCGGTTTCAAATTCCTCTATGGCCTTGTCCCTCCCCATCTCTGTAATCACCCTCCAGCCCTCTAAGCTAGCTGCATTCCTCCAGTTTTGGTCTCATGTGCGTTCGTAATCATAACTGCTCATTCTTTGGTGACTGTGCCTTCAGTTGCCCAGATCTCAAACTTTCAAATTCCCTCGTTACACTTCTCCCCCTCGCTTCCTCACTTGCCTCCTTTAACACGCTTCCTCTTTTTTCAAGCTTTTGGTAAACTGACCTAATATTTCCTTATGTGGTTTGGTGTCATATTTCTTTGTGACCCTTCCATGAAGTGCCTTTGGACATTTCATTACATGAAAGGCATAATGAATAACTTATGTGTAACTTATAAATAGAAGTTTAATTTCATATTTTGGTTATGATTTGGAAAAACTGTTTAAAAAAAGTATACTAAACATTTCTGGGGGTTTTTTTGCACTTCTAACTTTGATATGTTTAATCAATATTCTTATTTCATTAGTCTGTAGTTCTTTCCGTAGACACGCCCCGCTGCTCAAGACTTGGCAGCTTTACAGTCACCCCCTTTTAATTTCCAGTCAATCTGTTTGTGTGTCAATTGTGCATTTCAGATTGCTCCAACTTTCCATGTGTCCTATCACTGCCTGTACTGGGCAACACCCGCCCTCTCTACTTGTTCTTTAGAGGGATACGGAACCCGTAAGCGTAGAAGTATTTAGTTTAGACGGGCAGCATGGCCGGCACAGGCTTGGAGGGCCGAAGGGCCTGTTCCTGTGCTGTACTTTTCTTTGTTCCTTGTTCGTAATACTATAACTCAAGTCTCTAAATGATTGCCCTACAACTTTATCATTGCATTGAAAATAGCCAATCACTACTCGCAACAGCTCTGGACTTCCTCCTACTACAGCTTCCTTTTTCCTCACACAGCACTTTCCCCTCTTCCAACAACCAGTTCTACTTTTCCTCAATTTGATTTTTTTTTAATCAAACTGCGTCTCACTATAAATAACACTGCAGCAATCAGCCATTTAGTTGGTCAGTTTCCCGATGCAAGCAGCTTCATTTAAGAGAGTAGTTAAACAACGACTATTCTAATGTAGAAAGCACTTGCTCTTTGAAATTGATTTGCAACGTTTAAAAAAATGTTTCATTTTCACAATACAAGCAGGTTGTCTATAATGTGTCTGTGATTTATAATACATTTACAGGGATCGAATGCACTAATGCTGAGAATTAGCTGGCATTCTGATGCCCTTGTATATCTCAGCACACAGCTGGAGTCTCAAGGTCCTGCGTTTTGAGGGACAGCTAGCAGTAGCCAGCCATCAGATCCATGGCCAGAATTGTTTTCTTTTACCGGTGATGTTATATTGGTCAAGGTGTTAGTGATCAAACTGATAGGATGAAAGTACCCCCCCCCCCCACCCCTTTCTTGGCAGAGGATTTTGCTGCAAGAGTTCCACAGGGCAGCATTATAGTCCAGCCATCTTCAGCTGCTTCCTCAATCACCCTCTCTGTATCATTAGGTCAGTATTGGGACTGTTCACTGGTGATGGTACTGCTCAGCTCCATTTTTAACTGAAGGTAATGAAACATCCATGCCAAACATCCGTGCCTGCATTCAGCAAGACCTGGACAATATCCAACACTAAGCTGACAAGTGGCCAGGCAATAACCACCTCCAGGGGTATGTCCAACAGCTGCCACATAACATTCAATGGCATTACCATCACCAAATTATCCCCCATTGATATCTTGGTGGCTGCCATTGACCAGAAAATCAACTAGCTAAACACAAATGCTATCACTGTTGCAGTAGGTTAGAGGCTGGGATTCCTGCAGTGATTGATAGCATATTTTATTTTTCAGCGAACTAAAATTTATTCAGTAACCATGATTAATTAATTGCTGCAAACATGCAAGGCAAGTGATGTTTCCCTCTGGCTGGGTGAGTCTAGAACATGGGGTCAGTCTTCCCTCTGGCTGGGTGAGTCTAGAACATGGGGTCAGTCTTCCCTCTGGCTGGGTGAGTCTAGAACATGGGGTCAGTCTCAGAATAAAGGGCTGACTATTTAGGGCTGAAACAAGAAAGAAATTCTTTGTCAACAAGTTGGGAATCTTTGGAATTCCCTACCCCAGACGGAAGATACGCTACAATTGAGATCGTTGATTTCTGGATACTTAAGGACATCGAGGAATATGGGGTTCACACAGAAAAGTGGAGTTGAAATAGCAGATCACACTGAATGGTGGAATAAGTCCTAGTGTTCCTTCAACACATGGGCTGCAGTGATTCAAGAAGGCAGCTCATCACACATATGACATATGACAAATAGTTACTTGAATATGACATGAGAAGACAAAGTAGTAATGTAATCATGCTCTGCAGGCATCATCACCTGGAGGAGAAAAGGGACAGAAAATAAATGTAATCACCTTCCTTCTTCTTCGGTTCAGCAGAGAGACTAAGAGACTAGAGAAACTGGAATTTTGAGTACTGGATGTTAAAGGACCATTTGATTAAGGTGCCACTTCTGACTTCATAATAATAATCTTTATTCGTGTCACAAGTAGACTTACATTAACACTACAAAGAAGCTATTGTGAAAATCCCCTAGTCGTCACACTCCGGCGCCTGTTTGGGTACACAGAGGGAGAATTCAGAATGTCCAATTCACCTAACAAGCACGTCTTTTGGGACTTTGTGAGAGGAAACCGGAGCACCCGGAGGAAACCCGCGCAGACACGGGGAGAACGTGCAGACTCCGCACAGACAGTGACCCAAGCCAGGAATCGAACCCGGGTCCCTGGCGCTGTGAAGCAACAGTGCTAACCACTGTGCTACAATGCAGAGAAGGTCATTCATGAAGCAGGTGAAGATTGTTGGACTATAATATTGCCCAGTGAAATCCCCAAAAATTGAGAGATATTAATAGAGTAAATAAGGAGCAACTGTTTCCACCGGCTAATGGATCATTTGGAATAATTGGCAAAAGAATAAAGATGGTTGCAAGAGAAACCAGCAAGCTGTTGTGATCTGGAATTCTTTGCCAGCTTCATGGTGGAAGCAGGTTAAATAGTACCTTTTAAAAGGGAATTTGATATACTTGAAATGGAAACATCGACAGTGCAGGGGAGTTCAACTAATTGAGAGGGCTAAGAGCTGACAATGATCGGCCAAATGACCTCTTTCTGTGCTAGAAGAATCAATGATTACATAAACAAGAGGAAGTTAAAATTGCTTTTCATTTCCTTTCTGAAGGGTTATCAACCAACAAACCTTCTTCCTCTTCCTCAGACTGCTTCTTGCTGACGTACAGTTTGATTAGTAACCAGTACCAACACCAGCCCCCTTCACATAGCTGGCCATTAATCATACGAGAACATCGATAACAGGCTTCACAAGCTTTTTGACCTTGGTGAGTATCACTTCTGAGCCTGAACCAATCTTCATTCACATCTACTTCCAATGTTACTCAAGAGCGATCAGTGGCAGGAATCCTGATCGATTCACCTCCCGAAAGAAGTGAGCTGTGACCAATCGTAGCGCTCCTATTGCCAGAGGACGGCAAACCCAACATGGACCAGGATCAAATTCAGGATTTTCCCAGTTTGCCATTCACTAGATAAATGTGTTCTACGTTGGGGCAGGTGCAGATGACTTGCGCTGAGAGAACTTTGTCAGGTCTGCACTGCTCTCTAAAAATTCCTCAGTTTGTTAGCTATGACACTGGCGATTGAAGTGTTTCAGAATGGGAGACTGAACAATGTAGGAAAGCCAGGCTGATTCTTCCTCTCCTGAACCCAAGATTATTTAGAACAACCATAGTGCTGTCAATAATGTACATCATGGCATCAGTCAAAATTGTATTCTGAGCAGCTGGATTATAGAGAATTATTTACAATATTAACATTTAAAAGAGTATTTTTGGTAAAATGTTCCATGCTGTAGCATTCATCCGTTTCCTGCTAATAATAAACAAACGGGAAGTTACACCATTGACTAATTTCAGTTATAATCAAAACTAAGGATATGTAAAAAGGACACATGAAATGTAACATTATTTTCTCACTGGGCTTGAGACAAAATTTATAAATTTTGAAAAAGGTTAAATGGGGTAGCTGTGCAACACGTTAAAATATTTGAAGACAACTGGGGTATAAATAGTTGAAAATGATCCATTTAGACTTGCTGTAAAGTTCAAAATGAGAACTCCTTTTGATCATGTAAACGTGTCTCAAAATGATCACACCTTCAAACAATGGATCAAAAAGTCAACAAAATAAATAATGCACTTTCACTTCTACATTATTGCTCATTTATTCACTTTCAATCAAGGACTATTTGTAATAAATACTGCTGAAAGCAGAATTTCAGGCACTCAAGGCATCTAAATTAAATCAAGCTATTTTGCTGCAGATTTTTCTTCCCGGCAAGTCAAGGAACGAAGGTTTCTGAAGGTCATCAGAATGATTTCAAAAGGATAGAACAAATCAAACCGTTCCCTGCTTCTAATATCAAACAGGGCTTGTGTCAGCATTGATTAAAGAACCAGGATTCGCCCCCCCCTCCCTTCCAAAGATATCCCACTTTGAAGCCAGGAGGATCGAGGATCAGGAATGACCCAGGAGACAGACTTTAGCATCTTTGAACCTAGGCTCTGATAGAATTCCTCTCCCTCTCTTACTGAAAGGTGCCTGTTTGCTCTTTTTCTAAGTAATTAACAATGCCTAGGCAAAAACCAGGCCCCAGTGGATTTGGCTGAAATTCAGGCAGGACTGCACAGGCATCTTTAGCAGTGTTAAATTAGAAATCAACCAATGCTTCAGGAAAGAAAAATACCCACGGCAAGACTGCAAGATCATGATCCTTTCTTTTCCCCAATGAAAGAAAATATTTTTAATTGTCAGAATCAAAGTTTGCCTGCTACTGCATTCGAATTGATTATTTTTCATATTACTCAGCAGACAAAATGCTTTTACATTTTGTCTTGTATATTTCAATATACAAATATCTATATATAGACTTATTTAGTCATATCTTTAAATTGTACTCTACCCTCATTTTCACTTGCCCCCAATTCAAACTCTGTTACCCTCTTCCTCGCATTAGAGAGAGAGAGAGAGAGAGAGGAGGCTGCATTTATTTCCATGACAACTATCAATAATGGAGTCTGTGTACGATGGAGTTGTCCAATTTGTACATGAGAGTTCTCTTGCCTATGCACTGCAATGAAGATACTTCGAACAAGCAAAGCCCATCAGAACTACACATTGTAAGACACTGCATCCTCTGTATCCTTATATACATAAGTAAGATAAGGTTTTGGTTGAATCTCATATGATTAAGGTTTATAAATTTTATTTTGACTTATCAAAAGCTTGTAGATTTTGTATGGTAGCTTAAAATATTCAACGTTGATCATTCCCAGAATGCTTCAGGATATGTATGGCCTTCAGCAAGACAAGGCTTTGGCAGCAAGGGTTTTTAGTTTGCAAGAATTTCTTAAGGGGTCATTGGCCTTCCAAATAAGAGATTAGTCCGTGTCACAAGCAAGGTAATGATCAACAGATAAGTTAGAAAACCAAAAAACAGCTCACACCACAATGAATGAAGACTAGAGTTCTATTACAATCAAGAGCTTTCCATTACAACTTGTAGAGAGAGCATAGAGGGTAAAAGACCTGGTGATGGTTACATCTGTAACCAGAGGAAAAGTGTGGTAATAGTGTTTCTTTCTGCTGTACAACTGTTGTTTAAACATAGAGTTTGTTGAGACTCAGTCGAGCAAGATAAGAACATAAGAACTAGGAGCAGGAGTAGGCCATCTGGCCCCTCGAGCCTGCTCCACCATTCAATGAGATCATGGCTGATCTTTTGTGGACTCAGCTCCACTTTCCGGCCCAAATACAATAACCCTTAATCCCTTTATTCTTCAAAAAAACTATCTATCTTTACCTTAAAAACATTTAATAATTGCAACTAACATTGGTGTTGAATCCAACAATCAAACATGCAGCTAATCAGCAACTTGGTTGGTTGGATTTGAAACTGCAGTGACAAAGCAGTAGGGTGATGCAGAGTTTTCATATGGGATCTAAGCACAGTTAAGCAGCAAGCGTATAGCACATCATTTACACCCACTAGTTATTGTTCGGTGTCTGGTTTCTAAGGCTGCAAAAACAGTGGGCGGGATTCCCCCGCAATTGGCGGGGCGGCCCTTACCGGCGCCAAGAGCGGCGCGATCCACTCCAGCGTCGGGCCGCCCAAAATTTGCGGAATCCTCCGCACTTCTGGGGACTAGGCCGGCGCTGGAAGGGTTGATGCCGCGCCAACCGCCGCCGCCGGTAAGCGCCAGTTTGCCTATGCGCAGGACCGCCAGCGTGTTCTGGCGCATGCGCAGAAATGCCGGCGTGTTTCCTGCGCATGCGAAGGGGATTTTTTTCTCCGCGGCGGCCATGGCGAAGCCTTACAGAGTCCGGCGCGGAGGGAAAGAGTGCCCCCACGGCACAGGCCCGCCCGAGGACCCCGCTAGACGGCCGACAAGCCAGGTCCCGCGGATGGACCATGTCCATTTCACGCCGGCAGGACTGGCCGAAAACGGGAGGCCGCTCAGCCCACCAGGGTCCGGGGAATTGCCGGAGGGGACACTGCCAAAGGCCCCCGACGGGCGCGGCGCGATCCCCACCCCTGCCCGAAAACTGGCGCCGAAATTTTGGCAGCCGGTGTCGGAGAGGCGGGGCGGGACTCACGCCGCCCCCTGCCGATTCTCCAACCCGGCGGGGGGTCAGAGAATCCCGCACAGTATCTCTGATGTGGATATACCACTCAACCATACTTAAATCCTTGCAACGGGTGGGGGATATTTAATTCACAAATTGGTCAAATTATTAACCAACCCGGAGAAAGCACAACTTAACAGGCAAGTTATACCCATGTGCAACACGTAACACAATAGGGAATAAGGAAATGTTGCAAAAAAATAAACAAATACTTTGTGCCTTCACAGAGGAAGATTAAAAAACCTCCCTGCAATACTAGTGAATCAAGGGTCTAGTGAGATTGAGAATCTGAAAGAAATTTGAAATAGTAAAAAGGTTGTACTGGAGAAATCAACAGGATTGAAAGTTGATGGATCCCCCTGGCCCTGATAGTGTTCATCTCA
Organism: Scyliorhinus torazame; assembly: GCF_047496885.1. Classification (NCBI taxonomy): domain Eukaryota; kingdom Metazoa; phylum Chordata; class Chondrichthyes; order Carcharhiniformes; family Scyliorhinidae; genus Scyliorhinus; species Scyliorhinus torazame. Next base: position 93,494,476 of record NC_092728.1, on the reverse strand, counting down.
AGAGTGTTGAAAGAGGTGGCAGTAGAGGTAGTGGATGTGTTGGTGGTCACCTTCCAAAATTTTAGATTCTGGAACAGTTCCTGCAGATGGGAAGGCAGCAAATATAACCCCTATATTTAAAAAGGGAGGAAGAGAGAAAATAAGGGACTGCAGACCTGTTTAGCCTAACATCAGTATTTGGGAAAATGCTAAAATCTACTATTAAGGATGCAATAACAAGACAATGGGAGGCTTGGGCGCAATGACATGGATTTATGACCGGAAAATCATGTTTGACAAACCGGATGGGAGTTTTATGAGGACATAAATAGCAGAATGGGTAAGGGAGAACCAGTGGATGTGGTATATGTAGATCTTCAGAAGACCAATAGGGAGCCACATAAGAGGTCATAAGCAAGGAGCTGGGGGTTATATGCTGGCATGAACTGAGGTTGGTTAACAGGCAGAAACCAGAGAGTAGGAATAAACGGGTCTTATAAGGTATCCGGATACCTTGGGGTATCACAAGGATCTGTGCTTGGCCCCCAGCTATTCACAATCTATAATCAATGTTTGGATATGGAGGCCAAATGTAATATTTCCAGGTTTGTTGATGTCACAAAACATGGTGGGAATGCAAGCGGTGAGGAGGATGCAAAGTGGCTTAGGGACAGGATAAGTGAATGGGCAAAAACATTGGCAGATGGAATGTAATTCAAGGGGAGCTGGGAGTCCTTGTTCATATGTCACTGAAAGCTAACATGTAGGTGCAACAAGTAATTAGGAAGGCAAATGGTATGATAGTCTTTGTTGCAAGAAGATTTGAGTACAGGAATAAAGAATTCTTGCTGAAATTGGTGAGACTACAGCAGGAGTATTGTGTATAGTTTTGGTCTCCTTACCCAAGGAAGGATATGCTTGCCATAGAGGGAGTGCAACAAAGTTTCATCAGACTAATTCCTTGGATGGTGGAGAGATTGAGGAGTCTCGGCCTGTATTCTCTAGAGTTTAGAAGAATGAGAGTTGATCTCATTGAAGTGGACAAAATTCTTACAGGGCTGGTCAGGGCAGATACAGTTGGGTTGTTTCCCTTGGCTGGGGTGTACAGAACCAGGGGACAGTCCATTTAGGACTGAGATGGGGAGGAATTTCTTCACTTAAAGGGTGGTGATTCTTTGGAATTCTCTATCGCAGAAGGCTGTGGAGGCTTAATCATTGAATATGTTCAAGGCAGAAATTGATAGATTTCTAGATATTAAAGGTGTCAAGGAAGATGGGGGATATTACCGGAAAATGACATCAAGGTAAACGATTAGTCCATAATCTAGTAGAATGGCAGAGCATGTTTGAGGGGTCGAATGGCTCTTTTATGAAGGTTCAAACTTGCAACCTGGCACCTGCAATCAAGCACTGAACTATTCAGATGCACTTTGGTATGAAAGGAGATAGAATGTGTCCTATTTAATACATCAAACAGAGTGAATCAGCTAATATGTCAATGAACAAATAGTTCTGGGGTACCTTTCAAAGACTTAGTTGATCAATAGCTCACACGCATTGCAGGACTGAAATTCACAGACAGAAAAGTACAACTCAAGGGCATGAAGAATTCACTCATCCAAGTGAGCCACTGGTTATTGAAGAATAAACCATTTATATTCTAAAAACAAAACAGATGCTGTTAGATATCTATGTTTTCATGTTCAGTCATCAGGAATATGGCACACTACATTAATCAAAGCTTTTCAAGTTGACTCGCCTCTAAGCATCTGCTACATACATTGTGAATATACCAGGACACACAATTTATTGAACATACAGGTGACATTTAATGATACTCTTGGGTGGTCTGCCACATTCTACCCTCCGCGAATTTGAGGTCATCCAAAGCTCTGTTGCCCATGTCGTAACTCGCAAATCTCGTTCCACTGTGTTTGCTGATCTGCATTGCTTCCCACGTGTCTTGATTTTAAGATTCTCATTATTGTTTTCATATCCTTCCATGGCCTCGCCCCTTCCTATCTTTGTAATCTCCAACAACCTCATAATCCACCAAGCTATCTATGCTTCTCTAATTCTGGCCTCTTTTGCATTCCCACTCAATCGCTCCACCATTGGTGGCCATGCTCCCAATTGTCTCGGCCCCAAGCTCTGGAATTCCTTTCCTTTACCTCTCCTTGTCCCCAACATAGGTCTTTGACTAAGCTTTTGATCATCTGATCCAATATCTCCTTGTGTGTCTCAGTGTCATACCTTGTTTTATAATGCTCCTGTGAAACACCTTGGGATATTTCATTATGTTAAAGGTGCTATGTAAATATTTGATACAATACTGTACGCACTTTAAATTAATTGGATTTCAGTTTTGGAATCTTTGTTTCTTTTTATAGTGTTCAACTGAAAATTCAATCCTCCCCTGGATTATGGGCAGGTTTGTCTTGCACACTGGTGAACCTGGAATCACTGATGGGAATGCAATGGAAAAGAAAAACTCAACAGCAAAATAAATAATAATAATAATCTTTAGTATTGTCACAAGTAGGCTTACATTAACACCGCAATGAAGTTACTGTGAAAATCCCCTAGCCGCCACACTCCAGCGCCTGTATGATAGTTTGGGTGCACTAAGGGAGAATTCAGAATGTCCAATTCACGTAACAGCACGTCTTTCGGGACCTGTGAGAGGAAACCCATACAGATACGGGGGGAAACGTGCAGACTTCGTAGAGACAGTGATCCAAGCCGGGAGTCGAAACCGGGTCCCTGGCGCTGTAAAACAACAGTGCGAACGCTGTGCTACCGTGCCGCCCATACAAATGAAGTGCACTGTATTAGAAGGTCTCCAGCACCACATCCAAATGGCTGGTCATCTTGTACATGGCTAGAAAGAGAATTTTGGCAGACAAATCAATTGGGGGGGAAACCAGCATCAGAGCTTTGACAACCTCCCCGTTCTTTTTCATTATGGGATGGGAATAAGCTGCGAGAACATTGACTAATCTCTCTGATTTGGACTATGGTCAGCTGCTCACCTTGTCTAGTAACTTGAAAGACTCTTGGTGAGTAAGGGGTAATCAAAATTATTGAAATTATGTCCAACTTGCTGTCTTATAAATAATGGAACGGAAAACATGACTTTCTGGCACTTGGTCTACTTGTTTCTGGTAAAAAGATGCATTCAGACAGAGTAACCAGTAAAAGTAACCAGGAACATAAGACTCAGCTGAATCAAAATGACATCACCCTCTTTTTCTATGATTTCAGCATAGATAGCTACATTTTGGGCATGGTGTGGTGATGAGGCTGGGTGGAAGGACAGGACAGGTATCAGAATAGACTCGACCGTTTCCATTCTGAAGGTGTTTAACATGCACTTGTAGTTTCCAACATTGCATTCCTGACATACATGCAAGTCACAGGGAAGGTTTGAAAATCCCATAATTCCCTAATTCCACTGGAATATCCTGAATTTGCTCCTTTACCGATTGCTAAGGCTGGTTCTTCTATTATTTCACAAGATGCATGTGCCGGAGGGTGAGGGCCATGATGTGGTAAGGTGCAAATCACCTCGCTTTAATTCTTGCAAATATTTCCGTGCTGATTTTAAGCTATACAGAAGGATGGTTGCAAATACTAGCAACCTGCTCTATGCTATTTCAGACCATCCAGCGAGTAAATGTTCTAATGGGTATGGTGTTCCAAGCTGAACAAGCAGCAGGAAACTTTCCAGCATAATCCTTCATGGTTTAAGACAATTAAACTTCAACAGCGGACTTAAGTATTTCTTTGTGTCTCCAAATATTATTGCTTGCCAACCAGCGGTCAAATTCTTTGGGCTTGGGTACACACAGGTGGAAACTATACTTGTGAGGATTTCTAAGTATCTTGGTTTGGAGATTCTTGGTAATACGTTTCTGACAGTTAGTTGATCAAAGGCAATTTTATTTTTAATTGCTTCCCAATATGGCTCATCACTTTCAAAGTCTCCATGTTCTTCTTTATTCAATCCATCATGCACTTATGTTGCACAATTCTTTTCCCAATTTGCAATACTGCACGTCATTATGAAATTGTATAATTGAACCAAGTTCTTCTACAAATCTTTAATGGCATCCTGTCTCTGCTGCTCCCTTATTTTAATGTCTTCTGCAAATTAAACAGCTTATACTTTATTTCAGAATCTAGGTAATTTATGCAATCTTAAAAGGAAGTCCAAACACCAATCCCTATGAGACTGCAGTCTGCACCGTCTCCCCACGCTGGAAATGTTCTTTCATAACTACACTCAATGTCCTTTTGAAAAAAACTTAACCATGTTATCTGAAGACTTTTAATTTACGGAAATTTTTCACATGAACTCTGGAAATCAAAGTAAGCAATATATATTAGAGATTTCCACTTTTGTAAAGGTGACATTTCTTAAAACAAATATTTTTATTACATTATCATATATAAACAGTAATATACATATTAAGAAATACACATAATTTATATATTAGAAATGAATCAAGAATAAAAAAGTGATTTACGAATATGTATCAAGAAACCCTGATATCTAAACGAACCCATTCTAACTCAACCCCCTAACCCTCGAACGTGCCCAGGTCTTTAAAGAATGAAATGAAAGGCCATCATCTCTAATAGAATCTCTGCACCGAGCCTCTAACGGTGTACTTAATCTTTTCCAGATGTAAGGCTGATATCTTCCACCTACGCAGATGCTTTGGGTGGGAGGGAGATCTCCAGCTAAGTAGTATTCACCTCCTGGCTATTAAGGTGGTGAAGGCAAGAACCTCCGTCCCTATTCCAGAATGGAATGAAAGGGAGTCAGAGACGCTGAATATTGCAACCAGTGGGCAAGGTTCTAGGGTTACCTGTAAATCTTGGATATTGTGTTAAAATAGGAAATCCAGTATCCATCAAGCTTAGGACAAGACCTAAATGCATGCGTGTAGTTAGCTGGTGTAAGTGAACAGCGGTCACATTTGTTCTCCACATCCCGTAAAAAGCCACTAATCCTTGCTTTTGTCCAATGTGTTCTATGTAGTACTTTGAATTGAATCAAACTCAGTCTGGTACAGGATGAAGTGGAATTCATCCTATGGAGGGCTTCCCTCCAAACCTCCTCAGTAAGCATGGAGCCTAGCTCCCCCGCCCATTTCTCGTAAAAGAAGGTGACAAGATGTAAGCAAGAAATGCATTAAGTGCAAAGTACATGGACTTCCAGGTAATATTTGACAAGGTACCATACAGGTGACTACTGGAGAATATTAAGATGCATGTAGTTAGAGAAGAACGCAAACTGAATTTTAAAAAACTGATCAGAAAAGAGGAAACAAAGTAGGAATTAAAGGCAGTTCACAGAATGGTTGGACGTGGATAGCAGTGGATCAGATAAGAGTTTTGTTCTGGGGCTGCTCCTGCCTTCTGCATATCAATGATTTCAATACAAGGCTAAAAAGGAATGGTGTCCAAATTTGTAGATGATACTAAAATAATAGGGAAGACACATCATTCTGCAGAGGTGATTCACCAGGATGTTGCCTGGGCTGAAGCGTTTCAGCTATAAAGAGGGGCGCGATATGCTGGGGTAGTTTTCCTTGGAGGAGAGAAGGCCGAGGGAAGGACCTGATTGAGGTGCAATAAATTATGAGGAGCATAGATAGGGTGAATAGGAAGGAACTTTTCCCCTTAGTGGAGGTGTCAATAACCAGGGGGCATAGATTTAAGGTAAGGGGCAGAGGGCAGCTTAGAGGGAAAACCCTTTCACCCAGAGGGTTGGAATCTGGAACTCACTAACTAAGAAAGGGTGGTTGGTAGAGGTGGAAGCCCTGGCAACGTTTCAGAAGTATTTAGATGAGCATCTGAAATGCCATAGAATATGAGGGCATTGGCCAAGTGCTAGAAAATGAGATTAGAGTAGATAGGTGCTTGATGGCCAGCGTGGACACGATGGGCCAAAACTCTATGACTTAAGGAAGCTGCAAGGGGAGTATTGACAAGATGGTCAAAAACAAAAGAGTCAAATGGAATTCAATATTAGTGTGAGGTAGTACAATTTGGTAAAATGAAATAAAAATAATAACTGTATTTCAAATGGAGGAAGGCCCACGTGAACAAAAGATCAATGATCCAGCATCTGAGCATTTATCATCTAGAAGGGTGCTTGCATCTAATAGGAGTGGATTGGCAAAGTACTCTCACATTCAGCCAGTCTTCCCAAATAGACCAATGACTTGGCAATGTTGAAAAAGTGAGTCTTCTAATAGCCCGGAGTATGATCTGCCGGATATAAAATCAGTGGAAGAAATAGATTGCTTGCATGCCACTAGGCAGGGATCAGAAGAACAATGCAGGAAGATTTGGTAATTTGGAAGAGCAGTGATGTGTTAGGCAGGTAGGTTCAATGTGGACTGCACTCGATGCAGGGAAGCTAGAAACAGACGTCTAACACTGGAGAAGATCCAACACTGTTTTATTCAACGATAGAACTGACATACATATTCAGCTGTGGGTCGACACTATACTGAACTGACTGGAGACCTTGTAATAGCCTGACCAGACTTACTAGCTACCGCATGGTGTTTGCACTTGCTAGCTCGTGGACTCTGACTGTCCCAGTGGCTGGATCCCGAGAGAGCGGGAAACCTTGTGCCCTCTTGCTTTATAGTGGTAGTGTCCTGTCTGGTGATTGGCTGCACTGTGTTGTGTGCTTACAGGTCATCCTGTGTGTCAATCACTGCCTGTCTGCATCTCATTATATATATGAGTGGATATTATGACATCTCCCCCTTTTTTTAGATAAATAAATACTAAGGTGTGCGTGCGTATGTATATATATATATATATGCCTGACTATATACAAAAGGGGTCTAAATGAACGTATATACATAGGAAGGTGTCGATGGTGCAGATACATGACAAACGAAACAATATTTACAGAGGTTAAATCGATTAAGTCACAAAATGTACAAAAGTTCAGTCCACAGATTCAGTCTTGTCGATCGCCGCAGAGGTGGATCAGGAGCCGCCTGTACGTGGATAGGCGAGATCACTGCCATCGCGGTGGTCGCATGAGCAGACAGGATTGCTGGTAGATCGGTGGCCTCGTGGCATGGTACGTCCGGAGGAAGCATCGTAGGCGGCAGAGCACTGCTGTCAGGTAGCGGGCGTGGAATTCTTCGCAGTGCCCGTCTGTTGCGCTGTAGCAGGGAGCCATCAACCATGCGGACAAGGAACGATCTTGGGGCCACTTGTTTGATCACAACAGCTGTGGCTGACCAGCCGCCCTCAGGCAACTGGACACGAACATGATCAGTTGGGGCCAGCTTGGGTAGATCCGTGGCATGAGCATCGCATGTGGCCTTCTGTTGGGCCCGTGACTGCTGCATTTTCTGTAAGACCGTGAGGTCTGGAACAGTGGTCCTCAGAGTGCAATTCATGAGCATCTGCGCTGCAGACAACCCAGTGGACAATGGGGTTGCCCTGTATGCCAGCATCGCCAGGTTGAAGTCGGAGCCTGTGTCTGCAGCTTTGCGCAGAAACCGCTTTACAATATGGACCCCTTTCTCAGCCTTCCCGTTTGACTGCGGGTAGTGGGGACTGGAGGTTACGTGACGGAAGTTGTAGGACTGTGCAAACTCAGACCATTCCTGGCTGTCAAAGCAAGGACTGTTGTCGCTCATTACCGTGAGCGGAATCCCATATCTGGCGAACGTTTCTTTGCAGGCTTTGATTACTGCCTTCGACGAGAGGTCAATTTCACCACTTCTGGGTAACTGAAGAAGTAATCGACCAGGAGTACGTAGTCACGCCTCTTGGCGTGGAAAAGGTCTACACCTACTTTGGACCACGGAGAGGTCACGATCTCGTGCTGTTGCAGCGTTTCCTTGGGTTGAGCTGGTTGAAACCTCTGACAGGTAGGGCAGTTGAGGACTGTGTCGGCAATGTCCTGGCTGATGCCCGGCCAACAGGCCGCCTCTCGAGCTCTGCGTCGGCATTTCTCGACCCCAAGATGACCCGAATTGGCCCAGCACCATAGCCCGCATGCTCTGAGGAATTACGATCCTGTCAAGTTTCAGAACTTGTTGGCATCTGGCCGCATGCCCTGCTGCAGATGTGGTCACCCAGGAACTTACTATCTTATTGACCAAATGAGCACTTGGCCCTGTTGAGCTGGAGACCATGTTCATGAATTCTCTGGAATACCTTCTTGAGGCGAGCGATGTGTTCCTGGGGCGTTGTGGACCAGATAATTATGTCGTCACCGTATACTCGCATCCCCTCGATGCCCTCCATCATCTGCTCCATGATGCGGTGAAATACTTCGGAGGCAGATGTGATCCCAAAAGGCATCCAGTTGTAGCAGTAGCGACCGAACGGGGTGGTGAACGTGCACAGCTTGCGACTGGACTCGTCCAGCTGTATTTGCCAAAAACCCTTGGAGGCGTCCAGCTTAGTAAAGAATCTGGCACGAGCCATCTCACTGGTCAACTCTTCACGTTTTGGTATCGGGTAATGCTCCCGCATGATGTTGCGGTTTAGATCCTTAGGATCAATGCAAATTCGAAGCTCCCCTGACGGTTTTTTAACGCAGACCATGAAGCTGACCCAGTCTGTTGGCTCTGTGACCTTCGATATGATGCCCTGGTCTTGGAGGTCCTGTAATTGCTTCATCAGACGATCCTTGAGGGGTGCCGGCACCCGGCGTGGTGCATGAATTACAGGAGTGCCATTCGGTTCGAGAAGGATTTTATATCGGTATGGGAGCGTGCACATTCCATTTAATTCTCTGTGGTACTGCGTGGTAATGTCATTTATGTCAGCTTGCAAGTTTCCATCAGGCGAGGCCGTCGCCGGTGATGATGACATGGTGTGGACTCACTGAACCAGGTTCAGGAGCTTGCAGGCCCGAGCACCGAGCAGGGACGCTCTGTCAGGCCCGACGATTTCAAACCGCAGTGTTGCCTTGATCGCCTTGTTGGATACCCCTAGTTGACAGGAGCCACTGGCAGCTATGGCATTGCCATTGTAGTCAAGGAGCTGGCAGGCCGGTGGAAGAATGCTTGGTCTGGCGCGGATGGTGTCGAGGTCAGATTTTGAGATGAGGTTCGCTGATGCGCCGGTGTCCAGTTTAAATCAGATGCGAGCCTTGTTAACTTGTTAACAAGCCTTGTGAGGACAGCACACCACTCGTCGTCAGGATCCACACTGAGGATCGAGAGGTGTTTCGCCGTTGTGGTGGAAGGCAGCGCATGTGTAGTTATGATGCCCACCCGGTATGGGGACTTGAGGCACTCAGCATCAGGGTCTGTTGGGCTGTCGGGATCGGAATCTGACATGCCTTGTTGTATTGAACGGACACTTCTGCGCCGCAGCTGGGATCGCTGGCTGCTGAGCAGTGGAGCAGATCTGCAAAGGGCTGCGTAGTGGCCAAGCTTGCCACACTGTAGACCGGCGTCCTTTTGCCGGACATTGCCGCTTTAAATGGAGCCACAATTTGGACACGTCATGACGCCGGCGTCAGTGCATTCCGTGCACCATCGCGCATGCGCAGTGCGGTCGGTCGACATACGCACCTGCGCAGTCGGGTTGTCGGGCTTGTCGTCCACTCGGTCGTGGTGCGCATGCGCAGGGACCCGGGAAAAGCGTGCGAAACAGCCACTCTCCTCGATGCTCAGGCCCTGCATTTGTGCAATTGCTTGCACCTGTTCCGCCTCGTGGGAGGCCAGCTTTGCAGTTTCTGCCGCCCTGATGTGGGAGTAATGATTCTTCGCATGCTCATGGACAACGCACGTCTCGATAGCGACAGAGACGGTCAACTGGTTGACTTTCAGGAGCTGCTGCCGAAGGGAGTTGGAGTGGACCCCGAAAACGATCTGATCCCGGATCATGGAATCAGCCGTCGAGTCATAGTTACATGACTGCGCTAGGATGCGGAGCTGGGTCACGAAGGTCTGAAAAGGTTCATCCTTATCCTGAAGCCTCTGCTGGAAAACGTACCATTCAAAGCTCTCATTCACCTCAATGTCGCAGTGGCTGTCAAACTTCAGCAGGACTGTTTTGAATTTTGTTTTGCCTTCGCCGTCAGCGAACGCAAGGGAGTTGTAGATGTGTATTGCATGGTCCCCCACGGTAGTGAGAAATAGCGCGACCTTCCTGGCATCCAACGCTGCTTCGAGGTCGGAGGCCTCGATGTACAAGAGGAACTTTTGCTTGAAGATTTTCCAATTGGCCCCGAGGTTGCCGGAGATGCGGAGGAGGCTGGATGTTTTCCATTTCACCGGATGGCTGCTTGCTGGTCAATGCTGATTCACTCGAGGTAGGTCCGTCAAGATCAGTATCACTCTGGTACCATGATGTGTTAGGCAGGTAGGTTCGATGTGGACTGCACTCAATGCAGGGAAGCTAGAAACAGACATCCAACACTGGAGAAGATCCAACACTGTTTTATTGAACGATAGAACTGATATACATATTCAGCTTTGGGTCGACACTATACTGAACTGACTGGAGACCTTGTAGTAGCCTGACCAGACTTACTAGCTGCCGCATGGTGTTTGCACTGTGCTAGCTCGTGGACTCTGATTGTTTCAGTGGCTGGGTCCCGAGAGAGCGGGAAACCTAGTGCCCTCTGGCTTTATAGTGGTAGTGTCCTGTCTGGTGATTGGCTGCACTGTGTTGTGTGCTTACAGGTCATCCTGTGTGTCAATCACTGCCTGTCTGCATCTCATTATATACATGAGTGGATATTATGACAAGCAGAGGGTTCAGAATCACAAGTGATAATGAGCAACATAATGTAATTCTATATAATAGTCTTACTGCATCCTCAAAAGGTCAAGGGCCAGAACTCTCGGCCGTTCACGCTGGTGGGATTAGAGAATCCCACCAGCAACGAACACGCAGTGCTGAGAAACACGTGGCTGAGGGGCCGGAGAATCCCGGACATGGTGTTTTGTTAAGATCTTTCCCTTCTACAGCGTGTTCAACAAGTAATTCTCTGTGCTAAAAAGTGATTTACAGTTTAATTGAAGCAGTGAAAATAACACATCAAGTTGAGAATGATAAAAATTGAATTATCAGGCACCTTGAATCAAGCAACTTCACATGTAGAGCAATGAACTGTAAATGTTGGTTCCATTCCAAGGTATTGTTATACAGATACTCAACCCTAAACCCATTCTTTAGAATGGTTTATATTATTTTACATGTTGTTGAGTTTAATCGCCCACCGGTCAATTACCAACCTCCTTCTTAGAATCTGGTATGTGACCCGGCTGAGGTGATGGCCTTTAAATTAATCAAATATCACTGGTACACTAACTTCAAAATCCTCTTGGGTACTTAAAATGTTATCTTCCATGGTAAACATTATAAAATTTGTTAAGTATTTTCTCCTGGGCAGTACGGTTGAGCAGTGGTTAGCACTGCTGCGTCACGGGGCCGAGGTCCTAGGTTCGATCCCGGCTCTGGGTCACTGTCTGTGTGGAGTTTGCACATTCACATGTTTGCATGGGTTTCGCCCACACAACCAAAGGTGTGCAGGTTAGGTGGATTGGCCACACTAAATTGCCCCTTATTTGGAAAAAATGAATTGGGTACTCTAAATTTATTTTTTTATTTAAAAAAAAAAGTATTTTCTCCATAGAGCCTCATGGCACCGAGCAGCAAGATTCGATCCCAGCCCGGGTCACTGTCTATATGGAGTTTGTCCAGTGTCTGCGTGGGTCTCAACCCCACAACCCCAAAATGTGCAGGGTGGTGGATTGGTCATGGTAAATTGCCCCATAATTGGATAACAAATTTGAAAAAATATTTTCTCCTTAAGCACACTGAAAGCTTCCATTAATAACGAGTACCTTTTCTGCTATTCAACCTCAGAAGGCAAAGAATTTGGCAACTTACATTGGTTTTGCATATTTCTCCAATTTACAATGTTCAGCAGTAGACATATCCAGATTGATTTGTGATAAAGGACTCAGATACAGAAATTTTTTTTTTACTAATCAAGTTAATGGCTCAAACATCCCTACCTTCCCATCTTCTGTATAGACATTTTCATTATATGCCTTAACGATTGTCCGGTCAATAAATAAACTCCTCATCACAACTATTGCCTTTAATACCTTTCCAAGTGTGACCTGTAACAAAGAATTAGAAAGCAGAACAGATTATTAGGGACAGATGGATACACTGGAGGGTAGTGACCACTCTATCTTGGGAACAAATAAGAATGTTTACTCACAAGATGCCGGTTTGTGATATAGTATGTACATGTAACTATGATCAAAGATGCCCACATTAAATCATTGCATCTGCTTTCTAATAACCTATGAAAAATAACTTAAAACAATCTCACTGCAGGTCATAGGAATTTGTACCAGTCTATTATTGTAAAGCATTCCAAGGAATTTTAATGCCTCAGATGATAATTACTGTCAGGTCTTAAAAATTATTCTATGATTTACTGTAAAAAAAAAAAAAATCATTTCACAAAATAACAGTGATTTATCTTGTGTGTGTGGCTGTTTATCAGAATCTAAGGAATGGAAACATTTTTGAATCATTGGTCTTTCTCTCTTCGCCTCCGGGGAAGCAACTAGCCTCCCTCTTGGTCCTTCTCCAAAATGGGATGGCGAAACTCAACAACTCACTGCGCTCCAATAGGAGGCAGTTATTTGCCTGCACTAGCATCGCAGAATCTGGAGGTGGAGTTCATACCATCAGGAGCTGGGAAATATTGCAACGGCTCCTATTTGATGTGCGACTGTAATATATAAAGGCATTATTAGCAATCATCTGCATCTGCTGCAGGGAAAACTTTTAGAAACCTGTCAAACCCTTCTAACATGTACTATATTACACACGGCTCTGTGCATTCGCTTTGTGAAATGTGGCTGCAGGCTATAATGAGCTTTTAATCCCAAAGAACACTTCAGAAAGTTGCTCAATACACAAGGTCGCACAGCCTCAGGCTGTAATAATTAGAGAGTTCTGTGAATTTTCCAACTGCTCGTTACCGTAACCAATACTCATAACCGTTAACAATTAATCAACCTGTTTAATCAGTTACCACCATTGTGAAAGTAAATTTAGAGGCAAGACTCGTCAACATCTTAAGAACATAAGAACATAAGATGTTGACGAGTCTTGCCTCTAAATGCTCTTATTTTATAAATTGATAGTATAGTTCCTCAAATTCGGAAGTAGCGACATTTACCTCCGAATTGAATACCCATTTCCCTGGGAATGTCAGCTTTCTAAAATTAAATAATTTTTAAAATCGTATTGCGCAATATATCACCAAAATAAGACAGTAAAATGCACATTCCAATAGCGAAGTAAAATGGGTAGGGTCAGAATGAATTTTAGTAATGTGCATCACTCCATCTGCCTCCTCGTTCTAGGAGAACCTCGTTGCTCTTTGTGTCTGATGTGACTGGAATAGAAACACGCGTGATCAGGTGTGTGACCCATCACACTGTGGTTCAGTACAATGCAGCGATGTGTTGCATGACCCTCCTCAGAAATCAACATTTCGACAAAGCTGATTCCTCATTGCAATGTTCACTATCAATTAATCCTGGTAACATTTTCTCTGTCGCTACCCCATTGTGATTTTAAACATCACCACTCAACCGAGTCAACTTTATGAAGTTCGCTTTCTGGTACAGTTAATGTGATCAGTGGACAAAAAGATTCCAGAATGGAACCGTGACTCATTTCATGGGGTCCGCCGTGTTCTTCCTGGAGTTGACATTTCAAAATGACATACACCTGCAATCAAAAATGTTCTCCTCCATGACACCGCAGTTTGCACCTGTTTTGGCCCTTGCAGGAGCTCAAAATGGTCTGGTAGTTTTGAATGATTATCCATATCTGTTTCTAATAACAGGGGAGAGTACGGCTTTAATTTTGTTTTTCTTCCAAGGTAACACCTCGGCAACGGTTCTCTTCTCTCTTCTTCCATCACTTATCAGGTTTTGGCATGCTCCCCCTGCTGCAATTGCAATCAATTCTGCAGGAAATCTTCAAACAAAGATTTGGGCTAGGCACTTGCTTTTTAAAGCTCAAAAACCCAATAGAAAAGGTAATTTTAGGCTCCAGTTGCCTTTTAAAAAAAAAAAAAAAATGTCTTTCCCACTCATGGCTTCCACGTGGTAAGGACGTTGACTTCGGACTCAGCTGCAGTACTTTCACTGTGCTGGTTAACATACAAACAAGAAGCAGAAGTAGGCCATTCAGCTCCTCGAACCTGTTTTGCTGTTTAATGCGATCATGGCTGATCTGACAGCAACCTCAAATCTGCATCCCATCCCATTTATCCTCAATAACTATCACCCTTTGCTTACCAAGAATCTATCTACCTTTGCCTTAAAAGGGTTCAAAGACTCTGCTTCCAACAGGAAGAGAATTCCAAAGACTCACCACCCTGAGCAAAATTGTTTTGCCTCGCCTCTGTTTAAATGGGCAACCTACAGTGAACCCTAGTTCTAGATTCTCCCACACGAAACAGTGAGACCTTGGGTGTCCTTGTGGATCAGTCGCTGAAAGTAAGCGCACAAGTACAGCAGGCAGTAAAGAAGGCAAATAGTATGTTTACCTTCGTAACAACAAGATTTGAGTATAGGAATAGGGATAGGGATGTTTTACTGCAATTTTATAGGGCATTTGTGAGGCCACATCGGGAGTATTGTGTACAGTTTTGCTGTCCTTATCTGAGGAAGGATATTCTTGCAATTGAGGGAGTGCAGCAAAGGTTTCCCAGGCTGATTCCTGCGATGGCGGGTCTGTCACAGGAGGAGACACTAAGTCGGTTAGGCTTATAGTCATTGGAGTTTAGAGGAGTGAGGGAGAATCTCATAGAAACTTATAAAATTCTAACAGGATTAGATAGGGTAGATTCAGAAAGAATGTTCCCAATGGTGGGGGATTCCAAAACTAGGGGTCATAGACCATAAGACCATTGAGGCACAGGAGTAGAATTAGGCCACTCGGCCCATCGAGTCTGCTCCGCCATTCAATCATGGCTGACATTTGTCTCATCCCCATTCTCCTGCCTTCTCCCCATAACCCACGATCACCTTATTAATCAAGAGCCTATCTATCTCTCTCTTAAAGACATTCAGTGATTTGGCCTCCATGGCCTTCTGCGGCAAAGAGTTCCAAAGATTCACCACCCTCTGGCTGAAGAGATTCCTCCTCTACTCTGTTTGGAAAGATTGTCCCTTTAGTCTGAGATGGTGTCCTCTGGTTCCAGTTTTTCCTACAAGTGGAAACTTCCTCACCATGTCTACTCTATCCAGGCCTCGCAGTATCCTGTAAGTTTCAATAAGATGCCCCCTCATCCTTCTAAACTCCAACGAGTACAGACCCAGAGTCCTCAACCGTTCCTCATGCAACAAGCTCTTTCTTCCAGGGATCATTCTTGTGAACCTCCTCCGGACCCTTTCCAAGGCCAGCACATCCTTCCTTAGATATGGGGTCTAAACCTGCTCACAATACTCCAAATGGGGTCTGACCAGAGCCTTATACAGCCTCAGAGGTACATCCCTGTATTCTAGGTCTTGTACTCTAGCCCACTTGACACAAACACAAAATGCATTTGCCTTCCTAACTGCTGACTGAACCTGCACATCAACCTTAAGAGAATCTTGAATAAGGACTCCCATGTCCCTTTGTGCTTCTGATTTCCTAAGCATTTCCCCATTTAGAAAATAGTCTATGCCTCCATTCCTCCTTCCAAAGTACATAACCTCACATTTTTCCACATTGTATTCTATCTGCCACTTCTTTGCCCACTCTGCTAGCCTGTCCATGTCCTTCTGCAGCCTCCCTGCTTCCTCAATACTACCTGTCCCTCTATAGATCTTTGTATCATCTGCAAACTTAGCAACAGTGCCTTCAGTTCCTCCTCCCAGATCATTAATATATATTGTGAAAAGTTGTGATCCCAGCACCGGCCCGAGGCACACCACCAGTCACCGGCTGCCATCCTGAAAAAGATCCCTTTATCCCCACTCTCGGCCTTCTGCCCATCAGCCCAAGGTATAGCCCCATCATGCTAACTCCTCTCAGACTCTCGCTGCACCACTCTATCTCCGGTCCATTGTCATGGACGGCACAGTGGTTAGCACTGTTGCTTCATTGCGCCAGGGTCCCAGGTTCGATTCCCGGCTTGGGTCACTGTCTGCGCAGAATCTGCACGTTCTCCCAGTGTCTGCGTGGGTTTCCTCCGGGTGCTCCCACAAGTCCTGAAAGACATGCTTGTTAGGTGAATTGGACAATCTAAATTCTCCCTCTGTGTACCCGAACAGGCGCCAGAATGTGGCGATTAGGGAATTTTCACAGTAACTTCATTACAGTGTTAATGTAAGCCTACTTGTGACAATAATAAAGATTATTATGTGTCTCTACATCATGGTATGGACGGTACTATTATCCAGTTCCACCTTAACCCTTGCTATGCCAAACATTTTTATATTACAGAGATGATCTTAGAGGTTGCCACAATGGAGATGGTTAAAAAGTCAGTAATGCCCTACAACTCGCCGCATGATGAGGAATCTTGCTTAGGTTGTTGTGGGAGGTACCAAAGCGCTGAGTATAAAATGGCAAAGTGCACAGGTTTCCAGTTAGTATTGTTACGGGCCAGGGTTTAGAAAACTCCAAAGTATATTCTGGAGTTCACCTGACCTATAACTATTTATTAATTTTGATTACGATGAGCACAAGAGCCTGCCTTTCAGGTGTTTATCAAAAAACAAGCTTTATTCTACGAATTTAGTTAACATTTGTATAAACACACACAGTAAGCATTTTTATCAACTACAAACATAAAGACCCCACACAGCAACAGTAATCTATGTATAACCCTTAATGAACTCCCCCTTAACTGTTCCAATTCAGTAACAAAATCCAAGTAAAACCAGAAACCCCTTTTCAAAGGTGTGGCCCAGCACACGGCATTCTTACTGGTATAAGACTTGTCATTGATACTCTGTTCCCCTTTTCAAACAGCAGGTTTGAATTCCTTCCAGAAAGCAATTATCTCTTTTAAGTTATCAAGCAGTCTGGAGACAGGTTTTAAAATGAAGACAGAGAGACACATTTTGCACCCTGTGCAGTTCAAAACCAGTCCAAACCCAAAGCGAAAGTAAAAACTCACAGGGCCACAGCCCAGCTCCTCGCGCACAATGACATCACTGAAACCATGTGATAGGACAAAAACATTTATTAAAGGGACACTCCCATGATAGTATTTCCAGTCAGTGAAGGGAATGTGTTACCTTGGCTCAGTTCACTACACTTTTGTCTCGGAATCAGAAATGTCTTTGTTCGAGCTTCACGAGTTGGAGCTCATAATCCTTCTGACACTTGGGCACAATAGCGACAGCGTTCTGTCTTTGCGACAAGTGTTATATTAAAAACAAAATCATACCTTGAACTGTCTGTCTATTCTTTTGGGTTTAAGTGGATGTTTAAGATCCCAGAGTAACATTTGGAGAGCTGCAGGGAATTCTGCTGTCATGCCAAATGCTTCTTCAAATGAACACCAAGAATAGTTAGGTAATCATTTATCCTGTGTTGCTGGTGGAAACGTGTGCGCAAAACATTTGCCGACAAAACCGTAATCATACTTACAATGAATTAATTCAATATGAGGTGCTCTAAGATATACAGTGAGAGATGTGATGAGATCTAGCATCGATGCAATCTTTACATGGCTCAGGGAGCGTGACCCACAGGGAGTTTCAGTCCCGTTTCGGATAATACATGTTAACATCTTTGAATGGAATTTGACAATCACTCCAATTGTTTGGTGCTGCCAGCTGCTTCCTAAAGTTGCAGAGAATACACATTATGGTCTGGCATACTGTTTATTTAACTGCTTATTGTGCAAGCTATCAGTCTATAGTTACTGTGTGATAAAGTGTACATTCTCCTGCATTTACGAGACTGAGCAAATTATATGGTATGATTTGGTGTATCCAGTAAACTAGGTGATGAGGGCACATTGTTCAACACCCGGCTCACTATATTTATCTAATAAATGATATAGTCAGTGTACATAGTGTGGGCTCACTGTTAGGGGGGTTTAGTTTAGCTATTTGGGGTTAGGCTGATATGTGCTTTTGCTTGTTAGTCTTGTTTCTTTAATGTGTAACTTTGGTTAATTGTTATGTCTGATTGTGTTTATTTTGAAAAATTTTAAATAAACTTATTTTTTTAAAAACACTACGTGAAGCAAAATTAATTTGAACATATCTGGCCCAGATCAGCATTGGAACTGCTGCATCAGATGCTGGTCAGGAAGAAAACTGCTCATTTACTTAGTGCTGTTTAAAAGGGTCTGACTATCGATGCAGCAGCCTGAAGAACTCGCTCAGTGCAGCAATCCATTAGAGACCCACAAAGAGGACCAGGGCAGAAGGCACGCCCCTTTCTTTCCAGCACTAGCTGCTGTAAGTTAAAGGTCCAGTTTGAATGGGTGAGGAGAGCAAGTGGGTAAGTGGACAAGTTAGTTAAATTACAACTTCCAAAATGCCTTAGATTCTGGGAGGGGCCCAGTGGATTGGAAAATAGATCATGTAACACCATTGTTCAGGAAAGCTGCGAGACAGAAAGCAGGAAACTACAGGTCAGTTAGCCTAACATCTGTCACAGGAAAACTGCTGGAATCCATTATTAAGAGGCTATCGCAGAATACTTAGAAAAATCATAATTTGATCAGGCGTAATCAACATGGATTTGTGAAAGGGAAGCAGCGTTACACTAATTTATGAGAATTTTTTGAGCAAGCAAAAATCAAAGTGGATAAACAGAAATGTGTAGATGTGGTGTATGTCGGGTGTACTTTGATTTCCAAAAGGCATTGGTTGCCACATCAAATGTTACTACAAAAGATTATATGGTGTAGGGGTAACATATTGGTATGCATAAAGGATTGGTTAACCTACAGGGAGCAGAGACTAAGGGTAAATGGATCTTTTCTAGGTTGGCAAGCTGTAATAAATGTGTGCCACAGGGATCAGTGCTGGGGCCTCAACTATTTACAGTCTATAGCAAGGATATGAAGGGACCGAATGTATGGCTGCTCAACTTGCTTGCGACATCAAGATAGGTGGAAAAATAAGCTGTAAAAAAGAGTTAGCAATTCCGCAAAGGGGACATAGGAAGGTTAAGTCATTAAATTGGCAGATGGAATATAATGTGGGAAAGTGTGAATTTGTCCACTTTGGCAGGAAGAATAGAAAAGCAGCATCTTATTTTAACGGGAGAGACTGTGGAACTGAGGTACAGAGGGATTTGGATGTCTTGGTACGTATCACAAAACGTTAGTATGCAGGTACAGCAAGTGATTAGATGTTGGCATTTATTGCAAGGGGAATGGAATATGAAAACAGGGAAGCTGTACAGGGCATTAGTGAGATCACATATGGAATTGTGTGCAGTTTTCATTTCCTTACTTGAAAAAGGATATAACTGCATTAGAAGCAGTCAGAGAAGGCTCATGCGACTTATTCCAGGGATGAGCGGCTTATCTTATGGAGAAAGGTTGAACAGGTTGGGCCTATACCCATTGGAGTTTAGAGGAATGAGAGGTGATCTTGTTGAAACAGGAGATCCTGGGAATTTGAAAGGATAGATAGTAGGAGGATGTTTCCACTTGTGGGAGAGACTAGAACCAGGGGACACAGTTTAAGAACAAGAGGTCAACCATTTGAGAGAGATAAGGAGAATTTCTCCTCTCAAAGGGTCGTCAGTGTGTGGAATTCCCTCCCTCAGAAAGCAATGGGGGCTGGGTCATTGAATTTATTCAAGGCAGAGTGAGACAGATTTTTGATAGGCAAAGGAATAAATGGATTTAGGGGCAGACAACAAGGTGCAGTTGAGATCCCAACCAGATGAGTCATAATCTTATTGAACTGCAGAGCATGCTTAAAGGGCTGAATGGCCTACCTCTGCTCCGATGTTCACAAGTGGCGCAGGGGGTGGTAAGGAGGTAGGGAATAGGTGGGTAGATGGGTCGGGTGTGGGGGCGGAGTTGGGGTTGGTTTGAGTAGGTCGGTGTGTGTGTGTGTGTGTGTGTGTGTGTGTGTGTGTGTGTGTGTGTGTGTTGTTGGGGAGGGCAATTAAGTTTCAGACCAAGGACTGAGATCAAGAACACAATAAATGTTCCACTGTGGTTAGTGTTAAGCACATGTCATGACTAAATACATCTGAGAACCCAAGTCAAAACCTCTATACCCGAACTGAGCTAAAAGTAAAATAAACTTGCCAGAAATGTGGTTATGGTACCCAGATTCCATTTTAATGCTAATCATTTAAAAACTGCAATGCAAAATACAAAACTCTATACTTGTCACGGATCTGCCTAACATTCTAACCCTATGTCATCTATTAATTCCTCGACTCCATGGTTTCTCAGACACATAAATTTACGTGCTTCAGTTATTATAGTAGTTGCTTATGGTGTACATCAGGGAGACCAAACGTATATTAAAGGTGCAAAGGTCTCCATCCTCGCTGTAAGGGTGACCATGAGCTCCTTTTCATTTCAATCTTCTCCCTTCAGACTGCAATACAACAACTTGCACAATGTAGTGACCTTTAGAGTAAAGTGTCCCAAGGAGCATAATCAGACCAAAACTGACAGCAAGGCAGCAAAGGAGACATTAGTCCAGGTGTCCAAATGTTTGGGCAAAGAGCTACATTTTAAGCAGGATCATAAAGGAAACAGAGAAAAAATAGGTTTAGGGAGGCAATTCCAAGGATTGGGACCTAAATCACTGGTGGCATGGCCACTAACAGTGTGATGAAGGAAGTGGGGATGTGCCATAAGTTGGAGGAATGCAGAATTTTTGGAGGGTTGTACGCCTGGAACACCATTCCAACCTCAATCAACTTTAGGAACAGTGGCCGGGATTCTCCGTTTGGGAGACTATGTATTGGCGCCGGGACTGAATTGCATGCGGTTCACTTTCCCGCTGGAAGCTCTATTCGGGGAGCAATTCAGGACATGCTAATGGGCCAGTACTTTGCCCACTTTTGAATCGAGAGAAATTCTCATTCCCGCGGCGTTGGATTCGCTGGGGCCGGAATTGGTGCTGGAGAGCCTTACAAGCTGAAGCTGCTTTTAAGTGCTCTACTCCCCACTGCTTATAAGTACTCCACTCCCCACATACTCTCCTTCCAGCCAAGAAGATGGAGTTAGCCAGAGCGATACTTAGTACCAATTTACCATCCAGTTTCTGAAAGTGAGCAACACATTTTGATCACTGCATTATAAACTTGGCCTCAATCTACAAGGTTTCAGACCCATTACCCTCATCATTTGTCCAAATATTTGGGGACTGCGTGGCATAAAGTGCAGATAAGCAATGTTTGAATTGTCATGGTGCAATTTCTGAACAAAGTCCCATTTGCCTTTTTAAATAGCCTCTCCTTTAGATTCACATCTTTGGATTTGGATTTGATCTATTGTCACGTGTGTCGAGGTACAGTGAAAAGTATTGTTTTGCGTACAGTCCAGGCAGTTGGTTCCATACATGAAAAAACATTGGACATACAATAAATACACAATGTGAAGACACAGACCTCGGGTTAAGCATACGGAGTGTAGTACAACTCAGTAGAGAAGATGTGTGAAGAGATCAGTTCAGTCCATAAGAGGGTCATTCAGGAGTCTGGTAACAGCGGGGAGGAAGCTGTTTTTGAATCTGTTAGTACGTGTTCTCAGACTTTTGTATCTCCTGCCCGATGGAAGAGGTTGAAAGAGAGAATAACCCGGGTGGGAGGGGTCTTTGATTATGTTGCCCGCTGTCCCAAGGCAGCGAGAGGTGTAGACAGTCAATGGATGGGAGGCAGGTTCGTGTGATGGACTGGACTGTGTTCACGATCTCTGTAGTTTCTTACGGTCTTGGGCTGAGCAGTTGCCAGACCAGGCTGAGATGCAGCCCGATAGGATGTTTTCCAAGGTGCATCTGTAAAAATTTGTAAGAGTCAATGTGGACATGCCAAATTTCCTTAGTTTCCTGAGGAAGTATAGGAGCTGTTGTGCTTTCTTGGTCGTAGCATAAACGTGGGTGGACCAGGACAGATTGTTGGATGTGCACACCTGGGAATTCAAAGCTGTCAACCATCTCCACCTCGGTACCATTGATGCAGTACAATACTTTGCTTTCTGAAGTCAATGACCAGCTCCTTAGTTTTGCTGATGGTGAGAGAGAGATTGCTGTCATTACACCACGCCACTAGATTCTCCATCTCCCTCATGTAGTCTGAGTCATCGTTGTTCGAGATCCGACCCACTCCGGTCATGTCAACAGATCTTGGCAAAGGTATTGAAAAACTAAACACAGTTGGGCATCAATCCCTTTAAAATGTAGTTTTCTGTGCAGCATGGACTTTTTTCCAGGACACTGCTCCTTAACTTTTTTTCTTCCTGTGGCCACACACATTCTCGCAGAACAATTTTCAGGTGGCTAGGAGACCTCACTTCCATGCAGCTTAGTGGGAATATTGTATTTGGGGTCAAATGGAAAGGGTGTATGCACTCTCAAAGGGTGAACTGAAGTGTTTGGCTTTGACTGCGTTTGACATCAGAACATTAGGAGATTCGGAGAAGAAAAATCCACAAATGCTTCTGAACTCTGACTCTCGCCTTGCTTACACTCTGTTGCCTGTCATTTCTATACACAGTATCTGGCCAATTAATAGCTCTTTGGCCCATGGCCAACATTTTGTAATTTCTCATTTTACACCAATAGCATCCTACTCCTTTCAATAATTTATTTCAACAGATCTAATGAAATATATTTGGATGTTTCTGCACCACCCCAGCTTGCCAAAATTGCACATTTGTCACAATCCCAGTTGATATTATAACCAGGTGGGAAGATCCCAGAATGGAGCCCTGGCTCAAAAAAACATTTAAAAAAATAAAACATGAAGGAACAGCCATTCGGCCCATCGAGTCTGCACCGACCCACTTAGGCCCTCACTTCCACCCTATCCCCGTAACCCAATAACCCCTCCTAACCTTTTTGGTCACTAAGGGCAATTTATCACGTCCAATCCACCTAACCGGCATGCCTTTGGACTGTGGGAGGAAACTGGAGCATCCGGAGGAAACCCACGCAGACACGGGGAGAACGTGCAGACTCCGCACAGACAGTGACCCAGCGGGGAATCGAACCTGGGACCCTGGCACTGTGAAGCCACAGTGCTATCCACTTGTGCTACTGTGCTGCCCGTTATTAAACATGAAAAAGTTGGATTACTCCTTTACTCCCCCGATAACTTAATTACACAGGTTTTAGGACTAACAGAGATTGCAAAGTACATCTTAAGCTACAATGGTCTCATTAGCACACAAAGCCCCCTTTAAGCACATATGACGACTGTGGTCAAATACACACTCTGTTCTGAACCCACGTTAGTGTCTGTGGATTTCTCCTTGGAATCCCCCAGATGACTGTCACGAGAGTTTCCAAACTCCACTCCCAGAAATATGCTTTAAAATCTTTTCATGTAATAATGTTTTCCCTTAGCGGTTTACATTCTGAAATCCAAACCCGGTTTTACAAATTACATTTTTAAACAAAGCTTCCATTCCATTTTTAACAGTGAATCCAGTCCAGAATTTTACACCAACCCCTTTAGGATTTCTTTGTCTTGACTGTTGTATAAGCTGTTCACAATTGCTTTAACTCTCGATTTCCAGACTCTTATTAAAATGGCATCAAACCTTTCATTTGCCTTTGAAGTCTGCTGTCCCACTTTAAATCTAGTTACTGCAATTGTCTCTTTAGCTCAGAACACTTTGTTTACTGCCCCTTGAATTCTTCTGAACAATACCTCTGAACAAATTCTTCTGAACAATGACATGCAAACAATACTCTGTTTACTTAACTTCAGTCATCTTAAACATTCTTTCTGTCCAAATTCCCTAATTATCTGGATAGGAACTTGTTCCTTAGGAAGCTTGCACCTTTCCAACTCCCTTGTCCTGTCCAGCTTCACCTGGCAGAGTTGAGAGAGATTCGCACCTTGGTGTCCTGTCTCCAACTGCCAACAATTTCAGCTAAAACAAAAACTTCAGATTTTTTCTATCCTTATGAGGGCCTCCAGCTGTTGAGCAACCTCTGCCACTTCAATTATTCTTCATGCCATAACTACGCATAACAGAATCACAATTGTAATTGAAACCAACCTCCACACATACAAACACCTTTGTCCGGCATGATCTAACTATAGGTTTTAGCCTTACAGGCTAAGAAACATTAAATTAAACCCACTCCAAACTGTACCTTATTTCAAATGCTTACCAATACAAATTTTTGGACGGCACAGTGACTCAATGGTAAGCACTGCTGCCTCACAGCTCCAGAGGCTTGGGTTCGATTCTGGCCTCAGGAGACTGTGGAGTTTGCACGTTCTCCCTGTGCCAACATGGGTTTCCTCCGGGTGCTCCAGTTTTCTCATACAGCTCAAAGATGTGCAGATTAGATGGATTGGCCATGCTAAATTGCTCCTTAGTGTGAGGTTACAGGGCGGGACATTGGGCCGAGGTAGGGTGGTCTTTTGAAGGGTCAGTGCAGACTCGCTGGGCTGAATAGCATCTTTCTGTACTGCAGGGATTCTATGAAATATAAATCCTTTAAAACTACCTTTGTTTTCCTAATACATTTCAACCCTCACTGGCAGCCATGCAGAGCTGTCTGTCGCTCATGATTTGCAATAGCTGCTAACTACTGTGGTGATATGTTTCACTGTAAATACTAAAGGGGTTAATGCAAATACACTAAGACTAAATAAACGCTAGAGGGAGCACCAGCGAAATCATGACATGCAGACATACAGCTAATGAACACATAGAATAGGACATGACCAATGGGCAGTCAAGACATCCAGAGGTGACACTACCACAAGGGGGCAACCCATATTAAAGGACAGGAAACACATGCTCTTTCTCTTTCCACAGACGACACAGGGGCAGATCAGAAGCATCACACCCACCGCATGGCTTAGAGCAGACTGGTTAGTTAGACTGAGTTACTATAGCAAGATTAGCAGGAGAGTCGAACTCAAGTAGGAAAATTGTTAACTGTTCAATAAATGTGTTAAACCTATCTCCAAGTCTGAACCTTCCTTTGTCAGAGTGTACATCAAGGAAGCAGCTTATGCTACATGAAGAAGCATAACACAACAATTAACAGCTAATCAAAATCAGGTTCCTAAGTTAGCAACCAGCGTCACTTAAATTCCCAAAGAAAGTTTCCAGAATAATTGCACCACAGTTGTTTTGAAGTCAGGCCCTGCAGATCTAAATGTATCACCATTTAGAAGCACCCAAAGGGAACAGGAACAGAGAAGATAACAAATGGTGGACTATTTTACTTGTTTCATTGAACAAGTGGACTTCAGCTTCCAGGTCACTAGGAACCCAGTAACTGACCTATATTCAGATAAACACTATTGCAGTCAGATTGTTATGTGACTCCTGTCAAACAGCAAAGCAGTTGATTGTTTGAGTTTTGCTCAATTAAAGACTGATGACAAAAAGCAGTCCAGCGATTGACAACCAAACTCATATCCACAGCTGCAACTTTAACACAACTCAGTATTGTGTGGCTCTATAAAACGTAACTGCATCAATTCCTATGTCTGTGGTTGATTCATCACATGTGGCAAGTCGTTTACAAGGTGGACAACACTGTGTAGAAGAAACTCTTGAACACAATAACCTGAAACAATTGAAAATATTTTTGGCACGAATAACAGGCTACCGGTCAATTTTATATTGCAAGTGTTGTGTTATGCTTCTTCATGTAGCATAAGCTGCTTCCTTGATGTATACTCTGACAAAGGAAGGTTAAGACTTGGAGGTAGGTTTAACACATTTATTGAACAGTTAACAATTCTCCGACTTGAGTTCGACTCTCCTGCTAATCTTACTATAGTAACCCAATCTAACTAACCAGTCTGCTCTAATCCACGTGTGGGTGTGATGCTTCCTAATCTGCCCCTGTCTCTCTGAGTGTCGCCTATGGAAAGAGAAAGAGCATGTGTGCCCAGTCCTTTTATATGGGTAGCCCCCGTGCGGTAGTGTCACCTCTGGGTGTGTCTTGATTGCCCATTGGGCGTGTCCTATCTTACTGACCTATTGGTTGAATGTCTGTGTGTCATGATGTCTCGCGTGCTCCCTCTAGTGTTTACTCAGTCCTAGTGTATCTACATTAACCCCTTGTGTATTTACAGTGATGCATATCATCACATCCCCCCCTTTTTTTGTGTTCCACATTTTCTGTACCGTATTAAAGAAAATTGAACAAAATAGGTAGATAAGTGATGACATGTACAAATCATGGTGATAGTGATGATTACACAATACCAAATAGTCTCGGATCCCTCGGCGCTCCCCGTCTGGAGTCATGTCCGGTTCACTGAAATCATCCTTGGCTTGTCGATGTTCCCCGTCTGGAGCCCTTTCTGGTTCACCTGAATCAGCTTTGGTTTCTTGACGCTCCCCGTCCAGAGTCATTTCAGGTTCAATTGAATCAGCTGAGGTGTCTTGATGCTCCACATCCGGAGTCAAAACATACAGGAATGCATTTTCTTGTGGAGAGGCTTAAGTGGATGAGGTTTGAATTAACGTGGTGTCACTGGAGTCACTAGTAACCTCACTTTGACTGTTGAGTGCCTCTGTACATACTAACGGAGAACAGTCAGTCTCGCTGTCATGTTGCACATCCTGCATGGGAATTGCAATGCTTTCGTCACTTGTCGCACATACAGTGGGAAGACCTTCTGTGTCTTCTTGTCGGTTAATTGAGCTGGCTAGACTGTCAGAGTCTTCTTCTGATTGCTCAAATAATCTGGGTAGACTGTCATAGTCTTCTTGCTGTTCACTTGAGCGTGGTAGACTTGCATAGTCTGCTGCTGGTTGCTCAGTTAAGGTTGCTAAACCTTCATGGTCTTGTTCATGCAAGGACTGCGCTCTGGAGTCTTGCGTTGCTTCCATTGTGGAGTCTGTCAACGGGCTCACCGTGGAGGCTGGTATCGCTCGCTCTGTGGAGTCTGGCATCGTTCCCTGTGTGGAGTCATGCAGTGGTCTCGCTGTGGAGTCGATCTGTGCACTCTCAACGGAGTCGTGCAGTGGTCTCGCTGTGGAGTCTTTCTGTGTCCTCTGTGTGGAGACGTGCAGTGGTCTCACTGTGGAGTCTGTCATCGCTTCTGTGCAGAGTCGGGGACACTTTGTGGTGCATGAACCACCTTTCGTGTGGAGTCGGGGACTCTTTGTGGTGCGTGGACCACTCTCGGTGTGGAATCAGGGACTCTTCGTGGTGCGTGGAGCACTGTCCGTGGTGGGTGGACCACTGGTGTGGCGTCAGGTCGCTCTCTGTGAGCTTGGACCTTTCTCTGTGTCTTGGCGTCAGGCCGCAGCAGAATCCTGTACTTCTGGGTTAGGATATCGTCTGTGCTGGGCTGAGGATCCTCAAATCCGAAGAACTCATCCATGTCTGTGTCGGATTCTTCACTGTACAACATATCTCGTTGCGGTTCGGATTTGGTACGGAGGTCGCCACTTCCAATGATGAAATCATCTTCCGAGTCGTAGTCTTCAAGGACCATATCATCACTTTTTGTGTCGGAGCTGTCATTGTGCTCGCGATGTCCAAAGAAGTAATCAACGTCTGAGTCGTAGTCGTCAAGGACTAAATCATCTCTTAGGCGGTGCTAACTGCTTGTTGCAGGGTTCTGCGGAGGTTACTTTCAGCTACTGGTCGAAGTTCAGGCATTGTGCTGTCGCACCAGGTGAAAGAATTGTGTTTTACGGCTGCAAAAAAAATTTCCACTGTTTTGGGACATTTCCTCTTTAAGTGGGCGTAGTCCGGGGCCTCTGACATCATGACGCTGGTGACGTAGAGCGTAGGAATGGATTGCGCATGCGCAGATCGTGTTCCTTTATTATGCGCTCTTTGTGCAGCTGCGCATGCGAGGCTTCTCGCGCATGCGTGGCTTCTCGCGCATGCGCAAAACAGTTTTGCCGGTACGCTTCTTTTGGGGAACTGTGCATGTGCTCCTTTCCCAAGATGGCTGCCAATCAAAACTGCCGTTTTCTGCATTTGCAGGCCTACCTTCACCTCTTGGTGAGTATTGGCGCCTCTTTTAAAGTTCTCTCTTGTGTTTTCCTCGCAGTATTCTTGAAACTTGTCCAGGACTGTCTGGAAGTCTCTCTTGTCTTGCCCTTTGGAGTACTTGAAGGTCGTGAAGATTTCTGCTGCACTTGCACCGCCAATAGTGAGAAGCTTTATTTTCTTTGCATCCGCCATGCCATCTAGGTCGGACGCTACCAGGTAGACCTCGAATCTCTGCCTGAAAGCACACCAGTTTGCACTGAGATTGCCGTGGTACCAGAGCTGCTGTGGAACCGGAATCCCGAACATCATGCCTGGTTGCTGGTTGTCACGGATATGAAAAATGAAAATGAAATGAAAATCACAAGTAGGCTTCAATTAAGTTACTGTGAAAAGCCCCTAGTCACCACATTCCGGCGCCTGTTCTGGGAGGCTGGTCCGGGAATTGAACCGTACTGCTGGCCTGCCTTGGTCTGCTTTAAAAGCCAGCTATTTAGCCCAGTGTGCTAAACCAGCCCCTGGATATGTTGAGTTTAACTATATAGATCCAACAGGCACTCCTGGAACCATGTTGTGTTATGCTTCTTCATGTAGCATAAGCTGCTTCCTTGATGTACATTCTGACAAAGGAAGGTTCAGACTTGGAGATAGGTTTAACACATTTATTGAACAGTTAGCAATTCTCTTACTTGAGTTCGACTCTCCTGCTAATCTTACTATAGTAACCCAATCTAACTAACCAGTCTGCTCAAATCCACGTGTGGGTGTGATGCTTCCTAATCTGCCACTGTCTCTCAGAGTGTCGCCTATGGAAAGAGAAAGAGCATGTGTGTCCAGTCCTTTTATATGGATAGCCCCCTTGTGGTAGTGTCACCTCTGGGTGTGTCTCGACTGCCCATTGGTCGTGTCCTATCTTACTGACCTATTGGTTGAGTGTCTGTGTGTCATGATGTCTCTAGTGTTCACTCAGTCCTAGTGTATCTACATTAACCCTTTGTGTATTTACAGTGATGCATATCACCACAGCAAGCACAGGCAAGAAAGAAAATATTAATTCCATTTCATTAGATACTATTGCAACTTTTAAAGAAAAATTCCATTTGCTCCAGGCTCCCGAAAGTATTTCCTTCCATTATGACCTCATGAAATGCCTTGACCATGCCATCTTGACTCGCTGGACTGCCATATATTAATCTTTGTGTTTACTTTATCATGCTTTCAGCAACAGTACTCGAGACTGTGCATCCCACGGCAATCGGCAAAGGCTATATCAATCCTGAAATAAGTATAAATATTGCCTATGTAAAGTGCCATGCTTGCTAACCATACATACTGTATCTTCCCCAGCAGAGAAGGCACAGTAGCTGGAGAGCATGCTACACGATCACAAAACTCCAGAGTTTTTTGATTCCACAAATGTTTGTTTTATTTCTGTGGATTTGGATGCAGTGGAGTTCACTGCATAACACAGATTGATTTTTAAATTAAGTGAGAACCTGGCGTCTGTTGAGCAGTCTTAGTATTGTGCAAAGTGAGCAATACAATGGTACAAATATTGCCAACACTATTGGAAGATTAGATTAGTCTGCATTGCTCTTTTTTAGCCGGCACATGGTGGGCTAAATGATCTCTTTCTGTGACATAAATCTATGTTTCTATTGGGGAACATCTGAAAGCAAGGAACAGCAGAGTCCTGCCTT
Source organism: Scyliorhinus torazame (assembly GCF_047496885.1). Lineage (NCBI taxonomy): Eukaryota > Metazoa > Chordata > Chondrichthyes > Carcharhiniformes > Scyliorhinidae > Scyliorhinus > Scyliorhinus torazame. Next base: position 93,464,649 of record NC_092728.1, on the reverse strand, counting down.
TCAAAGATACACAGATTCTGTTGTTAGACAAGAGGTCACGGTATCACTAATGTTGGAGAGGCCTGATCCCCCAGCATGCCTGATTAATTATAGATTTACAGATGAATGATCAGAGTATAGAATTGTGATTAATGCATCACTAATTTGCCAATAAATCCCAGGTCTGGAATAGCAGTTGTACAAACTCCGGATTAAAAAAAATGTCTAATTTGTGAAGTTTGATTTCCACTCTGTTTTAAGTTAACTGGACGAGCAGGTACTATTAGAGGCTGCTAACCAGTCAGCCAGGGGTTTCCAAACCCAGTGATATACATTGTGGACACAAAAGCGAGGATAGGATTAGGTTTGGCTGTGATACTGTCAAAGTTGAATCAACAGTTGGGCAGCACGGTGGTGCAGTGGTTAGAACTGCGGCCTCACCACGCATAGGTACCAGGTTCGATTCCGGCTCTGGGTCACTGTCCGTGTGGAGTTTGCACATTCACCCCCAAAACCCAAAATATGTGCAGTGTAGGTGGATTGGCCATGATAAATTGCTCCTTAATTGGAAAAAAAAATGAATTGGGTATTCTAAATTTAAAAAAAAAGTTGAATCAATTGCTAGTCGCTGTCGACAAGCAGATGCAAAGAATGGATCTGCTTGGGTGAGGTACTGAGGGGTGCTTACATCAGTGGAACAGAAAGCCAGCCAGAATTATCATCTTCATAAGAGAAGGTAACAGACAGTTAATGCAAAAAAATGTTCACTTCATAAATCTGTGGAAGCCCAATCAATCATCTAGCATGAAATCTGATCTTTGGACACATACAACCTTTCCATATTATCCACTTTTAAAATAAGCTGCTGTTTCCAGATGCAATATTGCAATGATCTGATTACTAAATCAGGGATTGCCGGAAAGTTGCTTTGATGATTGTAATTTAGAACTCTTGTTTACAGAGTGAGAATCATCGACTCTAAAATAGAAGTATAAATCTGGATATTCCACAAGTTTGCAATAGTATTTCTCCCCATCGATCCAAATCCTACACACCTGATCACTCCCCGTATCTTTTAATATTTCTCTTTTTCAAGCAATCATCTGATTTCTTAAAAAAAATATTAACACTCTGCTTCAATGTTTGGTGACAGAGAATTCCACCTTGTTTTCATAGAATTTACAGTGCAGAAGGAGGCCATTCGGCCCATCGAGTCTGCACCGGCTCTTGGAAAGAGCACCCTACCCAAGGTCAACACCTCCACCCTATCCCCATAACCCAGTAACCCCACCCAACGCTAAGGGCAATTTTGGACACTAAGGGCAATTTATCATGGCCAATGCACCTAACCTGCACATCTTTGGACTGTGGGAGGAAACCGGAGCACCCGGAGGAAACCCACGCACACACGGGGAGGATGTCAGACAGTGACCCAAGCCGGAATTGAACCTGGGACCCTGGAGCTGTGAAGCAATTGTGCTATCCACAATGCTACCGTGCTGGCCTTGTAAATTGTGTGTGCAACTTTTTCATATCTTTGTGTTCCCCTCATTATTGTTTCATTGACCAGTGGAAACAACAGATCACTGTTGACCATAATGGGATAATACCGTAACTTCTTAACTATCCTTCTTTGTAACCTTTTTTAAATTTGTTCATGAGTTGCGAGAGTTGCTGTACTAGGCCTGCATTTATTGCCATCCCTAATTGCCCTTGTTCAGAGGGCAACTAAGAATCAACCTCATTGCAGTGGGCCTGGAGTCACATGTAGTCCAGACCAGGTAAAGCTGGCAGATTTCCTTCCCTAAAGGACATTAGTGAATGGTCATCATTTAAAAAAAGGTAAATTCCAGATTTTTATTGAATTCAAAATACATCATCTGCCATGATGGGATTCAAACCCAGGACCCCCAGCATTACCAAGTCTCTGATTTATTAGTAAAATGATAATATCACTACGCCACCTCCTCCCAATATTGATAGCCTAGTGAGTTTATGGTGTACCTTCTTCATTGTTTTTATACCCGTTGTAGCAAAAAAGTGCGACAATTCCAGCAATAGTCCACTGCCACCTAATCAGGTCTTTTTGCCAAGCTCAGAAATATTGTGTCCTGGCTTTTATAACTCACACCTCTAGATACAAAGCTAAAGATTCAGTTTGTCTTCTTTTTGAATGACTGGCATTTCGATATATAAAACATAGAACATATAATGCAGAAGGAGACCATTCAGCCATCGAGTCTGCACCGAGCCACTTAAGCCCTCACTTCCACCCTATCCCCGTAACCCAATAACCCTATCTAATCTTTTTGGTCACTAAGGACAATTTATCATGGCCAATCCACCTAACCTGCACGTCTTTGGACTGTGGGAGGAAAACCGGAGCACCCGGAGGAAACCCACGCAGACACGGGGAGAACGTGCAGACTCCGCACAGACAGTGACCCAGCGGGGAATCGAACCTGGGACCCTGGTGCTGTGAAGCCACAGTGCTATCCACGTGTGCTACCGTGCTGCCCGGTATAATGAAGACTCTTCTACTCCAGTACTTCAATTAATTCTTACCAGAATTATTTTCTTCCATTATTCTTAATTCTAACTGCATTATTTCATATTACTCCATGCTGTGCAGAATCCAGTTTCTCTGCTCACTCTGTTACTCAACCATGTTCTCCAGCAGTCATTTGCAGTTCTCATCACAAGTTTGTCAGGCCAAAATGAAAAATGTATGGCACTTCTTTTTCTCCCAATTGTTCATCGTAGGGATTAAGTTTAAACATACTTCAAAAGTTATTTTTTAAAAGGTGGCAACTAAATTTATGATGCTACAAGATCAAGGTCTGAAGTTGTATGAATGGAACTTTCAAATTCAAAGTATGGTCTGAAGTAATTCCCTCCCAAGTTTCGAAACATTGCCCTAACATTGTCAGAAGCAATACATAACTTTGTTTTATTCATATTTACATGTATGTGTTAAGAAAGGGGGGGCATGGTTCTCGTTTCATTTAGAGATTTTTATGAGCTTGGTACTGCTCTTGGGAAGTCTGGTGGCCCTGTTTTCATACACTTATTTTTAAGGAGGTTTTACAACCCTTGAAGTGAAGAGATGATTTACAAATGGGTTAGCAGTTTAATAAATCTAGGAAAAAAAACAAAAGAAAAATGTTGTGCTGCTTCTAGTGACAGTGGTCCAGGGACACACTGAGGAAAAGAAAAGCCAGGCAGTGTGGGTGTATGCTAGAGAGAGTGAAGTGTTTGCTCTGAAGTTGAATTAATAGTGAGTTTAGATCTCAGTTTTTGGGTGTCTCGGGGAGACAAACCAGCTGGGGAAAATACATCGAGCGAGTGCTCAGAATCCATCAGAGAAAAATGGTGGTTTACAACCAAGCAAGAAGAAACCTTGGCATTGAGATAATGGCAAATCTTCACTGGGGTTTTGTGTCTGTAAGGGTATTGCTGGGCTAAAAGGAACACGTTCTGGTGTTTGTGTTGCAATCTTTCCAACCTTTTTTGTTTAGTCTAATGTAGCTCATTTTTCCCATTTAATAAACATTTTATTCTGTGTATTAAGAGAACACTGGCAAACTCTTGTGGAATGCGTTCACTAATGGACTTCCAACGGTTTCTAAAAACAAACATGGTATCTGAAGCAAGGTTTCACTCAGGGTTTGGATTTGCCCAGCATTAACACATGTTGGGATCGTAACAGCACTCTGATTCAGCATTTAATTAACAACAGGTGACTGGGATAGACATTCCTAACCATCTGGCTCAAATTCAAATGGAAATTGTCCCATGGGTTATGTCATAATATACACCAGCATATCATGGTGCAGACACACACACACATTGATGAACACACAGCAAGACCAATCAACACACACAACACCGCAGCCAATCACCAGTTAGAGCACACTCACTATAAAGACAGGGGGCATCAGAGTTCCCGCTCATTCAGGATGCAGCCTCTTAGAAGGACAGAGCTTACAGCACAGATCTTCACCATGTGCTGAGTGCATAGACTGGTTAGGACAGGCATAGGTGTTTAGTTTAATCTAACATCGTGTTAGCCCACAGTGAAAGTATGTTCAATAGTTTCTAGTTTAATAAAATAGTGTTGTACTATTTTAAGTGTTGGTGGCCTGAATGTGTTCCACGGATCCAGAGCACCCAACACAACAGGTTACAAAGAGGGGTTTGGACATTTTGAGGCAGTGCATTACAGCACAGTTTAATTTCTATCCTCACAGTAAGCTTTACAGTAAGCATGACTAGATAGCAGTGTAGCCACCTGGGTTGGCCAGTTCCCGACTTAAAATGGAGGTCCGCAAAGACTACAGGGAAATTCAGCCAACACAGGCAAAAACTAGCAAGTGCAGAAATCCTGTGTATTAGAACTTTCAGAAACCCAGACAGCACTGAGACTCACAGCCATCTGCATGCTAATGAGCGATCCCCGGGAACAATTGAAACATGTAAGGTGAATAAGGCCAAGCCAGACTCCTCGGCGCCAGCAGGAACCAAGACAAAGGAAGGCCAATGGACACTCAGGGACCGCCCAGCGGTCAGGGAACAACTCCAGTACTGGAGAAATCGATCCAAGTGATCGAAACGTAGTCCAATCACTTGGAACCAGATACGGGGTCCGCCCCGAATGGCGCGAAGCCCCTGGGGACTATAAAGTAGAGCCCCCAAGTTCAAATCGATCTTCTTGGCAGGGTCACTCAGCAACTTGAATCAACCCTTGACAATGAACTGCCTAGCTGCCGCAATAACCAAGTAAGTCTCCAATTAAAGGCACGCTACGAGATAGGCGCTCCTAGCTACCAGTCCATACCAGCTTTTGAATCCTGCAGACTCAGAATCGAACGAAAGGCCATTTGTTCCCCTGACCTGGTGGGCCAGTTCCGAAGCTAAGTATAGGCCTTTTAGCAATAGAGACAGTCTAGAAAGTAGAGTTATCTGCATGAGTAGCGATTTACTGTGTATAATAAATGTGCTTTGATTTGAATCTTACTAATTGGTGCATTGAGTTATTGATCAGTACTTGAACTTGAACCTCGTGGCGGTATCATAAAGATACCTGGCGACTCTAGAGCAAAGGTTACAGAAACAGAGCAAATTCAGTAAAGACCCTACAGGCATTGAATTAAGAGCCAACCAAAGTTAGCAACAGCAGTCAGGTGCAAGAACTTTGTAGGACAATTTTCCTCCCAAACCCAGAGACATAAAAGCTGTATGTAACATCCTGCTCTCTACTTCTACAGAATTACAGACATCTTCCTGCTCATTATTAGACCCACTAAATGCACCCACCTACTGAGCTATCAAGTGGGTCATTCTCAATTCTTGTCATTAAGAAGATAGATGTAGAAAAATCCAGTTAAAAAAATGATATTCAAACAAGTTGGAATAGCATAAACAGTGTGTGCATTAACTTCAGTTGCAGTCAACTTAGAGTCTGGTAATGAGTTATCAAATTAAGCCATTTGATTGAACAACTAACAAATTAGCCTTGGCACTGGCAAGAGAAAATAAAAAGGGCAATTTATTGGATTTATGCATGGCCTGCTTTACTGTGTTACTTGGTTTTAGACCTATCTCTACGTTTGCTGTCTGCCAATCTCTTGCCTTAATAAAGAGAAATGTGTCTACCAGGATATTGAAATGTGAAAAATAAAACAGTTTTGACATTTCTTAGCCAGTGTTCAATCTCAGCTGACGCTATTGTATAGTTTCTCTTGACCTGCTCGTGGGGCCTACAAGGCTGTTGTTAATTGACAGAAACCAGATTTAACATCACAAATATATTGGGCTCTAAGAATCTGACTTAAAAGATCAATAAAACAAGTGCTTTCCAATAGTGCATTAGAATGCTGACAATTCAAGATATATAAACATCTCTCTGAATTATATAGGTTCCACTCAGTCTTAGGTGAGCAGTCGTCTCTTGGATTGAGGGGGTTTACATTTGCAGATCAATATTAAAAAAGCATGTTAATGGATGTATAATCTATTGACTACAGAGAAGGATTGAGGCTGCAAAGTTGTGGTTTCTGAGGCAAATCATGACAAAATCGTGGACAAGCCACGCTACCAATGAAGAGGTTCGAGCAAAATCTGAGACCAGAAGAACTTGGCTGACCAAGATCAGGAAGAGAGAGTTGGGATTTCTTGGGCACACCATAATAAGAAATCATGATTCAGAAAGTCTGATGCTGATGGGAAATATTGGTGATAAAAGAGATTGAGGTGGACAAAGAACTATTTTTAAAAAGAGGCTCACAAACTGGATGAATATACCACCAAGGAAGATGATCCACAACTCTAGAACAAGGTTAACATACATAGGAGGTGCATGGTTGCCAATGCCCTCTTAGGGCTTTGTACCGGAAGAGAGAGACTTTATTGACTTTAATAGATTAAACAATTTATAGAAAATACGTAAATTAGTTTGGTAGCAAGTCTGATATCTGAAAAGAGTGATCCTTTACCAGAGATGCTAACCTGTCTTTTCAGGTGCTGACAGTGCTTGAGAATTTGAACCTTACTTATTAATTCCTTGCTAGGTTACAGTTCCATAGATTTTAGTTACTCTCTGGCACCCCACCGAAAAGATCATGATTCACGTACGAGTTTCTTCAGCAAATGCCGATGAGCTATTTCACGAAAGTCGAGACAGATCCTGTCTCCATCAGATGTCCACATCTGTACATCTCCAAGGGTCTCAGATACTGATGAAAAGTAGGAACGCTACCCATTTTTCTCCTGACTAATGTAGACAGTATGATGAATGTAGGAATTTCAGGTATATTGCAGTAGTTGGTGCAGTAAGGGTTGGAAGCCTGGATTAGTATGTGACTGCTGCAGTCTGGTTTTTAAAATCCTGGTTTGAAAGGCAGCCGATTTCTTGTAGAAAGAGGTGCATTTAAAGCATCATAAGAGTTAGGCTGATGGAATTATGTTTATATAAAAGAGGGTTCCATGGGGAGCAGATAATTAGAGAAATTGTGCTTAGCTCAGTAAGATGACATAGTTAATGGGAAGAGCCAGGGGGTTGAAGCAGTCAGCGGTTGGAGCAGTCAGCGGTTGGAGCAGTCAGCGGTTGGAGCAGTCAGCGGTTGGAGCAGTCAGCGGTTGGAGCAGTCAGCGGTTGGAGCAGTCAGCGGTTGGAGCAGTCAGCGGTTGGAGCAGTCAGCGGTTGGAGCAGTCAGCGGTTGGAGTAGTCAGGGGTTGAAAACATTGAGTTTTGATCTGGCTCTGACAGGAACAGTTTCTCTCAAAACAGTGAGTTAAAGATTTTCCTGTGAACAGGATAGGAACAGTTTCTCAAAGGCTGGTAGGTTAAACAGCAGTTTGAAACAGGCAAGAATATGCCTGGTTCCTGAGGGATACCTTTTTCTCAAAGCAGGGCATCTAAGCCATCACTATTAAGCAAGTATTCCTGGGTCTGCTAACTGTATTTAAAAGTGGATTTTGACCGGAGATGGGTGTTGTTCGAGTGGAGTTAAAGATAGCAGTTTGGAGTTACTGTTTCATTACACTGTTGAGCATTGTTTAACTGGTAATTATAAGCTATTGTCTTTATAATATTGTTTGTTTTAATATACCATATCCCTATTTGTGCGTTAAATCACTCTTGGGAGTGAAGTATCCTTTCCTCACAGTCTTACAAATTAAATAAAATATTGGGGTTTCTGTCTGGTATCCTAGCAACTGTTGTGGTCTGGTCTGGGATCGTAATAACAGCCAAGGTCAATTCTAATGTCTTTACCACTGACTAATCGAAGATTAGTTAACAACACACAAAAAAGTATAAACGTCTTTCCTAGGCTGACTGATCCAGCTACTTATTGGATAAACTTGATGGACTATTGAAGGGAGCGATCACAGTTTGAATTCAAAAGTCACACATGCAAATATCTTCTTGCGCATCCATTTCAGCGACTACTTTGTTAAATTCTCTAAAAGTCTAGCTTGTGGGCACCTTTCTGAATCTTTGAATAGATAATGCAAGCTTAAGGTTTATGCATTGAATTATTCCATTGAAAAGTGCTTTGGTTCAATATTTAGATGAAACATGACAGTGCACTTGAATGTGATAATAATTGCCTTTCATTTTGAAAAGAAATCCAATTAAATTTTCTGCAGTCTCACACACACGTCTTTTAAATATTTTAGGATTTTAATTTTGTTATTTAAAAAAATGGCCAAAGTAGGCACACTGACTGATTTTCCTATTAATCCAGGTTGCTGAGGCCAACGTAGCACCTCGACAATTGCCCTGGCTTAGCTCATCTGCAAATTTGTTCATTTAAATCAGAATTGATGTACCACTGCGTTCTATTGACAAAGCCACTAAACACTAACTAAATAATCAGACAAAATTGAAAGTCTTCCAAAAACGTCCCTTCGTATATGCATAGTACTTTGTCTCAAAGAGGGCTCTAGAAACCAGCATTTACAAACTTGTTTTTATGAGATCAATTAGCCTGTAAAGATGATTAAGTCCTTCAGTTAAATTCCGCACCCATCCACCAACTGAACAAACGTCTTATTCTGTTTCATTATGCTGCAGTTTATGTCTCCTCTCCACAGTCAATACATGCCATGATGTGGAGATGCCAGCGTTGGACTGGAGGTGGGCCCAATAAGAGGTCTTACAACACCAGGTTAAAGTCCAACAGTTTTATTTGGAATCATTAGCTTTCAGAGCACAGCTCCTTCATCACTCACCTATGAAGGAGCAGCGCTCCGAAAACTAGTGATTCCAAATACAACCTGTTGGACTTTAACCTGGTGTTGTAAGACTTCTTACTGTAGTCAATACAAGTCAGAGATTTCAAAGCAAGACGACTTGTATGAGAAGCAGCTCAGCAATTTGGTGGCAGCTCAACTAAAATGAAATATTTCACAAAATATATTGATGCAATATGCTAATTATAACAGTCAAGAGTCTGACACCGCATAATTAAATAATTTAGGTGTGCAAGTGACTGGAGTACTTTTTTAAAAATAAATTTAGACTATCCAATTATTTTTTCCAATTAAGGGGCATTTTAGCGTGGCCAATCCACCTAACCTTTGGGTTGTGGGAGTGAAACCCACGCAGACACGGGGAGAATGTACAGGCTCCACACATGGACAATGACCCAGGGGGATCGAACCCGGGTCCTCAGCGTCATGGGTGACTGGAGTACTTTGGAACAACTTCCGGTGGCAGCTTCTCGAACATCGTGCAAAGGCAGATATCTGCCTGTTCCAAATCACAGCTGCAGTGTGCTTTGCAACGTTGAAGGTGCTGCGGAGACCATGTGCAAGAAGGAAATACTGGGAGGCATCTGGAAGAAGGTTAAGAGTATACTTTACCAAAGATGAAGTGTGTCACCAGAAATTAAGACAGAAAGAAGATCTGAAGAGACTGAAATGAAGTCCCAGGTTTCAACATGCCATGGAAAATCTGGATAATACTCAATCACTGGATAGCGGGCCTGAGAAGATGTGGCCAGTTACTTTGCAAGTGGAACATTGAGGAAGAGCTCAAATTGTGACTATGACCATCGCAGTTAGACCATCACCCATGTACTGGTCGCTTGCTTTGAGAGACCCATTCCTGGTGGCATCATTACCCTTTGCCGTGTATTTAGCTGAAACCATTGAATAGATTGTGGTGCGGCACGATAGCACAGTGGTTAGCACTGTTGCTTCACAGCTCCAAGATTCCAGGTTCAATTCCCGGCTTGGGTCACTGTCTGTGCGGAGTCTGCACGTTCTCCCCGTGTCTGCGTGGGTTTCCTCCGGGTGCTCCGGTTTCCTCCCACAATCCAAAGATGAGCAGGTTAGGTGGATTGGCCATGCTAAATTGTCCTTAATGTCCAAAAAAGGTTAGGTGGGGTTACTGGGTTACAGGGATAGGGTGGGGGTGTGGGGTTGAGTAGGGTGCTCTTTCCAAGGGCAGATGCAGACTCGATGGGCCGAATGGCCTCCTTCTGTACTGTAGATGCTATGATTCTATGAAATAACCCTCTCCTACAGTTGAAAGTAGAAGACAATGACCAAAAACGATGGCGCTTCAAGAACAGAACTGTTCAACTTTTTATGAGAAACAGCAACTTTAAAAGACAGTGAGTCATAACTCACATAGACAGACAGTCATTTTTATCGGAAGCAATATGCGAGTGACATTTATAATTTTGCAGATGTGTGATGCAATCTGTTATCCAATGTTTTGCCAGTTTGGTCACCTGATGTTGCACTCTTTTCCAAAGAAGCAAGATTCCTAAAAATACACCGCAAAAATAAATTATTACCATATCAAACTGATGGTAATTCAACCTCAGGAAAGTAGCTTTTCTTTCTTCTGTCGAATAGGTTGTATAAAGTATTGGACAGTAATCTGCCAAGTAACCAGTAACTATGACATGCACAACAACATACTCAACTATCCTGTATGTAAGTTTGTAACCATTTGCTTGATTTAGCAAAATTCAGGATTACAAAAGTATCACAGAATTTTACAGCACAGAGGAACTTTTGAAGCATTGGAACTGTACTAGCTCTCTGAAAAATCTGTCCATTTTGTTCCATTTCTCTCCTACTTGTTTCTCACGTCTTTTAAATAATTTTCTTATTCAAATGTTTAGCCATTTCCGTAATGAATAGTCCTCTTAGGCTTGGACTTTGCAGTTGCACTAATGGCAAAACTGTCCATGTTCACCACCATACAGCAACTTCTGATATCTGCACATGTGACATTTAACATGGACATCTATAAATAAGTGCTAGTGATTCTATGTTGCCACACGGGATACATCTTTTAATCCTCAGACTGCAAACCAGTAGAAATCACTGAAATGACAAAATTTGCCCCCTTACACTGTTACTCTGATTATAAAAATCATCAAAAAAGTTGGTAATTAGATATCGTCCATGTTAGATTCAAGATTGTTATGGGGAAAGACAAGGATGGGCCCAAAATCAAAGTTCTAAACTGGGGGAAAGCCGGTTTTTAAAATATATACATTTTTATTTGTGTTTTTACATTTTATACAAAACAAAGCAAAACAACAAGAACAACTGAAACCACCCCCACTCTACCAACCAAGACCTCAATAACTCAAAGAACAGCCTCCAGACCCCACCCCCGTCCCCCTAGCTGCTCAGGCTCCATCTCTTGAGGAAGCCCTCAATCCCTCCCCCCCCCCTTCAAGGTAAACTTAACCTTCTCCAAATACAGATACTACATCACCTGCACCCGGCCTGCCAATGATAGTGGAGACTGTCCCATCTCAACAAATCTGCCATGACCCTATCCACCAGGCTCGGAAATTTCAATTTATGGGGCCGGGCCCCGTCCTGCGACACCTGCACCCCCAGGTGGGTAATCGCCACACGAAACAGTAATCCCCCCCCCCCCGCCCCCCGCCCTCCGCAAGCCAGCTCCCGCCCCGAAGAGGAAACCAAAAAGCACTCACTCTTCTCCAAATTCAATCTGTATCCCGAAAACCCCCAGGTCGCCTGAGCAGCTTCATTATATCCCCCACGAGGGGCTCAGGTTAGAAATATACAATAAAAGGTCATCAGCATACAGGAACACCATCACTGCCCCCCCCCCCCCCCCCCCCACCCCCTCCAATCCCATAATCTCTGGGAGTGCCCCATTAGGCGCCAGGTCCTCAAACATCTCCACCAACAGCAGCACCTGCCTATACAAAAATTTCTTACAGAATTACCGGCCTCAGTGCTTTACCCATTTGCATCTTCCCCATCATGATCGTGTTTGTGTGTGGTGTCCTGTGAAAAGTTGGGTCTGAGTGTTTAAATAGTTGCTCTGGAGTTCAAAGTTTTTTTCCTTCTAACTCTTTCAGAGTAACTATCAGGGTAAAACTGGCAGAACTATCCGAAGTTACCAATTTAAATTGCTTCTGTCAGTGCAATTGTCCAGAGGAAGTCAGCATTTCCTCGGCAATTGCTGGGTAAACCCTTACATGGTAACACCCTGGAGGGATTCTCAGCGCATCACAGGGGCACCCCTAAATGCGATGCTGAGGAACCCGGAGGTTATGAGCCACAGCCTTTGACATGAAACAGAAATGCAAGACAAAATCTGCTCCCCAGAAGTTTTTCCAAACAGCAATATATCCATGTAGGCTAATCGGTGAATTTGTGTAAATTAAAATGTAGCACCTTTCTAAAGTAACACGTTATATTGTGCACATCAGTCTTGTAGACAAGAACACCTCTTGCTAATGCCAGTCTTCACCCACTTCTGCCTCTTAACACCTCCAGCAGTCTAAAGTGTTCCTGCAAAAAATACTTCCAGGACAACATGTCTTACTCGACTTACAAAAGTCCCAGACACAGTTCTCACTTTGCTGGGTCTCAAAAATTATTAATTAAAAGAAGATTTAATCGAACGCCATTAAGCCCATCACTGCATCTTAAGAGTAGGAAGAGAAAGCAGTGTAAGCTGTTCTAACACTGGAAAGAACAGCATGTATTTATATAGCTTATCATGTCCCTCAAAATCACCCAAAGTTTAGCACAGGGCTAAATCACTGGCTCTGAAAGCAGACCAAGGCAGGCCAGCAGCACGGTTCAATTCCCGTACCAGCCTCCCCGAACTGGTGCCGGAATGTGGCGACTAGGGGCTTTTCACAGTAACATTTGAAGCCTACTTGTGACAATAAGTGATTTTCATTTTTCAGTCTCTTTTTAGGTAACCAAATGCATCAACCATTTTCCAGTGGCAGCATCCTATGAACAACAATGACACAACTGACTGATTGTTGCGGAAGTTGCAGAAGTGCGGAAGTGGTTGCTGGGAGGCAAGTCTGTCCTTTAAAAGCACTTGTCTTTGCAGGGGCAGGCCAGTCGATTTCGGCGGGAGAATCAGCTGGTGAGTCAGTTTCAGCGGGAGCAGTGCGGAAGTGGTTGCTGGGAGGTAAGTCTGTCCTTTAAAAGCACTTGTCTTTGCAGGGGCAGGCCAGTCGATTTCGGCGGGAGTGGAGCTGGCTGGTTAGTCAATTTCAGCAGGAGCTGAGAATTTTTTTTTTTTTTAAATTAGTGTTTTAGGCGGGAACAGGAAGTCGACCCGCGGACGTCTGGGAAGACCCTCACTAATAAATTCTGGTGGAGAGGAAACCCGAGACACTACACGTGTAGTGTCTCCCACCCGCCCTCCTCCTCTAACCTAATAATAAAACCCATTGGTCTGAGGTAAGTACCATATTTTATTATATTATTATTATTTTTTATAAAAAATTTAATTTAGTTGTTAGCCAGATCTTGGTGGAAAGTTAGAGAAATGGCAGGGAAGGGAGTGCAATGTTCCTCCTGCAGGATGTTTGAGGTGAGGGATGCAGTTAGTGTCCCTGCTGATTTTACCTGCAGGAAGTGCTGCCATCTCCAGCTCCTCCAAGACCGAGTTAGGGAACTGGAGCTGGAGTTGGAAGAACTTCGGATCATTCGGGAGGCAGAAGGGGTCATAGATAGCAGCTTCAGGGAATTAGTTACACCAAAGATTGGAGATAGGTGGGTAACTGTAAGAGGGACTGGGAAAAAGCAGTCAGTGCAGGGATCCCCTGCGGCCGTTCCCCTGAGAAACAAGTATACCGCTTTGGATACTTGTGGGGGGGGGACGTACCAGGGGTAAGCCATGGGGTACGGGCCTCTGGCACGGAGTCTGTCCCTGTTGCTCAGAAGGGAAGGGGGGAGAGGAGCAGAGCATTAGTAATTGGGGACTCTATAGTCAGGGGCACAGATAGGAGATTTTGTGGGAGCGTGAGAGACTCACGTTTGGTATGTTGCCTCCCAGGTGCAAGGGTACGTGATGTCTCGGATCGTGTTTTCCGGGTCCTTAGGGGGGAGGGGGAGCAGCCCCAAGCCGTGGTCCACATTGGCACTAACGACATAGGTAGGAAAGGGGACAAGGATGTCAGGCAGGCTTTCAGGGAGCTAGGATGGAAGCTCAGAACTAGAACAAACAGAGTTGTTATCTCTGGGTTGTTGCCCGTGCCACGTGATAGTGAGATGAGGAATAGGGAGAGAGAGCATTTAAACACGTGGCTACAGGGATGGTGCAGGCGGGAGGGATTCAGATTTCTGGATAACTGGGGCTCTTTCTGGGGAAGGTGGGACCTCTACAGACAGGATGGTCTACATCTGAACCTGAGGGGCACAAATATCCGGGGGGGGAGATTTGTTAGTGCTCTTTGGGGGGGTTTAAACTAATGCAGCAGGGGCATGGGAACCTGGATTGTAGTTTTAGGGTAAGGGAGAATGAGAGTATAGAAGTCAGGAGCACAGATTTGACATCGCAGGAGGGGGCCAGTGTTCAGGTAGGTGGTTTGAAGTGTGTCCACTTCAATGCCAGGAGTATACGAAACAAGGTAGGGGAACTGGCAGCATGGGTTGGTACCTGGGACTTCGATGTTGTGGCCATTTCGGAGACATGGATAGAGCAGGGACAGGAATGGATGTTGCAGGTTCCGGGGTTTAGGTGTTTTAGTAAGCTCAGTGAAGGAGGCAAAAGAGGGGGAGGTGTGGCGCTGCTAGTCAAGAGCAGTATTACGGTGGCGGAGAGGATGCTAGATGGGGACTCTTCTTCCGAGGTAGTATGGGCTGAAGTTAGAAACAGGAAAGGAGAGGTCACCCTGTTGGGAGTTTTTTATAGGCCTCCTAATAGTTCTAGGGATGTAGAGGAAAGGATGGTGAAGATGATTCTGGATAAGAGCGAAAGTAACAGGGTAGTTATTATGGGAGACTTTAACTTTCCAAATATTGACTGGAAAAGATATAGTTCGAGTACAATAGATGGGTCGTTTTTTGTACAGTGTGTGCAGGAGGGTTTCCTGAAACAATATGTTGACAGGCCAACAAGAGGCGAGGCCACGTTGGATTTGGTTTTGGGTAATGAACCAGGCCAGGTGTTGGATTTGGAGGTAGGAGAGCACTTTGGGGACAGTGACCACAATTCGGTGACGTTTACGTTAATGATGGAAAGGGATAAGTATACACCGCAGGGCAAGAGTTATAGCTGGGGGAAGGGCAATTATGATGCCATTAGACGTGACTTGGGGGGGATAAGGTGGAGAAGTAGGCTGCAAGTGTTGGGCACACTGGATAAGTGGGGCTTGTTCAAGGATCAGCTACTGCGTGTTCTTGATAAGTATGTACCGGTCAGGCAGGGAGGAAGGCGTCGAGCGAGGAAACCGTGGTTTACCAAGGAAGTGGAATCTCTTGTTAAGAGGAAGAAGGAGGCCTATGTGAAGATGAGGTGTGAAGTTTCAGTTGGGGCGATGGATAGTTACAAGGTAGCGAGGAAGGATCTAAAGAGAGAGCTAAGACGAGCAAGGAGGGGACATGAGAAGTATTTGGCAGGAAGGATCAAGGAAAACCCAAAAGCTTTCTATAGGTATGTCAGGAATAAGCGAATGACTAGGGAAAGAGTAGGACCAGTCAAGGACAGGGATGGGAAATTGTGTGTGGAGTCTGAAGAGATAGGCGAGATACTAAATGAATATTTTTCGTCAGTATTCACTCAGGAAAAAGATAATGTTGTGGAGGAGAATGCTGAGCCGCAGGCTAATAGAATAGATGGCACTGAGGTGCGTAGGGAAGAGGTGTTGGCAATTCTGGACAGGCTGAAAATAGATAAGTCCCCGGGACCTGATGGGATTTATCCTAGGATTCTCTGGGAGGCCAGGGAAGAGATTGCTGGACCTTTGGCTTTGATTTTTATGTCATCATTGGCTACAGGAATAGTGCCAGAGGACTGGAGGACAGCAAATGTGGTCCCTTTGTTCAAAAAGGGGAGCAGAGACAACCCCAACTATAGACCGGTGAGCCTCACGTCTGTAGTGGGTAAAGTCTTGGAGGGGATTATAAGAGACAAGATTTATAATCATCTAGACAGGAATAATATGATCAGGGATAGTCAGCACGGCTTTGTGAAGGGTAGGTCATGCCTCACAAACCTTATTGAGTTCTTTGAGAAGGTGACTGAATAGATCCCTGAAAGTTGCCACCCAGGTTGATAGGGTTGTGAAGAAGGCCTATGGAGTGTTGGCCTTTAATGGTAGAGGGATTGAGTTCCGGAGTCGGGAGGTCATGTTGCAGCTGTACAGAACTCTGGTTCGGCCGCATTTGGAGTATTGCGTACAGTTCTGGTCACCGCATTATAGGAAGGACGTGGAGGCTTTGGAGCGGGTGCAGAGGAGATTTACCAGGATGTTGCCTGGTATGGAGGGAAAATCTTATGAGGAAAGGCTGATGGACTTGAGGTTGTTTTCGTTGGAGAGAAGAAGGTTAAGAGGAGACTTAATAGAGGCATACAAAATGATCAGGGGGTTAGATAGGGTGGACAGTGAGAGCCTTCTCCCGCGGATGGAAATGGCTGGCACGAGGGGACATAGCTTTAAACTGAGGGGTAATAGATTTAGGACAGAGGTCAGAGGTAGGTTCTTTACGCAAAGAGTAGTGAGTCCGTGGAATGCCCTACCTGCTACAGTAATGAACTCGCCAACATTGAGGGCATTTAAAAGTTTATCGGATAAACATATGGATGATAATGGCATAGTGTAGGTTAGATGGCTTTTGTTTCGGTGCAACATCGTGGGCCGAAGGGCCTGTACTGTGCTGTATTGTTCTATGTTCTATGATTATTTATTTTTGATAGTGAGAAAAGAATATTGTCCAGACCTTGGGAAAACGGAGAGAAGAAATGTGTTTTATTGCTTTAGCAAAGATCAGGCACAGTCCTTTTGTTATGATCCCAGTTATGTTATAACTGGGCAGGAAGAGCGCAGAATGGAACCCTGGCTCAAAGAGCCTAACTTGAATCACAGGACCACTATTTCATTTTAAACAAGAAGAAACAATTATTAAACATCTACGGTTGGATTGTGCTACAAGACTCCCTCACTCCCCCTTAGCTTAACAAATACACAGATATTAAGATTACAAGTACATCTTAAACTACAATGGTCCACGTCCCTTTACGCATACAGATTGGCTGTGGGCAAATACATTTCCACTCTGAACCCCTCAGATGATTGTCACATGGAAATTTCCAAATACCACACCCAAAAAAAACACTTCAAAATCTTATTTCACGACAATACTTTTCATCAGCGATTTGCATTCCGACATCCAGTTCAGGTATTCCAAATTACTCTTTCAAACAAAGCTTCTACTCCACTTTCAACAGCGATTCCAGTATCCAGGTTTTACAATACCCGCTTCAAGATTTCTTTGTCTTGACTGCTGTACAAACTGTTCACAATTACTTTACTCTCGATTCCCAGACTCTACTAAAATGGTATCAAACTTCCGATTTACTTCTGGAGTCTGCTTTCGCACTTTAATTCTGGTTACGGCAATCGGCTCTTTATCTCAGGCTCCTAGTTTACTTTTCCCCTCGAGTTCTCCTGAACAATACCTTGGACTCTGTTCTCTTAACTTCAGTCTTCTTAAGACAGTCTCTTTGTCCCAATTCCCTGGTTATCCGGACTGTATCATTTTTGGGAAGTCTGTCTCTTTGTAACTCACTTGCCTGTCCAGATTCTTCTGGCAGAGTTGATTAGTTTTCACTTTCCAGTGTCCTTCTTCAACTGCAAGCAAATTCAGCTAAAAAAACTCAACTCAAAAGCCATTCTACCTTAAAAAGGCCTCCAGTTGCTAAGCAGCACCCACATGCTTCTGCTATTTTATTTACTCTTCACCACATTACCCTCTTTAAGCACAATGTAAACCCAATTTGAATTGAACCAACCCCCCACACATACAGTTAGATTCATGCTGGACAAAGGAGTTTGTGAGTTTTACCCTTCCTTACACAGAAACATTAAATTGAACCAATTAAAACTATACCCTATTTCTAATGTTTCTCAATACAAATATAAATCCCTTAAAACTGCCTTTTGTTTCCCGAACGCCTTTCTGTGCTTCATGTCTGTTTTTTCAATATTACTTCCAACACTGCGGCAGTCCAGTATTCAAGTATTGGTTAGATTATAATTGCATTCATACTGACATGTAGAAGGTGCAAATGCGTTTTCTCTATTGCTGGGGTGGGATTTGAGTCATAATTAGAGGAATGGTGCTATACGCTGAGACAAGTTGCAAACAAGCCAGGAGAAAAAACACCGAGGAGTAATTCAGACAAAAGTTCTAAATTACTCTGAATGCAATAACCAGCACAGGATTAAACCTTTTTGCCTAAGGGTTGGAAAATTAGAGATATGAAACATATTAGACCTACCAATGGCACCAGGAGAGCTGGAGTGACTAGCAGTCTCAGGATGAACACACACATTTACATTAATCCACCCTCTTGCTCGTAACATTTATTCAAAATTAACGTCGAGTTTTGGATGCTCGAATGATTTTTTCTTGCTAAGTTTGTTCACCTCCTGTATCACTGGCATCGTGCCAGGATATGGTTTATAGGCATTGGCTGTCATTTAGTAACTCTATGATCCTGTGAGAGTTTTTAAATGGTGTTAGCTGGTCAGCTATTCAAGCACAAAGGGTATTAATTGATGAGCCCAATTCCCCCTTCATCTAACGTTCACAGGTAAGTATTTCTTGGAGTGATCACTGGACGGCTATCTTCTCGCGCTAACCTGAACACTGGGAGGGCCTGGATTGGAAAGGATTAGGTAACTCACTCAGTACAAACTGGGGATTGAATTTGGACCTTCCCTAGTTTGCTTTGGCTCAGCAAATCACCGTGTAAACCCAGTGAAACCCAGTGGCAAGTAGCCTGAATTTACATTTCCTAGCTTTCCTTTGGTCAGTCTCAATCTTAAAGTAAATTCTTATAATTCAGTCATTTTTAATTTGCATAACATTGTTAAAAAAATGCAAACTACTAATTTATGAAGGGATATTCAACATAGCATTAGAAAGCAGTCAATAGTCAACTTATGAGAGAGTGAGCAGCAGAGGGAGTGGAGGCGATTCAGCTTCCAAACTGTAACAGTGTGACTGTAAAAGTGTGCCTCTTCGTTATGATATCTAGTACCAACAAAAATTGAAAATTGCTTGAGCAACACTTGTGCTGGTATTGTGGAATTAACTTATTTAACTTGGAATTCCGGTGGTGGCTATCAGTTGAGCAGTTGCACACACACACTGATTCCCACCTACAGATTTGGTTTTTTTTGGCCCTTTAAGCCTGGTTAACGGTGATTTTTGGGAAGAAATTAGTACAGTATGAGAATAGGATTCCATCTTGCGGGTGATGCCTGGTGGATACAACACAAGGCAGATGTCCGGAAAGGGATCTTCGGCGGATTCAGAAGGTCCACACGCCGCAGAAGGGGATAAAATGGTGCCGGTCTCTGCGGCGTCGTTGCCGCCTCAGTGAAAGGCCAGGAAGTTGGTGGACTTCTTAACAAGTGAATTTAAGAAGCAGCGCTAAGTGGGTGGGGTTCGAGAGATTTGGAGATCTTTATATTGATGTGGGCTTCTCGGGCTTGGGGGAGGCGTTTGAGTTGCCAGGTGGGAATGGGTTCCGGTGTCTGCAAGTGAGGGATTTTGTGGAGGCAGATTTCGAACTCCCTGCACCTGCTGCACCGGGGGCTATAGGATAAGGTGGTGTCGAGAACAGGAATAGGAGATGGGAAGGTTTCAGAGATCAGCAGGGAACTGAGGGAGTGGGAGGGAGCCCCGATAGGGGAGATGAAGAGAAACTGGGAAGAAGAGTTGGATGGGGAGTTGGAGGCCGGATTATGGGAGGAGGCCCTGAGGCAAGTCACTGAATCCTAGTCGTGTGCCAGACTCAGCCTGATACAATTTAAGATAGACCACAGGGCGCACATGATGGTGGCCCAGGTGAATAGGTTCTTCGAGGGGGTGAAGGATAGGTGTGGAAGCTGTTGGAGCTGTGAACCATGTCCATATGTTTTGGGCATATCCGAGGCTGAGGGGCTTCTGGCAGGGGTTTGCTGACGTCATGTCAGAAGTTTTAACGGCGAGGGTGATGGCGAGTCCAGAGGTGGCGATCTTTGGAGTGCCGGAAGATCCAGGAGCCCAGGGGCTGAGAGAGGCCTATGTCCTGACCTTTGCCTCCCTGGTGGCCCAGAGACAGATCTTACTAGGATGGAGGGACTCGGAGCCGCCGAAGTCGGGAGGTGTGGGTTGGTGACATGGTAAGGTTTCTCAGACTCGAGAAAATTAAACTCGCCTTGAGGGGATAGCTGCAGGGGTTTGCCCGGAGGCGGCAGCCATTCATCGACTTCAAGAAAAATTAGGCTGTCAGCAGGGGGGGGGGGGGGGGGGGGGGGGGTGGAGGGGTGGAGTAAGTGTAGGAGAACCAGTGGAAAGGGGGCTGGGGAAGGTTGCCCTGTTTGTGTAAAGTCATGTTGGCTGGGCTTTCTTATTTGGTGGGGGGGGGGGGGTTGGTTATATTGTTTCGTTTTTGTTGAAACCTGATGTTTAAAATTGCTAAAATTATAAATGCCTCAATAAAAATTCAAAAAAATGCAGTGACAAGCATTCGAGAAAGCGATTGAGGGGCCCATGGCACCTATTCGGGTGTCATTGCTCAGGATGCATCAGTGGAAGGGGTACAAGGGGTAACAATCCAGAAGGTGGAGGGAGCACTCTCGGATTATAGCGGTTGGATTGTCTCTCTGGAGGCAGAGATGGCGTTGCTGGTGGAGGAGCGTAGGGCGTTAAAGACCAAGGTCGATGATCTGCAGGATCGTATGTGCACTAATAGAGGCTACCTTCCAAGCTAAAATGAAAATAGGAACCTGGAAAAAAATGAATCACTGTAACATTACAATAAACAATAACCAAGCTGCTTCTTTATCACTGGTTAGTGACTTTGATGAAAAGTGGATGTACAAGCGTTAAAATCAATGCTTGTTTATGATGTTTCAATATTGAATTTTCCAAGCAATATTCACTCTCAAACTTTACAATGAAGAATGATGACTTGGGGCGAGCACTTGGCAGGAGTGGCCTTCAGCAGAAGATTTTTTTTTAAATCTTAAAAACAAAATCGCTTGCTTGAAGTTACTTACTGTCCTAATACTTACTTGTCTTATGATATAGCCAAGTGAAATCTACTGCTCTGTAACCGACTGAAAGGTTACAAACCTGTAACTTTAAAAGTTTGTTTTTACATCTAAAGTCCAATATAATTGAAGTGAATATACACAGTGCATAGCGCAATTCTGTCTTATACAAGTTAACATGTTAAGCAAAAAGAACATTTCACACAATCAGATGTATTGAACAGGGGCAACTAGAAATCAAAACCAGAAATAACTGAAAATGTCTGCACATTGCTAGTAGTTTGCCCCCATCAAAATTACAGATATTGCATAGATTCCACGACAGGGGAAAATCTATACTGAGTCTCGCACTACCTGAGAGTATGATGGAGGCAGTCAATCGTGGCTTTCAAAAAGGAATTGGATAACTATCTAAAGAGAAAAGATTTGCAGGGCTGCAAGAGAGTGAGACAGAGTAGCCATTACAAAGAGCAAGCACAGACACTTTTCCCCTCCGCGATTCTAACGCAAATTCATCCTCAACTCATGTTCTCTGGCTAGTTGCAATTTTCTACCCGGATAAGGATGAGAGGGGGTAATGGGTATTTTACCAAGGATGTCAGTACTGGGTAGTGGAATATTTTTTCCAAGTTTTACAAGCAACATCAAGCACATCAGATATAGCACAGGTTAAAAGGCATTCTTGTCGAACAATCAGAATTCGCAATCTTATCACGTTATCTATTCCACCAACGTCCATCCCTGTGGCCTCTCAAAGCGAGGCTGCCAACTAAGTGCCAATTAGTGGCCAATTATGGACAGTTTTGTGCTATGGACTCATGCCAAGTAGGAACTGGGTTAAGGCTACCCAAGCTAGTTTCACAAAGAACCTTTACAGGCAGCAGGATCATTTATAATGTTGAAACTTCAAAACAAAACAGAATTGCATTGGGAAATTTTGCAGTATTTGATTTTAATGAGCACTCCCAAAATGAATAAAAATTTGTGGGCCTGTGCAGGTCTCAGCTCCCATCATTTGATTTTGGTGGAAATCTCTGTTTGCCGTGGAATTATTAGAATTTCTTTTTAAAATTAATGCTGCGTTTCAGACACTATGTATGATAATTAAAAAGTGAGTGTTTGTTAGCCTTCCCCAAAAAGCGTTTAAAGAATTCTCGTGGCAGAACATGCAAATAGATATAATTAAAAGCTGTATTAACCCTTTCAGGATGATGGAAAATTTCAGTATGAAAAAACAAAAGACAAAAAAGGTTAAGAGCTTTTAATTAATCACCTTGTAGCACCAGAAGCAGACGGAGCTAAGTATCACTGAAGACTTGATTGACACCTAAAATTTAGATGTCGGGCATTAATAACAACTGAGCTCGGATTTTTCTATTTTTAAAAAAGTGCATTGGGAATCATCACAAGTTCACCTGGTTAGACAGTAGGGCATAGCAATTGTTAAATCTCAGGCTAATTTCGATAAACACATGTTGGGAATCACCAGACACAAATAGAAATAAGGATTACAACAGGTCAGTTCTAGAAAGTCATTTAGGAAAGTCCCAGGTCCAACCACACTACAAGTCAATGATGTGGACATCAGAATTGATCTTGCTACCCCTCGGCTGGGGATGGGAAGAACAATAAATCATACAGGCTTGAACCAACAATTTCTAGGGAAGAAAGAGGGGGAAATGGGTAAACTAGAAATAAATACAGGCACATAGCTAGCTAGGAATAAACATCATACATGGAGCACTCATTTAATGTTGTGGTTGCATTCCTGAAAATCATGACTTTAAGTGAAACAATTTTAAGTGAATCATAGTGTTGTGGTAGACATCTTCCCACTAACCACAGGAGGCCCAGGGGCAGGTTACAATAGTTTATTCATGGATCAAGAGCGTGAAGGGCACTATCCCAGAGAAACCTCTGGAGGAGCACCCTCCTCTGATACAGCTCTAACACAGCTCTTTAACACAGCAATCACAGGGACAGCATAGAGCTCCAAGTCACAGATAACTGCCTACACAGCTAGTCAGTACACAGAACATGGTTTTAAAATTCTGATCTTGCCTGCGTAGGTTTATTATTAAACCTTCGGGCAGCATGGTGGTGCAGTGGTTAGCATTGCTGCCTCAAGGCACCAAGGTCCCTGGTTCGATCCTGGCCCTGGGTCACTGTCCGTGTGGAGTTTGAACATCCTCCCCTTGTTTGTATGGGTTTAGTCCCCACAACCCAAAGATGTGCAGGTAGGTGGATTGGCCACTTTAAATTGACGATTAATTGGAAAAAAAACAATTGGGTACTCTAAATTTATATTTAAAAAACAATTATTAAAACTTCACCCAGAAGCTGGTTTGTAATCTTCTTAAAAACGGTCTGTTCTTCTAAAAAGTAAACAACCTTGCTGGCTCATACCTCAAGTCCTTGAAGTAGGAGCATTTGACTAGGATGTGCTCTTTACTCTAAAGCAGTGGTGTTAGACCTATCCCCCTTTTACTAAACCTATTAATTCACTCTTACATTAGGTTCCATTAGAAATCAATGTTAAAGCCAGAGTTTGGTTCCTTTTGGCATTTCAGGCCAGGAAAAAAAACTTTGGACAATTGAAATACTGTACCATACATGTGCAGGACTCTGCATTCCCAGCTGAAATAACTTGCAAAATAAAATACATCACTAAATATAAAGTAAATACAATATACAAAATAATATAAAAGATTTTAAAAGAATTACTGTACATCGCTTATTGGTCTTTTGACCAAGATCGAGCGCGAGGTCAGGTTTAAGCCTGGATCTGGTATGTCTCCTTTGTGGGGCCATGAATTAGATTCAATTTGAATTGGTTTTTGGAACAGGCAAGGAGTTGGATTAGGGGTTTGCCCCTGTTCACTCTGAACTTTGGCTTTGTAACTCTCATAAAGGGGGAAAAAAGAATTACAGTACTTTTAGATTGACCAGGCTTTATCAAGTTGCAGAAGTTGGTCAATGTTCAACTACCTGCACCGATTAACGTCTGCCACTAGGCGGCCGACAAGGACATCAGTGCGAATTCAGCACTGGAGCCAGGGGCAGAGCCATGAACCAGCAGTGAGGAATCCTTTACTTTTCCCGAGTGTGGGAATTGTTGGCAAGGAAAGGATATGTTGCCAGTCTGATTGCCCTCCAACAGGGCAGCTTGTTAGGCTATTTCAGAGGGCCATTAAGAATCAACCATACTGCTGTGCGTCTAAAGTCACATGGAGGGCAGATCAGGCAAGGATGGCTGATTTCATTCCCTCAAGAACATTAGTGAACCAGACGGGTTTGTACAACACTTTAATGGTCACCATTATGGAGACTAGCTTTATATTGTAGATTTATTAATTGAATTTAGATTCCACCAGCTGCCGGGTGAGATCTAAACCAATGTTCCCAGAGCATTACGCTGGACCTCTGAATTACTAGTCCAGTAACTTCACTACTCTGCCACCATCTCCCCAAATGGAGCAGCAAGAACAGACTTCTTGGATCAAGATAAAAACAGAGACAACGTCAGGAGGTAAAGCTGGGTGGAGGCGTCAGTAGTGGGAAGCGGCAATGACGGCTTGAAAATACGAGCTGCGGGAAAGGTGATGTAAACAGCCACACTATAGAAGAGGAAGTCTGCGGCAAACAACCTTAGTGAAAATGGCAACGTTAAATGGATATATTGATACTACTATATTAACGCCTTTAAAGTAAAACAACATTACGTGAGTTAGTAATGTTAAGTGGGGATTTCCTGCATTACATTAAAATGCTATTTTACAAATAAAATTAATTTTCCCAAGGTGCTTATTATTCAATGGTTACTCTTCAAATACAATCAATCTTTACCTCTTGCATATTTTTGTATGAATGCTATGGTAGAAACCAGGGGACTGATGACTCCTTCAATTAGCAAACTGCACTGTATTTAGATTCTAATTGTAATTTCTCCCTTCAAAATGTAAGAATCCGACTGAAAGCTAGTTTGGAGAATGTACCCAGTTCCCAGGAGGGACAGATCCACACCAAGTACTCATTGCTCCCAGCTGAAGCCACCAAGCTAGCTGATGCTGTTAATGTTACATTGCAGCAGAAAGAAGTGCCCAAATGAGGAAATGTTTAAAACAATGGGATTTCAAGACTTGCCTCAACTAAATTGAAAATGTACAGAGAATAACAGTCAAGACTTTGAGCTTCGTTTCAAATACTTTTGAATGATACTTTTAGAAAACCTGGGCCGCAAAATCCAACAATTTACAAAAATACAACATAAATATTCAAACATCCTTAAATTTAACACCTAGCCAATCTCTCTGATTTGTATCCTTTTAGTATCGCAACTAGTGTGCAAAGTGTGTCAAACAGCTGCTGATCTATCTCAATTACTGACGGGCACCGTTATTGACAAGGTGTTGTACAAAGGAGCCCTTTCAAATCAGAGTAAAGAGGAAAACGGCAAATGGAAGATCAGCAGTCAGGCAATTATTTTCAGAGTTGAACAGATTATCTGGAACAATTATCTTCAAATATTTAGGCTCCAAATGATACATATATGCAAGGCTTCTTTCTGAAATAACAGGGCATTCGGCCCAATTTTTCTATGGTGGTGTTTATGTTCCAGATGAGAGACTCCTCCCATCCAATTTTATCCAACCCCTATCTGTTTTTTGTCCGATTTCCTTCGCTCTCACGTACTTGCCCAACTTGTTCATAAATGCATTATTTCCATTTTGCAAAGTATTTTGTGCATGCTCACAGTTAGAAACTAAATTTCTCCTTTACTGTTTCAAATTTTATTCCTTAAAGTACAATCTTTTCTGATACAAGCTATTGAAATGCCCTTAATATTAAATCAATAACTTTGCTCATACTGAGAGCAGTGACTAGAACAGAAATTATACCTTTTGTTAGAATGCTTCAGTTTTTCAAAACATTTATTTAAAATACATGTTAATGCTGGATTGCAGTCTGCAAAATCCCCCAAACACAGAACAGGTATCCAAGGAAAGTGCGAGGTGATTGGTTCTATTTTTTCTTTACACTATTTTGATCTTGTATCATTCCTGATTTTTTTTACTGAAGGCTTTTATGACATGATCTTAATTGCAACTCCTCATCCCGATTTTACAACACAGCTCTCACCAGAAGTTGAACTGCATTCAAATACTGCAAAGAGCTACAAATATGTTAGTCAGAGCTTGTTAGAGTAGCAAAATTGAGAAACAGAGTGGCAGGTTAGCATCCTCACTTGTGTCAATAAAGCTGTCAGTATCTATTGCGACAATTAAACTGCCATAAACTCTAGAACTAGTGACGGTGAGCTTAAATTTAACAGAGGAAAGTTTGCAGATAGTTTAGATTTAAATACTTTACAGGAGGGTTGCGAATATGTATAAGGGACTGTTTGCAAAGGCAGTAGAAGCACAGCGGGGAAACATTCAAGGGAGATAAAGACAGATACCTGAGGGAATGGCTACTTGAGAGGTATCAGCTGCATGGACCGTATATCCTGTCCTGTATTTCGCTATGTTTCCGAGTTGCTAATATATCCAAATATAAAGCATCCTGATGTAAAAGAAATTCTCCTCGGTAAACACTCAAGATGTTCCTATTAAGCATTCAGTGCTCTAAATGGCAATGTTTTCATACAATATACAAATTGTTATAACCCGCATGGGGCTCATCCAGCTGGGGATCATTGTTCCCGAGTGCTGACTGGGCAGCGAATTAACCAGCGCTAGTAGAACAGGTCAGCTGCTGTAGCAGCTCACAGAAAGGAGTGAGTACCCAGAGATGTGTAACCAGGTCCTGTGTAAATACTGCTGTTATGCTGAATAAAAGCCTTTCTTATGAACTCTTTAGACTCCCCCTTTGCCGTTTACTTCACTGGCAGCGAGGATTAATTGGAGCGGTCGGCCACCTTCCCTGAAATTTTCTTTCACAGTGCGGATTGGGGTACGGACTTTTCGTTCCTGCAAGACCCTTTTTCAGAACCTGTATTGAACCGGCCGTGAGCGCCAGGCCGGGAATTGATGCCGGCTTGTGGAGCACACATGCTGGGAGAGTTCCAGGGTCTGATGCATCCGGCAGTACCGGAAGCGATGTCATCAGGGCGACTTCCGGTGACGGTCGCACAACGGTTTTGTCCGTTTCCATTGGTGGCCTTTTCGCGATGCCGGCTTGCTGTGGCAGAATGGTTTACTGGGGAGTCCTTATTGCAGTTGGCTGCCGCCCCTTTTGGACTACTGTTTGGGTTTGAGAGTGCGGTTTGGGTTTTGAAAGACTGTTCCGTGATGGTTGGGACTGCGAGATGGACTACAGAGGTATTTTACATGGGTACTGATGTTGCCGCTTGGCTGCATGTTTTGTGCCTATGGACACTCTTGGGGGGTGCGGACCCTTTGTTTCTTTTTGTGTAATGTGCCTGATTGAATCGGTACTGTATATATTCTGGGGCGACAGCTCCCTGAGCACTCGGTGGGCGTGCTAAATTCCCCCTTTTTTGTGTATGTTGAAGTGAGTGTTTTGGGGGTACACGAGGTGCAGTGTTGGAAATTGTCTGGTTATACCTTTATCTGTTCTCTCCTCCATGGTCGTATTTTAGCAAGTTTTCAATTTTTTTTTAAGGGCGGGGGGGGGGTTGTTATAACCCGCACGGACTTACCCAGCTGGGGGTCATTGTTCCCTCGTGCTGATTGAGCTGTGAGTTAACCAGTGCTAGTAGAACAGGTCAGTTGCTGTAGCAGCTGACAGAAAGGAGTGAGGACCCGGAGATGTGTAACCAGGCCATGTCTAAATACTGCTGTTGTGCTGAATAAACATCTTTCACATGAACTCTTTCAAACTCCCCCCTTTGCCACCTACTTCACAAATTTTAATTGAGAACTCCACTAGTCTCACATTACAGCGTGGCGCTCCTGGGATCTAAAAATCAAAGATGTTTCTCTTAATCTAAAAGCACACAACTCACAGGATCATTTCACCACCATCTGATAGCTGTTTCACACAGGTGACTTACTCGATCTATGCTTAATTACTTGGCACGCTGCTCCTTTTTTTATTGCAGCCAAGTGATTATTCATGACCATCACTGCTACAGTTTTGTCAGTGCCAATGAGATAAATGAGTTGAGACAGCTTTCCTCAGACAATAGCTTTCCACTATACTGACAGGGTTAATGGGGCTTTTAATTATGGCTTGGTTTCCCTCGAGGTGTGGCAATTACAGCTTTGCCAGGCCTAACATATGGCTACCACGTTCTTTCACAATAAATAATAGCTGGAATTTATTTATCATGAGCTCCATTTCTTTATAATGCACCCCAGCTTCTTTATGGGATAGACTGAAGCAGAGCTTTCCAGCAGCCATTAAAATGGAAATCTGTTTCGTCTGTACTTAAGCTTCCCCATTCCACCTTACAGTGCAGAGGGCAGCAGCGCCAAGGCCCTTCCTTCACCAATACTGCTGCCTAGGCTGTCACTGGCAATGAGCTCAGACCAGACACATATTGGGAGAAACTCCTGTGCAAGCATTTCACAGTAAAGCGAGCTGAACGACTGCCACACAAACTGCAGCAGATTGCTTTCTAACATTTGATCAGGTGTCTCTGTTCCACATATTTCTCAAGGGGTGTAATTAAAACCGCCGCTCGCCACATCTGTACCTATGTGTTGTGCATTACTTTTGTCAAAGTGCACAGATGAACACGAGGGGTAGTGGTGGGGGGGGGGGGGGGGGGGGGGGGGGGGGAGTGGGCGGCGGCAGGTGGTGGCACTGGTATCCCAACAAAGTCTATGCTCTGCTTCTAACTTTCAGGACTATCAGTACACCTGCTTCGGAGAAAACCTAATGTTTTCAGCGAAAAGGCTGAGGCAGTAACAAGTCTAAAGCCAAAATAAACCTTAAGACTTGGCTCCAGTGGAGAGCCCATTGCTTTGGAAGGATTGGCTTCTTTATGGTTCTGCTGAACACACAGAAATAAATAGCTTCCTGCAGGCCACGGGACCTCGCTATCGAGCCGCCTGCTCAAAACAGAGGTCCAATAGCAGGAATCCCTCGCAATCGTCGGCATGCTAAAATTTGGGAATTGCTTCCTGATTTGCACTCCCAGCATGAGCGCAAATCAGCTGCAATTCAGCTATAGCGGGAGAACATAGTCTCCCAAACGGAGAATCCTGCCCTAGGCGTTCATAAAAACAGTTCTACGGTCCTTCCCAGGATATTAAACCGAAAATATTAAACAGAAATTGGTGGAAGTAGTTAGCACTGCTGCCTCACAGCATCAGGGACCCGGGTTCGATTTCGACCTCGGGTGACTGACTGTGTGGAGTTTGCACATTCTCCCAGTGTCTGCGTGGGTTTCCTCCGGGTGCTCCAATTTCCTCCCATAGTTTAAAGATGTGCAGGTTAGGTAGATTGGCCATGCTAAATTGCCCATAAGTGTACAAAGGTTAGGTGGGGTTACAGGGATAGGGTGGGGATTGGATCTGTGTAGGGTGGTCTTTCAAATGGTCAGTGGGGGCCCGATGGGCCGAATGGCCTCCTTCTGCATGGTCGGGATTCTATATAGAAAACTCCTAACAGTTGGGTAACTATAGAACCGACTCCTCCTCCCCCAATCCCTCCCCCCCACCCCCACATGATCTTTTGACTACAGCTTCAACCCAAAAAACTCACGGACACCCCAACCACACTATCCCTCAATCACCCCCCTCCCCCACCAACTACTGCCTCCCACCACCCTTACCACCTTGCCCATTCACCCACAAACTCATTCACTAACAAAGTGGGAGTGAATTGCCTTCCCTTCGACGTTACAGCAATCTGATGATGATTGCCGCTTCGCAAACATTCATGTTGATAATTGCATTTAGTTCATCAATGGCAGCTTTGCACTTGAAACTTAAGTAATTGCCGTTTGACTGATTTCAGTGGTGGATCAATGAGTTGATCTCATGCGGCTATGGCCAGCAACTTTCTTTTTAAATCTAGGTACTGTGGTGGAAATGCTAGTCCATAGTCCTTTGTACTCACTAAATCACTGATCTTAGACTTTAGAATTCAGTATAGTCTAGTCTACTGTTGTCAGGAGAATGACAAAAAGGTGCTGGGCAAAAGGGGCAGAAGTTCAGAGGAATGATTGCTCATGGAATTAATCAGAGTACTTGTCAGTAATAGATAAATATCGAAAGGTTGTGCATCGAGGTTACGGTAGACATGTTGAAGCTTTCCTATGGCCTCCTCCAATAAATCTGCTGGGATAGGCCGGCTGAAATGAGAGCATTACGTTTGTAAGCTTGGCACTCTGGTGATATAAATAGAGCTTATAGGCTTACACTTTCAGTAATTAAGATTCAGACTGGACAGTGGCTACAACCCCCTCTAATCTTTCTTTGGAGTGCGCAGGTAATTTAAGCTCATAGCCCCTTTAAAATCTTTTGCATGGTAATTTAAGGGGCCAGAGTTGTTTGTGGGGGTAGGCAGAGCCATGTGTGCGTGTGCATGCGGGGGGGGGGGGTTAGCCTGGAGCCTGGCGGGGCTGGTCCAGGAGATGTTGAGTCAGGGCCTGGAAAAAGACAGTGTCATAGTCAAGCCTGGTTTTAGGTCAGGAATTCCAATAATTATTTTCAAGTCGGTGTTGAGATAAAGTTTGTTGAGGTGCAACAACCGGTGTGAACTTCCAGAATCTCAAAGACTTTGCAAGTTCAATGATCACACTGCACAATGACATACACAGGCCACCCGATTGAACAGCTGCTGATTCAAATGTTCTTTGCAAGCATAAACAGGGTGTTTTGCAGAAAAGACTACTAAGGGTCTGTTTTTGCTCAACACCAGTTTACTTTTAAACTTGGCAACTGGTTTCAAATGTAGATCAGGCTGTCATTTCTTCTCAGTCAATAGAACCTGCAGTCTACAGGGATCCAGGCCTCCTTCGCAAGAGCATTTTCAAAGCGGACAGCTATCACTTCCATCATACCATTCTCTGGGCACCTCCAGGGAGTAATTTGAGGATTAGGATTTGAAGATTTTTTTTTTTGTAATGCCTTTCATTACTCTTGGTAAACTGCCTTATTTCATCACGGAGGTGCAAGTAATACTTTCCTTCAATACAATTTCTGCAAAACAGCTATTTTTGAGCAACATGGTTTCTCGATTGTTTCTTCACACTTTGTTATGGAGCTTCTGCAACACAATTTGACTTTTTTTTTCAAAATCATGGTACAAAAGCTTGTTTACACAAATAGCCAATTTCAAAATATATGATCAATTTTTCTTTGACACCTATAGAATCAAAGTACAAGAGGTGATTCAATATAATTATTTGAAAAGGCTATCTATTTAACCCCACTGTACTATGTTTTCCTCGTAACCTTTACATTATTTCATTTTTCAAATATTTCTCATTTATGCTGTAAGAGCAATTATGGATTCTACTTCCACAGTTGCGTCCTGTAGGGAATAGCGTTTTCAAACATTAAAAAATCTTTTTATCCAAAATTTCTAATTGATAGTAGTGGTAAATTGATGCCCTTTAGTTACTGAATCACTGACCAGGGCAAGTAACTTTCTGTTATCAAAACATCTCACTTTTGAACATTTATTGAAGATCTCCACTTCCTAACTTTGCCTCATAACTAAAACCGCTCACCACTGACAATCTAAATGTGTCACTTTTTATCATTTCCATTATCTTAATCGAATAGAATCCACAGTGCAGGAGGCGGTCATTCGGCCCATCGAGTCTGCACTGACCCTTCAAATAAGCACTCCACCCATACCCACTTCCCCCTATATTCCCGTAACCCCATACCCTAAACTACACATCCCTGGACACCAAGGGGAAATTTATTATGGCCAATTCATAATCTTTGGACTGTGGGAGGAAACTGGTACACCTGGAGGAAACCCACGTAGACACAAGGAGAAAGTGAAAACACAGTCACCCAAGGCCGGAATTGAATCCAGGTCCCTTGCGCTGTGAGGCAGCAGTGCTTAACCACTGCGCCACCCCATTTCTTCCTAAAAAATGAGAGTGCCAAAATTAACTGTAGCCAAAACAATGTGTGTAAGTTTACACTTTGCTTTTGAACCCCTTCAAATCCACTCATCATTTAGTATCGATTTCGTCTCCTTTCCTACCAAAATGCATCAGAACACATTTCGATGCAATCAATTTCATCCTAAATCTATTAGCCTGTCTATGTACTTCGGAAGTTGAAGTTTGCAGTTAACTACAATGTGGATTTTTTGTGTTATGTGCATATTTTGGCATTGCAGCCTTGCTCTTTGTGGGAAATCTGGTCCTGGATGCTGTTACTGTTTCTATTCAACTATTTTGAAGAACATTGCTTAACCATTACTCTACTTTCTGTCCCGTTGTTAACTTTCTATCCATATGGTCACATTTCCTTCAATATCACCATATGCTTCAGTTTCATTAATTCTCCTAATTATCCAGAAAATCCACACACATAACATTCACTGCATATCCTCAAAGGACTCTTGCTAATTTCATTAGACATACTTACTTTTTATACATGTACTGGCTATCTTAATTCAAGTTGCACCAGGTAATGAAAAAGGGACCGAATGCTGTAACTAGATATAAATGTGGAATACCATTTCATGCAGGTTGTAAAATTGGCACAAGTTCTGGGTGCAGGGCATGATGAATAAAGAGGAACCAGTAGATGTAGTGTATTTAATTTCCAAAAGACATTTAAGAAAGTGCCACATAAAAGATTGCGACACAACACGATATCTCATGGATTAGGGGTAATATAACAGCATGTAAAGTGGATTGGCTAACTAACAGAAAACAGAGTCTGGATAAATGGGATAACAAACTGTAACTAATGGGGTGCCAGATGGATCAATGCTGGGGTCTCAACTATTTACAATCGATATTAATTACTTGGAAGAAGGAACCAAATGTATTATAGCCAAATTTGTTGATGATACAAAGAAAGGTGGGCCAAACATGTTGCAGGAAGGACACAAAGGGATACATATAGGTTAAGCGAGAGGGCAAAAGTCTGGCAACTAGAGTATAACGTGGGAAAGCACGAGGTTGCCCACTTTGGCAGCAAGGATGAAGAAGTGGAACCTTAATTAAATGAAGTCTGCAGCATGCTGCGGTACAGAAGAATCTGAGTGTCATCATACATGTATCATAAAAAGTTAGCATCCATCATAGCCTACATCTAGGCTTGGCCAATTTTACAACCTGGATCAAATGGTATTCCAGATTTATACAAAGTTATAGCTGTTAGTCCCTTTTTCATTACCTGATGCCATTTAAATTAGGATAGCCAACATAGACTGATAAAATGTAAGTCATGTCTAACAAATTTAATTAGAGTTCTTTCAGGATATGCAGTGAATATTGTGTGTATGGATTTTCCATGAATAGCAGATAATAAATAAGTCTTTATTGCAAAGGGGTTCAAATATAAAAGCAGGGAAGCCTTGTTACAACTGTACAGTGTAGTACAGCAACCACACCTAAAGTACAATTTTGTTTAATTACTTGAGGGATATCATAGAATTTACAGTGCAGAAGGAGGCCATTTGGCCCATCGAGTCTGCACCGGCCCTTGGAAAGAGCACCCTACTTATGCCCATGCCTCCACCTTATCCTAGTAACCCCACCTAACCTTTTGGACACCAAGGGGCAATTTAGCATGGCCAATCCACCTAACCTACACATCTTTGGAACGTGGGAGGAAACCAGAGCACCAGGAGGAAACCCACACAGGCACCGGGAGAAAGTGCAAACTCCACACAGACAGTTATCCGAGGCCGGAACCTGGGTCCGTGGAGCTGTGAGACAGCAGTGCCAACCACTGTGTCACCATATAGTTGCATTGCAGGCATTGGGGGTTCACTGGGTTGAGTCCTGAGAAGAAGGGGTTGTTTTATGAGGAAAGGTTGAACAGGTTGTGCCAAAATTAATTGGGAGTTTAGAAGAATGAGAGGTGATCATATTGAGCACAGGATTCTAGAGAGAGCTTGACGGAGTAGATGTTGAGAGAATGTTTCCCTCCTGGACGAATCTAGAACTAAGGACAGTTTCAAAATACGAGGTTTCCCATTTAGGACTGAGATGAGGAGGAATTTCTTCTCTCAGGGGTTTTGGAATTCCCAGAGAGAAGTGGAGGCTTGGTCACGGAATACATGCAAGGCTGAGTTAGACAGATTTTTGATCTAAACGGAGTCTAGTGTTATGAGGGGCAGGTAGGAAAGTGGAGCTATGGCCACAGTCAGATCACGCACCATCTTATAGAAAGAGGCAGTAGGCTCAAAGGATCAAATGGACCTATGTTCTTATGTATCCATGAAGTAGCCTACATAGAAGATGGAAGCTATCACACTGTGCACGTCTCAACTCAAGGTCCTTTTTGGTAGAAAATAAGAATAAGGGGATACTGGACCAAGCTTTTTGTGGTGGCCCTGATGCAGTATCTAACAAGGAGCATAATATTAGATTCAACTTGGTCAGCCAAATTAAATAAATTATAGTAGCTAGTTTTAAGGATGGAGATGGAAGGGCTTGGGGAATTCCACGGTGGGACCCAGAAAGCTCAAGGTACAGCTGATAATAACGGAACAAGGAAGGCAGAGGGAGTGGGAGAGAATCAACATTAAAAGGCAAATATCATGGGAATGGGGAAGGGGAATGGCTGGGGTGTGTGGTTTGTACACTGGAGGTTTTCGAAATTGGGGAAAGAGCGCAGCCATGAATGAGAAAAAGATGCGCATTTGTATAGCGCTTTTCATGACCACTACTAGTGCACTCAAAGCACTTTACAGCCAATCAAGTACTTTTCAATTGTAATCACTATTGTAATGTAGGAAATGATGGGGGCCCCAGCACTTGGTGCAAAAGATAAGGCTGAAGCATTTGCAACAACCTTCAGCCAGATGTGCCGAGTGGGTGATCCATCTTGGCCTCCGGCAGAGGTCCACAGATGCCAGTCTTCAGCCAATTCGATTCCCTTCCGTGATATCAAGAAATGGTTAAGGCACCGAATACTGCAAAGGCTATGCTGTGACAATATTCTAGGAATAGTACTGAAGACCTGCGCTATCGAACTTGCCGCAGCCCTACCCAAGCTGTTCAAGTACAGTAATAACACTGGCACCTACCCAACAATGTGGAAAATGGCAGGCAGGTCCTATCCACAAAAAGCAGGACAAATCCAACCCGAACAATTACCCAGACATCAGCCAACTCTTGATCATCTATAAAATGATGGAAGGGATCATCAACAGAGCTATCAAGCGGCACTTACATAGCAATAACCTGCTCACTGACGCTCAGTTTGGGTTCTGCCAGGATCACTCAGCTCCTGACTTCATTACAGCCTTGGTTCAAACATGGATAAAAGAGCTGAACTCCACAGGTGAGATGAAAGTGCCCTTGACATCAATGCAGCATTTAACTGAGTGTGGCATCAAGGAACCCCAGCAAACTGGAGCCAATGCGAATCATAGGGAAACCTCTCCGCTCATTTGAATCATACGTGACACAAAGGAAGATGGCTGTGGTTGCTGAAGATCTGGCAGCTCAGTTCCAGGACATCACTGCAGGAGTTCCATTTCAGCTGCTTCATCAATGACTTTCCTTCCATAAAGTCAGAAGTGGTATTGTTTACACGATGTTCAGCACTATTCGTGACTCCTTAGATACTGAAACAGTCCCATGTCCAAGTGCAGCACGACCTGGACAATATCCAGGCTCGAGCTAAGAGGAAAGTAACATTTGCACCACATAAGTGCCAGGCAATGACCATTTCCAACAAGAATGAATCTAATCATCACCCCTTGACATTCAATGGCATTATCATTGCTGAATTCCCCATTATCCACTATCAAGAACTTGGGGGTTACCATTGACCAGAAACTGACTGGACTAGCCATATAAATGCAGTGGCTACAAGAGCAGGTCAGAGGCTAGGAATCATGCGGCGAGTAACTCACCTGCTGACTCCTCAAAGCCTGTCTAGCATCATCAAGGCACAAGTCAGGAGTGTGGTGGAATACCCTCCACTTGCCTGGATGAGTGCAGCGCCAACAACATTCAAGATGCTCGACATCATCCAGAACAAAGCAGCCCTCTTTGCCCCATCGACAAAACATTCACTCACTCCACCACCATGGAAGAGTGTGTACCATCTACAAGATGCACCATAGGAACCCACCTTCCAAACCCACAACCACCGCCATCTAGAAGGACAAAGGCAGTACTTATATGGGAACACCACCACTTGGAAGTTCCCCTCCAAGCCACCCACCACCCTGACTTGGAAATATAACCTTGTTCCTTCACTGTCACTGGATCAAAATGCTGGAACTCCCTCCCCAACAGCACTATGGGTGTACCTACACCACATGTACTGCAATAATTCAAGAAGGCAGCTCACCAACACCTTCTAGAGGGCAATTGGGGCTCGGCAATGAATGAATGAAATGAAATGAATGAAAATTGCTTATTGTCACAAGTAGGCTTCAAATGAAGTTACTGTGAAAAGTCCCTCGTCGCCACATTCCGATGCCTGTTCGGGGAGGCTGTTACGGGAATAAATGCTGGCCTAGCCAACAACGCTCACATCCCCATGAATGAATTTTTTAAATGCAGCAGTCAATTTACACACAGCAAAGTCCTAGAAATAGCAAGTTGATATTGACCACATTTTATTTAATGATGTTGATGGAGGCAGAAATATTGGCCAGGTCACCAGATATAACTCCCTAGATCATCTTTGACATTAAGTAGTGTCATGGGGTCTTTTACATCCACCCTAACAGACAAATGGGGCCTCAGTTAATGTTGTAATCCTGTCACAAAGAATTGCATGCTTTAGCTGAAAGTAATTGGGGAAAGATCCGGGCATTGTTCTGAATACAAGAACTGGTTTCCACTGAGGGAATGTACCTAAATTTTTGAGGTTCTGTGAATAAACCTATAATAAGTAAAGACTGGCTCTGGATTCCTCCTTTACTCAGTGAATGATACCAAGTTTAATGTTGCATCTGAAAGACAACACCTCCTGAGGCAATACTTCACTGGAGTGTCAGCCTTCATTGTCCTGAAGAGGGACACGAAGCCAGTTTCTGTGCAATTCAGAGGCAAGATTTCTGCCACTTGCTACTTAAAACAAAGTATGAGAATGTTTAATGTGAGGGGTTAGACAAAGTGGGATGGGGTGGGATGAGGCGCCATTGCTTTGACTACAACTGTATTTCAAGAATGAAACTGATTAAGGGCAGTTTCACAATGCTGGGCAATGCAGGAAAGATTTTGACAATGTCAACTGCTAATGAGGCTGAAGAGGAGTGAATTCAAGTGAATAAGGAAACAATACCCAGGAAATTTGCTAAATGAATAATGATTCTGCAGTGTAATAATTTTTCAGGTCAATAAAATGTTTCATTTCAGTTCCAGATCTTAGCTCCCATGCCTTCAGGAAATGGAATGTGCATAAGGTGTTAATCTGCAAAAATGTAATTGAGGCTTTTCTGATGATATACTTGCTGTGGTGTTTATCAATTCTCAGGCGGCCAAGTCAGGGGATAAGTCGAAGATGTATATTTAGGTGGCGCAGTGGTTAGCACTGCTGCCTCACAGCTCCAGGGACCCGGGTTCAATTCCGGCTTTGGGGGACTGTGTGGAGTTTGCACGTTTTCCCAGTGTCTGCGTGGGTTTCCTCTGGTGCTCCGATTTCCACCCACAGTCCAAAGATATACAGGCTAGGTGGATTGGCCATGCTAAATTGCCCTTTAGTGTCGAAGGTTGGTTGGGGTTATGGGGATAGGGCAGGGCTGTGCATCTAGGTAGGGTGCTCTTTCAGAGGGTTGGTGCAAGCTCATATGGCCTTCGAATGGCCTTCTTCAGCACTGTAGGGATTCTATGATTCTATTCTATTTAGCTGGCCACAAGACACAAAATAGAGAACAGTGGTAAAGCTATTTGGAAGAAGGAATGTGGGGTGGGTACAACAAGGATCAACGTTGGGATTATTGTCAATCACAATTTATGTTAACACTATTACAAAATGTAGCAAGGTAGCGTATTAAAGAAGTAGCAAACCAAGCACTAGAATTTATTCATAGAGTTTCATAGAATTTAGTGCAGAAGGAGGCCATTCGGCCCATCGAGTCTGCACCGGCTCTTGGAAAGAGCACCCTACCTAAGGTCCACACCTCCACCCTATCCCCATAACCCAGTAACCCGACCCAACACTAAGGGCAATTTTGGACACTATGGGCAATTTAGCATGGCCAATCCACCTAACCCGCACATCTTTGGACTGTGGGAGGAAACCGGAGCACCCGGAGGAAACCCACGCACACACGGGGAGGATGTGCAGACTCCGCACAGACAGTGACCCAAGCCGGAATCTAACCTGGGACCCTGGAGCTGTGAAGCATTTGTGCTATCCACAATGCTACCGTGCTGCCCCAGTTTTGGAGGGATAGAATTGAAAAGTAGTGAAGCTGTGCTAAACTCACAATGAACTTTGGTTAGACAACATTTGGTGTACGGTCCTAATCATCGTATTGCAACAAGTGTATGGAAGCACTCGAGAAGTTGCAAAAAAAGAGATCTACAACGATGTTACCAGGACCCGGGATAATACCCATTTCAACCCTATCCCTCTATATAAAAAGAAAGACAAGATCTGATGGATGACATCTTGCTGCACAAACAGACCTTAAAAATAAACACATTTCAAGCTACAAATTTAGTAAAGATATATGTGAGATGGATAAGGTGACAATAAGAGGACATGGATGAGACAGCAATTAGATGGGAAGTCACACATACACAAGGGAGGGAGACGAGAGACAGGCAAACACAGGTGCACACCAGGGAGAAGAAAAAAACAAAAAGGGGCAGAGAATAAACACAAGAAAGAATGGGAAACCGAAAAAAAAGTATACTCCACGAACAGAGAGAGAACCAGTTCCAGGAACAGACTATTTTTACCTTTATTTTAGTCTGTAAGCATCTCCACAGCAGTCAACTATTATTTTAAGCAATTGGTAGGAGATAGCATTTTCAAATATCATCAGAATACCCCTCCAGTTATGACTTTGCACATACAAATGAGTTAGTGCCTTTGCAAGAACATCTTTGTTGCTAACATGCTTGAGAAATAAGAAATCAATGTTTACTGGTCGAATACATTTTGTAAAATACAAGTCCGTCCAAGTGAAGACTTGTACCCTGCTTCCTAACTGACACAATAATTAATAGAGCAATTGGTAAATCTATTTATTGTGCACAAGGTTGAATAGAATTCCAATTTACACATTTAAATACCAATAAAGCATACTGACAAGTGCGGAAGCCGTAAGTACAATTCATAGCATCAGTATGCAAATACACTGTCCTATTTCAGCAGGAGTTTCTTGCTTCCAAGAAATAAATTCTTCTTGACAAATGTGTGTCATATAAGAACATTAACACTTACTTCCAAGGTGGCTACTATACAAGTGCCACAGTTAGTAGTAGAATCATATGGTTCATAGCACAGCACATTTGGCCCCTCACATCAGCTCTCTGCAAAAGCAACTCAGTTATTCCCACTCCCCTGCCGTTTCCGCAGAGCCCTGCATTTCTTTTCTATGCAGATCATTATCAGATTCCCTTTTTAAAAAATATTCTTCTTAAGATTTTACCATTTTATATAAAATTACCATACACACAAACAAATACCTTTAAAAGAAAACAAGAGCAACAAAACAAAAAGGACCAGAAGCAACCACCATCACCCAACAGGCAAGTGACCAACTCTCTGAAATACAATATAAACGGCTGCCATCTCGGATAGAACTCTTCAGTCAACCCCCTCACGGTGTACTTAACCTACTTGACGTACAAAAACTCCATCAAATCCCCCAGCCACGCCAAGGCACTCGGCGGCGTTGTCAACCCCCAACCCTACAGAATCCTCTTCCGCGCCACCAACAAGGCCCATCAATCGCCTTGTAATTAATGCAGATCAGTGGGTTGTATGTTCCCGTTGGCGCGCACGGCGGACGGGACCGGAGACTGGTGTGCCGCCTGCCACCAATCTAGTTTTTGACCTTATGTGGGATTCACCGGCCAAGCGGGAATGGAGAATCACGGTCCATGTTTTCCTAAGTGTATTGTTAATATTTCCTCAATAGATTCCAACATTTTTCCAGTCACTGATGGCAGGCTAACTGACCTGTAGTTCCCAGTTTTCTCTCTCCCTCCTTTCCTGTTTTCTCTCTCCCTCCGAAAAGCAAAGCAACATTTGACAACTTCCAATTTTATGGGACCGTCCCGAATTCAATGAATTCTCAAAAATTCACAGCCAGCACATCCATCATCTCTGCAACTAGCTTTTTTAGAACCCTCAGATATAGGTCAACAGGCTCTTGGGGATTTGTCACATTTTAGTCCCTTAAGTTTCGCAATGCTTTTTCTCTGTTGGTGTTAATTTTCTCACGCTTTTTGGCTTCTAATGTACAGTCTACTTCTGGAATATAGATCAAAGACAGCAGGGCTTAGTATGGATCCTTGGGAAATTGCACTATATACACCTATCACCACTATTCTGTTTCCTGTCACAATCAACTTTGTATCTATGCTGCCACTGTCTCTTTTATTTCATGAGCTTCAACTTTGCTGACAAACCTGTTCAGTGGCACTTCACCAAATGCCTTTTGGAAGTTCATGTAAATGACATCAAATCAATTACTCTCATCATCCTCTGTTACCCAATCAAAAAACGTAACCACGTTAGTTAAGCACAAATTGTCCGTAACAAATCCAGACTGGCTTCCGTTATGAATCCATATTTGCCCAAGTGACTGTTAATTTTGTTCCAGATTATCGTTTTTAAAAGCGACATGTGGCCGTGAGGCTGAGGGCCCTGCATTTCTGCAGCGAGTGAGTCGCTTTCTCAGGCGCTCGAAGGCCGGGAACTGACGCAGTCTCATCGGAATCAGTTGTGGGTCAATGATCACATGAGGCCCCGGGGTCAGAGCTAGAGCAGAGAGAGTGGGGCCTCGGACTCAGCATTGCATTATCAACTAAATGTGAAAGATGGGACATAGGAAATTAACTGAACCGGCAGCAACTCCAGATAAGGATGAAGATTTTTGAAAGAATCAGAACAAGTCGTTGTGATCAAGGTGTGGTCTGAAAAGAGCACTGTACAATTTGCACTGTACAATTTCAGCAAGATATCCTCCATCTTCAATTCGATTGTACTATTTTGGATATATAGTTCAGTGTTCTCTTTGCTTTGTTGATTCAAACTCTCTGTGGTTAGATGATGTTGATAGAATATGGTGATTGTTGAGTTTATTTGAACTTTTAGGGGTTTTGTCTCCAACATCACCTGATGTGCTATGCTTTGAATGTGTCTGTATTACATTTTATCTGTTTAAGAAAAAAGCTTTCCCACCACAAAAGTTAAACTGGTTGACCTGTAGTTATCCTTGCACCCTTTTTTGAACAAGGATGTAACATTTGCAAACCTCTATTCATCTGGCATCAGCCCTGCATTTTAGGAGGATTAGAATATCATGGCCAGCGCCTCGGCCATTTCCACTTTACTTCCCTCAATCTTTGTCCTGGAGACTTACCAACTACAGCCAGCCTTTCTTGTACCTCCTCTGTCAATTTTTAGCCCATCTCAACTACCTCCTCATTTACTATGACTTTGACTGCACCTTCCTCCTTGGGAACGACAGATGCAAAATGCTCTTCTGCATCCAAGTATAAATCCCCTTTTTTTGGTCCCTAATTGGGTTCTCCCACTAACAGCTCCACTGTTATTTCTGCAGCCATCATTTGTATATAACATTCATTAGAAGTAATTGTGCGCAAGGATTAGCGGAGACCCGAGGTAAAACTTTCTCACCCAGAGGCTCGTGGATATCTGGCATGCATGTGATGCAAATGCGTGGAATTTGTTGCTCTCGTTACATTTGAAAACCATCTGTATCACTCTGAGGAAGCTGGAATTGTTTATATTATGGAGCCTAACCCACAGAGATATGCCAGAGCTTTTCAGAATCAATTCAGGCCATTTTTGAGCCATTTCTGTTTTGATGCCAAGTCCGTATCTACACACCTTCAACATCTTTGACTCAACCAAGCCAAATTCACTGCACTAGGTGGCAGTCTATTGCATAAAAGAATTATGTGCGTTGAACAAGTTCTTTCTCATTCTGCATTCACTCGATGGCTTATTTTATTTTATGTTCCTCAGCCCAACCACCCTGAAATCCTCTTCTATGGCATTTCCAGAATTGACTTTGCCAATATTCACCTGGTTGCCTCCATCCTCCACCCACTGTAAACTGCAGTTCAAAGCTCTGCTGCCGTCTGTCTCTTATACCTCGTTCTGCCTCCCCATTACTCCCGTCTGTGTTAACCCAAGCTGGGTCGTGCCTTACCCCCGTGTTGAAATTGCTTCACGTCTAACCCCTGCTCATATTTATTACTTTGTCATGAATAAGTTCATGTTCCTATGTTGTTGTGAAAATGAAGGTCTCTTCAGTTGTGCAAACAAGAAAAAAAACAAAAACAAAATGTTGTTGCAGCCTCACAAAAGTAACAGTTTAAACAATGCTAATTTCTCCTTCTCACAAACATTGGGTGTGATTTTCTGCCCCCGCGCCGTTTCAGAGAATCGCCTGGGTCGCCAAATTTTCCCGCGACGCCGGTCCGACGCCCTCCCGCGATTCATGGAAGCAGCCAGATCGGCACAATCACGTTTTGCGCGGCATGGTCCAGTGAATCGCCCGAGACAGCCAAAATGGCGATTCACCGGTACCCCCGCGATTCTCAGTGCCGGATGGGCCAAGTGGGCTGCCCAAAACTGCGGGTTCCCCCGGCGCCGTCCACACCTGGTCGTTGCCGGCGGGAACAGCGCGGGAACGCGGGGGGGGGGGGGGTTCCTGCACCGGAGGGGGGCCTCAAATGGTGTCTGGCCCGCGATCGGTGCCCACCAATCGTCGGGCCGGCCTCTCTGAAGGAGGACCTCCTTTCTTCCGCAGCCCCGCAAGATCCGTCGGCCATCCTCTTGCGGGGCGGACTCGGGGAGGACGGCAACCACGCATGCGGGGGTTGGCGCCGGCCAATCCGCGCATGCGCGGTTGACACCAGTTATGCGGGGCCGGCTGCGTCATGTATGCGGCGCCGCCTTTACGCACTGCCAAGTCCTGGCGCGCGTAAATGACGCGGCGCCGCTCCTAGCCCATTTCGGGCCCTGAATCGGTCGGGATAGGGGCCGTTTCACGCCGTCGTGAACCTCGACGGCATTCACGACGGTGCGAACACTCTGTCTCCATTTCAGAGAATCGCGCCCATTGTATTCACTGATTATTTGAGCAGCACATTATTCGCAAATGCAGACACCAATTCAATCAGCAATAATATTAATATCTATTGATAATTCCCATCCAGCTGCTTTAAAAGCAATCAACAGAATGAATGCCCCTATCCCAGGCACAGTTAGATCAAATCTCCTGCTTCACCTTCAATACTTTTCAAAGTTTTAGGAATTTTGTTGTATGTAAGGGATATACTCTGGTCAAATGTAGAAGATTTCAAATTAAAATAATAGTTCCTGACTGTGAAATGCAGAACTACCAAGTCGTGCAGAAATATTAACATTTTAACAGAAAAAAATAGATCTGGTACCTTTTGAATGAATGAAAAAAAACCTCTGACTAACAGGTTGGACACAATGACGACACATCAGTATGAAAGTAACGATCAACAG
The DNA here is from genome assembly GCF_047496885.1 of Scyliorhinus torazame. Lineage (NCBI taxonomy): Eukaryota > Metazoa > Chordata > Chondrichthyes > Carcharhiniformes > Scyliorhinidae > Scyliorhinus > Scyliorhinus torazame. Next base: position 93,420,866 of record NC_092728.1, on the reverse strand, counting down.
TTTCCTGGTGCAAAAGCCCCCTCCCAAGACTCTGTGGTGATATAATTGGATTGGGATCGCACTTAAAAATCTTGCTGACAACTGCTGAGTTTGTACAAACTTGGGAGAGAAATAAGTGGCTGAAACCATCACATTGAAAGGAGTGTTCCTCATCATGCAACATAAATTCTTTAAATAAAGGTCAAGGATATTTATGAGAATTTTAAATACATTTGGGACTTAATTTCAGCAGCCAGCATAACCTTTTACTCCACCTTCGTGTTCTTCTCCCATATTTAACTCTTAATAGAGTTAAATTATTAACTTTATTATTAATACAGGTTGCTATTCAGTCCATTGTGTCGGTATTGGTTCTTTGAAAGAGCTACTGAATTACTCCCAGTTCCCGGCATCATCCCCATAGCCTGCAAACTCTTCCTTTTTAACTACAGACTGCATTTTATGGGGCGCCATGGGCCCCACCCATGGTCCCGTTGGCTGCCCTTCAGCAATTTAACTTTTGGAGCAGCATTAATTGCTTTAAGGAAAGACTGCCACTCCTTTTCTAGGAGGAAGTCCCTTCTTAAGCTAGCTGCTGGCCAATTAGAAGGTCGATAGCTCTATAGCTGCAGCAGAGAGTAGTGGGTCACTGCTAGGGCTACAGGCAGTCCCATCATATCGTGGAGCCCAGGTAAATCCAGGGTCAGGGGTCTCAGTAACTGAGGTGCTGGTCTGTGTTCAAGAGGCCGGAGGGAGAGTTAAAGGGGCAAACCTTGTTCATTTTAAAATGATCTTAAAAGCTGTGATTCTGATATTTATTGTTCTTTTCACAAAAAAAGTACCTCCCTTTTCCAATATTCAATCCAACTATCCACACTTGCCAAACCTCCATCCAACACCCTTCTTCAACACAAGCCTTGGCACAAACCCTTTTACTTTGGCCCACCACAAATAGAGCCCAAACATTTCCTCAGCCTAAAAGAAGATTGGGTAGTTATTATCTACTTAGATACACACACACACACACACACACACACACACACAAAATCGCACTATTCCCCTCATACATGAACATGAAGATCTTACCAGCAGCACCGCAGAGGATCCATTTGGTCTGGACAAGTGAATGGACATATCTGGGAACATTCTGTCAATCCGTGCTATAACATCATCCACATATCTGGACAAAAGTAATAACAAAGAGAGTTATTGGAATCATCGCTGAACACTTTTTTTTAAATAAAGGATATCGAAATGGTTAAAAAATGCATTTCTGCTGGAAATGAAAAGAATATTAGTCATCTGCCTGTCTGGGGTGTGCAATACAAAATAGTTCTCCGGTTGCAAGCAATAATTTCGGGGACAGACACCATGAAGCGACACAAAGGAACCAAAATGCACAACTCAAATTGCAAGGTGCAGAAATGAGTCACCATATAGCGAAGAACTTTGGAGACACCTGCAAAGTTTCTGGATCTTTTCTACTTTTGATCTAGGTTTTCCAGCTGCCATACTATAAATCAATTTCATAGGCAAGTCCCATCAGCATATGCTTTGAAAAGTACCATTAACCTTTGTAAGCTTTCAGTAATATATCAATGAACAACCGCCTTATTAATTATTTTAACTACAGAAAATACACATTGCCTCCATAAGCTCTTCTGCACCAACAGCAAGGTGATTCTAGTAATTTTTTTTCAAAAATGTAATTAAAGTTTTAGCTTTTTGTTACAGAATGCAACAAATGTTTCAACTAGTGCAGTATAAGAACAAACATTTCTGCAGAAGTAGAAACAGAGAAAAACAAGATAAATTCATAACAGTTCTTAAGAACTAGTGCCTGTATTTACAGATCAGATCAATCAGAAAATGGAGGGGGGGAGGGGGGAGGATAAGGCCAAATAAACATAATGGGATAATGCATCAAGATGCACACCTTTAGGTAAAGCGAAGTCAAGACTTGCAATATGACTCATGGGAAACCGTTCAGGAGCAGGTCAGACGAGGCGGAGCCTATAAATTTCAGATAGGGGACACTTTATGGAATATGTCAAGTCCACTATAACAGATGCAACTAACTGAGGAAAGTTAGCCCCATGTAGTTGTTTGAAAAGGGGAGTAATTGCAACATCCAGATAAGTGAACCCAATGGAGACTACCTAATTGGAAAATTAGCAGAGGGGGGGGAATGGTTTACCCCTCAACTCTCCCAATAGCATAGCTTCCGACTTTGTGAAATTACTCTTATAACCGCAGAGGGCACTAAATCTGTCAACCATATCAATGATAGCGGGAACTGAAACATCCAGCTTCGACACAAACAGCAGCACATGGTGTACTCTAGTGCTTCATCCACCCACATCACAGCCCAGATATCTGGGCCAGAGAGTCTTAATTAGAGGCTATTCGGCGGAATCCCTTAAATGAACAGCTGGAGGGGGTGGAAATAGGGGGAAAGAGAACAGAGGGCAGCCCTGCCTAGTCCCTTTCTGATGGCCAAAATATTTTGATCTATAATAATTCGTAAGCACTGCCACCAAAGGCCTTTTGTACAACGCCTGAATCCACTGGATATGTTGCTCTCCCAGCCCACATCTCTGCAACGTAAAGTATGTTATCCCGGGCTAGTGTATGGTCAGTTCCAGCTTCCGGCCCCACATGCCCAGACTCACAACACAAGTGAATTAACCAATAATTCTTAGAAAAATTGGTCCTTGGCTGCCCAATAATTACAGTCACCAAGTTTGTAAATGTAAACACAATTACTGTTTATTTATAACAAGAACTATAATGAAATATGCAGCAAATACAACTGGTCAACTATTAGCCAACCCCTAATCCCCACTTTAACCTGCCTCACCCACTACACACACCCACACACACATGGGTAGAAAGGGGTAAAATCATAAGTAAAAGGAGAGTCTTTATTTCAGATGAGGGTTTTTTTAGCACACCATTCTTCACAGCAGACTCTGTTTGCAGCCTGTACTGATCTTCTCTGTAGGTTAATTCAATCAGGTTCTCTGTAGTTTCAGGAATGTAGTACTCAGTTTTTCTGGAGAGAGATAGCAAGTTCTGGCCTTTGTTTTCACAGCCTGTAAATGGTTTTCCTGAAAGTTCAGAAATACAGCGCTCACAACAGCCTTTCCAGAGAGAAGGATATTATTCGTAGCCTCTATGCTGCTAGAATCCAAACTGAAACAAGGACTCTGAAAAGCATTCCACTGGGATAGGATCTACCTGTTACCAGGCAGAGTACGCCCTTTTGTGTCAATTTATTGACCACCTGCCAGTCAATCAAACTAAGTCCCAACCCCATCTCTCTCTCTGGTGTCAACAGGTCTGCAGCTTTTGTTAAAGACAGCACAAACTAGCAAAGTGATCTCTCCTGTAACTTCTGGATTCTTCTGCTTGCCTTAAAGATACAGGTTGCTTGCTTTAAAGCCACATTAATCATACATGGATGGATAAAAAATATATCGACAAAATAAAAGAAAGGGGGGGACAAAGGGAATAAATGGAAAGTACCCTTACAATTCACATTCCACCGAATCTAAAGCTTTCTCTGCAACCAAGGATATCACTAACCCATCCAACGCCCACTTCCAGAAAACTTGGATTGAATTCAGTAGCCGCCTGACATTATTACTAGAAAACCAACTCTTTATGAACCCAGTCTGATTCCCCCCCCTCCCCGAGATGATCATCATGAGAATTCCTTCTAACCGTCACACCAGCACCATAGACAACACTTTCAAATCAATATTCAAAAGTGAGATTAGCCAACTCCTCCAGGTACTTGCCTGCCTTCAAAATCAGGGAAATATTCGTCTCCTGGAGTGTCGGTGGCAGCAAACCAGTCTCAAAAGAATTACAGTATATACCAGCTAATGGATCAATTAACAGGTCCCTAAATTCCCTATAAAACTGTCATGGGAATGTCACTTTAAGAAATATTTGTCTTCTCAAGTGGCTGCAGTGATGTCATTGTGTGGGTGGAGATGTGCTCTGGCTCGGATTTTTACTTTTGTTTTGAGCTGGAAGCTGTTCTTGGCTCTGATTTTACTTTCGGTTTTCAGTTGGGGAGGTGCATTCAAACCAGAAGGTGTATTTTGGTCTCTCTCTCTGCGTGCTAAAGAATGTCTCCAGATCACTTGATAATTTCAAAGTAATACCTGTTTCTGTAAGGAATGCAAACCTACTGTTTTTGTAGGAAATAAAGGTGTTTGGCTTATGGATATTGTTAGAAAAGTTACTAAGGGTTATCTATAGAGTACTGTATCTTTGGGGGGATATTTGTGTTGGTAGTTGATAAGATGTTTACTGTGTGTTTATAAAATGTTAACTGGATTCATAGATTAAACATTGTTTTGTTTAAAGATACTTACGGTCTCTGTTGCATCACACCTGTAAATGGGCCCTTGTGCTCCTCCCAACCAAAATCTATTAAAAGCAGTAGGTCAGGTAAACTCCATGATATACTTTGGTGTTCTCTAAACCCTAGCCCATAACAAAACTCACACCCAAAACTATCTGGCCCAGGGTTTTGCCTTGCCAAAGCTCTCAGCCATTTCACTTCTAGAGATAGGAGCATTAAGAGCCAAACGTTGATCTGAAGCTACAGGGAGCTCAAGGGAAGAGAAGTGCTCTATACGTGCCAATACATCTCCAGACTGACCCAACTTATACATTTCAGGATAAAATTCATAAATTCCCTATTAATATCTTTAGTTTTAATTAACCTACCACCTCTAGAAATTCACAATGGCAAAATCCTTGAATCCGCCCTCTTCTTAGTAAAAAAAAAAAGCCAAGTATCTACTCTGCTTGATATAATTTGTGCTTTGCAAACTTTAGACTCCTCTCAGCCCGGTGGGACAGCAGGGAATCAAGAGCCCCCTGAGCTGCGATAACCTCCCTCAACAACTGCTGGCTAGGATTTCTCCTATACCCTCCACCACTTTGGCCAATCTAGGATCTAACCAGCACTGGCTTTTCAGTAATCAAAGCCTTTTCTTCACTGTATAAGAAATAAAGCCTGCTGGCATTAGCTTATAGGTCTCCCAAAATTGAGGGAGTCACATCAGAAAGGGACGTGACGGAATAAAAAAGCTCTAACTCCTCAGGCAAAACCTCAAGGAAAACAGGAGCACGGCCAGAGATCATGATGCTACCCAGTGAACGGGAGGATACCAGATGTCGGATTGCCCTAGGCACAAAGAAATAATCAATTCTCGTATGACATTGATGAGGGGCTGAGAAAAATGTAAATTCCTGATCCCTTGTCCTCCACATGTAGTGGTATCCCACTTCCTCACATGCTGACGATAACGCCTTTGTTTGTAGGGTGGGGATTTCTGATTACCGGGAGCATGCCCATTAAAGGTTTCAAATGACAATTAAAGTCCCTGCCCTCGGAAGAATTGGTTGAAGCCAGTTCTGCAAAGTCCATGAAGACTTTAGTAACAAACTCCGAGGACTGATAAAGAGGATAATACTTATTCATGATGGAGACAGATTTTCCATATACAAGCCCCTTAATAATCACATATCTATCCCCTTATCGTTCACACATTTCTCCACCTTAAAGGGAACATTTTTATTGACTAAAATTGCTACTCTCCTGCTGCTAGACGAGAAAAGACAAAAAGAAAACCCTTCCCCACCCATTCCCACTTTAACTTAGTGCTCCTTTCAGTCAAATGAGTCTTCGGTACTAAAGCTATGTCCACTTCCTCCTTAAGAAAGTTTTCCTTTTGATAGGATGCTGAATCCCCCATACATTCCAGGAACGCAGTTTAAAATGAGCTACCGCATTGCACCAGACGAAAAATAGGATAGGATTTTCACGCCACATTCAGGCATGCAACAAATCTCACCTTCCCCATCACAAGCTGCACCAGAGGTAACAGAATGTCCTCCAAACGTCTTCTTTCAGATAAAAGTCCTGGACATACCACTGCAGGATTCAGTCAACATTAGACAAACCCCAACATAACAAAAATATCACAACCATAATAGTTCTATGGGCACATTCCTCAACACAAGGCTAACCCAATGGCCATATGATCATTACCATCAGAAGACATACTCCTTGAAACAGAGAAAAAAAGAGTCAACAAAGGAATGGAGCCAAATGTTCCTCCTGCATTTTTGACCTATTCACCTCCCAGCAATGGTACCACTCAATTTTGTCATGATTAAAGAAAGGATTTGGGCGGCACGGTGGCACAGTGGTTAGCACTACTGCCTCATAGCTCCAGGGATCTGGGATCAACTCCAATCTCGGGTGACTGTCTGTGTGGAGTTTTCACTTTCTCCCCATGTCGACGTGGGTTCCCTCCGGGTGCTCCGGTTTCCTCCTACAAAATGTGCAGGTTAGGTGGATTGACCATGCTAAATAGTGTCTAAAAGGTTAGGTGGTGTTACTGGGTTACGGGGATAGGGTGGAGGCGTGGGTTTCAGTAGGGTGATCGTTCTAAGGGCCGGTGCAGACTCAATGAGCTGAACGACCTTCTGGATTCTTTCTTCCATTTTATCAAGTCTTTTATTCAAATTTTGTTCACAAACACTTAAGATTTGGTCAACAAGCCAAGTTTGTCATCAAACTGGGCGGCACGGTGGTTAGCACTGCTGCCTCACAATGCCAGGGACCCGGGTTCAATTCCAGCCTTGGGTGGCAGTCTGTATGGTGTTTGTATGAAATGAAATGAAAATCGCTTATTGGCACAACCACATTCCGGCACCTGTTCAGGGAGGCTTGTACGGGAATTGAACCATGCTGCTAGCCTGCCTTGGTCTGCTTTAAAAGCCAGCTCTTTAGCCCTGTGCTACACCAGCCCCTTCTCCCAGTGTCTGCGTGGATTTCCTCCGGGTGCTCCGATTTCCTCCCAGAGTCCAAAGATGCACAGGTTAGGTGGATTGGCCATGATAAATTGTCCTTCCCCCTTAGTCTCCAAAAGTTTAGGTGGGGTTACTGGGCCACGGGAATAGGTTGGGGTTGTGAGCTTGGATAGGGTGTTCTTTTGGAGGGTCGGTGAAGACTCGATATCCCAAATGGCCACCTTCTGCACTGTAGGGATTCTATCAAGTACTCCAATATTGCTGACAATGTTTGTGGTCATCATTTGCAGCATCTTAGAAAGCATTGGGTCCACCCCCATTGCATCCAATTTCTCCCTTTTAATTGCCAGATTTCTTCGAATTCCTCGGCATTTTTTCACATCCATACTCATCCAAAAATCTTCAAGGGATACGCGAGAGAGTATTAACTCCCGGATTAGGCACACGTGCCGGGCAAACAGAAGTGGCACCATAGCCCGCATATAAATATATATATGGAAACAATGGCTTCATAAGCTCATGCACTCAGAATTATTTCTACTGTATGCACATGCATTTATTTATCTAGCCCTTCAAACATCCCCCAACCTTTTGTATATAAAGTACAGTATTTTTCTTGCATCTCTACGAGTACAGGAGTTTGTTATCTGAATTAGATGTTCTGGAAGTTCCCAGATTTCCATATTCAGGTACAGACTTCTTAAATATCTCAAAAAAAACTTCTAGGTTTTTATGGACTGGTGTTACTTTGGGTGTGGTCGCTATTATTCATCACCGCATAAATCACAGCCTTTGCTTGAAAGTAGCTTGTGACCTCCATCAAGCTTTTCAGACAACTGACAAAACTTGCAACAATTGTATTCCATTAAGCTTGGAGCAAGGTTCTAACTGTCGCCAATTTGTTTTTAAAACTGCTTATGACAAGTGACTGAAAATGAAAGAACGTCACGAAAGATAAACTGGGGCAACTCATTTTTAGCAAAATATCTTAAGGTCTGAACCAATGAACCAAACGTTTGAGCTTTAATACCGTTCAGTTTTATAAGGGTTAAATGAGAACCTGGTAGAGTACTGATGCTGTACAAAATGAAGGATACTACTGTGGGTCGATTTATTTGTTGTTATATCTGCAGGTGATTTCACTCCACAACATTCCACGGCCAGGCAGGATACAGTCAAAGCTCATACAGATGTAGGAAAGATGTGAGCACAGATATACAAGTGGTCAGCAGCAGGTGCTGGAGTACAGCCTGGGCTGCCTTATCCCCAAATGGTCTCTTTCTCTACGCAAGTGCCTCAGCCATAAACACCTTCCCCAACTATTAGCATATCATTGGAAGTTGGAAAATTAATGACAGCTTGTGTTACTGTGCAGCTGTGACTTAAAATAATACAAGGTGACAAGCTGGAGAAGCACGCTTGTCATTGCACTTCCAAATTCAAAGAAAGCTGTATTGATCTGGACTTGCTGACCTCAGCAACAGACTTAGCACTTTTTTTTATTACTTGACAGAATTGCCACTTTGTCCCAGCTTATTGACTGTGTGTGAGCAGAGGTCAGAATTAACCAATAATAAGTAAGGGTTTAATTTCACTTTGAAACAAAATTTTAAATGCAGGATGCCGGTAAACCTGCAGGGCAAGGATTGTTGCTAGAAATTAAAACAATCACAGACATCTTTTCAGATGAACTTAAGAGATTTCACCCAATTTATTTGGTCAAAAGACAAAACAATGAAATTTGAGGCTATAGAACAGCAGTAAAAACTACAGGTTGAAAAAGTTTAATTTAGTAACTCATTCTACATTTCTGCGTTTGCTATTTTAAAACCGGTTAGCACCAACACACAGATGCAACAACTTGTATTTATATGGTGCGTTTCACATAGACAAATAACCCAAAACAATTAATCAGACAATTTAAACGCTGTGCCAAAGGAAGAGATAGGAGCAGATGATAAAAAAGCTTGGATGAAGAGGTAGAGGGATGGATATAGGGAGTGAATTTCAAACTGTGGGGATGAAGTGGCTGAAGCATGGTGGGTCAAGCAGCTGGAGTGTAGAAGTGGACATAATTGGAAGGATGGAGGGCTGGGGTAAGTTGTACAGATCGGGCAAGGACAGAAAGGAACATAAACAAGGATAGAAATTTTAACTTTCAGGAAGTGAGGGGCAGAAAGTGGAAGTAGGCAAGCTTTGTGATGGAGAGGATATTAGGTGAGACCCTCAGCTTGGGGCCAATCACAATGTTGAGATTGCGAACCTAGTTCATCAAAAGACAATGGATAGTGAGGGCGCCGGAATCCGTAAAGAGGATTTTTCTGTCGGTGGGGCAAAGACTATAGGCGGGATTCTCCGTTCGGGAGACTAAGTGCTCCCGCCTGTGGAGAATCGCTGTAAATGCGTGCTACGAGCGAGGAGTTATTCAGGACATGCAAATGAGCCAGTACGTGGGCAACGTGCAGCCCACGAGATTCCCGACCCCCACTAGCGTCTCATTCGCTGGAGTCAGGATTAGCCCTTAGGGCCTGACAAGCCAGAGCAGCTTTGAAGCCCTCCAGTCACATCAGTCTCTCATCCCAGCAAGAAAGTGGTGACGAGAAGAGCTGCACCTCGCTTTCTGGAGGCCCACATCAAGACTGTTGGATGCTCTCGAGGAGAGGAGGGCCACCCTCTAACCCAGGGTGGGCAGGAGATCCAAAGCCTTCCCTTCTCAATCAGGCTGAGATGAGGTGGCAGAAACCATCAATCCTGCCGGTGCAACCAAGAGGACCGGCATTCAATACTGGAAAAAAGTCATGGGAGTAACCAACTCTGTGCCCCTGGCATCACTCCCATTCCCCCACTCCACACAACTGCTCCCAATTCCCTAGAGGCCAACAACACCCCACGACCAGCATTTCCCTTGCAGCCCACCCTCCACGAATCCCCAACATATTTATTGCCCTCCTTGGCTAGCAGCTTTGCACACACAAGCCAGCAGCTACAAACTTCCCATCAAACTTGCATCCCAGCATCACAATATGTCCTCTGTGTCCCCAAAGTTAAAATGGCCCATAACCACTGGGAGGAGAAGGAAGGTGGTGACATCCAGGACGTGCGGGTCCACAGCCCATTTGAAGAAAGGGCACTCCAAATCTTCGGGGAGGGAGAGGAGAGGCCAGTGGCTGGAATGGAGTTCTGCATGAGCCAAATAAGTAATAGACCAATGCAATGCAGATGTCTCTATAGCAAGTGAGTTTATCATCTCTCATAGACCTGCACTTTACAAGATCTGAACAGCTGTCTTTTGTCTTGCAGGATCACCAGGCGAGGTTGGGTCGTCCGAGGTCGCTGCCCCCCACCGAGACACTCCACCCTCTGATCAGGTCTCCTGGGAAGACACAGACACCTCGGCACTGTCACCTACACCGTCCATCATTGCAGAGACTGTCACCTCAGTGGGTAATGGTAGTGATCCGGCTCTTGGGTCACCATCTGGTGAGCAGTACACACCTGCTGCAGCATATCAGGTGGAGGCAGGGACTCCCCGAGGAGCGGACGGTTGGGAACAGCTGTCACCCAGACAGATGTTGGGCTTCTGGAAAAGATTATCCCAACACTCGTGCAAATGCAGACTCAAGAGCCACAAACTACAGGAGGGGGTGTCAGTGACATTCCAGCGCCTGCAAGGTCAACTGGAGGAGTCTAGTCACCTTGAGGCGCAGGAGATGTTGCTGGCAATGCGTGGCACCCAGGCCAACATGGGTGGCAGCTGCGGTGAAAGGCCTGGGGCAAGGCGTCAGAGTAATGTTCAAGGCTTAGGGCACACTGTGCTGTCCATGGCTGAGGTGCATGACAGGATGACTCAGGCACAGGAGGACATGGTCTGGGCCCAGATGGACACTGATGCGGTGCTCCAGAGCTTGGCCCAGTCACAAAGGCTGCGTGCGTTGAGAGCATTGACCGGATACGGAGGGACCATAACTGGACACAGAGGGACATGGCCGAAGCACCAAGCGGCATGACACAGAGTGAACTGTCTGAGACAGTGAAGGACATGGCTCCGTCTCAGCGCTCTTGGCTGAGGACATCGAGACCACGGTGAAGACGAGGGCAAGCTCCAGGACTGGCAACGCCAAGTGACAGTGGTGCCTCCAGAGCTCACTCCGGACTCCCCTCCATCCCATGGAGTATCCCGGGGGCCAGCGAACACCCCAGGGGAGGAGGAAGTGATAGGCCCCATGCAGATTCGCCCCAGGGGAGGTGCTAGAACACCTGAGCCCTTCTGAATCCCCTACCTGACACTGGTCAAGAGGCTGAACAGGCTGACATATCAGCTGTGACACCCGAAAGTCAGCTGGACCCATCTTGCTCCAGGCCCTCCAGAGGATGCCCACTAAGGGCATCACAGGGCAGAGGGTGGGGCAAGCAGAAAGCCACCTCCGCTTCTAATGTGCTGCCTGGGGAAACACTTAGAAGGAGCGGCAGACCACAAACGGTTAGAAAGGTAGAATACACTGAAGCTAGCACAGGTGCTTTAGATACGCGATATTAATGGGGAAGGGCACACGTCATTGTAAATAATCAAAATTAAAATCTTTTGTGCCACCAATCCATTCTGCCTCCACCCTCTGTTCCACGGGTATGGAGGATGGGCTGGGACTGGGTGTTGTGCACTGGCCGGGGGTGGGGGCTAGGCTGCCCAGGACACAGGAATGTCTCACATGCATATAGCTGCACCGGGGTTGTAGGGCAGATGAGCAGCAATGCGAGGCCGCCTAGGATGACAGCATCCGCCGTGAGTGAGCTCAAACCCTTACTCACTGTCAAGAGCATAAGGAGTAGAGGGCAGCACGGTGGCGCAGTGGTTAGCGCTGCGGTCTCACGACGCCGAGGTCCCAGGTTCGATCTCAGCTCTGGGTCACTGTCCGTGTGGAGTTTGCACATTCTCCCCGTGTTTGCGTGGGTTTCACCCCCACAACCCAAAGATGTGCAAGGCTAGGTGGATTGGCCACACTTTTAAAAGAGAATAAGGAGTGCCAGAACTCATCTCACAGCAGGTAGCCATCAACCTCCGTCCCACAGACAAGACCTGCTGATACTGCCAATACAGAGCCAACACCCCATCATGATGCTGGTATGATCCTCGGGGGTGGATGGTAAGGAAGGCTAGGGGAAAGGTGGCTTGAAGAACCAAGGAAGGAAGGGGTGAGAGGCTCAGGGAGAGTGGATTCTTGGTTTTGGGTGGGGGGGGGGGGGCGGAGAGGAGTTGAGAGAGGGAGCGAGTAGGTGGGACAGGGCAGCAGAGCTGCCGATGGCCAGGCCTCGTAATTGATAAATCGGGAGGTGATGAGGTTGTCCCGTGTGCGGCAGCCCTAGGCCTAGGTCAGATATTGGGTGGCCTGCCATACCAGCTCCACGCTGGGTCTTCCTGGACACCCTCCTCGTCAGACGAGGCCTGCCATTCTTTCTCTTCCTCCAGGCTGTTGCCCCTGTGCTGCACGATGGAATGGAGCATGAAGCAGGGCACCACAATTCTAGAGACCCTCTGGGAGATATATTGGAGCTCCCCACCACAGCAATCCAGGCATTGGAAGTGCATCTTGAGAACACCGATGCACCACTCGATGACGCTCCTGGTTTCTGCTTGAGCATCATTATAGCAGTTCTCCGTCTCTGTATGGGGCCTCCATACAGGTGTCATTAACCATGGCCTCAGCGGTTAAGCCTCTTCGTCCACTAGCAAATTTCTCACCCAAGGGAGCACCTTAAAGGCACCTGGAACTGAAAGTGCACCAGGACGCATGTTTTGTGTACGCTGCCTGGATATCGGGCGCAGACGTGCAGATGTATAGCTGGTGATCACACGCCAGTTGCACATTCATGGACTGAAACCCCTTCGTATTGATGAAGGACACCCCCTGTTGAGCCGGTTATTGGAGGGCGACATGCAAGCCATCCATCGCCCACTGGACCTGGGAAATGCCACCGATGGCGACAAATCCTGCTGCCTGGGCATCCTGGTGGGCTTGGTCCAGGTTGAAGGGGATGCATGTAGCTTTCCGGTGCATCTGTGACAGTGCGGACACACCCGTGCACATAGTTTTGCGAAATCCCATAGAGGTCCCTGCTTGAGCCCTGGAATGACTCAGAAGCGTAAAAACTCAGGGCAATTGTCACCTTGACAGCCACCAGGAGCAGGTGCTCTCCTCCATACCCTGACGGCCAGGTGCACCATCATCTGACACAAGTGGCACACGGCCTACCTGGTGGGCCGGAGTTGGTGGTGGCACACAGTCTGTCAGCTCCTCGAAGGACAGGTGCCGATGGTATAAACTTGGCCTGATGCTGTGCCTCCTTTGTTCCCCCTCAGCCTAATGGACGGCCGGCATTTGCCTTACCAGCTGCTTCCTGCTCTGGGGCAGGGCCCTGTCATGCAGGATCTTCTCTGGGCTGGCCCCGGCGCTCACACACGCCGTGCATCTGCAACGGCTGCAGCAGCCAGATATTTAGCGAGATAGCAAAGTGAAGACTCCCTTCACCATCCAATCACACGCGGTTACATGGTCACCCTGAGTGGTCCTGCTGCGCCACCCTCACCATGTGCCTCCCCCATTGAGATGAGGTAGTCCGCACTGCTTCCCTAACCCCATCAGTCACTGGCACCGGGCCTGTGATGTGGGGGGGCCTCTACCCTCACCATTCATCCCTGCCAGCTGTGATAGCGGTGGCTGCAGCAAACTGTTAGCCTGTAGTAGAATCACAGCGGGTCTGGTGCCCGGCTCCGATCCAGATTTTGGCCCGATACTCGATTCCCCGCTGAATAAGGAATCCAGTTGCCGGCGGCGACCAGAGAATCCACCCCATAGCTTCAATCATCCTAATGTTTAATACTAGGAATTGCATCTAATCCAAGACTAGAGTCTTGACATCACAAATGCAGAGGAGGCATTGAAACTAACATGTGGAAATTGGCCCCATGTGTGTGAGGAAGAAGCAGAGTTAAGGAAAACCCTCGGGAACTGTTGAAGTAATGGTTCTGCAAGGGACGCTATGGTGGGAGGTGCTCTGACCATGCTCAGATAGGCAAAACTGCAAGAACACTCACACTAAACTGGACAATGGGAAAAAGGTGTTGGAGGAGGCTGGCATTGCCTACCTTGTTAAAAACTAATGGCATTGAGTAGGGATAACATGCCTACATCACAGTCAAGGAGGACGTAATTTGTGACTTTGGTGAGGATGCCTTAGTACTTTAACAGGGAAGAACGCCTGACTAAGGAGATTCAAACATAGAATAGCATGAAATGTCAGCATGGATTAAGTAGACCAGCCTGTTAAGTGAACTCTGTCAAGTGGTATTTCTACCCTCAAGTAAATTCCACTGCCATTTACTAAGTTTTCTAATCCTTTGATAACATTTTAACTGAAAAGAGGCATAGGCCTATGTGAATAATTAATTCAGACATTTCCCCAAGCAACAATCTGCCTACAGAAGGGATAAAAACAATTATAACTCAGGGAAGTTAGAACAATAGTGCTTGATGAGATTATCCCTGATTTTACCTGTCTCTTCTTTAATGTCAATGACGACACATATGCCATTTTCACTGTGATAATCTGCCTTTAATTAAACAGGCTACATTCAAAATCATTGTTCAAGATCTTGTACAATATTATGTTTCCTACATTATATTTTCTGACTCAGTGGTATTTTCACTGGACTAGTAATCCAGAGACCCAGAGTACTCTTGGGTCCCAGGTTCAAATCCCACCACCGCAGATGGTGAAATTTGAATTCAATAAAAATCTGGAATTAAAAGTGTAGTGATTGTCATAATATACACCCAAGCACATCATGAGGTAAAAACAGGCAGTGACAGACACTCAGGTTAGCCAATCAACATACAGGAAAGAACACAACAAATCACCAGACAGAACACCAGAGGGGGGCTTCCAACTATAAGACACACAAGGCATTAGCACTCCGCCTCTTTCCACTGGTGACAACTGTAGCGACAGTCAGGGTGTATATATCAGTCAGCACCTTCTACATGTGGATCAGAGCTAGCCTGGTCCAGTAAGTTAGAGTTAGTACACTTAGAGTAGTAGAGTGTCAACCCACAGCCAGCTGTGTGCATTATTACAGGAGTTCAATAAATCGTATTGACCCAACGCCTACGTTTGATGTATGCTTTACCGTTCGTCTGCATCCTGTTGCAGTCCTCGTTACCCCAGGGTGAATGACACGACAGTGATGACCATGAAACCATTGTCGATTGTCGGGGAAAAAAACATCTGGTTCACTAATACCCTTTAGGGAAGGAAATCTGCCATCTTTACCTGGTCTGGCCCATATGTGACTCCAGACTCACAGCTATATGGTTGACTCTCCACTGCCCCTCAAGGGCAATTAGGGATGGGCAATAAATGCTGGAACAGCCAGCGACGCTCATGTCCCATGGACGAATAAAAAAAAAATAACTACACAACAATTTGCGTAAAGCTTGGTCAAAGAACATCTTAAAGGCAGAAAGAGATAGATAGAGGGGTTTGAGGGGGGGCCTTTACTTACATTTCAAAAATTCTGTTCCAAAGAGGCAGTATATAAATGGAATTACTTTCCTTCTTATGTATTCTGTTGGAACTCTTTATTTTCCCTTGCTGATTGTGAAATTTACACATAAAAGGAAGTCCAAAGCAAAACTGAACTTTTCAATCCTCAAAGTTTCAAATCAGATTCAGAACCATTAAATGTGCTCATCCACAGGTACAATTGATCTCACTCATCTCATCTCTCATTTACAAACTTCTGCTGTGTTTTACTGAAGTAATTAAACTGCTGGAAAAATAATCTGGCAGTTTAAGACTTTGATGTGTAACTCAGCTCACAGTTATAGGTCCTATTAACGATTATATGAGTAAATATTACTGGGCAGTGAACAAATACTTTTCTTTGCAATTCTCATCAAAATGTGCAATTATACCCTAGACTGATACTGTTTCAAACACTGTTGCTTCCAATCATATAAGCGATTATTATAATATAAAGATACACATTACAACTTCAAACACAATTGCCCACTTGCCCCCTCCCCAAATTTATCAAGTAGAAAAGCTGTGAATTGTGATCTCATGGCAATGGACAAAACCTAATTAAGGCAAGGCATTTCTATAGAATATATAGTAATGTTCACAGTGTATTTTAGATAGAAATACAATCTTGGGCATTGATGACATTCATAAAGCATTTTGATTAACAGCCCTGTTATGAGAGCAAGATTGCATATTCTTATTGTCACCACCGCTGATGGTTTAATCTACACACATCAGGTGAGTGAAAAATGGTAAATAATGTTTCGAAGTTTTAAGATTTTTTTTAGTGGCCATTAAAGGGGGAGCGGCAATGCCGCCCATGGAACAAGTTTGTACTTTCGGTACTTAGTACAAAATAGAGCTTTGCCAGTTCAAGGGTCAGATTCAGAACAAACCCTTTACTGAACTAGTTTTGCCATTCTTCATGTTGTACACTACAGCCATCCCGTTAGCTGGTTGAAGATTCGCAATTTAATCCCAATTAGTATTAAATTAAAAAGAAACACACTATATAAACCACTGTGCTGTAAATGTCTTAATCGCAATTGCTGATTTCACACCTTGAGAAAGATGAGGTAGGTAACGCCCACCAATTATTTTGGGGATCAACGACCAAAGAGCAATTTATACACTAGGTTTTACAGAAAGGCTACGGACACTCACGCAGTCATAACTGAATTGAAAACACCCTAAACTATTGCACAGAACTCTGTCAGATGATAATACTTTTATGGCTTACATTGGTGTTTATACAGCAAAGGAGCTTCTTTGATTTTTTAAAAAATTCTTTCCAATTAAGGGGCAATTTAGCGTGGCCAGTCCACCTAATTTACATATCTTTGGGTTGTGGAGGTGAGACCCACGGAGACATGGGGACAGTGTGAAAACTCCATACAGACAGTGACCCGGGGCCAGGATTGAACCCGGGTCCTTGGTGCCGAGAAGCAGCAGTGCTAACCACTGTGCCAGCCTAGCTTCTTTGATTTTGCCCATTTTGAATCCAGCAAGCAGTCTACTGCTTTGGAAGCAATGAAATAATCAACTCTGTGGCCCATCATGGTGGTGGATTGATTGGGCAAATGAAATATATACACTTGGCCACCACTTTCTCCCCTTTAGTTGGCTCTCCAACCTCCTAACTCCGCTTCGTTTGTGTCGCTCCGCCATCTCAGGAGAGCTGGGAAGATGCATAATTGAGGCATTACAATGCCATCACTGAAGGCAGGGCCATAATCAAATTGCAACAAGTCTATACAAGTAGGAATTTACAAAAGCTGATAGTGAGTGAATTTAGACCGAAGTTTTAATATACTGCAGATATTTAAGCAGATTGCAGGTGACACTGTTCAACATTTCAGCTATTAACCAAGACTTCCTGTATCATAAAGCTTGCAGTTTCCTGCCTGTATTATGTGGAAAAACAACAATGGAAATAATCAGATTTCCACCCACAAGGCAGGAGTGTGACGTGCAACCCAGAACATTTTCAACATTTTTCTACAGCTACAAATAACAATTATTTTTTGCCACTTTAAATCATACAATGGGTTTAAGAGTTTGAACATTTAAACAAAGTGCTGGAAATAGTCAGCAGGTCTGGCAACATTTGTGGAGTGAGAAACAGCTTAGAGCAGAATATGACATTTTTTTGAGACCGGGTTATATTTTCCTTTTTCTGTTCTTATTTCAGATCTCCAGCATATGTGGCATTCTGCTTTTATTCTAGTGTGATTTAACATCTCCACTTGAAATTTTGCTCCCTTTAGTTACCTATTTGCTAGATTTATTGCATTGTAAGTTTAGTCAGTATGTTGTATTACCCAGCTGTGTAACGATTTGGGGCTTTGCTATAAGATGGCTTCCTTGGTTGAACATCAGCAAACATTGCATTCCCCATGAACCAGAGATTACCTTGTCCGATTAATTTAGCAAGAGCAAGGAAATAAATAGAGAATCTCAATCTCCAGACTCTGGCCTATTGGAATGTATTTGGTGTGTTGCTACACAATCACGACAATATTTGAGGACAGGAAACTGTATGGTCTATCAAGTCAGATGAAAGAATGAACAATATGCAATGCAAATAGCTCTTACAATAATTAAAAATGTTGCTATTCACTTTGAAATATTAAAAGATGCCTGTTTTGCCCAACTTCTCTGCAGAAATTACCTTTTAAAACATGGGTCTTATTCCTTGCGTTGTGAAGTGTCAAGATGCTACTCTCTAGTTTTGTGCTTCTGATTTGTCTCAGACTGATTGAACTGGCAAAGGCTCCCAAACATCAACCCAAAATTAGCGGCTGGGCAGCCTGTTACATAGACTGCAAAGTATCCTTTCCTTGTTTCTCTCACTATCCAGGCTGCAGTCCTAAACTCTGATAACCTGAACCAGTGTTTTTCAAACTTTTCTTCCCAGGGACCCACTTTTGCCATCCGGCCAAGCTTTGGGGCCCATGCAGACTAACCCATGCAGGCCAACCATCCCACGCTGGCCTGGCATTTGCTACCTTTAATGTGAAAGGGCAGCCTGCTTGGTTCGCACAATCCAAGTTTCATAGGAGGAGGGAAATGCGCATATCAGGTGCAGACTTCAGCCAGTTCCTTTATGCCCCCCACGACCCTCTGTTTGTAGGGTTCTTCTCTGGCACCAACGTTCGTCCAAGGTGTCATGCCACTGTGCTCCACTCATCTCTTCTGCGGTTTCAGTTGCCGTCCTTATGGGTTCAGGTGGGGATTGGGGGGGGGGGGGGGGGGTGCGTTGCTTGCTGCCCCCTCCCCTCCTCCCTTTTTCTCGCTGTTTCATTCTGCGACTTCCTTGGGTTCCCTCCTCACATTCTCCCCCCTTCCCCCTCTGTTCCTTGTTATGTTCTTTGTTTTGTTCTCCAAGATAGCCAAAGATGTAGTGTTGACAAAGAACATGAAACTATATGTTTAAATCAAAACTAATTTATTTTACACTACTTGGTAGCATAGTGGTTAGCACTGTGGCTTCACAGCACCAGGGTCCCAGGTTCGATTCCCTGCTGGATCACTGTCTGTGCGGAGTCTGCACATTCTCCCCGTGTCTGCGTGGGTTTCCTCCGGGTACTCTGGTTTCCTCCCACAGTCCAAAGACGTGCAGGTTAGGTGAGCTGGCCATGATAAATTGCCCTTAGTGACCAAAACGGTTAGGAGGGGTATTGGGTTGGGGGATAGGGTGGAAGTGAGGCCTTAAGTGGGTCGGGGCAGACTCGTTGGGCCTTATGGCCTCCTTCTGCACTGTATGCTCTATGTACTTAACTTGATTTGGTTCTCACACTCTCTTGAGTAACAGTTAACAAAATAGTAGTACTGAATCTGTGATACAGTAATTAATAATCTCTCTAATATATAAACTACACTCTAAACTCAACTTCACAGTATCCTTCTACATCAACTTCTCCAACAGCTTCTCCCAGCGTGTCTAGAGACGTAGCCTTTTATAAGATCACTCAGTGATGCCATATAGTGTTCATATCATCTTGTTAACCCTTTACTATACTTGGACTGTACATCTCATTACACTCTTCTCCATTGTCTGTGTTCTTATCTGCTCTCCTCAGTCGCCCCCCCCCCCCCCCCCCAACCTCTTCCTAGCCATTGTTGGCTCCGAATAGGTCTTGGAACAGGCTGATGAATGGCCCCCATGCTTTGTAGCAGCCTTCCTCCAACCCTTGGATGGTGTACTTGATCTTCTCCAGGTGGCAAAATTCTGACAGGTCTGCCAGCCAGTTTGCAGCTGTGGATGGTGCTGCTGATCGCCAGCTGAGCAGGTTTCTCTGGCATGCGGTGAAGGAAGCAAAAGCCAGGACGTCAGCCCTCTTCCCCATACAAGGTTCTGACTGTCCAATACCCTGAAGACTGTCACTCAGTGCGGCTCCACCTTCACCTTGGACATCACCTCGAAGAAGGCTGCCCAGAACATGTGGGTGTGGTTGGCCGGGACCTCCTGGCACCGTTCGCATTTATCCTCCACCCCTGGAGAGAACTTGTACATTTGGGTTCTGGCTAGTTGTGCTTTGTGCACCACTTGAACGGCATGAACGCGTTGCGCAGGAGGCGTTTGAGTTGGCTTTGTTTCAGAGTCCCCGACTCACTTCCGTCCCGAGTTCGTCCTCCCATTTTTGCTTGGCTCCATTCAGTGGTGTCCTTGCCCTTTCCAGCAACCGTCCATAGATGTCCTGTTATAACCTGCCTACTTACCATTGGCTGGGGACTAATGACTATCCCACAATCCTGTGGGAGTATGAGCTTCCCCAATGAGGGGGGCGGAGAAACCACTAGTAAACTCCTAGTATAAATAAAGCTGGCCAGTTCAGGAACCAGCAGGAAGGAGTATGTAGCAAGGGAAGTTACTGCCACTGTTATGTATATATGTTATAGTAAATAAATGTTATTACTTTGTATCCTTAAAACTCGTGCTGGATTCTTCGTGGCCCTTACAAAATGTCCCAACAGTTCCCCCTCTGCTTACTGTCCGTGTTTATTAGCTCTTCCAGTAAAGTGCCCTTCGGGGTCCTAGGGTAACTCGCCATCTCCTTGCGGAGAAAAAGTGTTTAATTTGAAGGTGCCAGATCTTCTGTCAGTTTGTACAAGGTCACGAGTCTGTCCCCTATGTAAAAGTCCCTGACTGCTAGCTTGCCCACCCCCCCCTGTCCTGTCTCCATTTTGTTTGCAGGTGGTGTCGAGCATGGCTGGTGGGAATTTGTGGCTGCCGCAGATGGGGGCCATGGAGGATATCTCGGTTAGGCCGAAATGTTGCCTCATTTGGTTCCATGTCCTCAATGTGGCTACAACCACTGGGCAGGATGTGACTTTGCCGGGTCGGGCGGGGGGGGGGGGCTTCCCTTAGCTTAGGGACCCTCCAAAGTGGCTGCTTGCAGCACCAACTTGTTTCCTCAACCTGTCCCTTACATACTGAGGCCAATCCGAGAAGCTACCCTCTCTTCCCATCCTGTTCCTTTTGTGTTCCTTCTTCCCCCCCCCATTTCCCCTCTTCCCATGTCACCCCCACCCCCCCATGTGCGTTGTCCCTGTCCATGTGTCGTCCGTCCGTCATCGTCATCCCCCGGCCAGGCGCCCGCAGGGTGTGTACCGCAGCCTCCCTTGCGGTCTGTCTTCCCGTGCCAGCTATCCCTACCAGTGTGGCGGCTCCTCTCTGGGAGCTGGTCTAGCCCCTAACTTACATCCGTTGTCCGCTTTCCCTGCCTGTACCTCAACCTCACATTCATTCCCCTGTCCTCGCCCTTCCCTGTAACCCGTTTTCTTTTGATCAGAGCAAGGTAGCACAGTCGTGCACAAACATATCAAATATCTAATAAGTCTCTATCTGTTTAGCGATCCTCCTCTGATCCGCCTTCATCGCTGCCTCGCCTGCCCCTTGACCAGGCCGTTGGTCTGTACAAATTTGTTTGCCTCCGCCGGGGTGTTAAAATAGTGCCCCTTTTTCTGCTACGTGACCCAGAGCCTGGCTGGGAACAGCATTCCGAATCGCACCCCATCCTTGTACAGGACCGATTTTGCCTGATTAAACTCGGCCCTGCGTTTTCCAAGGTCTGCCCCAATGTCTTGATATACCCGGATTTTATGCCCATCACAGGTACTTACCTTAGTCCGTCTTATCCATAACAATCCTGATATCGGTGCAGCTTCGCGATGACTGCCCTCGGCTATTCCCCCGCCTTGGGTTTCGGCCTGAGTGACCTGTCGAGCTATGGGGGGTTGAGTAAGCTGTCCCTCCTGACTAGCTGGCCCAGCATTTGGGTGTCATACCGCGTCGGGTCTCTGTCCTCAATACCTTTTGGCAGGCCCACAATCCGAATGTTCTGTCGTTGGGACCTGTTTTCTTGGTCCTCGACATTCCCCTTTCAGTTCCCTTGAGCCCTAGTTCAATGAAGAGTGCAGGACAGCACGCCAGGAGCAACATCAGGCATACCGAAAACGGAGGTGTCAACCTGGTGAAGGTACAGCACAGGACTACTTATGTGCCAAACTGCATAGGCAGCAAGTAATAGACACAACTAACCGATTCGACAACAAACGCATCAGATCTATGCTCTGCGTTCCTGCCATATCCAGCCAAAAATGGTGGTGGACAATTAACTCACTGGAGGAGGAAGTCCCACAAATATCCCCATCCTCAATGATGGAGAAGCCCAGCGCATATGTGCAAAAGACAAGGCTGAAACATTCGCAACAATCTTTAGCCAGAAGTGCCGAGTGGATGGTCCCAAGCAACACTCCACATGATGTCAAGGAATGGCTGAAGGCACTGGATACTGCATAGGCTATGGGCCCTGACAATATTCCAGCAATAGTACTGAAGACCTGTGTTCTAAAACTTGCCGCACCCCTAGCCAAGCGGTTCCAGTATAGCTACAACATTGGCATCTACCCGCCAATGTGGAAAATTGCCAAGGTATGCCCTATACACAATAAACAGGAAAAATCCAATCCAGCCAATTACCGCCCCATCAGTCTACTCTCCAACAAAGTGATGGGAGGAGTCATGAACTGTGCTACCAAGTGGCACTTACTCAGCAATAACTTGCTCACAGATGCTCAGGTTGGGTTCCACCAGGGTCAATCAGCTCCTGACCTCATTACAGCCTTGGTTCAAACATGGACAAAAGAGCTGAATACCAGAGGGCGAGGTGAGAGTGAGTACCATTGACATAACGGCAGCATTTGACAGAGTATGGCATCAAGGAGCCGTAGCAAAACTGGAGTCAATGGGAATCATGGGGGAAACCCTGATTGTCCCTGTGTAGCGTATCATTGTTTATGGTGGTCCCTGGGTAGCATATCATTATTTACAGTCGTCACTGGGTAGAATATCATTATCTGCAGTGGTCTCTGGGTAGCTTATCATTATTCACAGTGGTCCCTGGTTGAATATCATTATTTACAGTGGTCCCTGGTTGAATATCATTATTTACAGTGGTCCCTGGGCAGTTTATCATTATTTACAGTGGTCCCTGGTTGAATAGCATTATTTACAGTGGTCCCTGGGCAGTATATCATTATGTAGAGTGCTCCCTGCACATATCCTGGCACAAAGGAAGATGGTTGCAATGGTTTGAGGTCAATCATCCAGGACATCATTGCAGGAGTTCCTCAGGGTAGTGTTCTAGGTTCAACCATCTTCAGCTGCTTTGTCAATGACCTCCCTTCCATCATAAAGTCAGAAGTAGGGATGTTCACAGATGACTGCACAATGTTCAGTACAATTCGCAACTCCTCAGATAATGAAGCTGTCCATATCCAAATGCAGCAAAAACCGGATATTATCCAGGCTCGGGCTGACAAGTGGCCAGTTACATTAGCGCCGCACAAGTGCCAGGCAATGACCACCTCCTACAAGAGAGGATCTAACCACCGCCCCTTGACATTCAATGGCATTACCATTGCTGAATTCCCCACAATCAACACCCTGGGGGTTACCAGTGATCAGAAACTGAACTGGACTAACTATATTAATACTGTGGCTACCAGGGCAGGGCAAAGGCTAGGAATCCTATGTTATGTAACTCACCCCCTGGACCCCCCACCCCCCACTCCCAAAAGCCTGTCCACAAAGCTTTTCCCCCAAGACTCACTTCTGACAACTGACCGAACTTCGGGAAACATGAAGTACCCAGTCTATCCAGAGTCAAGGCAGTGTTTGGGACACTAAAATTTTCTTGCCCCAGGCAAAGGAGTGAAAGAAAACCATCTAGTTTTCCTGTTCTTAATCACTATCCAGTAGCATTGAATTTGTCAGCATTTAGTGAGGACAGAATCAGTCATGCCCATGATGTCCTCCTATCTATAAAAGATCAATGTCCAGGGTCACACATGAAGAACAGTTATTCATGAGCGATACTGAAGGTATTCTGCCTTAATAAATCATTAATCCTGGGAGAAAGAACATTTTGTATATGTTCCACGAATGGCTGATTTTCACTGGGTGATCTCGGTCTTGGACGCAGAGCACTTATGGCTTCGCCTGTAAAATCAGGGATAATAATAATCTTTATCTTTATTGTCACAAGTAGGCTTACATTAACACTGCAATGAAGTTACTGTGAAAATCCCCTCGTCGCCACATTCTGGCACCTGTTCGGGTTCACAGAGGGAGAATTCAGGATGTCCAAATTACCTAACAGCATATCTTTCGGGACTTGTGGGAGAAAACTGGAGCACCCGGTTGAAACCCACGCAGACACAGGGAGAACGTGCAGACTCCACACAGACAGTGACTCAAGCCGGGAATCGAACCTGGGACCCTGGCGCTCTGAAGCAACGGTGCTAGCCACTGTGCTAAGCGCGGCCCGAACTAACAGACGAAGACTCCCAGGAAGCAGAGAAGCAGCCGCAGCTTCCTGCTGGGCATTTTCTCTATTGGAGGGATTGGCCACATCGCCCAATGCCTCCAACTCCACGGCAGCAAGCTCAGTGGTCCCCACAACCCCTGTACCTCCACCTTCCCCGGTTCAACAACAGTGCCACACTCCTTACTGAAAATATTCTGTCCAATACAAACCACCAGCTCCATCATTTCCCATCATCAATACACAGGGAACTTGTTCATGCAGTTTGCACAGTTCCCTCACACATGACCAGTGTAAATTGCCCACTCAGAATTGCTTTTTAGAAGACTTTCCAATCATATGGCGCAAAGCTTAAAAGGGAAATATGCTGTGGAAATGTTACTTTATTCCAATGTGTTGCAAGTGAAGCATGTTTTCAAAAAACTGGCAATGACGGAATCATTTGCTGTCAGGCAAACCAGTGACAAATCAGGTGGGTCCCCCGACTGTCCGTTAAATTTGATATTCGGTCGCAAAATCTGGCTCAGTTGCAAGGACAAGGAAATGAAAGAAGTTTCTACCTGGCTTTCAATCAAATATTCTTTTGTGCTTAATAGCATAAACGCTAACACCTAAGGATTGTTGCTATGCTAAAAGAGGGAGGAGAGAGGGGCTATTGGGAAGAGAAAAAAGTTTGAACCCAGCATTCGAGCAGCGGCTCGAGCCTGGCGGTTGCTGAAAGAAATGCTTAGGTTTGTCGTGTGGCTCAATGCAAGGGCTTGTGCGAGAGTGCCAGCGGCCAGGGAAAACTTGCACCTGGAGTGTTGTTACCTCTGAGCACCACGTCGAGTCAATGGCTTATTAAATTCTTGTTTTTGCAGGGGAGTGGCTTCTCCCTATGAACTACAGATTTGTTGCCATTCCTTCACTGATGCAACACCTTGTAACTCCCTCCCTAACAGCACTGTGGGTGCACCTACACCTCAGGGACTGCAGCGGTTCAAGAAGGCAATCCTTCTGAAGGGCAACTAGGAATGGGCAATAAATGCTGGCCTAATAAGCGAAGACCACATCCCATAAATGAATAAAAAACATTCGGATACAAGCAGTAGAAAAGCCACACACACCCAGTGAATTTGCAGAACTGTCTTTGGTTGAAATACATGGTTGATTTGATATCTCTCAACAACACTTTATATTTACATAGCACCTTTAAAGGTACTGAAACATCTCAACGTTTTTTTAAAAATGTTTTATTCTCCATTTTCACATTTTCCTTCAAAATTTACACCCCACCCACAGACAGTAAACGGTAACAAATACAAAATCAATCCCCTTAACAATAACAACGATCGACTTCCGGTGACGGCGGGCGGGAGGCGGCTGCACAATGGAGGGCTCCCGTTCGGAAACGGCATTTTCGGGGTTTTAAGCCCGGTCCCAGTGTCCACGGAGGCGGCAGAAGCAGGGAGAAGGCATGGAGGAGGCACAGGAAAAAAAAGAAAAATGTCAAGGGTGAGCAAAAAAACGGCCGTAAAAAAAACAACAGCTGAAGGTACGTCGGGGAGTGGAAAGGTCACCGCGGGGTCACCAAGGAAAATGGAGGCTGGAGCACCAGGGGAGGCTGCATTGCTTACGGCTGAAGAAATAACTAAGGTGATGGCTGCGGAATTCGAAAAGCAGTTGGCGCAGATTGCGAAATGCATGACGGTGAGGACGGAGATGTGGGAGGTTCTGAGTGTGCTGGTGGAGGAGGCGGTTTCCCCGGTGAGGACGGAGGTGGCGAGTGCAGTGGCGGAGGTGCGAGAGCAAAGGGAGGCGCTGAAGGAAGTGGAGGAGACGTTATTGCAGCACGGTGATCAACTTGCCTCGATGGGGAGGGAGATGCGGACGGTGATGGACACTAACAAGGATCTGCGAGGAAAAATGGAAGACCTGGAAAACAGATCTAGGCGACAGAATTTGAGGATTGTGGGGCTACCCGAAGGAGTTGAAGGACCGAAGCCGACTGAGTATTTTGCCGCGATGCTGGCAAAATTATTGGGGGAGGGGGAGGATCCCTCCCGATATGAACTGGATCGTTTTGTAAGTCACCCTTCAGCTTCGCTGGATATACAATGCCGCACTGCACCTTGCTAATGTACAGTGCCCTCTTCACCCGGTTGAAGGCAGCCCGCCTCCTTGCCAGCTCCACCGTAAAATCCTGGTATACACGTATACCAGCTCCAGCCCACTGCACCACCCGCTTCTGCGTGGCCCAGCTCAGGAACTTCTCCTTCACACTGTAACTACGGAAATACAGAGTCACTACCCTTGGCAGCTCACTCGTCATTGGTACAGGCCTCCACGACCGATGAGCCAGCTCACTCGCCATTGGTACAGGCCAGTTCATATCGGGAGAGATCCTCCCCCTCCCCCAATAGTATCGCCAGCATTGCGGCAAAATACTCAATCGGCCTCGATCCTTCAACTCCTTCGGGCAGCCCCACAATCCTCAAATTCTGTCGCCTGGATCTGTTTTCCAGGTCTTCCATTTTTCCTCGCAGATCCTTGTTAATGTCCATCACCTTCCGCATCTCCTTCCCCATTGAGGCAAGTTGATCACCGTGCTGCAATAATGTCTCCTCCACTTCCTTCAGCGCCTCCCCTTGCTCTCACACCTCCGCCACTGCGCTCGCCACCGCTGTCATCACCGGGGAAATTGCCTCCTCCACCAGCACACTCAAAACCTCTCTCATCTCCTTCCTCATTGTCTCCATGCATCTTGTAAACTGCCTTTCGAATTCCGCAGCCATCACCGTACTTATTTCTTCAGCCGTAAGCACTGCGGCCTCCCTTGGTGCTCCAGCCTCCATTTTCCTTGGTGACCTCGCGGTGACCTTTCCACTCACCGGCGGACCTTCAGCTGTTTTCTTTACGGACAATTTTTTGCTCAACCTCGGCATTTTTCTTCACTGTTTCTTCCTGCTTTTGCCGCCTCAGTGGACCCTGGGACCGGGCTTAAAGCCCCGAAAATGCCGTTCCCGAACGGGAGCCCTCCATTGTGCGGCCGCCTCCCACCCGCCGTCACCAGAAGTCACATCTCAAAGTGTTTTGCAGGAACATTATAAAACAAAGGATGGTGACAGAGACACAAGATGGTGACAGGGACCAGAGATATTAGTTTAGTCAAAGAAGTAGATTTTGAGAAATGCTTAAGAAGGAAACAGAGATAGTGAAGCAGCAAGGCGTAGGGAGGAAATTCCAGAGCTTGGAGCAGAGGCAATTGAAGACATAGCAACCAATGGTAGAGCAATTAGGTTTGGGAATGCACAAGAGGCCAGAAATAAAGAGCAGATGTCAGATGGTTGTAGGTTTGGAGAGTACAGAGATAGGAAGGGGCAAGGTCATGGAGGCTTTCGAAAACAAAGATGAGGATTTTAAAATAGAGATGTTGCTCGACTAGGAGTCAGGGTAAATCAGCCAAAACAGGGTGTTAGGAGAACCGGACTAGTTGCAAGTTAAGTCATGGGCAGCAGAGTTTTTGATGACTTTATGTTTATGGCAGGAAGACATCCAGGAATGCAGTGGAATAGTCAAGTCTCGAGGTAATAAAGGCATTTAGGTTACCATGAAATGAGCTGGCACATAAAAGTGCAAAGTATTTACCACATGGAGCAGAATCATCCATGTCCCGGATATAGTTTTCAGGTCTCACCCGAGGGAAAAACATTCGGAAACAGCCACCCTGATTAAGCGTAGGAGGATGTGCCAAGTCACTTGCATGATGGGTACATTCCATCAGAAGCTTTAACCTTGCACTGTATTCCCAGACAGCAACATCCTCTTTTAGCCACCAGGTGTAAATGTAGCTTCGAAAGGAACTACTGCTTGGAGCTGTCCTTTCAACATGATCACCCAAAATAATTTAGTTCAACATCTTTGTATTGATGTTATCTGATCTAACTTTCAATGAGGTAAAGTCTATAAGGTAGAAGGTTAGTGATGTTGTGCACTAGAGCTGTTCAAAGAATGAACTTCCTAAATTAATTATCTACTGAGGTTTTACCTTGTCTGCATATATTTAACCTTTAGGCAGCTACTTTCATCTGCTCATGATGGCTTGTCTCTTCATTTTCATTCCTCAAACAGATCTATCAAAATGCTGAGAGCCGCAATGAGCATTTTACATTCTCTTTTTACTACATCTTCCAGAATATCATCCGCTGTTGAGAGATTGCCAAAATTGAAAAAAAAAAGAAACATGATTTAATATTAAATCATAACTCAATATCAAAAAAACTCTTTCAAGCTGCTGTAACCATCCCAATAATTCCCTGCAGCTTTTTAAAACTTCAGTCTGCCATTTCTGAACTAAAATGAAGCTTCAATGTTATGAAGTATTATACTCACTGATTAATTTATTTTTATTCTTTCATTGTATGAGGGCATTGCTGGCAAGGCCAGCATTTATATATCATCCCCAATTGCCTCTAGAGTATCTGGTGATGTGTCATTTTCCACACAACTGAATACAGTAGCTTGCTAAGTTATTTCTGGAGCTGGGGAGGGAAGGGGAGAGAGAGAGAGAGAGAGAGAGGAGACTCCTTTCCTCAAGGAGATCATGAAATCGGAGGAGTTCTTACGACAAACAGTATTGATAGTTTTAAAAAATGACCATACAAGGTATCAGATTGTCATTAAAGTTCAACTGGTATTTAAGGGAAAGGAGGTTCTTACCTCTATCTGGTTCGTCCTACATAACTCAAGACAAGTAGTGTATGTGCAGTATGTGCTCAGTTGCCAACGTCTCCCATACTCAGGATAACAATGTTATTGAAGTTGTTAAAGTTCCATCATTTGAAACCTAGCTGCTTACAACTGGTCAGCAAGGTTTCCAGTCAATGTGGGCAAGATTAGAGCACGACAAAGCCACCTCACAATAGAACAATTTAGCTGTTTAAAAAAAATAAATTTAGCGTACCCTATTATTTTTTCAATTAAGGGGCAATTTAGCGTGGCCAATCCACCTAGCCTGCACAGTTTTTGGGTTGTGGGGGTGAGACCCACGCAAACACAGAGAATATGCAAACTCCACACAGACAGTGACCCGGGGCCGGGATCAAATCTGGGTCCTCAGCGCATGAGGCAGCAGTGCTAACCACTGTGCTACCGTGCCGCCCTTAGCTGTTTTTAGTAGCCAAGGTAGTCAAAATTTCATTTATTTTTAGTGCAGATATAACATATACGTACAGAAATATGAAAATTAATTAGAACTGTTAGAATAGCAAATCACCAATAAAAATATGTAGCCCACGGTTAGAGCCAAAAAGTGAATATATTTGTTTTTAAAAAACGAGGGGTCAATAAGTGTCAGAACCTGTACTTATGCTTCTGGGGCCAACGTTTAAACCCAGCCCAGGTGTATAGAGTTCCACTACAAAAATTACACCTTTTTGCAAGAATGAAAGCTCACAATGGTAATCTTCTGAAATTCAAGGCAAGATTAACATTCTAGACAAGACTCTCAGTCTGTGCAAAGTCGAAATGGTTCCATTCCTTAGTAACCTGTCCAACTTCAGAGGAACACACAGGGACTAACATTTTATTTTGCTTCTAAAAGCTTTCATTGGCTTAGGAAATTTGGCTATGCAGGAGTGCACCATTTTTAACATGTGAAACATTGTCAAAGTCTTTGTTAGTTCCATAATTATTGCACCTCTAATTTGTAGATGCGATTTTGTAATGGAATCTCAGGTGATATGTGCGAACCAGGATTTAAACCAAATAAAATTACTGAATGCTGGAATTGCTGAAACAGTTGTTAAAGCGCAACGTGTACCCTGAAAGAATTATTGATTAGGAGTGAGAAGTAAATTCTGACATTTAAATGGGTAATGAAACTTTCTCCAGTGTTACAGACAGGAGAGACAGATAAACTGAACTTCATTCCTCTCACCAACTGTCCATAAGCTTTGATTTCTTTTTAAAAAGTAGGCAGTGGCATGTTCTCCCAAACCCTCAGATTGTTTGATCCAATTTACTAATAACTCACAGCAAACGTTCATTATGATTAACTGAGAAAGTTAGCTTATTTCCATTCAATTCACAGAGAGAAGAGTTCGCAGCATTCCACTATACACAATAAGAGGAGATAGAAAAAAGAAAGTTTTACCGCTATGATCTAGTAACAGTATGAATGAAATGAAAATGAAAATTGCTTATTGTCACAAGTAGGCTTCAAATTAAGTTACTGTGAAAAGCCACTAGTCGCCACATTCCGGCGCCTGCTCGGGGAGGCTGGTACGGGAATTGAACCGTGCTGCTGGCCTGCCTTGGTCTGCTTTAAAAGCCAGCGATTTAGCCCAGTGTGCTAAACCAGAACAACAGAATTGAATATTTGTTCACATAATTATCAGAGTGTAGAGTCAGAGCCCACTGAGGAGCTCTTTCATGTGGGAGCTCAAGTTCGGTTGGTGGCGAGTTCTCTTCATTGTGATGATTGGAGGCTTTTAGGAATATTGGCTTCTAAATATTGGGACCAGTTAAGAGTTAAAAGCCTGGGTGTATAATGTGTTTAAAAATAATTTTGCTTTATTTCTGGTAAATAAGAGTGTGTGAAATTGTCAAGTAATGTGTTTTTCAGTCTAGGCTAATGGACTGTGGTTTGACTGGGGAGGTCCCTGGGGAGTTAATGTGCTTTTGCAGCCTGCAGAGATAATTTGCCTTTTAGCTTGTGGAGATGAGGTCAGAAAGGCAGAGAGATAGTGAGTTTGGAGAAGCTTTGAGAGAGAGAAACTGAGTTATGATCTGCCTGATTCGGAGTCCACAATTTTTTTAAAAGAGCAAAAGTATTTTTAAGCAGAGCAGTCTTGCCTGAAGACAGGGAAGAGGCTGAAACATACTAGTTGAAGCAGCTATTTGAAGATATTCAGCCAGAGTTATAAGGGGTTCCAACCGAAGCCAAATCTGTTTAATAAAGCAAGTATTATTCTATGCCCCCGCTAATTTTAAGATGGATTAAGCGCTGTATGTTTCTTTTCTTGTTGTTTAATGGGAAATTGTATAGTTGTATTCAGGGGTAGTTGTAGGCAGTTCTCTTTGGGTGTGAAGTTAAAAGTTTAATATTGTATTCCTAATTAAATCTTGTTTTAGAAATACCAAAGCCCTATTTTTCCATTCAATCACTACTGGAGTGAATCATTCTTTCTGCACAGTCTGAAAGTAAACTAAAATATTGGAGTTTTGGTCCAGTATCCTAGCCATTGTTGGGGTCTGGTCTGGGATTGTAATATTATAGTTGGCACTGAAACCGGGAAATTAAGTTGGTACACAGAGACTGGATCAGTTCTGCAGGAAGTCTTCCAGCATAGATCAACTTAAAGGAGCAGGCTGTTGTCAAACCTGGGGCAGAAATCTCCAGCCCTTCCCGCTGGCAAGATCTTTTGGTCCCAAAGTTGACCTGCACCATGGGATCCCCTATGACAACTTGGGCAAGGAATTTAAACCTCCATCAACTTCAGCAGGACCAGAAGAAGCCACTGGCAGTCGAGTGGGGGGGGGGGGGGGGGATTCCACCCTTTATTTCTGTTTCTTGGTGGCTCACTGGTTGGATGTTAATCAGCAGACTAAGGATTTCTCAGTTCGCAAAGGAATATAGAGATTTCAAAATGGTTACATTCTTTCTCCACAATGGGCAGCATACTGGGCAGCACGGTAGCACAGTGGTTAGCACAGTTGCTTCACAGCTCCAGTGTCCCAGGTTCGATTCCCAGCTTGGGTCAGTCTGTGTCTGCACGTTCTCCCTGTGTCTGCGTGGGTTTGCTCCGGGTGCTCCGGTATCCTCCCACAGTCCAAAGATGTGCAGGTTAGGTGGATTGGCGATGATAAATTGCCCTTAGTGTCCAAAAAAGGTGAGGTAGGGTTACTGGGTTGTAGGGATGGGGTGGAGACGTGGTCTTGGGTGGGGTGCTCTTTCCAGGAGCCAGTGCAGACTCGATGGGCTGAGTGGCCTCCTTTTGCACTGTAAATTCTATAATTCTATGATTTCAAAATATCTGGAATTAGCTTTGATTTCAGGACTGATAATATCACAGTCATTTTCTTTGAAAGAGTTAACATCCATATCGAGGGTCATGACTTGTGTTGGGTTGCCATGAGATGTGAGATTTCATAATGATGAGAGGGGGATTCTTTTCATAGCTTCCAGAACAAAGGGACAATCTTGTGGTTACTTGATATGTGGCAGCCATCTTTTTTTGGTTCAGCAGAAAGTCAATTTTTAAAAAGCAAAAAAACAATAAAGTTTTGATACACAGAGTTTTGCATTTTTTTTCATGTCCTGTCCACCTAACACCAGAGTAAACCCAATCAATGCCTTGAAGAAGAAGAAAAATGGATATTTCAAGCAACTAATGCGCCTGTGAATAAGTACTGGATTAACTCTCGATATAGAAATGCATTCAACTTCCAAGAACTCCAGAAATTGCAAAAGCAAAACTCATGGGATTAATTGAGATAATCTAAACCCCCAACTAGGCTGGACCTGAACCCATTCCCTGCAATTAACCCTTCTTAAAAATCACATATATATTTTACCAAAATATATGAATACTGATGGGGCAACAGTGGTGTCAAAACTGTAATCGATTGAAGAGTATCACAATATTGAACAGACACCCATGGAGAATATGTCCATGTGGAAGTAATTAAGATAATTTGCAGGCAATCAAGACTTTAAATTGATATTATATATCAGATATCATGAGTGATTTATGCAGAATTTCACCTCATAGTTAATTCATGAGCATGCTTTCATGACTGTAAAAACTTCAATATTCTTAAAATTGGAGGATGAGAGACCATTACTGAAAACACAAGTAGATTTTAAATGTACTCAGCACCACGACTTGGAACAGGTTGCTACAAGTTCCATGCAATGTTGCAACTAGTCATTCACCCAACATTAATTAACAATGTTTAATACAAGAGAGCTAGGTGCCAAATCTTTAAGCAAAACAGCATATTTGGGATGGAAAATCTCCATTCATGTGTGAATGGAGATTAAAGACTTTCACACTTCTTCACAAATCCCTTTGCTCCTGTTCTCTTCGTAACAGCTAAACAGTTGCGACAGTTTCAGGACGGAAAAGAAAAACCACGATTCAAAAGCTCTAGTTTTATTAAGAACCGTCCCCACCCCGTACATGAAAATATACAACACTATAAAAACTGACATTCTTAGTTGGCTGTTAGAGGAAATTTTACTTAATTGAAAGAAATTGCATTCCCAGCTGTAATTATACGTTTACCCTGGTTCAGTTCAACTCACTTTGTTTGGTATTATATAGCAGCGGCAAAATAGTAATCAATTTTTTGAAAATTAACCATTGGATGCAACATTTAAATGGGATTATTTCTAAGGGACCGAAACGGACAGATTTTTGTCAGATATCAAGGGATGGTTAGAGCAGGTAAATCAAGTTAAGGTGCCAATCAAATTGAATGGTGGAGGGGCTAAATGGCCTACTCCCGCTCTTCTGTTTGTCTCATGGCAACGGTATTTTGCAGCTGCATCCTGAAGTGCCAGAGCAATAAGAAACAAGTTCACTCCTACAAATTCTGCATAAAGTCCCATTTTAGTGAAAACATGTGTGAAAAAAATGAAGCTGCAGCTTCCCACACTTCCAGCAATCATTTCAACAAGAGCCAAACAGAGATCTTGGAGCAGGAGGTCTGCTTGCTCCAGAGTGGAATGCGTCTTTTTTTGTATTCACTCACAGCATGTGGGTGTCGCTGGCTAGGCCAGTATTCTATTGCTTATCCAATTGCCCTCAAGGTGGTGGCGATGGTGAGTTGCCTCCTTAAAGCACTGAAAGTACACCAACAATGCTGTCAGGGAGGCAGTTCCAGAATTTTCATCCTGCAACAGTGAAGGAATGGCGATATAGGTCCGAGTCAGGATGGTAAGTGGCTTGGAGGGGAGCTAGCAGGCAGTGGTTTTTCCCATAAATCTGCTATCCTTGCCCGTCTAAATCAGTATTTTTCAAAGTTTTCTCCCCCCGGGGCCCACTTTTACCAATCGGCCAACCTCTGTGACCCGATCTTCGCGACCCACCATTTTCGCTTACCTTTAATGCGGCAGGTGAGCTTGCTTCAACTCACGATATCACTTGCATTGTCATTTTAGGTTACATTTATGCTAAGGACTTCAGCTGACAATTTAAGTTCTTGCTGCATCCTTTGAAAAGATCAAGAGGTATGTCCACAAACTTGCCATGCTTAGGGTCTTCAAATGCCTTTAAAGATTTTAGGGTTTTAAAACTTTCATTTGCCAATATTTCCCTGCATGTGGCACACTTGGACTTTGCATCTTGATTTGCATTGGCACAATTAACAAAGCCATACCTCAAGAAATCATCTTTGCACTGCTTTTTTCCCAATTTCAGTTTTCTTTGTTTAAAACGATCCATCTTCATGCTAAAGGCACGGATTTTTAGGGCAGGTGACGTCAGTGTATATGAAGGATGCGTGACCTGCTCTCTGCCGCCACTTCTTCCCAGAAGACTGTATCGTTCTACTTAAAAGCCGGTTGCAGTCAGCATTCTCAATTTAAAAGCCAGTCAGGGGCATTGGACTCTTCCCCCGCGATTAGGGACGCCAGGAACCATTCGCTCCGTGACCCTCCTGGCATCTGCTCACGACCCAGCGGCAGGTCGCAACCTGCAGTTTGAAAAAACCCTGTTCTAGATTTAGCGGTCGTGGGTTTGGCAGATGCAGTCAATGGAGCCTTGGTAAGTTCCTGCAGTGCATCTTGTAGACGGTACAAACTGCTGCCACTGTTCATCAGTAGTACAGGGAGTGAATATTTGTGAAAGGGGTGCCAATCAAGTGGGCTGCTATGTCCTGGTCTCAGAATTCATCAAAAATTAGCTCACAAAATTTGGTTTTAAGAATCATCAAATTAGGTAATTTCTCTTGGTTAGATAACCATTTCAAATACTAAGATGGCTGAAGAGAATTGGAAAATTTTAGCAAAATGTCCAGTGAGGCATCATGAATTCATAATAATCCGTTATTGATCAAATAGCAAAAGGTGCTAAAACCAAAATATTTAATCTTCAAACTGTGCAAATAAATCAATGCTGTATTCATAATCCCTTAAACTATCCAGCAGGTTACACGGAGATGCCATGTGGCAGTCTGCAGTACACCAGTCCGATGTAATTAACTTAGAGGTCTCAAAATTGAAGTCACTGGGATGGTTACCTGACAGGCACGCTGGTTGGCTGGCCAAAACTCCTGAACAAGTCAAAGTTTCTTTCAGTAGAATGTTAGCAGAACCAAGGTTATTCCTGCTGGTTTCCTTTAGTGCCTGCTGCCTCTAGTTTGTATTCAAATGTACGCATATCCATGATCCGGCTCTCTGACTGCCCGGAGGTGGTTACCTATAAATGCTTGCCAATTTTTTCATTCACTTGTAGCTCCAATCACTGTTGTCCAGTCCTAGCCCTTAATTTTTGTTTTGGAACAGAAGGTCGTAGGCCACTTAAAATGAGTACATAGGCTGATGTTAAATCCTATATGGGAACAAATCGATCGCTCTGACATTTGGGCTTCTTTTTTATTTTTAAAAAGTACAGGTTAAAAGGAGCAAAAAGCCCAGAACACGTTTCAACTTCAACATTGTATTTTAAAGAACTTACTTTCTATTAAAACACTGTAAAATTAATGGTAAATAGGGAATGGTAACCTGCTTCTCCAAACACAGTGCAAAAAGCTAACTGGCTTCATAACATCAAGGCTCCCAATGGTCCACAATTTTTAACTGGTTACAAATTCCAGTTGATAAAGAAATTTGTAATCTGGGTTTTAACACATGATTGGGCACACCCATCACCCCAATCCTCATCTGCTCATCCATCACCCCAATCCTCATGTGCTCACCCATCACCCCAATCCTCGTGTGCTCACCCATCACCCCAATCCTCATCTGCTCACCCATAATCCCAATCCTTATTTGCTCCACACTACCGGAGAGCGATATTTTAGTCATTGTGGGCACGATTCTCCAGAGACATTTCTAAATTAATTTGTGGTGGGGTTTTCAAGGAGTTTCCCATCGGTTCTGCCGGCGAGTTCCCCACCACTATTCAATGACACTTAGTCACTTTTTGGGGCCCTGGGAGTTTCTCACGGGTTTAGCCTACACTTCAATTATTTTTAGCACTGGGGAGCTGAACCCGCAGATCGGGCCGCAATTTGGAAAGGGTGTCCCGATCTGTAAGTGAGCTTGTGGGTCCCCAGCACCCCACCCATGTGCACGAACCCACACCCCACTATGGGGTGGGCGCACCACTATAGGGTCCCTGGAACCACCCTGCACTTACCCTGACCACCCAGGGGTCTCCGATGGCCCAGGAGAGCCCCCTGGTGCCATTCTGCCTGTGGACCAGTCTCCCTGGGGAGACAGGAGAATCGACGGAGATCATTCGGATCGCCGGCAGGTAGATCGTAAGTAGGTTTATGATCTACCTCCATGCGTGACATTTGGTCCTGCCCTTTTGGGGGGGGGAGATCAGACTCCTACGACTTGGGTGAATCCAGTGAGGCCCCTCCCAGAATTCACTGGCCACATTGTGCCCTTGCTTGAGCGCAACGCAGCAAGAGAATCACGCCCATTATGTTCCTATTCCTGTTCTATCTAAAGTATTTTCAAATCACCTGCAGCAGGCAGGAGACTATGTAAATGAACATGTTTTACTGACTTCCTCTCAAGATCCCATGGTGTGCTTTTGGCTCTGGCACTCGGTCTCAAAAGTATGCAATTAGTGAAGAATGCCTAATCTAAAAGAGCAAGTATAGAATCACAGAATTGTTACAGCAGAGAATGAGGCCAAAAGGCATGAGGCACTGAATGAGCAATTGCCTCAGTGTTATTTTCCTGCCTTCGCTCCATTACCTGCACATTCTTCCATTTCACTTAACAGTCAAATTCCCTTTTGAATGCTTTGATTGAATCTGCCTCCGCCACACTCTTGCGACCCAATATTTCCCTCATATCCTAAGTAGCGGAACCTTAATATTCCACAGAATACATGATCATCACTTCATTTGTTAGTCCGTTAACATCTAACCCTTGCGAAACCGGATTTTAAAAAATCTCTCTTAAATTAGTTTGTAAATAATTAATTTTGATTCATCTTTACTTTTGGTCAAGATTTGTCATTGCGTTCTTTAGTCTTGCAACCTAACAAATTACATATGAAGGTATTGAATGCAAGCAATAATAGGGATCAAGTGTCCTTTCAAAAATTTCCCCAGTGCAAGAAGCCCCTAAATTCAATTTGTTCTGTCTATTGGAAGCAACACTGCAGAAAGTATTCAAACACGATTACTTCTAGTGGCAATCAAATTGCCTTCGAGATGGAACTTACCATTGATTTGCACTCTTGTTGTCAAATTTGTATTGTTTGGACATTTTCAGTCAGCCAATGGATGATAATCACACCTATCTAGATTTCCTTATCCTTCTTCATCAGTTCCCACCAGTTTAACAAGTTCGATCAATATGCATTCCAATAAACCGGTCTTGGGAAATGCCATTCATATTCATTGACTTGCCAATTAATTTGTCCATATCCTTTTAACTTTCCTCATACTAACCATTCACTGTCATGATGCAAGTAGGTGTCCTACTCTAACTGCTCAGAGACAATTTCTTAAGTATTGGACCCAGATTAAATCTGCAGGTATTATTAGTTACTACACTCAATGCCTGATTCCTCTTATTTCCACTGGTGTCCAAATTACTTATTCACCATTAGTTCCATGTGTCATTGCCATAATTCAGAGCCTCAGACACTGAAGTTTGACAAATGTATTCGACAAATTCAAGTGAATCACATCAACTGGACATTAACCAGTGTTGCAACTAGAATTTTAGTGTAAAATGTAAATTGTAGTGTGTAAACATTTAATGTTATTTTCACATGACCTGTGGAAAATCTGCAACAGTACAATTTCAGATTGAATCCTTCCCAATGATTGTGTTGCGGCTGGACAGAGAATTTTGCATTGTTTAAGACTTGGGCAATGTAAATCAAAATGTTGGAAGTACAGCAACAGAATAGGCAACATAGTGGTAGAAATATGTTAAATAAGTCTAGACACTTCATTCGGTCACTAATTCAATCCTCTCCTCAAATATGCCAGTGATTTGTAAATCAGTTTCTCATGAAACTATCCTGAACATCTTCTGCAAATACCTTGCTATTATCATGTGAGAGTACCTTTAAGAAATGGGTGTTTATAAATGGGTGTGTATATAAATATCTGTAGTGAGAGTACTTTTAAGGAATGGGTGTTTATTACTGCAGTGATGTCAGAGAGTGGGGGGAGCTGGGCTGTCTGACAGCTCTTTACTTTCGCTTTAGGCTTTTTGCTGCAGGGTGGGTTTGGTTTCATTGTAGTTTTGGAGAAGCTGCAATCACAGCAGGATGTGCGTGAATCTCTACAAGCTTATGAATGTCCATTTGCTGATTTCAACGTGGTAACTGTTCTCAGTAATGAAGTGAAGCCTGATGTCTTTCTGTTAAAAGGTGTTTTTAAGTCTTATGGATGCTAAAAGGAAAGTAACTGTTGTATTCTTTGGGGGTTGTATTTGAATTAATAGTTGCTAAGATGTTCACTGTATGTTGTAAAAAGGTTAACTTGAGTTCATAGAATAAACATTGTTTTGCTTTAAAAAATACTTTTCCATTTCTGCTGTACCACACCTGTAGAGTGGGCCGTGTGTTCCCCATACCACAATGTATTGAAAGTTGTGGGTCAGGTGAACTCCATGATACACTTTGTGGTTCTCTAAACCCTGGCCCACAACACTATTTAATTATACATATTAGGTGTTTGTTAAACTTTTCTCAAATACCTTTTCCCTACTAAAGTTGGACTGAATCACATTTGCTTTTTTGGTGATATGCTTGTCATGCTCACTGAGGGCCAGGCAGCAAGCAGGTCTTTTATAAACCATCATTTTTTATTATGATCAGAGTACAAGTAGCCAGAGGTAAGTAAAATGACAGTCCGCTTGGTAGTATTCGTGTTTGGCCAACTCTGCTTTAGTGTGCATTCCTTCACAGTTTGGTGGCTAAGAATGCACATTCAACATAAGATTTGTGCTCCAATTGTTTTTTAACATAGAAGGAAAACAGATCTGATGACATCCCAAATGAAAACAGTTCCACACGAGGATTTTTCATCAGACCAATTCAGATAGGTTTTAAATCTTTCAAAAAAAAAAAACCTGAAGAAATAGGACCCTCCACGTGCAATGGTAAATTTTCAGCATCAGAGATTGATTCACAATCAAAAGCAATCAATATGTCATTAAAATGTTACTTATATTTGTAATTACTATCCCCGGATATCTGCAGGTTTATAATCGCACAAATACTACAACTCAATGACTTTCAATGCATGTCAATGGTGAGGCACAGTTTTGTGAAACTGACGTTTCACTAACAATGAAGTAACATGATTCGAACAAAAACTTTGATATAAAGTATTTGCACTTAATCGCTGCGCCAATTGTGCATAAATACCAGTGGACAATTAAACAACTCACTGGAGGAGGAGACTCCACAAATATGCTCATCCTCAATGATGGAGGAGCCCAGCGAGGTGGCAGAGTGATTAGCACTACTTCCTCACAGTGCCAGGGACCCAGGTTCAATTACGGCCTCGGGTGACTGCCTGTGTGGAGTTTGCACTTTCTCACTGTGTCTGCGTGTGTTTCCTTGGGTGCTCTGGTTTCCTCCCACAGTCCAACAATGTGCAGGTTAGGTGGATTGGCCATGCTAAATTGCTCCTTAGTGGTCAAAAGGTTAGGTGGGGTCACTGGGTTATGGGGCTACAATGGGGGTCTGGGGTTGGGTAGGGTGCTCTTTCCAATGGTCGGTGCAGACTCGATGGGCCGAATGGCCTCCTTCTGCATTGTAGGGATTCTATGAATCTATGAAATTTCTGATTATAAATTACCTCAGGTATCAATAGTGTAACTACGCCTAAATCAACTTCCATTTTGATTTGGCTACCATCATGTCTTGGGAATACCCAGAAATGTTGCTGATTGTCCCACACTGACAAGACACCTCTTGAAGTTGTTCAGGTATGTCGTCTCCGGAGGGGTCTTGAACTTGATCTATTAATTTAATAGGCATGACTTGTCTGCTTACATGTGTTTTTCTTCTGCTGTTTGTGATTTTCATGAATGACTTGGATGAGGGAGTTGAAGGGTGGGTCAGTAAATTTGCAGACGATACGAAGATTGGTGGAGTTGTGGATAGTAAGGAGGGCTGTTGTCGGCTGCAAAGAGACATAGATAGGATGCAGAGCTGGGCTGAGAAGTGGCAGATGGAGTTTAACCCTGAAAAGTGTGAGGTTGTCCATTTTGGAAGGACAAATATGAATGCGGAATACAGGGTTAACGGTAGAGTTCTTGGCAATGTGGAGGAGCAGAGAGATCTTGAGGTCTATGTTCATACATCTTTGAAAGTTGCCACTCAAGTGGATAGAGCTGTGAAGAAGGCCTATGGTGTGCTCGCGTTCATTAACAGAGGGATTGAATTTAAGAGCCGTGAGGTGATGATGCAGCTGTACAAAACTTTGGTAAGGCCACATTTGGAGTACTGTGTACAGTTCTGGTCGCCTCATTTTAGGAAAAATGTGGAAGCTCTGGAAAAGGTGCAAAGAAGATTTACCAGGATGTTGCCTGGAATGGAGAGTAGGTCTTACGAGGAAAGGTTGAGGGTGCTAGGCCTTTTCTCATTAGAGCGGAGAAGGATGAGGGGCGACTTGATAGAGGTTTATAAGATGATCAGGGGAATAGATAGAGTAGACAGTCAGAGACTTTTTCCCCGGGTGGAACACACCATTACAAGGGGACATAAATTTAAGGTGAAAGGTGGAAGATATAGGAGGGATATCAGAGGTAGGTTCTTTACCCAGAGAGTAGTGGGGGCATGGAATGCACTGCCTGTGGAAGTAGTTGAGTCGGAAACATTAGGGACCTTCAAGCAGCTATTGGATAGGTACATGGATTACGGTAAAATGATATAGTGTAGATTTATTTGTTCTTAAGGGGAGCACAGTAGCATTGTGGATAGCACAATTGCTTCACAGCTCCATGGTCCCAGGTTCGATTCCGGCTTGGGTCATTGTCTGTGTGGAGTCTGCAAGTCCTCCCCGTGTCTGCGTGGGTTTCCTCCGGGTGCTCCGGTTTCCTCCCACAGTCCAAAGATGTGCGGGTTAGGTGAATTGGCCAATGATAAATTGCCCTTAATGTCCAAATTGCCCTTGGTGTTGGGTGGAGGTGTTGAGTTTGGGTAGGGTGCTCTTTCCAAGAGCCGGTGCAGACTCAAAGGGCCGAATGGCCTCCTTCTGCCTGTAAATTCAATGATAATCTATGATTAATCGAGGACAAAGGTTCGGCACAACATCGTGGGCCGAAGGGCCTGTTCTGTGCTGTATTTTCTATGTTCTATGTTCTATGTTCTATGTTCTTCTTCCACACCTTGGGTGTTGGTGAAGTTTGCCATGCCCAGCATGCTTTGGCAACATGGCTCCTCTTGCCACAGTTCGTGCACTTACTTTCTCTAAACCAGTATTCCCCTGCTGCGTGTCCAACCTGTTTACATCAATGGCTGTCCCTTTGCAGCCTTGTTCCTTGCGGTTTCCATCTTGTGGATCTTCGCTCCAGCCCCAATCTGTGAATCCTCTTTTGCTGCTAGCTCTTTAGACATGGCAACGTCTACAGCAGCATTGAGAGTAAAGTCACTTACAGTAAGCAGCTTCCTCGGAATAGCTTCATTGCAAATCCACATACCAGCCTATCACAAAGGGTATTGTCTAGTGTTGGACCAAACTCACAGTATTTTGCCAACCTTCCTAAAGTCTCTATAGATTGTAAAATGCTTTTGCCTTCTTCCGGACTACGGTGGTGGAATAGAAACCTTTCTGCAATTAACAACAGTCTTGGTGAGAATTGCCCTCCTAGAATCTTTGTTAATTCTTAATGGATTTTTTCCCCCAGCATTTGCTGGATGAACTAATTTTTCCAGCAGCATAACATTTTTACACCCTATCAAACTGAGAAATGTTGCAAACTTTAGGTCCTCTGGTGTTCGATTTGCTATGGTATAAAGTCAAAATCTCTCTTGATTCGAGATCCAAGTCTCAGTCTTCATCAAATTCATCCATGGCGTCCCTTTTTATGGCCATTCCGGAGACCAACTCCTAGGGTCAATACTTAACCATCCTTCCATTTCTTTTTGATGTATGGAACAAGAGATTTCCCTCTCCACAAAGCAAACTAGAAATCTTTCCTTTTTGGCTGACTGTGATTTCGCTTTTTCCGGAGTAGTGACTTGTGCAGAGTCGGGAGACTTTTCGATTCCCGTTCCCGCAGCTAATTTTACTTTACGGTCCCTGCAGCCTGGCATACACCTTTCAACGGCAAGCAAGTTTCAAACTGTTGTCCTGCTTACTCACAGTTTGTGCGCAGCCTTTTTTTTTTTTAAAACCTTCAGCATCGGTGACTTTCGCTTCGCCCAACTTGCGAGTCCGATCCCAGGCATCTTTTCCCCACTCTCAACTCCGTCTTCACTTCTCTTGTCGACGATTTTTGCCTTCGCAATTTTTTCCCCACAATATTCATTGCCAGTTTTCGCCTTTGTTATATTCTCGATGTGTGCCACAAAGAGAAACGGTATGGAGGTGCCACACTCTTGGATTTCTTACAAACACAGGGAGAGGTTTATCAGATGTTGCTCATACAGTCTAAGATGGAGAACTGCAGCCCGCACATACAACATTCTGCTGACATCACTACAGATCACATGGCATTCCACCAGCGGGGATGTATTCGCTGATACATAACACTTACATTCTCTGTGGAGAGCAGGCTAAGCTTCTCCAATCGACCCCATCTTTAATACCTTCACATTCTTTCTTAAGTGTGGTGCCTAGAACTCGACACAACATTTCAGTTGAGGCCGAACCAGTGTTTTGAACAGGTTCACCATAACTTCTTTGCTTATGTATTCGGTGCTTCTATTTGCAAAGCCCAGGAGCCCACATGCTGTATTGATCTCTTTCTCAACCTGTTCTGCCACCTTGAATGATGTATGCACATATCCCCCAGTTCCTGATCCCTCTTTAGAAGTTGCATCCTTTATTTCACTTGCCTCGCTTTATTCGTCCAGTAAAAATGAATTACTTTGCACTTTCATTATTTCAAATTATTACTGGCACCAAATTAGGGGCTGCAAACCCAATCGAGGAAAAACGGAGCAAAAGGGAATTGAGAAGAGCGGACAGGAAATGTTATTTGAGGCTTTCCGTTTACCCCAGAATATGCTAAACGTGGTGAGGAGAATGAGCTGGGACGAAGGGGATTGGGGAGGTTAATAAAAAGGTTTAAAAAATTATGAAAGGTGAGAGAATTAAAGTGAAGGATTGTTTCCACCATTGGCAAAACAAGTTCATTATTCCCCAACTACCAGGGATATATTTTAAAACCGAACATAAAAAGACATTAAAACTTGTAATAAATTCTTCCAGTGTTAACAAGGCAGCATGTTCGGGGGTTTGGAAAGGGATAGTGCAGGGGGTGCATAGAGCATAGGGTGTCCTTATATGCCGATGACTTGTTATTATACGTGTTGGAACAAGTGTGTCAATAGAGGGAATACTGGAGCTGCTTCGGGTGTTTGGGTCTTTCGCAGGGTACAAATTAAATCTAGACAAGAGTGAATATTTTGTGGTATCTTGGCCAGGAGTGGGGGCAGTGGGAGGGGGGGCTGTCATTCCGTAAGGCAGGGACTCACTTTAGATACCTGGAGGTGCAGGTTGCCCGAGATTGGTGGGGGCTCCACAGGTACAACATTCTAGTTTGGTGGGGAGAGTGAAAGCTGATCTGCAAGGTGGGATGGTCCCCCTCTGTCATTTGTGGGTCGGGTACAGGCGGTTAAAATGAATATGCTGCCGCGATTCCGGTTTATTTTTCAATACCTGCCCACGGCATGTTTTGAGAGAGATTGAAAGGATGATTACCTCGTTCATATGAGGAAGGAAGGTGGCCAGAATTAAAAAGATGCGACTACATAGGGGAAGGCAGGCAGGGGGTTTGGGAATTCCGA
Organism: Scyliorhinus torazame; assembly: GCF_047496885.1. Taxonomy (NCBI): domain Eukaryota; kingdom Metazoa; phylum Chordata; class Chondrichthyes; order Carcharhiniformes; family Scyliorhinidae; genus Scyliorhinus; species Scyliorhinus torazame. The sequence goes on along the minus strand of NC_092728.1, from coordinate 93,376,480 downwards.
ACATGATGTATTATTACTGGGCGGCGAATGTGGAGAAGGTACAGAGCTGGTTGACTCCCAATGGGTCAGAATGGAGGAGAGTTTGTGAAGGGGGTCGGGATTGAAGGCGCTAGTGACAGCGCCGCTCCAGACGGCTCCGGGGAGATACTCAGGGAGTCCGGAAGTAATAGCTTTGTTGAGATTTTGGAGGCGGTTTCGACAGCACTTCGGGTCGGGGGCAGGGTCAAGGGATATGACGATTCAGGGGAACCATAGATTTGAGCCAGGGAAGTGGGATGGAAATTTTCAGAGATGGGAGGAGAAAGGAATTACAACACTAAAAGTTTTATTTCTTGGGTGTCGTTTTGCGGGATCGAAGGAGCTGGGAGCAAAGTATGGGCTGGAGCAGGGGGAAATATTTAGATACATGCAGGTTCGAGACTTTGCCAGAAAGGAGATACAGAGCTTCCCAGTAGAGCCGGCTTCCACATTGCTGGAGGAGGTGCTGGGGACTGGAGAAGGCGGTAGTATCGACGGTTTACGGGGCTATTTTGGAGGAGAAGGCGCCACTAGAAAGGATCACGGCAAAGTGGAAGGAAGAGTTGGGAGAGAGTATGAAGGAGGGGTTCTGGTGTGAGGTGCTCCGGAGGGTGAACGCCTCCACCTCGTGTGCGAGGTTGGGGCAGATACAGCTGAAGGTGGTGTATAGAGCGCACCTTACAAGGGCGAGAATGAGCCGGCTCATTGAGGGGGTAGAAGATGTGTGTGAACGTTGCGGGGGAGGCCCCGCAAACCACGTTCATATGTTTTGGTCCTGTCCAAAGCTGGAGGATTACTGGAAAGGAGGTGTTTTGGGTAATCTCTAAAGTGGTACACGTGAAACTGGACCCAGGCCCTCGGGAGGCCGTATTCGGGGTGTCGGACCAGCCGGGGTTGGAAATGGATGCAGAGGCAGATGTTGTAGCCTTCGCCTCGTTGATCGCCTGAAGGCGGATCCTCTTAGGGTGGAGATCAACCTCTCCACCCTGTGCCCTGCTGTGGCGGGGGGGACCTGCTGGAATTCTTAACGCTTGAAAATTTCAAATTTGAACGGAGGGGAAGGATGGAGGGGTTCTACAATTCATGGGCGTTATTCATTATGCACTTTCGAGAATTGGATCACATCGAACATTAGGGGGGTTGGGGGCTGGGAGGGTTGAGGGGAGGGGGGCTGTATGTGTTAATGGTGACTGTGGGTGATTCCGGATTACTTGTCATTTGTTTATGTTAACATGCGGGACAATGTCTGGGGTTTGGTGGGAGGATGGGATCGGTGTTATTGATATGGGGATTGACATTACATTCGTTACTGATTATTGTTTATTGTTGGGTGTAAATTTGAGAGAAAATGTGAAAAAGGAGAATTTAAAAAACAAAATTTTTTTTTTTTTAAAAAACAAGCTCAGAATTACACTGACGGGTAAAGGGAAAAGTTGGATGAATATTTTCGCTGATTTTAAATGAAACATAGAATGCCTTACAACATATAACCTGTCATACATACATATGACCTAGGAGCAGAGTAGGCACCTCCTCGAGCCTGCTCCGTCATTCAATAGATCATGGCTGATCTGCTTGTAAGTCCCAGAGACTCACAACACACGTGAGCCATAGGTCACATTAAAGGCAAGTATCTCAGGATAAGAGACCATTCCTCTGCCTACACTAACTAAACTGTATAGTTGTTTTTATCAATTCAAAACAAAAATGAGGCATGTTTCACTTTCACAGGGCAGCATGGTGGTGCAGTGGTAGCACTGCAGTCTCACGGAGCTGAGGTCCCAGGTTCGATCCCAGCTCTGGGTCACTGTCCGTGTGGAGTTTGCACATTCTCCCCGTGTTTGCGTGGGTTTCACCCCCACAACCCAAAGATGTGCAAGGTAGGTGGATTGGTCACGCTAAATTGCCCCTTAATTGGTAAAAATGAATTGGGTACTGTAAAAAAAAATTTTTTTTATGTTTCACTTTCACCCGCTTTCCAATTTTAAAGAGAACCGGTAAGAGGGCATCTGGAGACAGCTAATTGATGGGCTTTGCAACAATATTTTACAAATATATTAACCAGGGAATGAAAAGATTTTCATTGATTGGCAGGCAAAGTACTGCAGGACAGTAAGTCTACTAATGTGTTTTAAATCGAAGACATCTTTCCAGTACAAAGATCCTCTAATCCAAACATCTATAGAGGATCCAGAGAGTCAATCTGCACAACATGAGCAACGGTTGTCCATTGAGACTTCTTCCTCCTCGAGATATATTCTACAAAACCTCGGAGAGAATAGAACAGTTGTTTGCCATTAAACAAGAGATTTGAGAAACCGGGGGCAAAATTCTCCGGTATCGGCGCGATGTCCGCCGACTGGCGCCCAAAACGGCGCAAATCAGTCGGGCATCGCGCCGCCCCAAAGGTGCGGAATGCTCCGCATCTTGGGGGGCCGAGCCCCAACCTTAAGGGGCTAGGCTCGCGCCGGACTAATTTCTGCCCCGCCAGCTGGCGGAAAAGGCCTTTGGTGCCCCGCCAGCTGGCGCGGAAATGACATCTCCGGGCGGCGCATGCGCGGGCACGTTAGTGGCCGCTGACGGCATTCCCGCGCATGCACAGTGGAGGGAGTCTCTTCCGCCTCCGTCATGGTGGAGACCGGAGCGAAGGCGGAAGAGAGAGTGCCCCCACGGCACAGGCCCGCCCGCGGATCGGTGGGCCCCAATCACAGGCCATGCCACCGTGGGGGCACCCCCCCGGGCCAGATCACCCCACGCCCCCCCCCAGGACCCCGGAGCCCGCCCGCCCGCGCCGCCTTGTCCCGCCGGTAAGGTAGGTGGTTTAATCTACGCCGGCGGGACAGGCATTTTAGCAGCGGGACTTCGGGCCGGAGAATCGCGGGGGGGGGGGGGGGGGGCGCCAACCGGCGCGGCGCGATTCCCGCCCCCGCCGAATATCCGGTGCCAGAGAATTCGGCAACCGGCGGGAGCGGGATTCACGCCAGCCCCGGCGATTCTCCGACCCGGCGGGGGGTCAGAGAATCTCGCCCCGGATCTTAAATGAGTAGAGTCCATGGAAACAAACAAAACAAAAAAGTGATGGAAATGTTAGAAAAATAAAAATAAATTCCAAGTACACCATTGTATAGCACAATTTTAAATTTCACAAAAAGTTACTTCCAATCCAAGATCTTGGCATGCCACTTACCACGCCACTGATAATAAAAGGCATGCTAAATCTTTAGTCTGTATACTTTTCATCGATCTGAACTTTGCACAGAACCATCAGAATGGGTTGAATTCTGTTGACCCCTGGGTGGAAGGGGAAAAAATAGAAAGGAGCCACATTGGGACATTCCCCTTTTGCAGTGTCACCACCAGAGACGTTGGCAGTGATGGGCAGAAGGCGCCCTGCAAGGTGGGCCAACTGCCTGCTCCAGGGAGGGAGGCAGCCAATTTGCATAATTAAAGGTCCAATGGTAGGCCAGTCAGCATGCTGCCAATGGCAGATCAGCACATCACAGGGAAGTCACCCGCTTCATGGGGGCAGCCACAATGAAGGGCCCATCAGAGCTGAAGTCTCCATGATGTAAAAAGGAGACTGTGGGAACAAAAGGCACCCCCTGTGGCACCAACAATCTCCAGAGGGGTTCCCTCCTTCCAGTGGATCTTGCTGCTCTCAGCTTCCCAAATCTTAATTTATACATACCTTCCCAAGGGCAACTCCATTTCGAGGCACTCTCAAGGTCTCTGACCTGTCTCAGCAGCATCCACCTCTGCTAGTGGTACTAAGCTGTTAACCCGGCCCAGACTGCTTGCCGCCTGTGGCAAATCGGCATGCGGGTCCCATTACCGGCAAGCGGGGTTTTGGGGTCTGCTTTTTAACCCAATATCAGGGTTCATAAGAAATTGGAGCAGAAATAGGCCATGCAGCTCATCAAGCCTGCTCCATCATTTAACAAGATCATGGCCAATCAGATTGCAATCAGATGCGCTTCCCTGTCTGTTCCCCACAACCCTGGACTCTCTCGTTGATCTAACTCAGCATTCCGAAACCTAGCTGTCCCATCAGAAAATACATCCTCTCAGTGTCTACCCTGTCAAGTCCCCTCAGACTCTTATATGTGTCAAGAAGTTGTGATAAAATGAAAATTAAGAAATCTAATAAATGAAAATTGTTTAAGGAGACAGATTAGCGGAGGTCTTTGATGTGCGGATTAGCCCGGCAACACTGTAAACAGGTATTTACCCAAGCAAAAAGGATAACAATTGGGCATAAATTTCAGAAATTAAAGCACAGATGGTAAAAGTTCAAAAGAGAACATGAGGATGACTTTCAAACTTACATTCGAAAAGTGTGAGTTCAGGTTAAAAACAAAGGTGATTAAGAGAGATATTCAAAACAAATAGTTCAGATAAAGAATGATCAAAAGAAAAAGCAGTACATCAGTGGCAGGGTGATCCTATACAGAGAAGAGCAGAGCTGATCCAAGATCACAAACACATAGCAACCAGGAAGTTACGTTCACTTGAAACAAAGCATTACCCGTGGGATTCCTTTTGATCTGCCAGTTGTTGCTATTCCAAACTTGAAAAAAATCCCAAAAAAGGGATACAGGCGGCGACCGTGGTAACTATTGTTGGATTTTGCTTCTAGAGTTAACACCTATGGGTTGTTATTTGGGGAGGTTTAGATCTGTGTTTTGAATTTTAGAGGGATTTAATTATACTGCCTGAGCCCATTAATCTTGTTAAGTGTAGACCAGAATAAGACATAGGAGCAGAATTAGGCCACTCGGCCCATCGAGTATATTTTTAGTTGCCTTTCTTGTGTGTTTTACTGTTTAGTAAACATTTATTTTGCTTAATTATTACAAAATGACTGGAACCTACCTCACTGGTCTTCATATCTCTCCTCACATTATACCAAATTGAAAAAACAAAATACAGTTAGGAATTGCCATTCCACATTTTCCTTCGGAGATTTGGAATACCCTAGCACTTACCAGCTGGATTCTTTTTTTTTCTTCTTTTTCAAAAAAATAAATTTAGAGTACACAATTCATTTTTTTTCAATTAAGGGGCAATTTAGCATGACCAATCCACCTATCCTGTGCATCTTTTGGGTTGTCCCAGTAATCGACTTCTTTCACTCGCATTATCTTTTGCCCCTCTTGTAATCTCCTTTAAGCAAGGAGCAAACAGCTTCCACGATTGGCTGGCTTGGAAAAACATTCAATTCAGTTTTTGAATTTTGACCTTCCTTGTTAAAAATCCCTCACTTTTGCATAATGTGCCAATGTAATCAGTAAACACAAGACAAAAGCTGTTCAGCTCAGCCAGCAATGTAAAGTGCTTAACAATGCCAGAACCTTAAGATTTACTAATTATTTGGTTATATGTTGTTGGGCTGTGACTTTATATTTAACAATTGTTAACTGGCTGAAATGAAAAGTGAGTTTTAAATGAGGCGAAGCCGCCTCCCATCCATTGACTCTATCTACTTAGCTACCAACCTGTCAAACACCAAATCTATGCTTAATTTTGTGTGTTGGAGGAAGATTATTAGCTGAATTTATGCTTCTTCGCCAAATCAAATATACTGGCTAGCTTTATTCCACTTACATAGATAAATACAATATCTAAATTGAATTGGATTTGTTTATTGTCATGTGTACAGAGGCACAGTGAAAAGTATTTTTCTGCAAGCAGCTCAAACAGATCATTTAGTACATGAAAAGAAAATACATTTAAACTAATTTTTCATTTCAGCCAGTTAACAGTTGTTAAATATTAAGTCACAGCCCAACAATATAGAGGGAAAGTTACCCGTAATATGAAATAAGCCTCGGCATTAGAAAAATTGGAATGCCTGGCAGATTGGTGTGACTAACAATATTCTGCGTGCATATAACACATAGCACTATAAGAAACTATTAAAATATTAATCCCCTGCTTCATTCCTTTTCTAATTATTCAGCCAATTTCTTTCATTACTTTACATTAGTTTCATATATTCATAATCTAGCAAAGATAGATTTTGGTATTCTGGGACTGAAATCACAAGGGAGTCCTCAGAATTGCAATAAAAAAAAAAGGAAAATCAAAAATGCCCCAGTTATATTTTAAGATGCTACAAATTAAAAAGTTCTTTATTCCACAACTACAGGCAAATATTTTAAATTTAGAAATAAAAAAGCATTAACACTTGTAATAAATTCATCCAGCAGAAGGGGCATGCAGGCAATCTATCACTTCTTGTTTGAAAGCAGGTTACCACTTTAACAACTAAAATCCTTCAATTTTCTAACTGAGACAACCCTTACAGTAAATTGTTCCTGGTCTGTACAAAATGTGCTCATTTGGTGACTGAGGGAGTTTGGGGAGTTGGGAGTGAGACGATCCTTTACTTTTCTACCTTTCCTCAGAAAAAGGAGTGGCGACGTTAGTATGTAGGACCTGTTGTCCACAATATACCTTAAACTAGAGGAAGTAGAAGTAAAGGGAGTAATTTAAGAGTAAGTTATCGCAGGGCAGCTTGGTCATGTGGAACGCTCTTCTTGTATGATGTGGGAAGTCAGGGACATGTCCACAGTGAGCATGTGTGCAAGAAGTGTCTCCAGTTGCAGCTACTCAAAATCCACATTTTGGAGCTGGACTGGAGTCACTAAGGAGGAGATCTTCATGGATGGCAGAGAGCAAGGTGGTCACACTGCAGGTAAAGGGTGCACAGGCAGAAAGGGAATGGGTGACTGCCAGACAGATTAAAAGCACTAGGCAGGTAGTGCAGGAGACTCTTGGACCCATCTCCCTCTCAAACAGGTTTTCCGTTTTGGATACTGATGGGGGAGATGATTTCTCAGGGAGATGCAGCAAGAGCCAAGTCTATGGCACCTTGAGTGGCTCAGGGGACGTTTTGGGGGGGGGGGGGGGGGGGGGTGAGAAAGGAAATAAATTCAAAAGTACCACCTCAAAAGGTAGCAATCTCAGGGTTACGCCCAGTGCCGCGTGCTAGCTAGAGCAGGAATAGGAGAATAGACCAGATTATTGCGTGGCTAGAGAGATGTTGTAGAAGGGAGAGATTTAAATTTCGGAGGCATCGGGACGGATTCTGGGGAAGATGGGACCCTGTACAAGCTGGACAGGTTGCACCTCAGCAGGACTGGGACGAATATACTTGCAGGGGTATTTGTTGGTGCTTTTGTGGAGTGTTTAAGTTAGAGTGGTTAGGGAAACAAAGATAGAAAGGAAAGACAGAAAAATAGAAAGTAAAGTGAAGGCAGAAGAAACCAGGGCGTTATTGAAAATATGGAAAGATGTTTCATTTGAAACATGGAAGTCTGGCAATATCTGATCTGAGAGAAACACAAGAGGATACAGGGAAAGATCCCACAAAGGGTTAACAGCAGCTGCAAAGTGCAGGATTGTAAAATGCAGATATCCTTGGTCAAGCAGGTTTGGCAAACAAGACAAACAGGATTTTGAATGAAGCCAAAAACAATGGCTCAGACCTTCATTGAAAGTAACTATCTTAGCGAGCAGCTGGAAAAGAATGGATGAGATTCAGTTGAATTTGGGACAATTCTAGGTGTGAAAATTTGCTAATACCAGGTAAATTAAAGAAAATTGGAGACCATCAGTCTATGAGAAACAGAATTCAAAGCCAAAATCAAAGTCAACATTATGAGCTGAGGACACAATTGGAAAATTAAACGAAAGAAATGACAGGAATTAAAATTCACACCTCTACTGAAACCAGAGCATTTTGAACATCACAAAGGAAATAATGTAATCAGATCTATGAGATGAGGTTATGTCAAAATGAATACTTAGCTGGATTGGAAGGTTTAGATCAAAGATACTTTTTACAATCAAAGTGAAATAAGTTACTTTACAATAAAGTCATAAAAACTAGATAACTATTAGAAAAATATATAAACCTAGAGACCAGAGCAGGAACTACCAGAACCAGAACTCAGAGAAAGGCGGAGAAGCAGAGTCAGCTTACAGTCAGCTCGGTCATGGGAAAGAGACAGTGCAAAGCAGCCGAGCTAAAACAGCCAATACATCGAAGGAAGACTAGAATTTAAAGAGTAGGCAGAGTCAGCTCAGAGACAGCCAGCAGAGCCAGCTCTCATAGCTCGGTACATGGGAAAGATAGGACACAGCAACCGAGCTCATCAGCGAATACATCTAAAGAAGACCAGACTTTAAAGAAGATTGATTGTCAAGGTGGGCCTGAAGGTCCCTTCAACCAACCAGAAGGATCCAGAAGCAAGATGTTGTTACCTTTCTGTAAAGACAGTAATTGCAGCTTTTAAAAGAAAAAATATAATAATAAAATAACTTAATTTAACCTGAAAGAGTGGTTATTCCAAAGTCTGCTTTACTTACTTAGCAATGTGGGACCCAGGGTCGATGCTACTAAGTGGTAAGTAGATGAAATCTTCGGTGAAGGTATGGGTTATACCGGGGGATAACTTGAAAACATAGTTTGACCTGAATAGCACCCACTGAAGCCTGTAACGGAGTCAGGGAGTGAAAATCCCTGTTCACCATTTAGAATGTCAGCCCTTTTTGGTATAGGGGGACTTCTAAGAACCAGATGTCCAGCACATCTTTGGGGTACACCCCCACCCCAAATGCACTAACCTAGAGTTCTGAATTAACAGCCTAAAAAGGAATAAATCCAGATGGACCACCTGGTATCAAGTTAGGCATCAGAAAGGAAAATAACACACCCAGCCCTGACAAGCCTGCAAAGTTTTCCTTACTAATATCTATGCGCACCAAAGTTAGGAGAACTGTCCCATAAACTAGTAAAGCAACCGCCTGACATATTCATATTACCCAGTTATACCTTACAGTCAATGTCCCAGGCACCACAATGCCTACATTTGTCCTTTCCCACCTGCAGGATATACACAAAGGGACTGACATAGCTGTGTACAGTTGGGGCGGGGTTGGAAGAGTTGTTCTGCGAGTCCGTAACATCGACACCGGACCCCGCCGCCCTCTCAGCTGATGAACCAATTCTCTTTCACATTGAACACCACTTGGAGGAAGCACAGAGATTGGCAAGGGAGTGTATTCTGGGTGGGAGGCATTTACATCCATCACCAAGAAATAGTTTGGTAGCACCACAACTGACCTAACTGGCTAAGTCCAGAAAAGTATAGCGGCTAGGCTGGGTCTGCAGCAGATGGTGAGGGAACCAAGAGGGAAAATACCTACTGAAGCTTGTCCTCACCAATCTACCTCGCACAGATATATTTGTCCATGACAGTGTTGGTAAAGTGACTATCGCACAGTCCTGGTGAAGGAGAAGTCGCTTCACAAGAGTATTTTCTAACAACGTGGTGTGTAGCATGCCAACTAGATAGATTTCAAACAGAACTAGCAGCTCAAAACGTGGCCTCCATGAAGTGGGCCATCAGCAGCAGTGGTAGAATCATACTCAATCACAATCTAACCTTTGCATATCCCTTTAACCATTACCATCAAGCCAAGGAATCAATCCTGGTTCAATGGAAAATGCAGGAGCGCATGCCTAGAGCAGCAACTGGAACAGTGTAAATCTGGTTAAGCTACAATACAGGGCTACAAGCATGTAGCTGAAGCAGCATGTGATGGACAGAGCCAGGTTATGCATTAATCCAATGGATCAGATCCAAGTACTGCCACATCCAGTTGTGTTGGTAGTAGACTCGCTTTCAGAAGTTGCTCTGCAAATATCCCCACCCTCAATGATGGGGCAGCCATCGTTGCAAAAGATGAGGCTAAAGCATTTGCCAACTATTTTCAGCTGTAGGTGCCGAGTGGATGACCCATCTCAGCCACTTTTGGAGGCCTCCAGCATCACAGATGCTGGTCTTCAGATCGGAGGATTATTTTTGCTTTGGGGGGAGGGGAGTTGCATTTGAGGAAGAACAGCTGTGCAGGAAGGGGGGGGGGGGACACAGCTGGAGCAAGGTCAGAAGATGACAGCAGAGGTAAGGGAGGAGTCTGCAGAGGGAATGGGGTTCAACCACACCGAGAGAAGCAGGTAAGATGGGTGAACCAAGGGAAAACACTACTGAAGTGCTGTAAAGTCACTTAGCTGACCCACCCCTTTCCACCTCCCTTCAGTCCAAGCACACAAACACAACTTGCAGGCCAACCACCATCCCACCTCCATTAAACTCCAAATGGGTACATTTAAAAGGTGTTGAGTTTTCATTTAAAAACTTTTTAATTCTTCCCACTCATCCTGGGGTTTTAAAATTACCCACATTATGATGGCTTTTAGTCATTCATAGTTGCTCAGTAAATGCGCATTAGAAGTTTGCTTTGATAAGGAAGGATGGCTCAAAGCCATTAACTAGAGTGGAAGTTCTTGTGCATAAAAATTGATAAGATATTGGAACTGTTGAAATCACTCAGCATAGCAAAATTATCAGTTTTCAGTAAAACATACATTACAGACAGAAAGAAAGGAACATACCATGGGATCCACATGAAATCCTAAATCAAAGCAAAACTTGAGATACGGACATAATCTGAACTTGAAGATCGCAAAGATAAAGTTTGAAAATCAAGGACTGTTTCTAATACTTTGGACAAGGCGGCTTTTTGTGCATCATTAGACCTAAACTACTGAAATGCGTATTTCTAGATAACATTGTACGTCATGGCATTTCACAGTGTTATTGCAATTGTAGAAAACTTAACTTCTGTATTAGTCCAATGTTGCTCTCCATTTCCAACATCAACAACAGCCAAGTTAGAAATCGATTCAATTTATTCTACAAATTATTCTGTAGTTTACATCTCCATTAAAAGACGACTTACATAATCAATGAGGTAAAGGATAATAATTACATAATCAATGCAGTAGGAAAATAAAGGAAATAATTATAGAACAGTAGCACAGGAAGTGCAAATAATACACTGGCAGAAAACCAGCAAGAATAAATTAAAGGACAGCTGTGCCAAGGATGAAATTCCTGTCTTATGAAAGTTCAGGGAAGTGTGTAAAAATCTGAAAGCACTCTCTTCTGGTACACCAACCAGCTGTACCAAATGTGGTACTGGGGCTGACAAGAGTGAAAAAGACATATAGGCCGAAATCAAGAGAACTACCTGTTTATAAGGCCCTGTCTGGAATCAATATTGGATGCTTGCCGGACCACTTAAGTCAGCACAGTAACTCATTAGCACTAAACGGAACTTTATCATTACCCAATTACAGTATTTGTCATGTTTAACACAAAATGACAAAAGACCAGGCTATATGTAACTAACGTGGAGACACAAGAGATCAACTTTGCAACAGTAATAATGATAAACAAAGAGGCCATCAGACTCCATAATTGACCAATAGCTATTCAGCCACGGGTGTTTCAGAGGACACTGGATTTTGATTAAATCACCCTGGTTAAACAGAGTACTCTGTTTATTTCTATTAATGAGTTTAAGTCTTGATAAGACAATAGAGCGCATCTGGTAGGTGTGCGTATATCAGACGTCAGTGCTAGCAGAAGCTGGATAAAAGAAGGGACAACCTGACTGTGCTGTCAACCAGCACAGGCCCTTAGCCCCGAGCTCAGAATAGATAGCCACACCAAGTGATCGGGGCCTGGTCAGCCTCCTTCACTAGTGCAGGTAATACCTAGATTCTCAGTAATGAATCAGAGTCATCTCTGTACCATATTGTCAAAAATCACAATTAAGCTAGCTGTTCTGAATAAAACGGAGTTGTACTAAATTCAGGTGTCTTTATTGTGCCTGTCTAATCTGAACGATCATGGTCTCAGTACACAGGTATATATATATATATATATATATACACACATATATATAGAAAAACTTTGCACATATCAACTAGTGCCTAACAAAAGGGCAGTGATCTGCAAACTAATCCTGGACCTGAGGAAAGCTGTGTCACATAGTGATTGAAAGACAGGAGGGCAAATGCTACAGATAAAATAGAAATGCAATAATATCTAACATACTTATGTTAGTACATTTGTTTGTTCAATTGGATTGGTTTAATTTGTAATCTTTGGTAAATTCCCTGTAGGACAAGTTCAGTTTAAAATGGCTTTCCTTGATAAAATTGAAAAATGTGTTGGCATATTTATTGGACTCCACTAGCTTGTTCACATTATGTCAAACAGTTGTGACATTTAATCGCTACACTGAGGCGAAAAATAAAACTGTAAAGAAGCAAATGTACTACAGATTAATGACATCAGTGAAGCCTTTTGTATAAATTATAACTGGATGTAGTTGCATGTATTTATGAACAATTAAGAACAGGGATTCGAAAACACAATATTTAAGAAACAATAAAAGTCTTTCAGATTGGGCGGCGAATGTGGAGAAGGTACAGAGCTGGGTCAGAGGGGTTGACTCCCAATGGGTCAGAATGGAGGAGCGTTTGGGTAGGGGGTCGGGATTGAAGGCGCTAGCGACAGCGCTGCTCCCGGCGGCCCCGGGGAGATACAGGGAGTCCGGTAGTAATAGCTTTGTTGAGAATTTGGAGGCAGATTCGACAGCACTTCGGGTTGGGGGCAGGGCCAAGGGAAATGTCGATTCGGGGGAACCATAGATTTGAGCTAGGGAAGTGGGATGGAAATTTTCGGAGATGGGAGGAGAAAGGAATTAGGACACTAAAATATTTGTTTCTTGGGGGTCGTTTTGCGGGATTGAAGGAGCTGGGAGTGAAGTATAGGCTGGAGCAAGGGGAAATATTTAGATACATGCAGGTTCGAGACTTTGCCATAAAGGAGATACAGAGCTTCCTACATAGCTGGAGGAGGTGCTGACAACAGATGGACTGGAGAAAGGGGTATCAGCGGTTTATGGGGCTATTTTGGAGGAGGAGAAGGTGCCGCTAGAAGGGATCAAGGCAAAGTGGGAGGAAGAGTTGGAAGAGGGTATGGAGGAGGTGTTCTGGTGTGAGGTGCTCCGGAGGGTGAATGCTCGTGTGCGAGGTTGGGGCTGATACAGCTGAAGGTGGTGTATAGAGCGCTGCTTACAAGGGCGAGGATGAGCTGGCTCTTTGAGGGGGTCTAAGATGTGTGTGAACGTTGAAGGGGGGGGGGGGCGCTGCAAACCACGTTCATATGTTTTGGTCCTGTCCAAAGCTGGAGGATTACTGGAAGGAGGTGTTTTGGGTAATCTCTAAAGTGGTGCACGTGAAACTGGACCCGGGCCCTCGGGAGACCATATTCGGGGTGTCGGACCAGCCGGGGTTGGAAACGGGTGCGGAGGCAGATGTTGTAGCCTTCGCCTCGTTGATCGCCCGAAGGCGGGTCCTGTTAGGGTGGAGATCAACCTCACCACCCTGTGTCCTGGCGTGGCGGGGGGACCTGCTGGAATTCTTAACGCTTGAAAAGGTCAAATTTGAACTGAGGGAAGGATGGAGGCGTTCTACAATTCATGGGCATTATTCATTATGCACTTTCGAGAATTGGATCACATCGAACATTAGGGGGGTTGGGGGAGGGGGACTGTATGTGTTAATGGTGACTATGGGTGATTCCCGATTCCTTTTTGTCATTTGTTTATGTTAACATGCGGGCCAATGTCTGGGGTTTGATGGGAGGATGGGATCGTTGTTATTGATATGGGGACTGACATTACATTCGTTACTGATTATTGTTTATTGTTGGCTGTAAATTTGGGAGAAAATGTGAAAAAGGAGATTTAAAATTATTTTAAAATAAATAAATAAAAGTCTTTCAGTAAATGTAATTACCAAAAACTTGTGAGCAGCTCTTCAAATCTGTAAAATTGGATTGAACAGTTAACGTCTCTAAAATTAACTGAAACAATTATTCCATGTGGAAATATTTTGGATATAACAATAATCTTTATTAGTGTCACAAGTCGGCTTACATTAACACTGCAATGAAGTTACTGTGAAAATTCCCTATTTCATGAATGTTTACTATGCCACAATGGGACACTGCAATGGGAAATCCTGGGCGAAATTCTCCCATCAGGAGACTAAGTGCCGACGCCGGAGTGAAAACCGGATTGTTTCACTCCGGTGTCGGAGGCCGTTCCCAGCCCCCTATTCTCCCGCCCCCGGGGGGCTAGGAGCTGCGGCGCGTCATTTACGCGCGCCGGGCCTTGGCGCCACGTAAAAACGGCGCCGAGTAAATGACACAGCCGGCGCCGCATAAATGACGTCATCCGCGCATACGCAGGTTGACCGGCGCCAACCCGCGCGTGCGCGGTTGCCGTCCTCCCCGCGGCCGCCCCGCAAGACGGTGTCGGATGGATCTTGCGGGGCAGCGGAGGAAAGGAGGTCTTCCTTCAGAGAGGCCGGCCCGCCGCTATTTTGAGCCCCACCACCGGGTGCAGGAACCCCCCCCCCCCCCCAGGCCGTCCCTCCAGCGTTCCCGCGCTGTTCCCGCCGACAGTGACCAGGTGTGGACGGCGCCGGTGGGAACCTGTCGTGTTGGGCAGGCCGCTCGGCCCATCCGGGCCGAAGAACCGCCGCTCACCCGTTACAAACAGCGAGCGCCGATTCTCCAAGTGGCCAGCCATGATTCTCGCCACGCCGGTTTGGGGGGTGGGGGGTGGGAAAATAGCGTGCGGGTGCCGGGGCGGCGTGGCGGGACCCGCGCGGCGCCCCGGCGATTCTCCCACCCGCCGTGGGGTTGGGGGGGGGGGGGTGAATTCCGCCCCTTGTTCCCCACACCATTTCATCTTTCAGGACATCGCAGGTGAAGTTACCCATCTGAATTTGCTCTCCCTTTGTGGCTGCGGACAAATTATTTGCTGGCAACCACTTTTGATGCGCAAAGAATTTTGATGAATAGGAAATGGAAATTAAATCAAGTCAGTTTATGTATGCTAAAGTTCAAAAAATTTGGATGGGGCAAGAAATGAAACACATACTTTCAAAAGATTTATTCGAGATCATTACCATAAAGCTGCAGATTTATATTTTTCTGCAATATTATTGTTCGTTTCTGGTGAAAACTTTCAAAACTGACAAGTGCAGGGAGACATACATTTTCCTGGATTTACTGGCAATCAACAGGATAAGAGAAATGTTTATCAGCGCAGTTGAGTGAGATGAATGGGCAGCACGGTGGCACAGTGGGGTAGCCCTGGGGTAGATCCCGGCTCTGGGTCACTGTCCATGTGGAGTTTGCACATTCTCCCCGCTTTTGCGTGGGTTTCGCCCCCACAACCCAAAGATCTGCTGGCTAAGTGGATTGGCCACGCTAAATTGCCCCTTAATTGGAAAAAATGAACTGGGTACTCTATAAAGTAATTTTTTTTAAAAGAGAGAGACTAATATAGTAAGGATGATTATGTGTTCATAGAATCACAGAACCCGCATTCGGCCCATCAGGTCTGCACCAACCCTTTGAAAGAGCACTCTACCCAGGTCCACTCCCTCGCCCATCCCACCACGCCCCCATAACCTGCATATCCCTGGACACTGTGGGAGAAGAACAGACATTATTAAATTTAAATGGTTTAAGCAAAAGCAATACATTCTGAGCATTTATGTCAGCACAGATTGGCTAAAGAGCCTATGTTGTGACTTCCTGCAATTTTTAATACTCCACCATTGGTATACTGGCTTCAGCTGCCCAAATCAGAAATTCCCTCCCCGAAGCTGTCTACACCTCCCTCCTTCTTTCCCTTGCTTCTGGGAGAGCTGCCGCTTAGAATGGTAGGTAAGAGCTTTCGATATTTGGGAATCCAGGTGGCCCGAGAATGGGAGGTACTGCAAAAAGTTAAACCTATCCCGGTTGGTAGAACAAATGGAAGGGGACTTTAAGAGATGGGACATGCTCCGCTATCACTGGCGGGGAGGGTACAGACCGTGAAAATGACGGTCCTCCCCAGATTTCTGTTTGTCTTTCAGTGCCTCCCCATCTTCATCCCCAAGGCCTTTTTCAAGCGGGTGAATAAGGTTATTTCGGGGGGGGTCGGCATGGGAGCAGATTGAGGCAACATCATTTAAAGACACAAGTTTGGGGCACTGGTAACAGCACCTCTGCCGTTCCCGCCGGCCCGATACCCCACAAGTCCGGTGGTGGTGGCGGCTCTGAGGATGCAATGTAGGAGATATAAGAGTGTGGAGGGAGCATCGATTTGGACCCCGATTTATAATAACCACAGGTTTGTACCGGGTAGGCTAGATGGCAGGTTCCGGAGTTGACAGAGGGCAGGAATTAGAAGGATGGGGGAATCTATTTATAGGCGGGAGCTTTCTCAGCTTGAAAGCTTTGGAGGATAAATTTAAATTGCCAGCAGGGAATGGTTTTAGGTATTTGCAGGTGCGAGACAGTTGAGAAAACAGGTGCCTGCCTTTCCGCTGCTGGTACCACGGGGGATACAGTATAAAGTAGTCTCCAGTATCTGGGTGGGAGAGGGGAAGGTATCGGATATTTACCAGGAGCTTTCGGAGGCGGAGGAAACTCCGGTGGAGGATCTCAAGGGCAAGTGGGAGGACAAACTGGGAGGAGAGTTAGAGGCAGGTCAATGGCCGGATGCCCTAGGCAGGGTTAATACCTCCTCATCATGTGCCAGGCTTAGCCTGATACAATTCAAGGTAGTCCACCGGGCACACATGACAGCGGCTAGGATGAGCAAGTTTTTCGGGGTAGAAGATAGGTGTGCGAGGTGCGCGGGAAGCCCAGCAAATCATGTCCACATGTTTTGGGCATGCCCGACGATTAGAGGATTTTGGCAGGGTTTTGCTAAGGCAACGTCCACGGTACTCAAAACATGGGCGGTGCCGAGTCCGGAGGTGGCAATCTTTGGAGTGTCGGAAGAGCCAGGAGTTCAAGGGGCGAAAGAGACCGACGTCTTGGCCTTTGCCTCCCTGGTAGCCTGGAGACGGATCTTGTTAATGTGGAGAGACTCGAAGCTCCCGGAAATGTCAGCAGAAGCAGTAATGAAGCTGCTACATATTGTGGGGCACACACCCCAAATCTGATGTATAACAAATTGGTGGGCAGTTACAGTGGCTAACCTCTTAAGTAGATTTTGTATAATTGATGTCCGAAAAGATATAGAATGTCAAACTTCCTCCACAATACCATCAGCTAGTAAAAACATCTGCTGTTACAGATGGGGCAAGGGTTTCAGTTCTTCTGTTTATCAGTGATTTCAGAGTTAACTGGAAGTTGCGCGCACCTTTAGCATTGCATAACCCAGGGGAAGGATGAGGTTTTTAAAAATAATCGTGATTGTTTAATGCTTTTTAGAATATTCTAAACATTTGTGCTAATCCACCTAGTTAGATTAGTCAGTGGATGAGGTAAACAATTCTTGCACTGTAACAAGAGTCAATGTTGTTAGGGGCTGTTTAGCACAGGGCTAAATTGCTGGCTTTGAAAGCAGACCAAGGCAGGCCAGCAGCACAGTTCAATTCCCGTAACAGCCTTCCCGAACAGGCGCTGGAATGTGGCGACTAGGGGCTTTTCACAGTAACTTCATTTGAAGCATACTTGTGACAATAAGCGATTTTCATTTCATTTCATTCATGTGCCCCAAGAACTTCCTTTCCCACTGACCATACTTCTCGCAGCATAGTCCTCAGCATTGTATTCTGGCCATTCTCAGAGCATGCACAAAGCTGTAGTAAGAGTGGGATGCCTGCAGTATGTTCCTTTATTGGTCAAAAGTAATTAGTGGAACAGTGATTTATTCAAGGTGAGAATGAATTAAACAATGGTCAGTTTACCCCCATTAAAGCTCTGGCCACATGGTACAGCACATTAAATACCGAATGGTCCTATCTGCAGCGTTAATATGAAAACAGTAATACAAATGTCGGCAGCTAAGATTCAGCTTTTCATCAGACTGCCAGAGAATCAATACCTTGATTAAATAATAATGATGGATTTATCTCGTTTTTCATCTGAAATATTGCAGATTGCGCACACAATGGAGCTAAAAGATATGATTATGACAGAGGAGCTTATAAATTAAAATATATTTGTATAATAGTAACATTGCTGAAAAAAGCTTCAGCACCATGTCTCTCTTTTCAACAAGTTCTGTACGACAGAGTGGCTATTTGCATAATTATTGATCGCATCTTACATTACCAAATAGGATTTCCTAATTTAGCCATTTTCTGAAAAAACATACATTTATTCTGAATGTAACACTATCTGTGGAGTTATTCAAGTGTGTATGGCACAATAGAATTCAAATTTTACAAATGGAAATGTCAAACAATTCCTGGGTACTTAGATACCACAAATACAAATGTATATATATATATTTTTTTAACAAGAGCTTAACTTCTAAATCCTGGTGCAATTCTACCAGTTGGAATTGTTTTTATATACAAGCAGCAAATAAAGAAAATCCTTTTAGTGAAAGGATTTGAAATATTATTAAAGGATTTGAAATATTATTAAAGGATAGCTAATCAGGTTACTGGCTCAGCAAATCCGGTGTTTGAAATTCAGTGAGGCCCAAACAAAATCATTATTGAACAGTTGTGGTTCAGCTGCACTGAAACGGCTGACTCAATTCCCACTAGATGGACAAAACAAATACATTAGGAATAAATGGCAGTGACAATTTGCACCATTCTCCATGTGGCCAAGTCAGGATGCATTTTGTACAGAATGAAGATTGGTGCTGACACTGGGTGACCACAGAAATTTGTTACATGATGAGGTGGCTGCCGGTCAAATGGGTTACTATCTTGTAGATTAATGGCTTCAGGAGTATTTTGCACGTCATTTTCATTTGCCAGTTTAGAGAATACAGATACACCAGCTCCTCCTGATTGGGGGGGGGGGGGGTGGAATGGGGTTGCAGTGGTGAAAAACATTGCTGCCGCTGTCAGCCTACCTATTTTCTCTTCACATACTTTAAAATAATTTATCTAAGATCTAACTCTATTTTGCATTACAACCTGAACCTGCTTCCCTTTGTAAAAGGTAGATCCAATGCCCATATTTGATCAATGCTATTCTGCAATGGATAGATTGCAATGGAGTGCCTTGGTCAAGTATGTCCTATGTAGCATTTTGAATTGAATTAGGCTCACCCGGGCATGTGGTTGACTCTATAAAGGGGTTCTCTCCAAACCTTGCCAGTGAGTGTAGGGCCCAAGTCACTCTCCCATTTCCCCCCCACCCGGTTCAGAGGGGAGGGATCAGATGAATGATGAATGTGGCTATATAGATAGACGACTCCCACCCCACCCCACTGAGCCGAGGGTAGAATCTTCTCCAATAAGGCGGCACGGTGGCACAGTGGTTAGCACTGCTGCCTCACAGTGCTAGGGACCTGGGTTCAATTCCACCCTTGGGTGACTGTCTCTGTGAAGTTTGCACTTTCTCCCAGTGTCTGCGTGGGCTACGTCAGGGTTAGCACTGGAGTAAATATCAAATTCTTTCCAACTAGCCAAATCTTCATATTCTGCCTCTCGTCGATTTCAATTTTGTTTGTGGCCACCAAAACATCCTGATCAGAAGGAATTCTAGTTCCAGTGGTATTCCTCGATTGTTCTATGGTCCTTGATTAAGTCAAACTATGGACAGTACTGCCCCATCTCTTCTTGGACTATACATGACCTTTCCCTCCTACGATCAGCAGTTCTGCTGCCAGTATGTAATAATTTCCCAGGGCCAGTGTCCATTCCCGATCTGCAAAGGGAACTTGCACTTTATTTTCTTGTTTACCACAGTTTTACCTCATTTTACGAACCATAAATCTTACCTCTTGCCCAGTATATTGAACGTTTAGCCAGTGTTTGAATCTCCCTACAATGGTCACGTTCTTCCATTCACTGACCCTTCGGAGACGTTTTTCCTCATCTCTGTCCTAAATGATCTATCCCGTATCCACAGACTGCGATCCTTGGTTCTGGACAAACCCACCATCGGGAACATCCTTCCTGCATCTACTCGGTCTAGTCCTGTTAGAATTTTATAGGCCTCTATGAGATCCCCCCTCATTCTTCTGAACTCCAGCGAATACAATCCTGACCGATTCAATCTCTCTTCATAAGACCATAAGACTTAGGAGCGGACGTAAGGCCATTCGGCCCATCGAGCCCACTCCAGTTTCTTCTGACCAATAGAATTCGCGCACACAGTCGACACGGGAGGGGGGCAGGTAGCCCCCTAGTGAGGCTGATCACGTGGAACGTGAGAGGCCTGAACGGACCGATAAAAAGGGCCCGAGTGCTCACGCATTTGAAAGGACTAAGGGCAGACGTGGTTATGCTCCAAGAGACGCACCTAAAGGTGGCGGACCAAGTTAGGCTAAGGAAAGGATGGGTGGGACAGGTGTTCCACTCAGGACTGGACGCAAAGAACAGAGGGGTGGCCATTTTGGTGGGGAAACGGGTAGCATTTGAAGCAAAGAACATCGTAGCAGATAGCGGAGGTAGATATGTAATGGTGAGTGGTAGGCTGGAGGGAATGGAGGTCGTGTTGGTTAATGTGTATGCCCCAAATTGGGACGATGCGGGATTCATGAGACGGATGCTGGGGCGTATACCGGACCTGGAGGCAGGAAACTTGATTTTAGGAGGGGACTTTAATACGGTGCTGGACCCGGGGCTAGATAGATCCAGCTCAAGGACCGGAAGAAGGCCGGCAGCGGCCAAGGTACTTAAGGGGTTTATGGACCAAATGGGGGGAGCGGATCCATGGCGATTTCTTAGACCTAGGGCTAGGGAGTTTTCCTTCTTCTCCCATGTCCATAAAGTGTACTCCCGGATAGATTTATTTGTGTTGGGAAGGTCGTTGATCTCTAGGGTGGAAGAAGCTGAGTACTCAGCCATAGCGGTTTCGGATCATGCCCCACATTGGGTGGACCTGGAATTAGGAGAGGACAGAGAGCAGATTAGATGTGGGACTGATGGCGGATGAGGGAGTGTGTGCAAGAGTGCGGGGGTGTATTGAGAGATACCTGGAAGTCAATGACGACGGCGAGGTCCCTGTGGGAGTGGTCTGGGAAGCATTAAAAGCGGTGGTCAGAGGAGAGCTGATCTCTATTGGGGCCCACAAAAGGAAAACAGAGGCCAAGGAAAGGGAAAGATTACTGGGGGAGATTTTAAGGGTGGACAGGGAATTTGCAGAGACCCCGGAGGAGGAATTGTACAGGGAGAGGAGACGACTCTAGACGGAGTTTGACCTTCTGACCACCAGAAAGGCGGAGGTACTGTGGAGGAAGGCACAGGGGAGGAGGTATGAATATGGGGAAAAGGCTAGTCGCCTGTTGGCGCATCAATTGCGAAAGAGGGCAGCAGCGAGGGAGATAGGAGGAATTAGAGACGAAAGGGGAGACACAATGCGAAGGGCAGGAAAGATAAATGAGGTGTTCAAGACCTTCTATGAGGAACTGTATAGGTCTCAACCCCCAGAGGGAGAGGAGGGGATGCGGCAGTTCCTGGACCAATTGAGGTTCCCGAAAGTGGAGGAGCAGGAGGTGAAAAAAAAAAAGAAATCTCGCACACTGATCAATGTCGTCATCTTCCCCCTTTCCCATCATACGTCACCTCAAAAAGCCTGTTGTTCCATTTTGGACAATGATACTTTGAATCTGATTGGATACTCTGTTTGTAATTGCCCAGGCATTCATGGAAATCATTCTTCTGTTATTACTACCCCTGGAAATCATTCTTCTGTTATTACTACTATTCCTGGGTGGCATGTGGTGCAGTGGTTAGCACTGGGACTGCGGCGCTGAGGACCCGGGCTCGAATCCCGGCCCTGGGTCACTGTCCGTGTGGAGTTTGCACATTCTCTCCATGTCTGCGTGGGTTTCACCCCACAACCCAAAGATGTGCAGGGTAGATGGATTGACCACTCTAAATTGCCCCTTAACTGGAAAAAAAGAATAATTGGGTACTCTAAATTTTTTAAATTACCACTCCATTCCTGTCATCTGCCAGATCTGGTCTCCACCCTCATTTTGTTTGTCTGTGATTCCTCTGCTGTATCTAGGCCCCCATATCTGAATGATTACAAAACACTGCGAGCACTGAATCCTCCATCTTTTGTGACACTGTCCAAAGTCCCATTTGTGCCAAAAAGGCTGCTAGAAAGGAGTGCTTTCCCATGAACTTGTTTTTTTAAGCCTCAATACATGTGGCAGATAGTATCAAACAGCAGGTCTCTTCCACCGTTTGCAACGTCAAACTGCAGACTATACCCATCCAGCCCATGCTTGCAAAACACAATGTCCAACATTCCATGACTGGACAACATTTGCTCAATAATCCTCAGTGTGAAGAATTACACTGATAATCAATGTAAGATGTTTAGTCGGGCTCGCAGTATGGCGCATTTGCCTTTGTTGGAAGCTATATATATTAATACACAGGTCCCTACATAAGTAGCATGTACATACACTGTGCCTGTTTCAGCCAAACAAAACAGTGATAGCCGTTCGCCGTTCATTCCACAGAGCAATAACTTGACCAGTGTCAAGTTGTTTGGTTTAAATTTCAAACAATGCTTGGCAGTTAACTGTTTGTCACAGCAACTGGTGCTTTCTCCATGGCAACACCTCTACCAGAGTCCACTTGCCAACCAATCAACATCCTCTTCTCACACAGTATAATTTCCTCGACAGTGGTATTCTTGCAGTTGTCCTGATGAGTGCAAGGCAAAAAGCTTCGACAAAGTGTCTCTTTCAGTAATACTCAGTTCTGCACTACCAAGCGACTATTAATCTTGTATATAGTCTGTTAAATTCCATAATATATTCCTCTATTGAATTACCGTCTGTCTTCCTAAATTTATCAAAGTCTGACCATGCCTCTTACGCATTTAATAGATTGTCTTTCGCATAAATGTTATCCATAAATCTTCATAGATTATCTAAACCTTCCTCAGTGACTAACTGATGAGTCTCTAGCTCCAGAAATATCTTGTAAACGAACCTTTGTTTGCTGGGAAGTGACAGTACCATGACCGAGCTTTTTTTTCCTCTTCACTAAGGATGCAACCCGTGTCCATATATCTAATTCATTTCTACTTTAGTCTTGAGGTTTATATTCTGGGAATCATCAGTAGAAAATCACACCCTGACAATTTACGCTTGGTTTCAACCAGTCTTCTGAAAAGTAACTCAGATTACAGCATTGTGTGCAAAATCCATTTCTTCATTTCCAATCTTGACCTTTAGGCAATCATTCTCTGCCACCATGTTGAATGGATCCAAGCAAGATGGTGAAGCAAAAGACATACGGTCTTTTTCTTGTTCCTAGGTTTATTCACAGGATGCAATATTACAGATCAATGCCTCCAAACTACCATCGTACTGCACCAGCTGACTTTCTTTATGCACTTTTTAAAAAATTAAACAAAAATTAATAAATTGAACAAAAGATTAAAAATGACAGGCGGCCCTGATGGGACACTGCATCTGAAACAAAACGTTAAAAGGAAAGTTGGGGGGGTTGATGGTGCTCCCATGCTCTCCAAGCCCTGCAATGCCCACAGTCATGGAAGACCTGAAGCATACCAGTGGACACCGCATACCACCCGGCCGAGAATGGAGCCATGCTAAAGGAGCAGGCAGTGGGGTCAGATGACCCCTTCGACCATCCCTTGCATGAATCTGTTAATGGTCAACTTGTCCAGACCCAGGAACAGGTTTATGAAGAGGTCCTCCTCCCTCCTTGCCCCCTCCGCAATGGGTGACCATGATTAGGAGCACAGGACTGAAGTGCAAACAGAGATTGAGGTTGAGAAGCTGTTGCAGCCCCTACGAATAATGAAAAGGGGGCTGCAACCTCAGGCAGTCTACGTAAAACTCAGACTTCCCCTCGGCCACAGAAAAGACATGTGGCATGGGAGTCTGTAAACATCTTAATTTACGATTGCATGGCACTGTTTTGTGTAACATCCTCCACCCCAGGTCTGATGGAAAAAGGGTGGGATCCCACGTAGAGAGCCCTCCACTGGGGACCTCCTCCATCGTCAGACAGCAGAATGGAATGACAAGATATGTAACTTAACTTCGAGTGACCCCAAACTAAATCGCTGGCTTTGAAATCAGACCAAGGCAGGCCAGCAGCACGGTTCAATTCCCGTAACAGCCTCCCCGAACAGGCGCCGGAATGTGGCGACTAGGGGCTTTTCACAGTAACTTCATTTGAAGCCTGCTTGTGACAATAAGCGATTTTCATTTCAAGAGGTTTAGGAATCCTTTTTTCTTTTTCACAGTGCAACAAAGCAGTCACTAATTAAAATGAATCAATATTCTGTCATTTGCAAATCTTACTTCACCTTGAGCGACACACCTTATGGTATATGAGGATATCATGTGCAGATTTGGAAACTCATTTGTCAATTAAGTGTTCTTTTCAGACTGAAATGGAGGATTGTATCCTTTTGGTTAAGATAAAATCATATGTTACACCATGTTTCCTTGTCAGAATGGTTAGAAGTCTGTAATACTCGGACAACAGGCCTAAGCTGATTATTTGAAAGCGGTGCAGCAAGGAACATAATATAAACGGCAAATAATCTAAACATTTCTTCTACATAGGCGCACCCCATTTTCAAAACTAGCCCTGTATATGATATGAAAAAAGACCACATTTGGTGAGGATTAAAAATAGTGTGGAAGAATATTATAAATACTGAGCAATTTATAAAACTTGCAAAATTATTTGCTGATAATATGAAAAATATATCTCAGGAGCTACAATGGGCATTTATCATTTGGAGTTACATTAAAAACATTCTTCATCGTGACCCCATGGTTTAAGAATACCTCACAGTAACACTTTAATATCAGCACTACTAGTTTATGCTATTTACTAATTAGAAGCTATGCAGAACATTGAGCCTCTGGGGTCCAGAGAAAATCATATTCGTGCTTCTGAATGAATAAGGTTTGTCACGGGTGAATGCTTCAACATTGAGCCTTGGGAGCTAATACTTCAATGTGACATCGCTAGTCCCAAGCTTTACATGTAGTTTTAAGGCAAAATTTCCCAGAAAGTGATAATTAAATAAGTCCTTCTTTAAAAAAAAACGGAAATTAATATCACTCCACGACTTCTGACAAATTGCACACTTGAAGCTTTGTTGCTCACTGCTCTTTGTCTAGACATGCTTCACAGTGTGTTAAAATAGCTTTGCAAGTTTTTCTTTTCAGTGTACAACAGGCTGCCAGGAGAAATGAAAAATGGAAAGGTCCTTCCAAAACTTACCAAATAGCCCCATCAATCCCCATAAACTTTCTCCTCGTTTTGCAACGAGGCTGTACGACTATCATTCCATAGAAGCCCAAACCGAGAGAGCAAGACAGCATGCTATATGTGAATTGAATACAATTTGCACAGCTAGGCCCACACCATTGGAATGATATGGCTAGCCAACTAGAAAATGAGCCAAATTCTAGACACAACATAGAGTCATAAGCCCATCTGCAATGAACGGCTTGCAATGCAAACTTACTGAGGAGGTAGAGCAAGTGTGGTAGGCTGAACCTTAGGCCGACGCTTTGCGGATACACCCATTTGCATAGCCGAACGTTTCAGAGACTGTTGGTTTAACAGGCTGGAAGCCAGACCGGCATGATACTGGAGCTGAGAAAAAGAAGAAAGAAAAAGTATACGGTCAGTTTAGGAGCATAAACAATAAAATCCAGGCATCATAAATCCCCTGTGGTGAAATATCGAACAATAGTAACATCTTGGAGAAAGATTTGTCTTTGATGCTGAGAAATATGGAGAAACAAAGCTTTTTTTTTTTAATTACCCCATAATACAACACATTACCTGTAGCTGGCCTGCTCTCGCGCCACTGTCAATGCTCTTAGTAAACATATGAAAGGGGTCAAAAGATCACTCTCCCAGCAATCTTCACAAACTGTGGCAAAGTGAAGCCTTTGCTGACTTTTTCCCAACAGGCACATGGCCAAAATTGAGAACTGTGCAAGAAGGTATCAGCAAACCCATGTCACACAAACCAATGGTAGACATGTGGAAGTCCTTCTGGCCCTTCCAAGCCCTGGCTCACTGTTAGTTTTCATACACATGGGGGCTGGTTTAGCACAGGGCTAAATAGCTGGCTTTTAATACAGACCAAGGCAGGCCAGCAGCGCGGGTTCAATTCCTATACCAGCCTCCCCGAACAGGCGCCGGAATGTGGCGACTAGCGGCTTTCCACAATAACTTCATTTGAAGCCTACTTGTGACACTAAGCGATTTTCATGGTCCTCCAGTTTGTTACTGCTGTTCAATCTTATTATTTTGCCAGTTATTTATACAAGACCAGGATTCACCTGGATCTTGTCATCTTTTAAAGATGATTCTAAATCTCTCCTTTTCCCATCAACTTCCTCATATGATCCGTATTTTTCAGAAGTGTCAAATAAATACCTTCTGTCCCCAGGTATTTTGGGGGGAAACTTTGTGCATTCCGGTGGCATGGACATTACTCACCTACAAAAAATAACCACATTGTATGTTGTTCATCCACAGAATAAATGCTTATCCTCAAGGGATTTCATTCTTTCTCCGTACTGGAAGCGATTCTTCCATTGTTTAGATGCATTGCCTATTCCCTTGTGACCAGACTGTTTTGTGTCGGTCACTGTAGTTTTTGCAATGGTTTCTATCATGCTTTCCTTACAGGGTTTTTCTTTCTTTGTTTTACCTCATTTTGTTTGGTTAATTCACTTAGTCATATTTGCTTCGTCTAGGCTTCCTTGACCTTGGTGCGTAATTGTCTTAAATACCTCAGTATTATGTCTTTAAAGCTTTTTAAATATATCCTCAATAGGTTTTTTTGAATTATAATTTCAGTTAAGGTCTTTCCTCATTCCTTTGAAGGTGTTCCTTATCAGTTTAACCTGATTCGTGTAAATCTAAAGGCATAAAGAAAATTCGCTTTACAAGTGAATGTACACAAAGATAGATTACAATCATGAACAAGACTGAAATACCTTTAAGAATTTAAAAAATATATATTGCAACTGGACTCTGGTGATTTGTCATCAAGATTAACGAATTACCCATTCATTACTCTGCCTTTTAAATGCTTCCCCTTCACTATCATAGATTATCATAGAATTTACAGTGCAGAAGGAGGCCACCCAGCCCATCGAGTCTGCACCGGCTCTTGGAAAGAGCACCCTGCCCAAGGTCAACACCTCCACCCTATCCCCACAACCCAACCCAACACTAAGGGCCATTTTGGACACTAAGGGCAATTTATCATGGCCAATCCACCTAACCTGCACATCTTTGGACTGTGGGAGGAAACCGGAGCACCCGGAGGAAACCCACGCGCGCACACGGGGAGGACGTGCGGACTCCGCACAGACAGTGACCCAAGCCGGAATCGAACATGGGACCCTGGAGCTGTGAAGCAATTGTGCTATCCACAATGCTACCGTGCTGCCCAGTTGCCTCTCAGGCTCACCCTGAATAAACCAGAGGCACTCTCTCTAGATTCTCTCACAACTCTCACTGATTGTTCGAACTCAACTTTTCCATTAAATCCAACACTTTCTCTCTTGACCTCCTTCCTACTAAAAAAAAAAACTGGGATGAGCCTCAGGAAGTAGACAATTTTCTCAGACTGGACCATTTTCATTATTGGTTCAAGCCACATAAACAGAGGTCAACATTAATTGAGATATCTAAATTACCATCTGTCTTTCTAAATTCTATATTACTTGGGCTTCTAAGTTATTAATAATAGTAATCTTTATTATTGTCACAAGTAGGCTAACATTAACACCGCAATGAAGTTACTGTGAAAATCCCCTAATCGCCAAACACTGCCGCCTGTTCGGGTACACTGAGGTAAACTTCAGAATGTCCAATTTACCCAACAAGCACGTGTTCTGATTTCTTCTGAATATACATTATTTTTAAGTAGTAGCTCAGGGAGCTGCAGGAAAAAAGGCAACAAACATGTGAAAAAAGGAGGAATTTTAAACTTCGTAGAAGATGAGCCAATGTTCTGTTGGAAAGTGAAGGTGTAATTCTACACCCACTGGGATCAGGTAACCTATTTTGATCCATAATTTTCCAATGTTATATATCAAATATCCAACATTTGTGGAATATGATTCTGCCAAAGGTGGCACAGTGGTTAGCACTGCTGCCGCACAGCGTCTGGGACCCGGGTTCAATGCCAGCCTCGGGTCACTGTCTGTGTGGAGTTTGCACATTCTCCCCGTGTCTGCATGGGTTTCCTCCAGGTGTTTAGCCCAGTCCAAGGATGTGCAGGTTAGCTGGATTGGCCTAGTTAAATTGCCCCTCAATGTCCAGGAATGTGCAGGTTAGGTTATGGGCTACAGAGATGGGGCGGGGGGGTGTAAATGGGTAGCTCGTTCAAAGAGTCAGTACAGACTCGATGGGCCAAATGGCCTCCTTCTGCACTGTAGGAATTCTATGATTCTGTCCAACTGCAGTGCAATGATTTTAAAACAGGCTGTTCAGATGTAGAACCCGATTTCTGTGAAGTAAAGTTTGAGTCAGAGTTGCTACAGATTGGCAGGGCAATGCTTCTGCTTTGGTGATGCACATAATTAAAAATTGTAATGAAAAATTAATCCAATTGCCTTATCATTAACCTAGCTGATGCTGCTCACGGTTGAACACATAACTAGTCCAATCAATTCCAACTCCTTTAGAAGATTTCGATTTGTGAGAGGATACAAGTAGTGCATTTTCAAACTTTACTTGCTTGACAACCTGCTAAATGCAAAGTATAACAGAACAGCCTGGGCTCTCTTGTGCCACTTTGTGGTGATCAGAGTTGATCATCTCTCAGAGTAAGACAGTCCTCTCACTGCATCAGAGTCAACTCTTTTAGATTCAATAAGTGTGCAGATTGTTATACTCAAAACCTTTCATAACATGGCTTCTGGATTGGTTTAACCATCAATACAGAATCTGTACTTCCCATCTAGATGATCAATAGTATCTTCCCCCCCCCCCGCACCCCCCCCCCCCCCCAATCACTTATGCAAGCACAGTAGTTATAGGAATGCAATTTGCCAGCTGTAGACGATGGTCCTCATAATGGGATCACATCAAAGTAAAAATTTATTACATTATTTTGTTTTAAATGTTAGATTTGAGCACTGTTTTGTAAAGCATTACTCAATTCTCAACCTGCCTTGGATCTGACTATGACTAAAAAAAGTTGGCGTTTGCTGGGGCTGGTGATGAAACTCAAGCAACAAGATTTACTCAGTTTTGGATCGGCAGTCGGAAGCTGGAAACTCAGTGGACCTGATATTCCTACACATGTACCGGTGCCAGGAAATGGCAGCACATGTGCAGTTCGTTTGTTTTCACATCCCCAGCTCTGGATCAAGTCCTGCGCACATGCACAGAAAGAAGAAAAGGGAAACAACATGAAACTGCAGGACAGGTGACCTGAACAGGAACACCATTTTGAGAGGTATTCCGAGAGGACTCAGGAAGTGGGACAGGGAGAAAGTCTCAGACCAGGAAAATGGCCTCAAACCGGAGAGTGGAACAGAAAGAGATCCCAGAAGAAAGTTCTGGGTGGGGATCAGAGATAAATCCCGCTGAGTCAAGATAAGCTACAGGAACTGAGGGAAGTTCCCATGTGAAAGAAAGGGATGCAGGAAGCAGACTTACAGCAAAATGTGCTTGAGAGAAGTCCTGAAGATCCGCGAGGGTAGCCCAGGGTTGGTGACCTTTGGAGCAGTGGGGTTCCGTCTGGTACACCCAAAGATGTGAAAGTGTGCTTGGTAAAGTTCGAGTGTACGTGGAGATCCAGAGGAAAAAAATCTTGAAACCCTGGAGGTGGATTCTTGTTGAAGCCATCTAATTGGGAGAGATAGTTGGAAAGAATTCCAAGGTGGCATCTTCTAGGATGTTCTTGCTATAGAGGGAATGCAGAGAAGGTTTACCAGATGGATTTGTGGAATGGCAAGACTTAGGTAGGAGGAGAGATTTAATCAGTTAGGATTGTATTCACTGGAGTTCAGAAGAATGAGGGGGGATCTCATAGTAACCTATAAAGCTCAAACCGGACTATATGGAGTAGATGCACCAAGGATGTTCTGATGGCGGGGTGTCCAGAACCAGGGATCACAGTCTGAGGATAAGGGGTAGACCATTTAGGACTGAAATAAGGATATATTTCTTCACGCAAAGAGTGGTCAGCCTGTGGAATTCGCTACCACAAAAAACAATCGTGCCAGAACAGTGTATGTTTTCAATCAGTTATATATAGCACTTGGGCGAATGAGGATCAAAGGTTATAGGGAGAAAAGGCAGGATCAGGCTATTTAGTGGGATGATCAGCCATGATCACAATGAATGCCGGAGCGGGATCGAAGGAACAGACAGCCTCCTCCTGTTCCAAGTTATGTTTCCATTTAACAGAAATGTTAGGACAGCACAGTGGTTAGCATTGCAGCCTCCCAACGCCGAGGCCCGGCCCAGGTCACTGTCCAGTGTGGAATTTGCGCATTCTCCCCGTATCTGTGTGTGTCTCACCCCCACAACCCAAGAGGTGTAGGGTAGGTGGATTGGCCACACTAAATTGCCCCTTAATTTAAAAAAAATTAAAAACATAGGAATGCCAGATGGAAATAAGTCCATCTAGTTTGCCTTCTGGTAGTCATGTAATACAGTAATAAATAAATCATCGCCTGAAAATAGTCTACAACCAGCCCTGTGAAGTGTTGCTACATAGCTCATCAACAATCCAGTTTCAGGCTACAAAGTTGGAGAAATATTCCAGGGAATGGTTATAAATCCCATTTGTGAATCTTACTACAGTATCTGCCAGTTTGTACT
This sequence comes from Scyliorhinus torazame, assembly GCF_047496885.1. NCBI lineage: Eukaryota > Metazoa > Chordata > Chondrichthyes > Carcharhiniformes > Scyliorhinidae > Scyliorhinus > Scyliorhinus torazame. The sequence continues at coordinate 93,345,726 of NC_092728.1, read as the reverse complement.
GTTAGGCATAGATTTTAAATTACTCTATTTAATATTTTATTTTTAATTCTCCAACAGATGGCCACATAATTGAGAAAAAATTAATTAGATTATTCTTGGATTCTTTGGACTCTAGGTCCAACATTTCTCAAGACAGCTGTTATATTTTGGGATTTTTCTCAACCTTTATCTACTTTAAACAAAACATAACTGTTCCAGTTCTGGCCAGGGATCATAAGAAGTTTAAAGTTTATGAAATAAGGATTGAAAGGAAAAATGAAGATCTATAAAAGGCAGATTCGGAAAATTATTTCAAACCAGAATGAGGGAGCAGAATAAGTGAACATAGATTCAAACACTGAAAAGTGACAGAAGCTATCGCCATGCAGCACTTCCTCACGGATGCTCAATTTGGACTCTGCCGGAGCCCCTCAACTCAGCATCTGGCCAGATTACAGTCTTGTCCAAACATGAACAAAGGAACAGATTAGGTGAGAGCGACTGCCCTTGATATCAAGACAGCATTTGACAGAGTGTGGCATCAAGGAGCCCGAGCAAAACTGACGTTGATAGGAAATGAGGGGAAAGCTCTCCACTGATTGGAGTCATACCTAGCACAAAGAATGTGTTTGATGGAGGTCAATCATCTCAGTACAAGGGCGTTGCTGGAGAAGTACATTAAGGTAGTGTCCAAGGCATAGACATCTTCAGCTGTTTCATCAATGACCTTTTATCCATCATAATGGAGATGTTGACTGATGATTACACAACATTGAACACCATTTGCCACTTCTTGGATACTGAAGTAGTCCATACCCATGTGCAGCAAGACCTGGACAACATTCAGATTTGACTCATAAGTGGCAAGTAATATCTGAGCCACACAAGTGTCAGGCAATGACGATCTCCCAACAGGAGAGAGTCTAACCATCTCTCCTTAACATTCAATGGCATTGCCATCACGGAATCCCTCAACATTAATATTCTGGGGCTTACCATTGAGCAGAAACTGAACTGGACCAGCCAAATAAATATGGTGGCTACAACAGCAGCTCAGAGGCTGGGAATTTTGCAATGAATACCTCACCTGACTTCCCAAAATCTGTTCACCATCTGCACAGCGTAAATCACGATTATGATAGAATATTCTCCACTTGGTTGGGTGAATGCAGCACCAACCACACTTGAGAAGCTCAACACAAATCAGCCCGGTTGATTCATATGCCATCCACCACCTTCAACATTCACTCCCTCCACCATTGAAGCACAGTGGCAGCAGTGTGTACCATCGGCAAGATGCACTGCAGTTACTCATGGAGGCTCATCCGACAGCACCGTCCAAACCAGCAACCTCAACCACCTAGATCAGAACTTCCCAAACAACTGTGCATTGTAACTCCCGTGGGGTTATGGGTCAAAATGTGGGGCCTACATTATGCAAAACCATAAACGGTGTGCGTGACTCAATCAACACCACTTTGGAGTGTCCTCTTCCACAGACTCTCTCCTGCTCACCACTTCGTTGCCCATGTTATGTCGCCCTTATACAGTAGTGAAGGTTGCTATGCTATCTGCTGATTGTCTGATGCAGTGGTGCAGGATATTATGCTGCTGTTGTGTTCCATTTTGAAACTGATACAGTACTGAGGGCTATTTTATGCTGCTGTTTTGTTTTAATTTGGCACCACCGACCATGATCAAAAATTGAATCTGGCAATAAATGCTGGCCTGGCAAGGAACACCACATCCCATGAAATAATAAAAAGATTCAAACTAGTAAACAGCGAAGATAGGGCTTATTGCGTGGACGTTTTTCGCGCAAGATAATCATGCAATAGAAAATATGATGAAGGAACTGTGGAATCTTTCTGGCAGGATGAGCCAGGATAGATTGAAACAGCCTCCTTCATTTGTATTCATCCTGTGATCAAAGACTGTGCTCTAAAAGGTGAAAAACATGGGAGCAGTGCAATGGACATTGGCAGATCAAAAAACATGTGAAGTTATCATCTGATATTTGAAGCTGACAGATACCATGCCAAGATCCACTAGAATCATACTTACAAGACTTCCCAAACTGTTTCCCTCAAATCCTGAAATGTAATCATTTCTCAGTGTATTTATTCGAATTGTTCCAAATATTCCACAGAAATGAACATAATTTCCAGCCAAACTAAATTGTTTCAGAAATTGTCAACTAATGTGTTGAGGGAGTGCTGAACTACTGAAGGTGCCATCTTTCAGATGAGATGTGATATAGGTCTCGCCTGCCCTCTCAGGCGGACGTGAAAGATCCCATAGCACTATTTCAAAAGGAAACCTAGGGCGCTATTCCTGGTGTCCTAGCTAATATTCATCCCTCAAATCAACAAAAAACAGATTGTCTGGTAATTATCACATTACTATTTGTGGGAATGTGCGCACAAACGGGCTTCCGCATTTCCCACAACATTGACCGCATTTCAAAAATACTTCATTGGCTGTAAAATGCTTTTAATGTTGATGGTGGTCAAAGGAGCTATTCAAATACTAGTCTGTCCTTTTTCTTTTAGTTGAAAGTTTCAGTTCCTTTCTACGGCAGACGGTTTAAAGGAGACACAACGACACTAGTAAATAACCCAAATTTGCATCGTATTATTTACCAATACAGCTACAATAGAAGTGTAGTGTACCCGTGTTCATCACTTTTTTTGACATTTAGTGTTTTACAGATTTAATGTATTGAAAGAGGTCAGATGTAATATCTGAAGTGCCATAATGAATTACTGAAACCTAGCTACTGAACAAAGTGCTGCACCCTTACGAACACAAGTAGCATGGTGGCACGGTTGCACAGTGGTTAACACTGCTACTTTACAATGCCAGGGACCCGGATTCAATTCTGGCCTTGGGCGACTGTGTAGAGTTTGCACTGTCTCCCAATGTCTTCCTGGGTTTTCCGGTTTCATCCCACAATTCAAAGATGTGCAGGTTAGATGGGTTGGCCATTCTAAATTGCCCTTTAGTGTCCAACGGTTAGGTGGGGTTATGGGGATAGGATGGGGCATTGGGCCCAGGTAGGATGCTCTTTCAGATGGGTCAGTGCAGATTCAATGGGCCAAATGGCCTCCTTTGGCACTGTTGGGGTTCTATGATCCTTCTTACCGAAACTAATTTTTTCAAAAACACGATCGTTCAACTCAAAATAAAATCATCATTTTTCTTCTTTAAACAGAAACCGTTCAAGCTTTGCTGAAAAAGCTATCAGGAACATGAATCCTCATCAAATACTTACGTAATAAAGAAAGCTACGAAATCATCTATAAAGTTTTACTGTCAGTTTTAGGGTGTCCATTTCATTATTTAATCAACTTCTAATTTACTTGATTGAGTGGACTTTGCTAATGATAGCAGATCTATACTACAGATCAGAACATTGACACTGACAAAGATTGATGGTACTCTTAATATAATCAACTTTGCTTTGACCAGAGGCTTCTGTAGGACTAAAAGCTCATTCAGGAGCAATAAATATTTCGTTTTGCTGGGATTTCCATAATGAGAAATCAATTAATGTTAAGATGAACAAGTTCAAAAGACAATATATCAAAATGTCAGCAGCTTCAGTTTCGATCATTACTACTCAAATTTGCAATCAGAGCCATACACACTCGAGTTTTCATAGAAGTGAGAAAGTGAGAAGTTGGCCTCAATTTCTTTTGGCTTATGAGACAGATACTGCTCTATTGCAGCCTCTGCAGTGATGCAAGCTCAGCTGTTTGCTGCTGCAGACTTCAAAATGTTGGGTTTTCTACTGGTTATGCGAAAAGCCACTCTAGCATTACAGTACTGACAATAAACAATGACAAAGCTTAGATTCCAATTCCTCTTGTCAGTAGAGAAGAAAATAAGGCTGGTCATGGCGCACACATTAGAAAATAATCTCCAGTTATATTCTACAGGTATCTAAAAGCAGGTAAAACATTGCAAGATGAACATGTACCATTGCACAGAAGGATCTAACCCAATAGCCAGACTCTTCGAACTATTTTGCAGATGCAACAACTCTTATTAGGATATTTGGGCTGCTTTTATTGATCACAGTTTTTTCCAGTTGGAAAATAACCTGTCCATAACCTGCCCAATATGATACGGACAAGATAGCCTCAGTTTGCTTATCAGAGGAGAGATTCTACCAAATCGGAATAAAAAGGCACAATGACACTGATCTTTGAATTCTAGTTTAAATAGCTATGGCACACTGTTGTGCCAACAATGTCAACTTCTATAGTTTGAGCTAGAAGTAAAATAAACAATCACTAAGCAGCATGCATTTAAATACTAATTTTTACATGACAAGATGCTTCATGGGCAACAAATGTACAGCAATACAAAATATTTCCAGCACAGAAACAGGCCATTTGTCCCAACAGGTCCATGCCAGCATTGATGCTGATTTAATTTTGTCGCTTCTTTTTGACTTCTTTCCTAACCTTCCATATTTCTTTTCCATCCTGTGCTTCGTTGTCCATTAACACGCTGTTATTACTGGTTGGCTTGTTTTTCAATGGAATACATTTTTCCAGAACTCTTGACCACAGTTTTAAATGTTTCACAATGCTGTTTTATTTGTACTTTAGCCAATAATTTTTTTCCAATTTACATTTCCCTTTTCCATTCCAAACCCCTTAAAATTAGCTATTTTTGAATTTAATATTTGGTTTATGGCTTACAAATGCCTTTCTCAATCTTCATCTTAAGCCTTACATTATGATCACTATTGCCTAGAAGTCCCCCTACACTTGCTTCTCTCATTATTCCAGTTCATTTATATTATTAGATCCACTTTTCATTGGATCTTTTACATAATGGATTTAAAAATAAGAGTCCTGCATACATATTCTTTCAGAAATTTGTGGGAAGTAAAATTAGCTATGGTTATTTTCTATGACCTTTATTCATTTCCTTATTTGTTTCCATATTTTTTTTCTTCCACCTCTTTTCCACAATTAGTGATATACTACAGGCCCCCATTGGCATGAACCACCATCTTCTATTTTTTTTCAATCCAATGGATTCAGTTTCCTCTATTTAATACAGCCTTCCCCCCCGCTACATCCTACCCTAATTAGATTATAACCTGCAATATTTGGTTGCAAGTCCCATTTTTAGGCAGCCATTTTTCAGTTATTCCTATTCAGTCTGGTAACTTGCATGAGAATTATAGTCACCAGTGCCCCGGTTTTATTTTCAATGTGGATTCCATTGCAGTACAGGCAGTTGAATTAATCTTTGATTTTAACAGTCCTTTTATTTCTTTGTTTTGAAACTGTATTTTCTCCCTGACCACTTATGTTACGCTTGTTCCTTACCATGCTCTCATCTCCTATTTCTTTTAACTTCAGATTGATATTATTTCCACCTGATACCCCCCTCCCCAATCTTACCAGTTTCAAATTCCATTCTTGCCTTTTGTATCCTTTCCGCTAGGACAATATTCCATTCCTGTTCAGCTAAGAGGTACAGCTCTTTCCCATTCCAATATTAGTGCCAGTGTCTCTTTAATAGCGAGTTGAGAAGATTTCCAAAGGACGGAAAGATAAGTACCCAAAACAAAAAGATGGGAAGAAGAGAGTTGCACTAAAGTAGAAGATGGGGGTGAAAAGCAAGTCACTTCGAAGAGTGCAGGATGGTTCCTGTCTCACAAGATTAGAGCACCTTGCAGACAAAGAAAGCCAAAAAGGGATTTATAGGTGAAATTTTCTTTTATTAGTAATATAAATGAGAATCCTAACTCCCACACATTATGGAACTTTCCAATATAAAAGGATGTTATGATCCACAACTAAATTCATATTAAAGCCATCATGATTTCATATCTAACAGTCTCTAGGTACACTCCTCAGACCTGCTGTAAGAATAATAAACCAGTTACTTTCAATAATCATTATAGTTTTAGAAATAGTTAGGCAATCAGGGAAGGCAGAGAAAAAAGACAAAAAAGGAATAATTAAGCTTTACAATTTATAGTCCCTCTTCTGGAAGAAGGGGGAGCAAATAGGTGCGATTGGCCAATATTTCTATTGGAATGCATTATGGTGTTTTTCTTCTTTGACTATTTAACAAAACTCTGCTATTTTATCATTAGGAAGCATATGCGTTTTAATGAGACATTGGATCAAATAACCAGGGTGCACTGGTAAAACAACATGAAACAATTCAGACATCTTTCTAATTCTAAAGTAGCTGATGAAGAGTCAGTGGCACTGAAACATTTTCTAACTGATCAGAGCTGTAGATCCTCACTAATGAGGTAACTTTCCAGCAAAACAATTAGATCAATCTAAAAGTCCAAGAGAGTAGAACATTCTTTAACTCTTTAATTTTCACACAAATGGACGGAGATCTTCCAATTCTAACACAGTGAAACCTGTAATTTAGGGGGACGTAATGAACTCGCATCATCAGGTGTAGTTTATTTGTAGGTGCCCTCACTTCAAAAATGGTCGTGGCTTTGTTATGGGCCAGGGCTTAGAAACTCCGAAGTGTATTATGAAGCTCACCTGACCTATAATTTTTATGTTGAATTTGGCTAGGATGAGCACAAGAGCCTTCACTTCAGGTGTGATTCATCAGACTTCCTGGCACTTTTAATAAAACAAAGTTTATTGTAAGAATGTAATTAACATATATAAAACACTTAGCAAGAAGTTATCAATTACAAACATGAAAAATACACAACAGCTACAGTAATCTATGTATATAACTCTTACTGAATCCCCCTTCGTAACTGTTCCAATTCAATACAAAAATGATAGGTTGGAGTATTTTCTAAATATGAGAAGCTGAATTGCGGAGGATCAGAGAGATTTAAGAATCCAAGTGCAGAAATCATAAACAGCTAATAAACAGGAACAAAAAAACAAACTAAAAAGGCTAACTGGATGTTAACTTCTGCCTCTTTGAGATGAAGACTATGTCTCTTCTGCCTCTTTGGGATAAAGATTATGTCCCTCTTTGACATAAAGACTATGTCACCAACATAAAGCATTGTTTGGACTCAATTTGAGAGTACTGCATTCAGTTGTGGATGCCACGTCGCAGGAAGAATCTCGGAGAGATGGAATGCAGCTTCACCAGAATTATAACAGGCCCAAAAGAATTAAAATTAAGAGGGCAGGTTGCAAAGTCTAGGCTTACATCCCGTCAGATATAGAAGATCAAACGGTGATCTAATTGTGGTATTTTAGATGCACAACGGGAGAGGGTTGATCGAGACAAACTATTTCCTCTGACGGGGAGTTCAAAACCTTAAAATTAGGGTAACATCAGGCAGCACTTCTTCACACAAAGGTTAGTGGAAATCTGGAACGGTCTTCCCCATAAACCTGGTGCAGCAACTTTAACCAAATTATAGATTTATGCCAACAAAAAGGTCAAGAAGTTATCACAACACAATATTTGAAGTCTGTCTCACTAAAAAATTAGAAATGTTGATTTAAGTATTAATCTTACCCCATAAACATAGTATTGATAACATGTCCTGGAGGGTAATTTTGAAAATTTAACTCATTTGACAAATTAGTACATAGTGGTGACACTTTAAAATGTACTTAACTCAAAATAAATGCCTGATCAAGTAAAATTCTGATGCAAGCAGCAAATTCAAATGGATCAAAATCAATTCCTGTTGGAAAAGTCTATACCTCTATTATACAAAGGTCCTGTTCCAGTCAAGCTGTGTAAATGATTGTAGTTGCTGCAAGGAGTGACTAGATTGGGCAGAATTATCAGGGAGGTGCATTGTGATTTACTTGAACGACTTAACATGGAGAGGGGGGAGATATTACTATTTTCAACGGGCCTAAAAATGGATAAATCCCCAGGGTCAGATGAGATGTATCTCAGGTTGCCGTGGGAGGCAAGGGAGGAGATTGAGACAGCTCTGGTAAAAATGTTCAAATCTGCTCTGGCCACAGGAGAGGTGCCAGAGTACTGGCAGACAGCTAATGTGGTGCCACAAGAAAGGAAACACCAGGATATTACAGGCCAGTGAACCTAACTTCAGTGGTAGGGAAACTATTGGAAAACATTCTGAGGGGCAAAATTAATCTCCACTTGAAGAGGCAAGGATTAATCAAGGTCAGCATAGTTTTGTCAATGGGAGATCATCCCTTACAAACTGGAGTGAATCTTTTGAGGAGATGACTAGGTGCATAGATGAGGGTAGAGTGGTTAATGTACATAGACTTTAGTAAGACTTTTGACAAGGTCCCACATGGGAGGTTGGTGAAGAAGGTAAGAGCCCATAGGATCCAGGGCAATTTGGCAAACTGGATCCAAAACTGGCTTAGTGGTAGGAGGCAGAAGGTGATGATTGAAGATTGCTTTTGTTACTGGAAGCCTGTGTCCAGTGGTGTTCACAGGGATCAGTGCCTGGTCCCTTGTTGTTTGTAGCATACATTAATGATCTGGATGTGAATGTAGGAAGTATGATCAGTAAGTTCACAGATGATACAAATTGGTGGTGTAGCAAAAAGTGAGCAGCAAGGCCTTAAATTCAAGACGATATAGACAGGCTGGTTAAATGGGCAGAAGAGTGGGGACTTCCGGTGACGGCGGGCGGGAGGCGGTCACACAATGGAGGGCTCCCGTTCGGGAACGGCATTTTCGGGGCTTTAAGCCCGGTCCCAGGGTCCACGGAGGCGGCAAAAGCAGGAAGAAGGCACAGAGGCGGCACAGTGAAGAAAAATGTCGAGGGTGAGCAAAAGAACGTCCGTAAGGAAAACAGCTGAAGGTCCGTCGGAGAGTGGAAAGGTCACCGCGGGGTCACCAAGGAAAATGGAGGCTGGAGCACCGGGGAGGCCGCATTGCTTACGGCTGAAGAAATAACTACGGTGATGGCTGCGGAATTCGAAAGGCAGTTTACAAGATACATGGAGACAATGAGGAAGGAGATGAGAGAGGTTTTGAGTGCGCTGGTGGAGGAGGCGATTTCCCAGGTGATGACGGCGGTGGCGAGCACAGTGGCAGAGGTGCGAGAGCAAGGGGAGGCGCTGAAGGAAGTGGAGGAGACGTTATTGCGGGTGAAGAGGGCACTGTACATTAGCAAGGTGAAGTGCGGCATTGTATGTCCAGCGAAGCTGAGGGTGACTTACAAGCTCAGGGACTTTTATTTTGGAATGGCGGAAGCAGCGGAGGAGTTTGCGAAGGCAGAAGGACTGTGGCAGAACTGAGAAATGGCCATGTTACAACTCTTGGGTATCATGTATGGTACTCTTTCAGAGGTTGGATGGCTTTGAGTGTTGGGGGGGTGCGGGTGGACTCTATAGGTCAATGGTGACCATGGGCGGTCCCGGACTCCTTTTTCTTTTTCTCCTTTGTTTTTTGTTTCCACCGTGGGAGGGTTTGTTTTATTGGATGCATATATTGACAGGTGGGCCGTTGTTTGGGGTGGTGGGAGGATGGGATCGTTGTTATTGTTAAGGGGATTAATTTTGTATTTGTTACCGTTTACTGTTTGTGAGTGGGGTGTAAATTTTGAAGGAAAATGTGAAAATGGAGAATAAAAACATTTTAAACAAAAAATGGGCAGAAGAGTGGCAAATAGAATTTAACCATGAAAGGTGTGAGGTAATGCATTTTGGAAGGACTAACAAGGCAAGGGAGCATATAATGAATGGTTGGACCCTAGGAAGTACAGAGGATCAAAGGGACCTTGGTGTGCAGGTTCACAGATCTCTGAAGACAGCAGAACAGGTAGATGAGGTGGTTAAGACGACCAATGGGATCCTTGCCTTTATTAACCAAGGCATTGAATATAAGAGCAGGGAGGTTACGCTGGATAAAAGCAAATTACTGCAGATGCTGGAATCTGAAACAAAAACAGAAAATAATGGAGAATCTCAGGAGGCCTGACACATCTGTGGAGACAAAAGGGAGCTAACGATTCAAACCTTTGACAAAAAGAGTCAATCCAAACCAAGAGTCATCCAGACTTGAAACGTTAGCTCCCTTTTCTCTCCACAGATGCTGTCAGACCTGCTGAGGTTATGCTGGAGCTGTAATAAACGTTGCTTAGGTCCCAGTTGGGAGTACGGTGTACAGTTCTGGTCAGCACACTATAGAAAGGAAGTGATTGCACTGGAGAGGGCACAGAGCAGATTCACCAGAATGCTGCCTGGGCTGGATCGGTTAAGTTATCAAAGAGACTGGATTGGCTGGGTTGTATTCCCTGGAGCAGAGAATGCTTTAAGGGACCTGATTGAGATATATAAAATTATGAGGGGCATAGAACGGTACTTTTCCCCTTAGTGGAGGGGTGAATAACCAAGGGGCATAGATTTAAGATAGTGGCAGGAGGTTTAGAGGAGATGTGGGGGGGAAAACTTTTCACCAAGAGGGTGGTTGGAATCTGGAACTCACTGCTTGAAAGAGTGGTAGAGGCCACACCTCACTGGCGGAGGGATCAAGGTTCACGCCACGCACCAGCGGAAGGAAGTAAATAAATGCAATGGGTCTTAATGACCCTTTTGCATCCATTTAGTGGGCCCGGCACCCTAATCTCCAGCTCTCTGATTCTCCAGTCCACAGGGCCGAGAATAATGTGGGCGGGGTTTACTACAGGTCTCACCAAACGGGAGCCTGGCATGGTGGTCCTCGCAGTGGATCAGAGGGCCTTCCCCTCCCCAGGGCCCCCTAACTGAAGGAACCCCCCCCCCCCCCGCCCCCCCCCCCCCCCCCCCCCCCCCCCCCAGCCCCGGCCCACATACAGACTCCCTAAGGGGGTCTCCCTAGCAAAGGCGTCTCTGGGGGTGGGTCTCCCTACTAAGGGGCGGTGGCCCGATAGCAGGTTTCCCTCAGGAATCCCTCGAATTCCATAAAATTTGCATGGCAAGGGATACGGAATTACTTCCCAATTTGCGCTCCAGGGGGTGCATTAAATCGGTTACAATTCTCTTCTGGCAGGAGAACAAATGGAGAATCTCGCCCCATTTGTGTGACACGATGCAAAATTTAATGATTAAAAGGTGTAATGATCTAAAAGCCTTCTGACATGCAACCTCCAGCAGCTTCACACAAAGAGTGCCACCACCATCCATGGGAGTACGTACCGTGTATTTTTAATGCAGCTCTGTAGATTCAAGCTAGCAGCAGAATGGAAGGACACAGACACTCCGTTATCTGCTCTACACTATGTTGCAATTACAAAAAGGACCAGTTAATCTGCCATAGCATTTCAATTTGAGAACAATGAAATTGTCTGCTTCCGCATTTGAGGTGATCCTTGAAACTTTCAACACATCTGAAATGCGTTGTGAATGAGGTTCAACAGAAAAGAAGGTCCAAACATGGACAAAAGAGTTGTCTATAGAGCTAACATCCATAGAAAGTTCTTTGTCGATATTAATAAGCTTCTCAAAAACTTCAACTAGCTTCATCAAACCAACTTGCCTTCAGCAAAGTCATGCTGGTTTATTGATCAGCTCTTTTTCTCAAATGCCAAGTTGCCCAGCCTTATCACATTCCAGCAGTCTTCTCACAACTGACCTTTAACTTTCAGGCCTGTAGTTACTTTTCTTCTCTCACCTACTCCATTTTAAATAATGGAGTCACATTATACAGCCGCAGATCTAACGACACAGTGGTAGCACCGCGACCTCTGGATAAATGTTCCACTTCATGGCTTGACAACCATGGAAGGTGCATTTGTTACCTGGCCAAACATGTTGGCCTGCAAATCCTTCCAATATACCTGATGGCAGGTGATAAGAGCTGGAGCGCTTCCTGGTCAACATAAAGCAAACCAGTACTTCGCCAAGCATAATCATGGGTCAATCCAATGCAAGCGCATGGTCTCCAACACCCTCTTGGGGCATGGGACCTGAAGGAGGAAGACAATATGCCTTTAAAGGCAGAATACAACAAACAATAAAAGTGTGAGAGAAACAAGATACTGAAACACTACAGCACACCCTCAGTTCTTAGTTACAATTGTATTAAGCCTTTCACTAATCCACCTTGGTTTGAAATTTGAGTTAATTCCCTCCTTTTCCACTCACTTCCTTCCCTGCCTGTCTGACTTCACATTAGTGCTGCAAGTGCAGTTTTAATTAGCAACAGGCTGCTGCCGCAACTCCCTTCTGCTACTGTGCAGATGCTGCCCCAGGACCTCCTGCCAGTAATCAATGCCATTGATCAGCACTGCCCTTGCTTACTGCTCGAGGGCATCTGGTACACACAAAAAAAAAGCTAGAAACAATTTCAGCTTTAATAAATATGAATTTAAAAAGGTAGAAACGAATTGTGACAGCACAAACTTGTTACTCAGCAAGCACTAGATTAAAAAGAAGGGCATGCAGTACAACGCAAATGTCAGTGCAAGCTCGCACCTGACAATGAATGCTGGAAGATAATTATATTCAAGATCAAATAGAATGGAAGAGACATACTCCCAGTTAGAGTAGAACATGCAGGTTAAAAGGAACATGATTCCAATAGCTTGTGTGTGATTGCTTTGAGGAATTTGAAAAAGATGTGTGACCTCTGCTATGTTTGTGAACAACAGCATAGATCTACACAAAAGGTCGGGTCTTGGAAGCCAATGAGAACCAGTGTGTTTCTTTAAAGAGTGCTATAATTTATGAAACTATTCATTATTCCATCTAGAGCTTCCCCCCACCCCACCCCATACACCTCTGTGCCAACGTTTACAGATAGAGTCTCTGTACATCTGTAAAAACTAGCACTTTGCCTAGAACTAGCCGCATACCCACATGGCAGCAACGTTCAAGTCACTATTCTTGTATGTCTGAACTCAGGAAATATGAAGGCAAATGTAGAACGACCTCACATTTCATGTTAAAATAGAATAAATTACAAATTTCAAAGTGTAAGTAGTCTCCAATTTAAAAGAAAATCTAGTCTGACCTCTGAAAATTGATACACAAAAACAACATGGGTCAGTTACATCAGGGAGAGGTGGTGGTACAGTGGTATTGTCACTAGAAATCTAGAGATCCAGGGTAATGTGATTGTGGGCTTGAATTGGAATTCAATAAAATCTGTAATTTAAAGTCTAATCATCACCATGAAACCATTGTCGATTATCGTATTAAAAAACCTCATCTGGTTCACTACTGTCTTTTTGGGGTGGAAATCTGCCAACTTTAGGCTCACCTGGTCTGGCCTACATGCGACTCTAGATCGATAGTGGAGTGGTTGACTATTAAATAAGGATGGGCAATAAACGCTGGCCCTGCGACACCCACATCCCACGAATGATTTTTTTTTTTTAAATGTTCAGTTTTTGCTTTGTGTGAGAACGAGAGAGGCATAGCTGAGATAGTTTAGTGAAATGAAATGAAATGAAATGAAAAGAAAATCGCTTATTGTCACAAGTAGGCTTCAAATGAAGTTACTGTGAAAAGCCCCTAGTCGCTACATTCCGGCGCCTGTTCGGGGAGGCTGTTACGGGAATCGAACCGTGCTGCTGGCCTGCCTTGGTCTGCTTTCAAAGCCAAAGCAGGAACTCCTCACCAATAGCGCATTCAAGTTTAGTGAAGCAGGAACTCCTCACCAATAGCACATTCACCAAAAGTCACCAGAAAGTTTCAAATTATATAAGCAACCTTTCAAGCACACTCACCTCTCCAGACCTTTGGGACCAAGCTGTTTCTGGCATTCAGAATTTTCTGAATTACAGAATTACATTAGAATACCCAATCCACAAGTGAGAGACTTGGAAAATACAGTAGATAAATATTTACCTTGAAGTAGGCCATTTTCCAAGACCATATTTTTATCTCATCTCATTAAACATTCTTCATTTATGAAACTGTTTTATTGGACTGATTGGCACCGTTTAACATTTATTGGACTGTTTTATTGGACTGATTGGCACCGTTTATAATGTGCCCACAATGCAGAACGGGACACCCGGATGGACATTCGTTTAAATCCCCTTCTGCACAGCTGGGAGACCTTTATTCGAAATTGATGGAAGACCCTTGTTCTGCCCAGCAACAGCACGAAGCTGCATCTTAATGATGGAAGACACTTGTTCTGCCCAGCAACAGCACAAAGCTGCATCTTAATGATGGAATACACTTGTTCTGCCCAGCAACAGCACAAAGCTGCATCTGAAAACGGCCCCGTGGCCAGAAGATCGGGATGTCTGCGAGTCAAGACCCTGGCAGTGGGATATATGGCACAACTGTATTGCAAAGACTTATGAAAGAATGAAATAATATATTAATAAAATGGCCAAGGCAGGCAAAGAAACCAGAATAGAAGGAATTAAAGAAATGTATAGATTAGATTAGCGTCCCCTACACACACACAGCAGGACAAAGATTACATTAACACCACATCTAGCAAACACAGAAACAAAAGCATAGCACAGCCACAGACATCGGAGGTCGATTTAGTTAAGGAGACACATCAGGGAGATACTGGAAAACACATTAGAGAAGGGAGGGACACCGGAGCAAGCACAGATAATCTCATCAACACGGGGACACACCATACAGATGCAAATTGACAAGGGAGGGACACTCGGAGCAAGCACAGATAATCTCATCAACACGGACACACACCATACAGATGCAAATTGACAAAGATGCATATTCTCAGTTTAAACCTGTCTGAGAGATCTAAATCAAAACTACCCTTTAACTATTATGTATGAGCAAATGTTCCCGCTCGAATTTGGATTCCTATAAAAATCCAGAGCGAATGTGTAATTGTCGCGATCAACGTGGCCAAGCCACTGTTTCTGCGTGGGTCTCCCTGAAGGCTTCAGTAATTGTACAATAAAGAACGCTTTGAACCTTGCCTTGAGACTCGGCCTCTTGAATGCACTGGTACAAGGGATTTTTCCCTACAACAACCTGAAACAGTGATAAAATGTTAGAAACTATAATTAAAATGTTACTTATCGACTGTATCTGTCATGCTTCCACTCCAAAAGTACTGTACTAAATAGTCGAGTAGTGAGTCCCAAGAGTTGGTTGGAATCTCAATAATTTTGGGACAACTGATGTTTTAATAAATTTATATGTGCACAACATATTTTTGAAAAGATCAGATTAATAGTGTAGAACTTGGGATAATTTTACTTGATAAAGTTTAACGACTCGACATACAGAACATTTAATCCAAAGAAATGTAATTTTAAATAAAATTGCAGGACAGCAACAACCCATTTGACCCAACTGTCCAGACCAAAGTTGTGTTTCGCATGGGCCTCCTCCCAACTTACTTACCCTATCTGCATATCTTTCTATTAATTTCTTCCTCATGCACATATCTAATTTCCCCTACAAAGCATAAATACTTGCCATGAGGTCTGGAAATTTTGCAATTTGAACTGAACCAAAGCAGACTGCTCAAAAATGCAAGGCCACATTCCAAGGTGACGGTGAGAAACAAACAAATCATGCTCAGAGACAGAGCATGTGTAAAGACAGAGACACACTTTCTATAACCCAGACACCCATCGAAACTTACAAAGGCAGTCAGAGTTCTGATGAAAGGTCACAGGCTTAAAACATTAACTATTTTTCTCTCTCTCCACAGATGTTACCTGACCTATTGAGTATTTCCAACATTTTATGTTTTTTTTTTAAAGAAAATATTTTATTGAAACACTTGTAATTTTCACAGTTTAACATTTCTTAAACAGCCGTGCGGACCGACACACGCAAAAACCTAAAAAAACAAAAAACAGTAAACAACATCCCCTACTACCCCCCGCCTCATCCCCTAATTACCCATATACTAAGATCCTTGTCCTTATCTAACATTGCCATGCCTCCTGTTTTCCTCCTCCGCCCGCCCCGCCACCCCCCTTACTGCTGACGTTTAATTTTCCTTGAAGAAATCAATGAACGGGTGCCATCTCCGGGCGAACCCCTGAATTAATCCTCTCAAAGCGAACTTGATTTTTTTTTTCCAGACTGAGAAACCCTACCATATCGCTGACCCACACTCCTGACTTTGGGGGCTCCAAGTCCCTCCATCCCAGCAAAATACATCTCCGGGCCACCATGGAGGAGAAGGCCAGGACATCGGCCTCCCTTCCCTCCACCCACCCCCCCCCCTTGGCTCCCGGATCTTCCGATACCCCAAATATTGCCAGTTCTAGACTCGGAGTTACCCTCCCTTCCAGGACTTCTGACATAACGTCCGCAAATCCCTGCCAGAAACCCCTCAATTTTGGACATGCCCAAAACATATGTACATGGTTCGCCGGACTACCCCCACACCATCCACATCTATCCTCCACCTCCTCAAAGAACCTGCTCATCCGGGCTACCGTCACGTGGGCCCTGTGGACCACCTTGAACTGGATCAAGCCAAGTCTGGCACACGACAAGGATGAATTGACTCTCTTCAAGGCTTTTTCCCCCCCAACAGTTCGATTCCCAACTCTCCTCCCAGCTCCTCTTCCCACTTCCTCTTCATCTCCATCAACTCCTTGTATATCTCCAAAACCCTCCCCTCTCCAACCCCTGTTTTTGACATCACCTTATCCTGTAGTCCCCTCAGGGGGAGGCGAGGAAAGCTTGGAACCTGCCTCCGTACAAAGTCCCGCACCTGAAGGTACCGAAACCCGTTCCCACCCAGCAGCTCGAACTCCTCCTCTAATGCCTCCAAGGTCGGAAAGCCCTCCTGGATGAATAGGTCCCCAAATCTCTCAAACTCTGCCTGCTGCCATCTCTTAAAGCCTCCATAACATTTTATGTTTTTAATCAGATTTACAACAACTGCAGTATTTTGCTTTGTTGGGGCTGTAATGAGATCTGGAATCAAGTGATTAAGGCTGAACCCAGACCAAGTACCAGTAAGCAGTTATAACGGAAGAAGTATTGCCTGATGGGACTGTAAATGAGACCTTCCATCACTGCTGATTATAGAGTGAAGACAGATAGGGTAGTTATTGGCCAGATCAGATTTGTCCTGCATATCATATATGGACAATTTTCCACATTGTCGGATAAATGTTCATGATGCAGCAGTACAGAAGCAGCTTATTTTAGGGCAGTTAGCTCTAGAGCAAGTCTTCAGCACTATAGCCAGGATGTTGTCAGAGTACATAACCTTTTGTTGTATCCAGAGCACTCGAGACATTTTTTTATTTCAGGTGCAGTGATCAGAATTGGCTGAAGATTGACTGATACAGGAGATCTCAGGAGGAGGCCGAGATGAATCAGCTACCTGGCAATTCTGGCTGAAGATGGTTGCAAATGCCGCAACTTTGTCTTTCGCATCAACATGCTGTACTTTATCAGCATTGAGAATGGGAATGTGGGGTCCTTCGGTTAGTTGTTTGATTGTTCTCTACCTTCACCACTCCATGTGGCAGGTCTGTAGGCTTTTATCTGATCCGTTAATGTGGGATTATTTTGTCCTATCGCATTCTGGTTCCACTGTTTAACATGCATGTAATTCGGTATTATAACCTCCAGGTTGACGTCTCATCTTTAGGTGTGCCTGGTGCTGCCCCGGCATGATCGTCTGCATTCCTCATTGGACCAGATTTGATCCCCTGGCTTGATGGTAAAGGTAAAGTGAGGGATTTGCCGGACTATGTGGTTGAGTACAATTCTGTAGTTGCTGATGGCAGCCTGAATGCCCCGTTTTGAGTACCTAGACCGGTTCGGAATCCATCCTATTTCGTACCATGGTTGTGCCACACAACACGATGGAGGGTGTCCTCGGTGTGAAGACAGGACTTTGTCCCCAAAAGGAGGCCATTTCGAATAATTACTACCATGGGCAGGTGCATCTGCAGCTGGCCGACAGATGAAGGGGGAGGTCAAGTGGGTTTCTCCCTCTTCTCTTATCTCCTGTAGGCCCAATCTGGCAGTCATGTACTTCAGCATTTGGTCATTGTGGTCAGTAGTGTTGCTACTGAGCCATTCTGGGAGATGGACATTGAAGACCCCATCCAGCACACATTCTGTGTGTTTGTCACCTTCAGTGCTTCTTCCAATTGGTGTACTGATTCACCAGCTGAAGGAAATAAAAGATACTCAATATAAAAACAACAACCTCCTATCTCAAAAATCTGAAAAAGGCTTTAAAAAAATAACTTGTATTTAAAGACTGACATCTTCAAGGTTAAGATAAATGGAGGACTTGAGGAAACCCTATTGTACATATATTATACATCTTAGAAAAAAGGAGAATAAAGTAGTGCATAATATGAAGAGTCACTAGCTGAAGCTCAGTATAGTTTGCGGATTAATTATTTTGTCATGGATCACCTTACAAGTTTCACTTTCCTATTAGGGAAACCAAACTTGTCTGCTTTTCACCTTTTCCCAATTCACCTTCTGTTTTCATACCCTCGCTTAGTTTGTAGGGGCTAATTTATCACCTTCTATAATTTAAAAATAAACTTTTCCCTTTCTTGCAATCTGTAGAAACTATTAAACTACACAGTAGCTTGTTTTGAGGAAAGAGTACAGCATTTACAAAAGTGTATCCAGATTTAAATGAACACAGCTTATTTTGTGATTTATGAGGCTTTTTTTAAAAATCCAGACAAAAAGCAGAAGAGGTTTGCAATGGCTCCTCCATAATTCAGTACTCACTCCTAAAGCGGTATGCCGGTCATAAATCACAGCAATATTAGCAACCAGGATAAAACAGCGCTTTTGAAATATGCTGCAGCATCAGATTAAGATGTAAAAACATGTGACCAGAATACTACACCTTCAATTAGTGTGTACTTATGGAGCAGATAGGGGTTAATTAATTGTTAACAGACACCAACTGTGTCATGCTCTGGTATTTTATGAAACGGAGTTCTGTAAATCAGGGCCAGGCAAAGCAAACAAGGTCTAACGAACTGCAAAAAAAAAAAAAGTCATTTTTGTACAAATAAGCTCTGTACACAATGATGGAGAACCAAAACAGGGGAAAGTGACAGCAGAGTGATAGTTTAATAAAGTCTTAGCTTACTGCACAGCTGAATGTTACACCTCTATAAAGGATAGACTTCAGCAATATTATTAATCGCTACACTGCTACAAGTGTACAGCATTACAACTAGAGCTTCAAATTTTAGGCTAAGCTAATTATCTTGTAACTCAAAAGGGTTTCTCACGTATGAATCACCAATGTACTTTTTGCGATGAAAACTCGCACTCAAGGAAGTAAGTTTCCTCCCACAAGCCCACATCACTTCCCTCCCTGCTATTTTCAAACCTTCAAGCACAAATAAAGGCTCGCATTTATATAGCACCTTTCAAGCCAATGAATCACTTTCGAAGTGTAGTCACTGTTGTAATATATGAAAAAGGAGAGGAACAGACCCCAATCAGCCAAAATGAGTTACGGCAGAACAGTAATTGGGACTGAAAACTAGTGGTTTGTCCATAACTAGCTCTCATATGAATCTAACAATCAACAGGAATCAGGAAAAAAACTCCTAGCTAGTGCTGAATCACACCTGTCCTGCTCAGGCAGCAAAAACAAAACATTTAAAATGTTCAAAATGGTAAATAAAAATTGCAGTGTCATGTGGTTTCTAGTATTTTCCTTTTTCAATTCAAACTTTCCTAAATCTCTAAACACAGCTTTGGAATTAACTGCCCATTAAAAGATCATTTAATCTCACATCTCGCCTATTAGTGGCGGAGGTTCAACTGAATTTTAACTACTTGAGCAATCGCATTCATTCTAATTTCTCCTTGCACCCAGTCAACACCATAAGCTCATTTAGTGCAAGATAGCAATTTGATTAACACTTCCTTTTCAAGCCCCAAGCATTCAGAGAGCAGCAGATGACTGAGCTGGTAATTATCTGCTTATCTCAACCATCAAATGCGGAACATATCAGCATTCGCTACATGAAGTGCCTGACAGCTTTACAACCATTGTTAGCATCATATATCAATCAGGCTTCGGAGTGAATACAGTCTCGCCAGACTTTAGCACCCTGGACAGCTCACTCTGGCAGAAAAATGCTTAAAGGTGGCCTCATTTCAACTTTATATTGAACTACTGGGAAACATTATTAAAAATATATTTATTAAAGTTTTTTAACAACACAATTTTTTCCCCTTACAAACAATAACCCCCCCCCCGTAACAAAATAACACAAAATCGCACTGAGCAAGATATATACATGGCAAAATGGTATATTTACATAGCTTTATACACTGGCTCTCGCCCGCACGTGCCAGTTTCCCCACCCTCCATGTTATCTCCTGCTCATCCATTCCCTCAAACAATCTCTCGTTCCCCCCCTCCCTCCGCCTCCCCCCCCCCCCCCCACCCCCTGCCCCCCAGGGTTGCTGCTGCTGCTGACCGACCTTCCTCTAACGCTCCGCGAGGTAGTCTAGGAACGGTTGCCACCGCCTGTAGAACCCCTGCGCAGACCCTCACAAGGCAAACTTAATCCTCTCCAGCTTTATGAACCCAGCCATATCGTTTATCCAGGCCTCCAGGCTGGGGGGCTTCGCCTCCTTCCACACCAGCAAGATCCTTCGCCGGGCTACCAGGGACGCAAAGGCCAGAATGCCGGCCTCTTTCGCCTCCTGCACTCCCAGCTCGTCCACTACTCCGAATAGTGCTAGCCCCCAGCTCGGCTTGACCCGGACTTTCACCACCTGAGATATTGCTCCCGCCACTCCTCTCCAGAACCCCTCCAGTGCCGGGCATGACCAAAACATACGGACATGGTTCGCCGGACTCCCTGAACATATTCCGCATCTGTCCTCTACCCCAAAGAACCTACTCAACCTTGCCCCCGTCAAGTGCGCTCTGTGAACCACCTTAAATTGTATCAGGCTGAGCCTGGCACATGAGGAGGAGGAATTAACCCTACCCAGGGCATCAGCCCACAAACCTTCCTCGATCTCCTCCCCCAGCTCCTCCTCCCATTTACCCTTCAACTCTTTCATCTCTTGGTGTATTGCCGAAACCTTGCCCTCCCCGACCCATACACCCGAGATCACCCTGTCTTGAATTTCTTGTGCCGGGAGCAACGGGAATTCCCTGACCTGTCGCCTCACAAAAGCCCTCACCTGCATATATCTAAATGCATTTCCCGGGGGTAACTCAAACTTCTCCTCCATTGCCCCTAGGCTCGCAAATGTCCCGTCAATGAGCAGGTCCCCCATTCTTCTAATCCCCGCCCGATGCCAGCCCTGGAACCCACCGTCCATCTTCCCCGAGACAAACCGGTGGTTACCCCTGATCGGGGACCGCACCGAGGCTCCCACTGCACCCCTGTGCCGTCTCCACTGGCGAGTGTGGTGACGAACCGGCGGAGGTCGGAGTACTTTCGGCTGTACCGAGGAACAAGGCAGGGGTGCCCCCTGTAAAGGAGCTTAACCCAGCTAATAAACCCTCCCCCAAACCCAAACCTACGCAACACCTCCCAGAGGTACTCCCACTCTACTCGGTCAAAGGCCTTTTCCGCGTCCATAGCTGCCACTATCTCCGCCTCTCCCTCCTCCGATGTCATCATTATCACGTTTAAGAGCCGCCGCACATTAGTATTTAATTGCCTGCCCTTTACGAATCCCGTCTGGTCCTCATGAATCACCCCCA
Source organism: Scyliorhinus torazame (assembly GCF_047496885.1). NCBI lineage: Eukaryota > Metazoa > Chordata > Chondrichthyes > Carcharhiniformes > Scyliorhinidae > Scyliorhinus > Scyliorhinus torazame. Next base: position 93,324,198 of record NC_092728.1, on the reverse strand, counting down.
GGACACAGTCCTCAATCCTCGTGGCCAGCACTTTTGCCAATAACTTAGCGTCCACATTGAGGAGCGAAATCGGCCTGTACGATCCACATTGCAGTGGGTCCTTGTCTCGCTTCAGAATCAAGGAAATTGTCGCCTCCAACATTGTCGGGGGCAGGGTCCCCTCCTCTCTTGCCTCGTTAAAGGCCTTCCCCGCCTGCATACTCCCCAAACCCTTACTCAGCTCCTCCAACCCGATTGGTGCCCCCAAACCAGCCGCCTCTTGCTCCTCCACCCTCGGGAACCTCAGTTGGTCTAGGAATCGTCACATCCCCTCTTCCCCCCCTGGGGACTGGGATCTGTACAGCTCTTCATAGAAGGCCTTGAATACCTTGTTTATTTTCGTTGCACTCTGAACCGTGGCTCCCCTTCCATCTTTGATTCCCCCTATTTCCCTCGCTGCCGTCCTCTTACGGAGCTGGTGTGGCAGCATCCGACTGGCCTTTTCCCCGTACTCGTAGGTCGTCCCCTGCGCCTTCCTCCACTGTGCCTCCGCCTTCCCAGTGGTCAACAGGTCAAACTCCGTCTGGAGCCGTCGCCTTTCCCCAACAAACAAAGAACAAAGAACAAAGAAATGTACAGCACAGGAACAGGCCCTTCGGCCCTCCAAGCCCGTGCCGACCATGCTGCCCGACTAAACTACAATCTTCTACACTTCCTGGGTCCGTATCCCTCTATTCCCATCCTATTCATGTATTTGTCAAGATGCCCCTTAAATGTCACTATCGTCCCCGCTTCCACCACCTCCTCCGGTAGCGAGTTCCAGGCACCCACTACCCTCTGCGTAAAAAACTTGCCTCGTACATCTACTCTAAACCTTGCCCCTCTCACCTTAAACCTATGCCCCCTGTAATTGACCCCTCTACCCTGGGGAAAAGCCTCTGACTATCCACTCTGTCTATGCCCCTCATAATTTTGTATACCTCTATCAGGTCTCCCCTCAACCTCCTTCGTTCCAGTGAGAACAAACCGAGTTTATTCAACCGCTCCTCATGCCTAATGCCCTCCATACCAGGCAACATTCTGGTAAATCTCTTCTGCACCCTCTCTAAAGCCTCCACATCCTTCTGATAGTGTGGCGACCAGAATTGAACACTATACTCCAAGTGTGGCCTAACTAAGGTTCTATACAGCTGCAACATGACTTGCCAATTCTTATACTCAATGCCCCGGCCAATGAAGGCAAGCATGCCGTATACCTTCTTGACTACCTTCTCCACCTGTGTCGCCCCTTTCAATGACCTGTGGACCTGTACTCCTAGATCGCTTTGACTTTCAATACTCTTGAGGGTTCTACCATTCACTGTATATTCCCTACCTGCATTAGACCTTCCAAAATGCATTACCTCACATTTGTCCGGATTAAACTCCATCTGCCATCTCTCCGCCCAAGTCTCCAAACAATCTAAATCCTGCTGTATCCTCCGACAGTCCTCATCGCTATCCGCAATTCCACCAACCTTTGTGTCGTCTGCAAACTTACTAATCAGACCAGTTACATTTTCCTCCAAATCATTTATATATACTACAAAGAGCAAAGGTCCCAGCACTGATCCCTGTGGAACACCACTGGTCACAGCCCTCCAATTAGAAAAGCATCCTTCCATTGCTACTCTCTGCCTTCTATGGCCTAGCCAGTTCTGTATCCACCTTGCCAGCTCACCCCTGATCCTGTGTGACTTCACCTTTTGTACTAGTCTACCATGAGGGACCTTGTCAAAGGCCTTACTGAAGTCCAGGTAATCACCCAAGTAATCTTTCCTCCGGGGCCTCTGTGTATATCCTGTCCACTCGCAAAATCTCCCCCAGTAACCTCTCCCTTTCCATGCCCTCTGCCTTCTCCCTATGAGCCCTGATGGAGAATAGCTCTCCCCTGATCACCGCCTTCAACGCCTCCCATATCACCCCCACTCGCACCTCCCCATTGTCGTTGGCCTCCAAGTACCTTTCGATACTCCCCCTCACCTTCCCACACACCACCTCATCTGCCAGCAGTCCCACGTCCAGCCGCCACAGCGGGCGTTGGTCACTCTCCTCTCCCAGCCCCATTTCCACCCAGTGCGGGGCATGGTCCGAAACGGCTATGGCCGAATACTCCGTCCCCTCCACCCTCGGAATGAGCACCCTACTCAGAACAAAGAAATCTATCCGGGAGTAGGCCTTGTGCACGTGGGAAAAGAAAGAAAATTCTCTGGCCTGCGGTCTTGCAAACCTCCATGGGTCCACTCCCCCCATCTGATCCATAAACCCCCTGAGCACCTTGGCCGCCGCCGGCCTCTTTCCCGTCCTTGATCTGGAGCGGACCAGTGCTGGGTCCAGCACTGTATTGAAGTCCCCTCCCATTACCAGTCCTCCTACTTCCAGGTCCGGAATGCGCCCCAACATGTGCTTCATGAATCCAGCATCATCCAAGTTCGGGGCGTATACATTTACCAACACCACCCACGTCCCTTGCAACCTACCACTCACCATCACATATCTCCCTCCATTATCCACTACGATAGTCTTGGCCTCAAATGACACATGCTTTCCCACCAGAATTGCCACCCCTCTATTTTTCGCGTCCAGTCCCGAGTGAAATACCTGTCCTACCCATCCCCTTCTTAACCAAACCTGGTCCGCCACCTTCAGGTGTGTCTCTTGGAGCATAGCCACGTCTGCCTTCAGTCCCTTCAAGTGCGCGGACACTCGAGCCCTCTTCATCGTTCCACGTTATCAGCCGGATTGGAGGGGCTCTCACCCCCTCTTTCCCCCCTCCCCCCCCGGCCGACTAGCCATCTCCTTTTCTGGGCCAATCCCGTGTCCCCGTCTCCCTCACCCTCCAGTCCCCCAGCCGGGGGACCTCCGTCCCGACCACCTCTTCTGTGTCCCATTCCCTTTCGGCCAGTGCAGCAGCAACCCTTTCCCCCCCCCCCCCTTTCACCCCCCCTTTCACCCCCCCCTTTCCCCCCCCCCTCGCTAGATCCCTGTCTAGCTTTTTTGCTCTCCCCATATCACTCCCGTAAGTCAGCTGACACCTGCTGACCCCAGCTTCCCCCACCATCCCTTTGACCCCCCCCCCCGTGTGGGAGTCTCCCCATCAATATACGTTCCTTCGTTCCCCTTCCCGCCTTTCTTCCCGCGCTTTCCAAAGCCTGCCCCGCCCCTTCTGGCGCAGCTCCTGTCGTGGCCTTGTCTCTCTCCCCAAGCCCATGTAACATTCCCTGCGCGTGATTGACCCCCTATATACAACAACCATCATACTTCAACCCTCAAACACCCCCCACCCTCACAAACCCTCAATTAGAGTCCAACTTTTCAGTTAGTATAAAGGTCCACGCCTCTTCGGGCGTTTCGAAGTAGTGGTGTTGGCCATTATGTGTAACCCACAGTCGCGCTGGCTGCAACATTCCAAATTTCACTCCTTTCCGATGCAGCACCGCTTTGGCCCGGTTGAAACCCGCTCTCCGCTTAGCGACCTCCGTGCTCCAGTCCGGGTATATTCTGATCTCTGCGTTGTCCCACTTACTGCTCCGCTCCTTCTTGGCCCATTTTAGGACCCTCTGTCTGTCCATAAACCGGTGAAATCTCACCACCATCGCCCTTGGCGGCTCATTTGCCTTGGGCTTCCTCGCCAGCACCCGGTGCGCCCCTTCCAGCTCCAGCAACCTCGGGGGGGCCTCCGCGCCCATCAGCGCCCCGATGATTGTGCCCGCATATGCCGCGGCATTGGCCCCCTCCACTCCTTCTGGGAGACCCAGGATCCTCAGATTATTTCTCCTCGACCTGTTCTCCAGGTCTTCGAGTCTTCCTGTCCACGTCTTGTGTAGCGCCTCGTGCCGCTCCACTTTCACTGCCAAGCCCAAGAGCTCGTCCTCATTCTCACTCACTTTGTCCTGGATCTCCTGGATCTTCACCTCGTGGGCTTTCTGGGTTGCCCCAAGTCCTTCAATTATTGCCAACATAGGCGCCACCATCTCCTTACGCAGCTCCTCGAAGCAGCGCTTGATGAATTCCTGCATCTCCTCTTTGTCCCCGGCCACCGCCATTTTGCTTATTTTCCCTCTCTTCTCCCACTGCCCCAATGCCACTTTTTTGTACGTTTCGCTGCGGGTCCGGTCCATACAAGTTAGTAGGGGACCTCTCTCCTCTCTTCCCCACGGGTTGGCTGTAAAAAAAGTTCCGTTGGGGTTCTTCTAGCGAGCCCGAAAGTCCGTGTTCGCGGGAGCTGCCGAATCGCGCGGCTTAGCTCCACATAGCCGCAACCGGAAGTCCCTGGAAAACATTATAGTATACAGAACAGATAGTGCACCTGAAAACTTTCCAGCGCAACCTAGTGTATCAATTCTATAGGGGATCCCAGACACAAGAAAGCTAAAGAGTGAGTAGTTAGTCACATAGATCATGGAGACCTTAGTCTGCTGAATTAATTCATCTCAGCCAGAGCTAGAGCTGCATTTGATACAATTTGTTTCAGTACCAATGGGGAGAATGGCTAAGGTTCCCACTGCTGATTACTTTCCAGTGAGCCCTGCAGATAAGTGTGGTTGGTTGGATATCAGGTGAAGACAGGTTTGGGACTTGGGAGTGAATTCAATTCCCTTCAATAAAATATTCACCCATCAAGAGACACTTGGGTGACGTGCCAAAGTAGAGACGATGGAACGACACTCCAGTATGGCAACAATTTGCATTTATATAAACACCTTTATCATTGAAAACAAATTACAACATACTTCACTGAAGCTTCATCAGATAAAATGCTTGCCAAGACAAAGAAAAGAATATGGAGGATGATTTGGTCAAAGAACAGAGTTTTAAAGAAGGTCTGAAATGAAGGAAGAAGATATTGATGCAAAAGAGATTTAAGGAAGGGGTTCCTGAGGATAAACAATTGAAAGCATGGTCACCAACAGTGGAACAAAGAGAATGGGGAATGTAAAAGAGGCAAGAGCCAGAGAAATGCAGAGTTCTCTGAAGAGGCGTTTAAGAGAGTTGAAGATTTTGGTAAAAATCTAAAATGAGGCTTTAAGGGATTGGAAGCCAATGCAGGGCAGCAAGGGCTGGGGTGCTCGAGGTCAAGCAGGATAGAATAGGAGTGGAGTTTTGGGTGATCAGACGCTTATGAAGGACAATATACAGCAAGGACAGGCGATGTTAGAGATGATAGGCAGCATTCTTAGTGATGGGGGAGGATCGGAGGTCAGAGGTTCAGTGAGATTCTGAATAGCCAGGTTCAATCAGCGTGACAACTAGAATCAGTGGCACAGATAAAGAGTTTGTTTGGGGGGGCCGAGGATGACATAAATGTTCTAGTAGGAAGGGGAAAAAAATAAAGGTTAACGTGACAGGGAAACAGGTAGGTGATTGGCTGGTGAGTATTTCTTACTTACCTTAACAAAATTTCATATCAGGGCAAGTATAACATTTATTTAAATAATAAGAATACAAGCACAAGCAGCACCAGAGACACAAGTTAATCAATAAAATAATTAATTAACACACTCTAAATATGACAGGGTAGGTGATGCGCTGCAGCTGGATGTCAGTGTGATTCAAGGCTGCAGTAAGTCAAACTCAAGGAGCTTCTGCTCAGAGTCAGTGAACTGGATGCCATGCTGCATCAGGGAGGTTATCTAGGCACTTTCTTACAGTGCAGAAGGAGGCCATTCGGCCCATAGACTCTGCACCGGCTCTTGGAAAGAGCACCCTACTTAAACTCCATCCTATCCCCGTAAACCTGTAACCCCACCTAACCTTTTTGGAAACGAAGGGTAATTTTTCATGGCCAATCCACCTAACCTGCACATCAGGGTGTTGACAATCAGAGCATCACAGGGAATGACAGAACGTACAAGTTTAAGACTGTGCAGATAAGGCTACAGGCTGCAAAAATAGTAAAAAAGATAGAACCAAATGCTCTGCACCTGAACACACGTAGCATTCCTAACAAAATGGATGAATTGTGTGCTCATATATGTATGATCTGATAGCCATTACAGAGGCAAAGCAACATGACAATGGCTGACACCTGAATATTGTGTCCGGGGCAGCACGGTAGCATTGTGGATAGCACAATTGGTTCACAGCTCCAGGGTCCCAGGATCGATTCCGGCTTGGGTCACTGTCTGTGCGGAGTCTGCACATCCTCCCCGTGTGTGCGTGGGTTTCCTCCGGGTGCTCCGGTTTCCTCCCACAATCCAAAGATGTGCAGGTTAGGTGGATTGGCCATGATAATTTGCCCTTAGTGTCCAAAATTGCCCTTAGTGTTGGGTGGGGTTACTGGGTTATGGGGATAGAGTGGAGGTGTGTGTTTGGGTAGGGTGCTCTTTCCAAGAGCCGGTGCAGACTTGATGGGCTGAATGGCCTCCTTCTGCACTGTAAATTCTATGATAATCTATGATATTCACGGTTACATGACATTTCCTAACTTCCTGTACTTCTGAAAAGGCGGAGTGCTGGCTTTGTTAGTTAAGAATGACAGTACAATAGACAGAGATAAACTTAGTTCTATACATCAAGAGAATCAGTTTGGGTATAGATAAGAAATAGCAAAATGATAAATCACTTGTGGGGGCAGTTTATAGGCCCCCTGACAGTAACCACACTGATGGACGGCGTATATGAGGAGGCGTGACCAGTACAAACTGGACGGGTTAAACCTGGGCAGGACCGGGACTGATATCCTAGGGCGAGTATTTGCTACTGTGGTTGGGTAGGGTTTAAACTAGAATGGCAGGGGTTTGGAAATCCAAGCATGGTGACAAGGGAAAGAGAAACAAGGACACTAATAAAAGAACAGTAAAATGCAAAAAAGGTAGACTGGGTAATAAAGAGCAAGAGGCAAATGTAGCCACAGTACAACGAACAGTTAGGATAATAAAAATTGGCAAAAGGCAAGCCTAAAAGCTCTGCATCTTAAAGCATGAAGCATTCAGAATAAAGTAGACAAACTGATGGTGCAAATAGAGGTAAATGGATATGATCTCATAGCCATTACGGAAACATGGTTACAAGGGGAATCAAAACTGGGAACTTAATATTCAGGGATATTTGGCCTTTCGGAAGGATAGGAGGGAAGGAAGAAAAAGGTGGTGGGGTAGCACTGGTAATAAGAGATGAAATGAGGACAGTTATGAGGGACAATCTAGACTTGGATGATGGAGAGATGGGTACAGGTTAAAAATAAACCAGCAGCCACCCTGTAGGAAAGGGTATAAATCAACAAATAATAGGCTCATGTAAGCAATAATTATGTGTGACTTTAATCTTCATGTTAATCGAGTTAATCCAGCTGGAAAGGGTAGCTACGACAACAAATTCAGAGTGCATTAGTGATAGTTTCCTGGAGCAATAGGTCATGAAGCCAACCAGGGAGCAGACCATCTTGGATCTGGTAATGGGTAATGAGGCAGGTTTAATAAATTATCACAGAGTAAAGAATCTCCTAGGAAGTAGTGATCATAACATGATGGAAGTTAATATTCAGTTTGAGAATGAGAAACTTGGGTCAGAATTACAATGAAATGAGAATAGAAATGAAAATCGCTATTGTCACAAGTAGGCTTCAAATGAAGTGACTGTGAAAAGCCCCTAGTCGCCACATTCCGGCGCCTGTTCGGGGAGGCTGTTATGGGAATTGAACCATGCTGCTGGCCTGCCTTGGTCTGCTTTCAAAGCCAGCAATTTAGCCCAGTGTGCTAAACAGCCCCTGTTAGCCTTAGCTAACAGTTAGCTAATGTGGACTGGGTGTATAGATTAGCAGGACAGACAATAAACAAGCAGTGGACTACATTTTAGGAAGTAACTCATGACTCTCAGCAAAAATATATCCTAGTAAAGAGTAAAATTTCTAAGAGAGGGATAAATCAACCATGGCTAACCAAGAAAGTTAAGGAGAGCATTCAGTTGAAAAAAAAAGCGGGTGAAAAAGGGAAAAATCTGTACAGACTGTATAGTTGATTGTTGGGAAGTATGTTTCCCGAGGTATTTATTTGCTGTAACCTGTTTTGATACAAGTTTATAATAAGATATCTTTTTTTTTTTAAGTTGAAAGAAAAAGCATCTAGAGGAGGCAAAAGTCAGTGATAGCCCTAAAGACCAAGATAAATTCAGAATCCATCAAAGAATGGGCTAAAAAGATAATAGAGAGAGAAAATAAACTACAAGGGCAAACTAGCAAGGAATATAAGAACTGACAATAAGAGTTTATTTAAATATATATAAAAAGGGAGAGGGAGAGAGAGAGAGAGAGATCAAAGCAAATATAGGTCCCTTAGAAATGAATCTGGGGAAATAGTTGTGGGAAACAAGGAAATGGCAGAGGAGTTCACACATATTTGCATCAGTCTTTACGCTGAAAGATACTTCGAACATCCCATTACTACTAAAGAATATCCATGCCCGTACTGGGTTGACCTGCAGGTTAGTAAAGACAGTAACCAGCGCCCGCACTGGAGGTTGGATGTGGGACTTCTGGCGGATGAAGGGGTGTGCGAGCGGCTGAGGAAATGTATTCAGAACTACCTGCAGGTTAATGACACGGGGGAAATTTCAGCAGCGGTGGTGTGGGAAGCACTGGTGGTCAGGGGGGAGCTGATCTCGATCCGGGCACAAAGGGAGAAGGTGGACAGGGCAGAGACGGACCGACTGGTAAAGGAGATACTACAGATTGTTAGGAGGTATGCGGAGACCCCAGAGGCAGGGCTTTTAAGGGAACGGCAGAGGTTGCATGTGAAGTTTAGTTTGCTGACCACAGGGAGGGCGGTGGAGCAGCTGAGAAAGGCAAGGGGGGGGGGGGGGGGGCGATCGATGAACATGGAGAGAAGGGCAGCAGAATGCTTGCACAGCAGCTCAGGAAGAGGTTAGGCAGCTAGGGAGATAGGGAAAGTAAAGGACGGAGACGGGAACCTGGTTGGTGATTCAGTAGGGGTGAACAAGGCGTTTAGGGACTTCTACAGCATGCTGTACAAGTCGGAACCCTTGACAGGGCCGGAGGGGATGAGGCACTTCTTGGAGGGGCTGAATTTCCCAAAGGTGGCCGGGGAGCGGGTAGGAGGGCTGGGGGCCCCAATCAGGCTGGAAGAGATAGTGGAGGGCTTAAAGGCCATGCAGGCTGGTAAGGCCCCGGGTCCGGATGGGTACCCAGTTTTATAAAATGTTCTCAGGGATATTGGAGCCGATGTTGTTGAGGATGTTCAATGAGGCAAGAGAAAGAGGGGTGTTGCCCTCGACGATGTCACAGGCAACGATTTCGCTGATTCTTAAGCGGGACAAGAACCTGGAGCTGTGTGGATCCTACAGGCCGATCTCCCCGTTAAGTGTGGATGCCAAGTTGCTGGCCAAAATCTTGTCCTTCAGGATCGAGGACTGTGTTCCGGACGTTATTGGGGAGGACCAGATGGGGTTTGTTAAGGGCAGGCAGTTGGTGGCCAATGTAAGAAGGCTGTTAAATGTGATCATGATGCCCCCGGAAGGTAGGGAGGTGGAGGTAGTGATCACAATAGATGCAGAAAAGGCTTTTGATCGGGTAGAATGGGACTATCTGTGGGCAATACTGGGACGGTTTGGATACGGGCGGCACTTTATTGACTGGGTCAGGTTACTGTATCAGGCTCCTGTGGCAAGTGTACGGACGAATAGGACAACATCGGACTATTTTAGACTGCACCGGGGGACCAGACAGGGCTGGCCCCTCTCCCCACTGTTGTTTGCGCTGGCTATAGAACCATTGGCAATTGCTCTGAGAGCCTCGAGGGGCTGGAGAGGACTGGTCGGGGGGGAGGGGGGAGGGGGTTGTAGCACAGGGTTTCGCTCTATGCGGATGACCTGCTTCTGTATGTTTCGGACCCGATAGAGGGATGGAAGAAATCATGAGGACTCTCGGGGAATTTGGCCGGTTTTCGGGGTGTAAGCTTAATATGGGAAAGAGGGAGATGTTTGTGGTCCAGGCGAGGGGACAGAAGAGGCGACTGAGAAAGCTGCCGTTTAGGTTAGTAGAGGGAAGCTTTAGGTACCTAGGCATCCAAGTGGCGCAGGAATTGGACCAGCTGCATAAATTGAATCTGGCCCGACAAGTGGATCAAATGAAGGACGATTTTTGGAGATGGGACGCGCTTCCGTTGTCTCTGGCTGGGAGGGTGCAAACGGTGAAGACGACTGTCCTCCCGAGATTCCTGTTTGTATTTCAGTGTCTCCTCATCTTATTCCGCAGTCCATTTCTAAGCGGGTCAACAGAATGATCACGGGCTTCGTCTGGGCGAGCAAGTAAGGAAGGTAACGCTTCAGTGGAGTCGGGGAGAGGGCGGGCTGGCGCTGCCAAATTTTAGCAACTATTACTGGGCAGATAATATAGCCATGATCAGGAAGTGGGTGGTGGGGGAGGGGTCAGCATGGGTGCGTATGGAGGTGGCTTCATGTAAGGGCACCAGTTTGCGGGCGTTGGTAACTGCGCCTCTGCCGTTCCCGCCGGCACGGTACTCCACCAGTCCAGTGGTGGTGGCGGCCCTGAGAGTTTGGGGCCAGTGGAGGCAGCATGTGGGAGCATCGGTCTGGGCCCCAATCTGTGATAATCACCGGTTTGCCCCGGGGAGCATGGACAGCGGTTCCGGTTATGGAGGAGAGCGGGGATTGAGAGGATGGGGGTTATGTTCATAGAGGGGAGCTTTCCGAGTATGAGGGCGTTGGAGGAAAAGTTTGGGTTGGCGAGGGGAAACAAATTCAGGTATCTGCAGGTGGGGGACTTCCTACGTAAACAGGTGTCAACCTTCCCGCTCCTACCGCTAAGGGGGATTCAGGCCAGGGTAGTTTCCAGAGGGTGGGGAGGAGAAGGGAGCGTCTCAGACATTTATAAGGAGCTTATGGGGTCAGAGGAGACGCAGACCGAGGAGCTGAAGCGCAAGTGGAAGGAGGAGCTGGGAGGTGAGATAGAGGATGGTCTGTGGGCAGACACGTTGAGTAGAGTCAACACGTCCGCAACATGTGCCAGGCTCAGCCTGATACAATTTAAGGTTGTTCATCGTGCTCACATGACAGTGGCCCGGATAAGCAGATTCTTTGGGGTTGAGGACAGATGCGCAAAATGTGCGGGAGGACCGGCGAACCATGTCCACATGTTTTGGACCTGTCCAAAGCTTAGGGGATTTTGGCAGGGGTTTGCAGAAGTCATGTCCAGGTGTTAAAAACAAGGGTGGCGCTGAGTCCAGAGGTGCCGATTTTCGAGGTGTCAGAAGGTTCGGGAATCCAGGAGGAGAAAGAGGCAGATGTTCTGGCCTTGAGAGGGTCACTGTTAGGGTTCACCCGGAGGTGGCAACCGTTCGTCGACTTCTTTGCGGGAAATTAATCGTCAGCAGATCGGTGGGGGGTAGTAGTTTTGATTAGAGTGGGGGGTCAATAAGGGAGGGTACGAGAGGTAAATGGCTTTTGCACTATGTTTATGATTTCATGTATATTGTTTATTTGGTTGTTGTTACTATACCAAAAAAATGCCTCAATAAAATGTTTATTAAAAAAAAAAATACTAAAGAATACAGGGGAGGAATTAAATAGCATTCCCATCACTAGAGTAGTATTAGACAAATAAATAGAGCTAAAGAAGTCCCCGGGCCCTCATGATTTGCATAATAGGAACCTAAAATAAGTAGCTACAGAGATAGTGGATGCATTGGTTGTAATTTTACAAAAATCCTTGGATTCTGGAGAAGTACGGAGGATTGGAAAACTACCAATATGACAACCAAATTCAAAAAGGGAGGAAGGCAAAAAGCAGGCAACTATAGGCCAAATAGCCGAACATTTATTGTTGGAAAAATATTGGAATCAGTTAAGGAAGCAATAGTAACACATTTGGAAAATAATATAATCAAGCAAAGTCAGCCTGGCTTCATGAAAGGGAAATCGTGCCCGACTAATTTATTAGAGCTTTTGTGGAAATCTCAACCAGAGTGGATAGTGGGGGAACCCACGTAGGTGCGTTGTATTTCAACTTCCAAAAGGCATTCAACAAGATACCTCTCCAAAGGTTAAGCCCATAAGAGCCCATGGAGGTAAATTATTGGCATGGATAGAAAATTGGCTAATGGGCAGGCAACAGCGAGTGGGGATAAGGGATTCTTTTTCAGGTTGGCGACCTGTAACCAGTAGGGTTTCACAGGGATCAGTGCTGGGACTACAACGGTTTACAATATATATTCATGACTTGAAGGAAGCAATGTACTGTAACCAAACTGACATTGGCAAAGGCAGCTTGGAAGATTATTTTTGGAGTGTTTTCAGTAGAGCTGAAAGTCCTAAAGCCAACAAGAGAGCAGGCTGTTGTAGATCTGGTCATGTGCAATGGAACAGGATTCATTAATCACATCATTGTAAAGGTACCCCTAGGTACCAATGATCATAACATGACTGAATTTCACATTCATTTTGAGAGAGGGCATACTGGGTATAAGACTAGTGTTTTAAAAACTTAAATGAGAACAATTAAATGAGAGAGTAAGAATACAGAGCTGGCAAAGTGAACTAGGAAATTAGGTTAGGGATAGATCAAGAGAGATGCAGTGGTAGATATTCAAGGAGATTTTCACAACACTCAGCCAAAATACATTCCGGTGAGAAAGAAAAACTCAGGGGAAGCACAGCAATTTGTGGCTAACTAAGGAAGTTAAAGATAGTATCAAATTGAAAGAAAAAGCATACAATTCTGCAAAGATTCATGGCAGGTCAAAAGATTGGACAGAATATAAAAAGCAGCAAAGAATGACTTGAGAGAAAAAAAAGAGCAGAGAAAGCTAGCTAGAAATATAAAAGACAGATAGTAAGAGTTTCTACAGGTATTTAAAAAGGAAAAAAAATAATAACTTGAGTGTTGGCTGTGACAAATGTAGGAAATTTATATACATAGTATTGTCCGTTGCAGTGTTTATTTAAATATTTTTATTCAGCACATTTATCATCTTACAAACAAAAGAAAAACAAAGAAACAACAGCAAGAATGACCCCATCAATATACAGCCCGAAACATCGGCTCACAGAATCCAAATAGAAGTTAAAAAAACAGAACAAACCAAACGTCCACCACCACCACCACCCCAGCTCAAATTTCACCTTCTCCAGGGTCAAGAATTCCAGCAGGTCCCCCTGCCACGTCCAGGCACAGGGCAGAGAAGCTGACCTCCACCTCAGCAGGATCCGCCTCCGAGCAGTCAGCGAGGCGAAGGCTAAAACATCTGCCACTGCACTTGCCTGCAAGTCGGGCCAGTCCGACACCTCGAAAATGGCCTCTAGGGGACCCAGCTCCAAGTCCACATGTAACACCCCAGAGGTGATGTTGAAAACCTCCCTCCAATACCTTTCCAGCTTCGGGCAGGATCAAAACACATGTACATGGTTTGCCACAATGCTTGCAAACATCCTCTACTCCCTCAAAAAGCCAGCTCATCCTTGCCCTTGTGAGGTGCGCCCTATACACAACATTCAATTGTATCAGTCCCAACTTCACGCAAGAGGTTGAGGCATTCACCCTTCATAGCACATTGCACCACAAACCTTCTTCCATTACCTCCCCCAACTCTTCCTCCCACTTGGCCTTAATCCCCTCCATGGCCACCCTATCCTCCTTCCCATAAATCGCCAACACCACCCCCTTCTCCAACTCCCCTGCCGACAGTACCTCCTCCAACAACAAGGGGGCCGGCGCTATCGGGAACCTCAGAAACTCCTCCCTCAAAGACCCTCACTTGCAGGTACCTAAACCCTTCCTCTTGGGCCAACCTGTACCTCTGCCCCAACTCCTCCAGCCTCGCAAAACATCCCCCCAGGAACAAATCTTTCATTACCTTAATCCCCCTCTCCTCCGATCTCCGAAACCTCGCATCCAGCCTCCCCGGCTCAAACCTATGATTCCCCCTAATAGGCATACCCCCGCCCCAGCTCTCAACTTAAAGTGCTGTCTCAACTGCCTCCAGATCTTCAACATTGCCACCACCACCACCGGACTCCCTGAATACTTAGCCGGCCGCCATCAGGAGCAGCGCCGTTGCCAGCGTCCTCAACCTCCACCCCCTGCAAGAGCCTTCCTCCATCTTGACCACCCCTCTCCCACCCAAATACTTGAAGTGGGTTGCCACCCTATGAAATGACAGCGCCTCCCCCCAAATCTCTCTAGGACCCCCCCCCATCCCACCGCTCCCCCCCCCGCACCCTCCCAGACCCTCCGCCCCCCCGCCTCCTCCTCCCCCCCCACACCCTCCCAGACCCCCCGCCCCTCCCCACCTCCTCCCCCTGCCTCCCCGCCCCCTACCCTCTTTGAACATGCCTTAGGAAATCGGTGTTACCCCAAGGGAAGTTTCTATGGAAATCTGTGTTACATGTGTACCATTCCTGACCTGCCACTGTCCAAACAAAGACAAAACCCTTTGGGTCAGTGAAAGAATGATGAGTAGTGTAATCTTGCATATATTAACAGATTCCCCATCGAAATCAAACTCATTCCCATTTTTAATATCAGCACCTTAATAAGTATTCCCCTCATAACATAATTTCATATGTTTGGCATCGCCACCAGTCATCTGGGGAAAAGGTTCCCAATTGAATATTTTTTTTAAAGCATTAGAACCATGCGATTGACTCATGTTAATTAAACCAACTTAATTTGCTAATTAAAATTATTTTTGAAATCAGACCTAAATAATACCATTCTTTCACGCACAAAGAACCCTGCAGTCCCACCAGTCTCAAACAAGAAAACCCTTAAAAAAGTTCCGTGCCCAAATTTGGTATGGAAGTAAAGTGAGGTCAACAGTGCTCGCGGTTATTTTTAAAATAAATTTAAGAGTAGCCAATTATTTTTTTGTTCCAATTAAGAGGCAATTTAGCGTGGCCTAACCTGCAGATCTCTGGGTTGTGGGGGCGAAGCCCACTCAGACACTGGAGAATGGGCAAACTCTACACAGAGTGACCCAGGACCAGGGTCGAACCACGGTCCTCAGCGCCGTAGGCAGCAGTGCTAACCACTGTGCCACCCAGTGCTCACTGTTATTAATGGGTCAATAAAAGTAGCAATTTCCAGTAACCACATTTAAACAGTTAAAGCACAGGAATCAGGATGTCGCCACCAGAGTTGCCCTGCTCCTCTAGAAGCTGCACTAGAAATGGTATCTCATGAGACTTGACATTGAAATAAAAGGAACTGTATTTGTGTTATATATACACACACTAAATTTTTCAGAAGGTTTTAAGGCTCGTCCATAAGCTCATTAGAAAGAAGAGTAGGTCATTCAATAAGAGCATGGCAGATTTGATTATGGCCTTAACTCCACTTTCTTGCCTGGCCCCCTCGACTCTTGTCAATCAAAAATCTTTAACGCAGCCTTAATTATATATATTCAATGGCCCAACCTCCACTGCTCTCTGTGAAAGACTAAGGACTCTGAGAAAATAAATTCCTCCTCCTTATCGGTCTTAAATGGAAGACCCCTCATTTTGAGACTGCGTTCCCTAGTTTCAGATTCCCCACGAGGAGGCAAGTTCTCAGCATCTACCCGGTCAAGCCCCTTCAGAATCATTTTTGTTTCTATAAGATTCAATAATTCCATTATATTTTTAATCCCATTGTAAGTCTTAACTTCTGTCAACCGACCTCACAGTACAGATGCACAGTTCTCTAATATTGGATGTCTGAAAAAATAAAAGCTTCAAAACCCTAATTTCCCATCTTTTATTTCTCTCTTAACCCCATCTTGTCCTTAGTTTTGCTTGCTCAACATGATTTTACATGGAGTTTAAATTTCCGAGTGACATTTTTCTCAATCATTCATGGGATGTGGGCGGCGCTGGCTGGAGCAGTATTCATTGCCATCTCCAATTTCCCTCGAGAAGATTGGGGGATGCGTGAGCTGCCTTCTTGTACTGCTGCCGTCCCTGTGGTGTAGGTACACCCACAGTACTGGTAGGATGGGAATTCAGAATTTTGATGCAGCAGTGAAGGAACAGTGATCTATTTCCAAGTCAGGATGGAGAGTGGCTTGGAGGGGAACTTCCAGGTTCCTATGTGATGTTCCTATGTGTCTTCTGCCCCTGTCCTCCCAAGATGGTAGCAGTTGAAGTTTTTTTATGGTGCGGTCTAGGCGCCTTGGTGAATTCCTGCAGTGCAACTTGCAGATGGTACACACTGCTGCCCTGTGTGTCGATAGTGGGAAGAGTAATTGTTTGTGGATGGGATGCTGATCAAGTGGGCTGCTTGGTCCTAGATATGCTGAGCTTCTTTTTTTGGTTTCAGGTGTGTATTATACTGGTTTCACACCTTAGAAAAAGAATCCTTGGATGTTTCCTCCCCTATGTTTTTGCTTGGCCTCTTCATGGTCCACAATTCTCGCTGAGGTCATTACAACCAGATACCCAAACTGACGGGAAGGCAGTTGACCATTTTACCACTTATCGAACTCCTTTACTTGAACATTGAATCTGAGGCTAGTGACACTGCGCTTGGTTCAATCTGCCTGTGAGATTGACAACCATTTTCCCACCTCTGCAGTCATCAATAATCTCAAACTCTCCAATGTAGCCATGCTTCATCATTACAGTCAGGAATCGCACAATCACCTTGGAGCGTGGCCGATGAGAACCTGCCATTTTCCATGTTTCTCAGCATTGTTGACACTGGTCAGGGCATCGACGAGAACATTCACATGCATTAACATAGTCCAGATTTTGTGCTACTTGTTAACAATTCTTCTATCTGATTAAGGTGATGGATGGTTGTTTTTCCTGTTCACACAGGATATGGATCCCCTGCAGCAGGCACTGTGCTGTTATCTCTCTAAATCACAGCAAGTACAATCACACAGAAAGCCTGCAAGTGTAATGACCCCTGTAGCCATGTAAAATGGCTGCGTTCCGATTAATCTGGCCAAAACCCAGTTTAAAACGGCTAACCCGAAAGACTGCTGGGAAAAGCAGCCAAGAAGGGAAAAGCAGCCAAGAAGACACAAGCAGGCAGCTGCAGACAGTTTTGCATATTCGGCTCTGGGAAGGTAGCCCAGATCGATACTCAGGGCTATCAACAGCCCATCAACCCAGGTATTCACAATTGCATTCAGGGCTGTTTGCAACCAATCTATTCAGACATCCACAGTTAAATCGGCTATCACCGGGAACAATTGCAACATATTAGCAATTGAATACCGGGCCAGACTAGTTGGCGCCTGCAGTGGCCGAAACAAAGACCGGTGAGCGACCACCCCCCCGATCGAGGAATCGCCTCACCAGTGGACACATCGACCCCAGAGATTGGGGACAGAATCCAATCACTTGGGTCTCAGGGTCAAGGGCCGCCCCGGGAGGCGGGAAGCCCCTGGGCCCTATAAAAGTGAAGGTCCAAGTTCAGATCTCTCTCTCTCTCTCTCATCTTCGCCTGCTCGAGACCTTCGCAAGACCAGCCACCGGCAAGTGTAAGTTTGAATCCAACGATCGATATCCGGTAGAGACACCTAGCCACCGACCTGTAGCAGCCTTTTGAATCCCACGGGCCAGATTTGAGTGGACAAGCCATTCGTTTCCCTGACCTGGTGGGCTCTTCCTAAGTTAAGTATTGGCCAGTAGTGATAGGTTTGTTATATAGAAAGTAGTATTAGGGTATTAATATTGCTTGTTGTATATAATAAATGACCGTTGTTTTAATCCTTACTAAGCGGTGTGCTGTGTTATTAATCATAACCTGAACCTGAACCACGTGGCGGTATCATAAAGATACCTGGCGACTCATGAGCAAAGGTGACCTATACAGAGCAAATAGACTAAGGTTAAAAAGAGCAACACCCCCCCTCCACCCCGCAAATATTCAACTCTAAACGTTAACTCCCAAAGCTGCTGCCAGACTTTCCTGTTTCTCCCCAAGGCTGCTGCCAGACTTTCCTGTTTCTCCCCAAGGCTGCTGCCAGACTTTCCTGTTTCTCCCCAAAGCTGCTGCCAGACTTTCCTGTTTCTCCCCAAAGTTGCTGCCAGACTTTCCGGGTATTTCCAGCACTTTAGTTTTTTTTTAAGAACAGATTTCCAGCATCCACAGCATTTTGCTTTTGTTACACAATTCAATATACCTCGGTCTCATCACTCAGCGCCCCAGGTAGTTTTGTGTGGATGGTACCAAAGGGAGGCCAAGAACTGAACAGAACAAAGGTGCATCCTTTTAGCCTGTGATACTATACACAAATGTTCCAACAGACACCCACTGTGCCACTTTATTCCCAACTGGCAACTCGACCAGAACATAAAACGTGCTAATGCATTATCTTAATTTAAATACAAAAATCAGCCAACCCATCAAACATGATGGTTTTCTAACAGGTCATTTTTCTTCAATTATTAATTCAGTTAATATTTATGCTCCCATCCTGTCAGTACTGGCAGCTGGTGAATTGGCAGATGGATGACTCAGCTCATTTTGCAATCAAGTCAATTGAGAGAAGTGGGTTACTTCAATAAAACGCAAATATTTTTTTTTTTTTTTTTTTTTTTAAACAAAATAAGTCCCGAAAGGAACTGCTGAGACACTCTAACCTTGTTACCATTTCCACAAATCTATAAAAGACCAAGAAAAAGGAAGAAACAGCAACTGTTTGAAATGCATTCAGTACCAGAAAGCATGCACTTGGGGCTAGGGCTAAGCAGAGACAGAGAATACAAAATGTGCAAACTGATCATGTGGCTAATCAGACGTCATGTTGATTATTGAAAGATTAACCAATAAGTCAAGCCACTTCACGGCTATTGAATGTACCAGAATATTTTAACTAAAACAATAGTTTCATATGTACTAGCTATTTGGACATTCTCAATAAAATTACAAAATAACCTGATCTTAAAACTGATATGTTTAAAAACCTCCTGGACCACAATATGGAGCACAAAATCTTTTCCCAGACAAATAATTAAATTGATCAATTTTATTTAACGTTTTTCAGTCACAACTCATTAACAGAACTCAAATAAAAAAGAAACCAAGTGAAGCAACATCCAAGTATAAATGGCGTGGATATCCTCTCCATAGTGCTGGGTGCATGGCTGTGCATTGTAAGAGCTCACATATTGCGAGAAAAACCTTTGCAGGGATCTTTACTTTGCCAATCTCACCCTTCCAACATTCACGTATCAAGATTATAATGGTGTAAGTAGAACGTCACAGCTGGCTAGACAGCTGGTTTTGTGATACAGAGCGGGGCTAGACAGCTGGTTTTGTGATACAGAGCGAGGCTAGACAGCTGGTTTTGTGATACAGAGCGAGGCTAGACAGCTGGTTTTGTGATACAGAGCGAGGCTAGACAGCTGGTTTTGTGATACAGAGCGAGGCTAGACAGCTGGTTTTGTGATAGAGCGCGAGGCTAGACAGCTGGTTTTGTGATACAGAGCGAGGCTAGACAGCTGGTTTTGTGATACAGAGCGAGGCTAGACAGCTGGTTTTGTGATACAGAGCGAGGCCAGCAATAAATTCATGAAGGTCCCACTTTCTCAACCTTGCCCCTCGCCTGAGGTGCGGTGATCCTCAGGTTAAATCGCCACCAGTCAGCTCAAAGGGCAAAACAGTCGATGGTCATCTGGGGCAATGGCAACTTTACCTTTTAGCTTACAGCTGAACCACATGCGAGAGGATGCATCATTTGAATTGGTGTTAATTCTTTTCTCGTCTCCTGTAGGTTGAATACATTATCCTGCTCGACACCAGCAAGCAATCTGGTCAGAACAGATTAAATTTGACAAACCTGAATTAGGTGGTGACAGGGTGAGGTCGTCGACAGATTGCAACAAATGGCAGCTTTGCAACATAAACCAACAGCCTTCTGGGTCAGGAAACAAATACTCCCACTTGGTCTACAGGCATGCTCGAGATGATTTTTAAAAGAAAATCATGTCATTAAAAAAAGAGAAAAGCACTGTGTGATATCCAGGTTTGATGGTTGCAACAACTTAATGTATGTCTTTTTAATGAGAGATGTACTGCTGACGCATCCAATACAGAAGTGACCCAAAGGCCAAGGTGGGGAGTTGGGGGGGGGGGGGGGAGCGTGGTTTAAAAAGGAGTTGGTCATTTCAAGCAAAGAGCAAATGCTTCAGGCAGTCAAGAAATTCAGGCGCAATTGTGAAACCACAGAGGAGAGGCAGCCACTCTGATCTGATCACGCAAGCTTCGGTTTAAAAAAAAAAATTGGTCCATTATTTATGAAACACTCAGCAGTTGCTGCTGAGTGGCAGCATGAAGCATTTCACCTGGCTCTGTCAATGAAGCTGACACAGCAGATGTCAAGGCCGTTCTTTTACCTTCTGTCTCCTGAACTAAACATGGTGGAGCTAATGTTGTGTTACACATCACATACTCGTAGTACATGTCAGCCAGATTTAGAAATGTAGCCAATATAATTACAGTGCTTCAGGGTTTTTACAGTTTTACATCAGGGACCAAAATGCTTTCCGCATCACCATTCCCCTCCTTCTGCTCCAAATATGGAAGGTAGTCATTTCTCGTAATAGAACAGGCAATCCTCAGGAAGCCACTCTGTGCTGCATAGCTCTAATAGTCATATTACTGAGAGGGATAGGGAGTACTCGAGCTCAACTATGAAAATCCATCTTAATTACTTATTTTTGAAGGGAGTTGTTATACCAGGGATAGGAAGAAGTTTTCTAATTCTCACATTGTTCATTAAGACCCCTGATTTTCCACAAATGTTTCTGTTCTGCTTTGAAGCACACTCCAATATAAAGTTATGGTCCCTAAACATTCCAAGGCCTATTATGTGCCTCCATATTAGGGGAGGTGGTGGGGTAATGGTATTGCCACTGGACTAATAATCCAGAGACCCAGGGTAATGATCAGGGGACCCGGGTTCAAATTCCACCACTGCTGATGGTGGAATTTATCGAGTTTAAAGTCTAATGAAGATTACAAAATCACTGTCGATTGTAGATAAAAACCCATCTGGTTCACAAATGCCCTTCAGGGAAGGAAACCGGAAACGCACTGCCCTCACTTGGTCTGGCCTACATGCGACTCCAGGCCCACAGCAATGTGGTTGACTCTTAAATGCCGTCTGAAATGACATAGCAAGCCACTCACTTGTATTCAACCACTTCGAAAACACAAAAAGGAATGAAACCAGACAGACCACCCGGCATTAACCTAGGCACCAAAACAACAAGGGCAGACACAACCCTGTTGACCCTTCAACGTCCTTCTTACTAACAACTGGAAGCTTGTGCCAAAATAGGGTCCCACAGACTAGTCAAGCAACAGCTTGACAGTCATACTGACAGAATCAAACCTTACGGACAATGGCCCAGACACCACTATCACCATTCCGGGTATGTCCTGGCTCACCGACAGGACAGATCCAGCAGAGGTGGCAGCACAGAAGTATAGAGTCGGGAGGATGTTGCGATGGGAGCCCTCAACATCGACTCTGGACCCCATGAAATCTCATGGCTTTAGGTTAAACATGGGCAAGAAAACCGCCTACTGATTACCACATACTATCCACCATCAGCTGATGAATCAGTACTCGGCCGTGTTTTTAAAAATATATATTTTTATTCCCCTCCTTTTTCACATTTTCTCCCAAATTTACACCCACCAACAATAAACAATAATCAGTAACAAATATGTCAATCCCCACAGCAATAACAACAAACCCATCCTCCCACCAAACCACAAACATTAGCCCGCATGTTCACATAACAAATGACAAAAAGGAATCAGGAATCACCCATAGTCACCATTAACACACACAGCCCCCCTCCCCCAACCCCCCCCCCCCCCCCCCCACCCCCCCCCCCCCACCCACACGCCCCAACTAATGTTCGATGTTATCCAGTTCTTGAAAGTGCATAATGAATAGAGCCCATGAATTGTAGAACCCCTCCATCCTTCCCCTCAGTTCAAACTTAACCTTCTCAAGAGTCAAGAATTCCAACAGGTCCCCCCGCCACGCCAGGTGGAGAGGTTGCTCTCCAACCTATCAGGATCCGCCTTCGGGCGATCAACGAGGCGAAGGCTACAACATCTGCCTCCGCACCAGCTTCCAACCCTGGCTGGTCTGACACCCCGAATATGGCCTCCTGGGGGCCCGGGTCCATTTCACGTTCACTACTTTAGAAATTACCCTAAAAACCTCCTTCCAGTAATCCTCTAGCTTTGGACAGGACCAAAATATACGAACGTAATTAGCGCCCCCCCACCCCCCCCAACGCTCATACACATCTTCAACTCCTTCAAAGAATTGGCTCATCCTCGCCCTTGTGAGGTGCGCTCTGTATACCACCTTCAGCTGTATCAGTGCCAACCTCACGCACGAGGTGGAGGTGTTCACTCTCTGGAGCGCCTCACACCAGAACCCCTCCTCCATATCCTCTCCCAACTCTTCCTCCCACTTTGCTTTGATCCCTTCCAGTGGTGCCTTCTCCTCTTCCAAAATAGCTCCGGAAACTGCCGACAGTACCCCCTTCTCCAGTCCCCCTGTCGTCAGCACCTCCTCCAGCAATGTGGAGGCCGGCTCCACCGGGAAGCTCTGTATCTCCTTTCTGGCAAAATCTCGAACCTGCATGTATCTAAACATTTCTCCCTGCTCCAGCCCATACTTCACTTCCAGCTCCTTCAATCCTGCAAACTGACCCCTAAAAAACAAATCTTTTAGTGTCTTACTCCCCTTCTCCTCCCATTTCCGAAAAGTTCCATCCCATTTCCCTGGCTCAAATCTGTGGTTCCCCCGAATCGGCATTTCCCTTGACCCGAGCCCCCAACCCGAAGTGTTGGCGAAACTGCCTCCAAATTCTCAATGAAGCTATTATTACCGGACTCCCCGAGTATTTCCCCGGGGCCATCGGGAGCGGCGCTGTTGCTAGTGCTTTCAATCCCGACCCCCTGCACAAACTCTCCTCCATTCTGACCCACTGGGAATCAACCCCTCTGACCCAGCTCCGCACATTCTCCACATTCGCCGCCCAGTAGTAATACATCAGGTTCGGAAGACCCAAACTCCCTGCCTGCCTTCCTCTATGTAGCAACACCTTTCTAACTCTGGCCACCTTCCCTCCCCATATGAACAAAGTAATCATTCCCTCAATCTCTCTGAAAAAAGCCTTTGGCAGGAAAATCAGCAGGCATTGGAAAATAAAGAGAAATCAAGGCAACAAGTTCATTTTAACCGCCTGTACCCAACCCGCCAGTGACAGAGGGAGACCATCCCACCTTGCCAGATCAGCTTTCACTCTCCCCATCAAACTAGAAATGCTGTCAGTACTCCCCCATGTTGAGCACCACTTGGAGGAAGCACAGAGGGTGGCACGGCACAGAACGTACTCTGGTGGGGGACTTCAATGTCCATCACAAAAGAGTGGTTCGGTAGTACCACCAGAGGCGAGCCGGGTACAGCATACCAAATTTCACCCCCTTCTTGAAGACGGCTGCCTTCACCTTGTTAAAGCACACTCTTCACTTGGCCAGCTCCGCACCCATGTCCTGATACACACAAAGTTGACTGCCTACCAGGTACACCGTCTTGTCTGTCTGGCCCAACTCAGGATCTGCTCCTTATCCAGGAACCGATGCAGGCGCACCACCATCGCCCTCGGCGGTTCGTTCCCCTGCGGCTTCCTCATCAGCGCCCTGTGCGCCCGGTCCACTTCCAAAGGTCGTTCAAATGCCCCCCACTCCCAGCAACTTCTCGAACATCCGAGCCACGTACGAGCCAGTGTCCGCACCCTCGCTGCCCTCCGCCAGTCCCACGATCCTCAAATTCTACATGCGGGACCAGTTCTCCAAGTCCTTCACCTTCTCCTGAAGCTGCTTCCCGATTATCCCGCATCACCCCCAACTCGGCTGCCATCGAGGCAAACTGCTCCTCGTGCTCCCCCACCGGCTCCTCCACCTTCTGGATCACCTGGCTCTGGGCCTCCAGCCTCATTTCCAGGTCGATCCCCGCCTTTATCTGATCCACCACCCTAGCCAGCTCCTCCAGATTCTCCTTCCTCTGCTAGGTGAACTTCTCGTTCAGGAAGCCCACCAGCTGCTCTGTCGACCATTGAGACGGTAGGATCGGTCCCTGACCCTCCGCCATCTTCTCCTGTGTCGCAGGTACAACTCCCAACTCGCTCCAAATGCTCCTTTCCTATTAGATAACTCCAGGTCCGCGAATCCATCCACCGGTGGAACACTCTCTCCTTCCACCCCTCCTTCACCTTTTTTGGTCAAAATATCCACCCATTAGCCAGGGAAAAGATCCAAAAATACCAACACGAGCGGGAGCCACCAAAGGTGCGACCACTCAAACCATGGCCATTACCGGAAGTCAAGTGGAATGTTTTTAAAGAAAAATTCCAAGACGTACAAAATGAATATATTACACTAAAGAACTATCTCTGTAGGCTCCCCTCTATTGCAAATATGGTTTAATGATTGGAGGTTAGCAAAGGAAAGTGTAATGTTTTTTAATTTATATTCCTTTATCAGAGTTACAAAGCCAGAGCTCAGAGTGTGAACAGGGACAAATCCCTAATCCAGCTCCTTGCCTGCTCCAAAAACCAATTCAAATTGAATCCAATTCATGGTCCCCATAAGAGAGACAAACCAGATCCAGGCATTACACTTGACCTCATGCTCATCTTAGCTAAAAGGCCAAGAAGCGATAGGAAAGTGTAATGTTGCAAGCTGCTGTTAATTTATATTACAGCACAATGAAATATCAGAATACATTTAAGATTCTCGTATCAGTATTCCTGAGCCGTTTGTCGGTTATCCATTGCTTAATGGGACACATACTTAGACATAAATGTTGGAATATAGGACAATGTGTAATTCTGGAAAACCATTTTTTGTGTGGTTACACATTAGGGTGGACAGCATGCACCCTCCCTCATTTCCAGAAGAATTTAGGATGGAATTTAAAATATGGCTCAAAAATCAGCATACCCTCTCCAAGTCCAAAACTCTGAGTCCCTCCTCCTTGACCTTAGTCAGATCAATCAGGTTTACACCCTACCCAAGCCCATTAGAATTTCGGAAACTCATTGTGTTACAGTACAGATAGACAAAGCTGTTTTGCTGTGTTTTCCACATATGTTACAGTCCCACTCCCGGAGTTACACCATGATATATCTGGGGTCTGTGTTGGTAACTGTAATTTCCAAGTGCAACTTCATTGGCGACTAGGGGCTTTTCACAGTAACTTTATTGTAGTGTTAATGTAAGCCTACTTGTGACAATAAAGATTATTATTAATAAATAGTCTATGTCAATAAGTAATTAAATAAATCATTTAAGCTCCCAACTGTGCTCTTGGTATAAAATAGAGTTCAAAATTACCGGATCCTCATTTCTAAAGGTTAAATATCCCCACAGAAATACGAACATCTAGAGTGGAATATTTTTTTTTTTTTTTTTTTTTTATAAAAGGTGGCAATAGTTAGCATGACTGCCGCACAGCGCCAGTGACCAGGGTTCGATTCTGAACTTGGGTGACTGTTGGTGTGAAGTTTGCACATTGTCGCTGTGCAAAAAAGCATGCAACCTATTCTAAAACTTCTACTAGTTTGGTCTCTATTTGACAGCACAAAATACAAATTAGTGCATAATCACATCAATCCATCAATCTCATAAATGCTACCATGTGCTCCAACATATTGGAGTTCTTGGATTTTGGTTGCTGGAGCTTCACCCAATTGTCTGTAAAACTACTGCAGCAAAATTGAAAATACAGATCAGGCTAAATGTATACTCAGGGCAGCACGGTGGTGCAGTGGTGAGCGCTACTGCCTCACGGCGCCAAGTTTGATCCCAGCCCCGGGTCACTGTCCGTGTGGAGACTGCACATTCTCCCCGTGCTAGAGTCTCAACCCCACAACCCAAAGATATGCAGGGTAGGTGGACTGGCCACACAAAATTGCCCTCGAGTGGAACATTTAAAACATAAATTGAAAACATTTTTTTTTTTAAAAAGCTTAAAATGCTTAAAAAGGTTAGGTGTATACTCAGAGAGTTCCCACCAATGAAGACTATGCAATACCCCCTAGTGGAAAGCACACATTTATGGTGAAGATTAGAATTGTTGGCACACTGATCCTATCTTTAAAACAGCCACTGGAGGAAGTATTGAGAGGGACCAGGGAGACAAAAAGGGGGGGGGGGATATCATAGAATTTGTAGTGCAGAAGGAGGTCATTCGGCCCATCGAGTCTGCACCAGCTCCTGGAAAGAGCACCCTACCCAAGCCCACACCCCCACCCTATCCCCATAACCTAGTAACCCCACCCAACACTAAAGGCAATTTTGGACTATGGGCAATTTAGCATGGCTAATCCACCTAACCTGCACATCTTTGGACTGTGGGAGCAAATCGGAGCAAACCCACCCACACACGGAGAGAACGTGCAGACTCCGCACAGACAGTGACTCAAGCCGGGAATCGAACCTGGGACCCTGGAGCTGTGAAGCAATTGTGCTAACCACTATGCTACCGTATACTGTACATGAAGCCATTAATACCTGTATTTGCAGGAACCTTATTCCAAATATCAACTGACACGTAGCAGCCACACTGCCAATATGCAAAATTTAGAATAAGTACCCAGCTTTTTGCAAATATGGCTCTCAGGAACTGCGGACCATTTTCATTGATGTTTATTCAGCACCACCATAATGCAGGTCCAGTATATGACGCAAGAAACACAACATTTACACAAAAAATGTGGATCAGCTTCCCCTCATATCTTCCCAAATGGGAAAGAAAATTAAGTAAATTGAAATTCTTGAGGATTTTATGCTAAATGGCAAGTCCCTCTGTCCTCTAATTGTACACTGTACGTAGAAAACATTCTTTATGCCATTTGTTAAAAATTATATACCATAAACTATACAAAAGGATTTTTAGAAAGTCAACTCTCTACTTCAGAATGATTGTACTAACCTTTAGCAAGGACACAGCTCCAGAAGGCACTTCTCATTCTCAGTACAATGTACAAGACTTGAAATTCAAGCAATTGATTTTATTCACTTGGACAGCATGGCCATACAATATGCAAGGGTCAGCAGTTTGCATTTGTTTGAAAGGACAACATCAATACTTACTAAAGTATTTTCAGGCAGTGGAGGAGCTTTGCTAATCCAGCCTAATCCTCCAGTGGCCACATACTATACTTTCTGACTGTGGGAAAAATCTAGGAATACTTCCAAATGTCTCTACAGCTGGTGAAAGAACTGTCAGCAAAATTTCACCATGCAATTTTACTAGTGATAACTAAGGTGGCATTCATTACCCAATTCTGGCATGCTTGAAGCAATTGTCTCCATTATCAAGACTGAACCATTCAGTTGTTTTATGAAATTAGTAATACAAGTAAAGGATGCGTGAGACAGGAAAACAGTGGAAAAGATTTGATTTGATTTATTGTCACATGTACCGAAGTACAATGAAAAGTATTTTTCTCCGGCCGAGGGATCGTACACAGTAGACAAAAGAATAATCAACAGGGAACATTGACAAATGGTACATCGACAAACAGTGATTGGTTTGACAAATGGTACATCGGCAAACAGTGATTGGTTACAGTGCAGAACAAGGGGCCAAACAAAGTAAACACATGAGCAAGAGCAGCATAGGGCATAGTGAATAGTGTTCTTACAGGAAACAAGATCAGTCCGAGGGGGAGTCGTTGAGGAGTCTTGTAGCTGTGGGGAAGAAGCTGTTCCTATTTCTGGATGTGCGGGTCTTCAGACTTCTGTACCTTCTGCCTGATGTAAGGGTCTGGAAGAAGGCAATGCCTGGGTGGGAGGGGTCTCTGATAATGCTGTCTGCCTTCCTGAGGCAGCGGGAGGTGTATACAGAATCAAAGTGGGGGTGGCAAGCTTGTGTGATGCGTTGGGCTGAGTTCACCACACTCTGCAGTTTCTTGCGACCTTGGACCGAGCAGTTGCCATACCAGGCTGTGATGCAGCCGGATAGGATGCCCTCTATCGCACATCTGTAGAAGTTTCAAAGTCGATGCAGACATGCCAAATTTCTTTAGCTTCTGTAGGAAGTAGAGACGTTGTTGGACTTTCTTGACTGTTGCATTAATGTGACTGGACCAGGACAGACTGTTGGTGATGGTGATCCCCAGGAACGTAAAGCTATCGACCATCTCCACTTCGGAGCCATTGATACAGGCCGGAGTGTGTGGCGTGCTACGCTTCCGGAAGTCGATGATCAGTTCCTTGATCTTTCCAATATTTAGAGAGAGGTTGTTTTTGGTACGCCATGCAACCACGTGATTTATCTCCCTCCTGTAGTCTGATTCATCGTTGTTTGAGATACGGCCCACCACAGTCGTGTCAACCGCAAACTTATAGATTGAGATGGAGTTAAATCTTGCCACACAGTCATGTGTGTATAGGGAGTACAGTAGAGGACTGAGCACACATCCTTGTGGGGCTCCGGTGTTGAGGACTATTGTGGAGGAGGTGCTGTTGCCTATCCTGACAGATTGCGGTCTGTTGGTGAGGAAGTTGAGGATCCAGCTGCACAAGGAGGGATCAAGTCCAAGATTGCGGAGTTTGGTTATTAAGATTAAAGTATATATTATTTCCATTGTTATCAGTTATAAGTGCACATAGTTCAGGTACGTAAGCTTTCCTCCAGCAGTTAACTCTTGCTAATACATCAGAGAGCCCAGTCCATCACACAAACCTGCCTCCCCACCCATTGACTCCATCTACACCTCCCACTGCCGTGGGAAAGCGGGCAGCATAATCAAAGACCCCTCCCACCCGGCTTACTCACTCTTCCAACTTCTTCCATCGGGCAGAAGATACAAAAGTCTGAGAACACGCACGAACAGATTCAAAAACAGTTTCTTCCCCGCTGTTATCAGACTCCTAAACGACCCTCTAATGGACTGACCTGATTAATACTACATTCCTGTATGCTTCACCCAATGTCGGTGCCTATGTATTTGCATTGTGTACCTTATGTTGCCCTAGTATGTATTTTCTTTTTATTTTATTTTCATGGACTAAATGATCTGTTTGAGCTGCTCGCAGAAA
This sequence comes from Scyliorhinus torazame, assembly GCF_047496885.1. Lineage (NCBI taxonomy): Eukaryota > Metazoa > Chordata > Chondrichthyes > Carcharhiniformes > Scyliorhinidae > Scyliorhinus > Scyliorhinus torazame. The sequence goes on along the minus strand of NC_092728.1, from coordinate 93,295,133 downwards.
AATACTTTTAACTGTACCTCGGTATACTTGACAATAAACAAATCCAAAAACACATTATCCTCACTTGTATAGTGGTTTCCACCACTTGCTACATCGTGAAAGATGAAAGACAAAAAGTAGCACAGGGTCTCAAGTTGGAACCATTAGAATTCCAGCTAGAAGCATGCAGGAATGAAACTGCAGTAGTCTGGAAACTTGTGCTCTGTTGCCTTGTCATTCTTTGAAGTTACACAAAACTATTCCTAATAATAGATTTTGCCTTTTATTGAGTACTCCAATTAGGAGGACCTATTGTGTGTTTCCGGCATGTGTTTTTTTTTTGGATTCAGTAATCAATACTTGAAACACAAGATGTTAAAACAACCATATAAATGGAACTAGATATTCAATATGGACATTAAAAAGGAAGGATTTTTAAAAAATATTTTACAGCTGGACACCACTAAAAAAGGTCATTAGACTTGCCCACTGCTTTCCAAACTTATCAAAGCATTCTTGTCCTGCGATTCTCAGTTCTAGCTTGATGGGTGTATCAAGTGTCGAAAGGAAGGCAGCCAAAGGTCAGTTACAGTCTATTCTTCCAGAATAAAAACTTTAAAAGAATTTAGGATTTTGAAAATTAAGGAGATTTGCCTTAGCCAAAAGTGGGTCACTAAATGGAATTTAAGGCAATTCGACAGCAAAGCAGTTCCTTTGCTAGCAGCTGTAATGAAAGTGAGAGAGCATCAATATCTCTGTTGGCAGAGTACCACTTCACTCCCCAGCCCATCATTGCCAGAGGCATGGTTTTTTTAAAGAAAATCTAGATGGCTGCTGCCATTTTCTTCTGGCTGCAGGCAGAAATCAGTATTTACAGACCAACAATGTAATTTTTGAGGAAGCAAGACAGAAGAAAATAAACACATGCAGTGCAGCGCTTCTGGTCTCTCCCCATAGTCCACCTGTAATTAGTTGAGCTACTTTTCGTGTGTTGTCTCAGCTGGAAAAGCAGGAGCAGTGCTGCAACTGGGTTCAGCAATACTTGATTCGAATGGAAGAGTGAAACTCACCAGAGTTTGCAATTATATTGTGACCTTTGCTGAAGGTGGACAAGTATTAACAGCATGCAAATGCATGATTAGGTTCAATCATGATGTTTCTGATAATCAAATAGCCTGTACTCACTCGCTTGCACCTGTAGCCACCTGGGTTGGCCAACTCCCGACGTAAAATGGAGAACAGCAAAGGCTGAAGGGAAATTCAGCCAACAGAGGCAGAAACTAGCAGGTGCAAGTTTACTGTGTATTAAACTCTGCAAAAGCCCAGACAGCATTGATACAAGCAGCCATCTGCATAATAATGTAGCAGCCATCTACATACTAATGAGCGATCCCCGGGAACAATCTAAACAGTTGGGATAAACAAGGCCAAGCCAGAATCCTCGGCGCCAGCAGGAGCCAACACAAAAGAGGTTAACGGACACCTCAAGACCACCCATCGATCAGGGAACCGCTCCAATATTGGAGAAATCGAACCAAGCGATTGGAATGAAGTCCAATCACTTGGAACCAGGAAAGGGTCCGCCCCGAAAGGTTGAAAGCCCCTGGGGCCTATAAAGTTAGGCCCCCAAGTTCAAATCGTTCTTCTTGACCGGGTCACTCAGCAACGCGAACCAACCCTAGACAGTGACCAGTTCAGCTGCCGGCAAGAGCCCGTAAGTCTGAAGTCAACGCTCGCTACGAGATAGGCGCCCCTAGCTACCAGTCCATACCAACTTTGAATCCCGCAGACTCAGAACCCGAACAAAAGGCCATTTGTTCCCCTGACCTGGTGGGCCAGTCCGAAGCTAAGTATAGGCCTGTTAGTTGTAGAAGTAGCTTAGAAGTAGAATTTATACATGAGTAGCGATTACTGTCTATAATAAATGTGCTTTGATTTGAATCTTACTAATTGGTGTATTGAGTTATTGATCATTACTTGAACTTGAACCTCGTGGCGGTATCATAAAGATACCTGGCGACTCGAGAGCAAAGGTTATAAAACAGAGCAATTGAACCAACCAAAAGTTAGCAACACACCCAGTGTTGTTTCTCACGTCAAGCAGCCACATTGGTGTGCTACCAGTGGGCAACTATGATGGACACAGAAGGAAATGTGGTTGGAATGAGGTAGGGGAGTGCTGGAAGGATTACTGGAAATGTCTTCAACCGAGGAGATTTGAAATGAGGGGGGAAAGGAGAGGATAAGGTAAACCTTTGTTGATAGGTGATCAGAAACCAACCAGGCCAGATTGCCTTGGACAGTAAGCGTCTTAAAATGTTAATGCACGCATCCTTGCAGTCTCACAACAGCCATCAACAGTAGTTTCCCTAGAAGTCAAATTTACCAGAGTAAATCAGGGAGCTAGGATCAAAAAATGGCCTCAAGTTCTTTCCAACCAGAACTTTGCCCACTTTAGCACCACCTAATTTTCCAACAGAAGGGCCACTGAGTTTTGCATTGGTGTCAGGACAGAGAGACAATATTATCCAGAGAATCCCTACAATGCAAAAGGGAGTCATTGGGCCCATCGAGTCTGCACCAATCCTCTGAAAGAGCACCCTACTTAAGCCCACTCCCCCGCCTAACCGCGACATCTTTAGAGGTGGAAACAGCAGGTGTGTTGCAGCCCTCATCAGTAATGTCATAGTCTTTCTCAGTCCTCTTCCAAGTCATTCACTCCATTATCTCTCCTTTCAAATCTTTAACATCTACAGACCCCAAATAAGATATCTTCCTATCTTTCCGCCTTCAGTCTCTGCACTGTAACTCACCAATTTCAATTTCCACTTCAGCTTCCCTGTCCCCTCTCCTCCGAATTAACTGTCCTCCTGTCATCTAAATCTCTCCTGCTTGTATTCACCCAATGGGCCTTGCCATCATCCACACCGCTTTACTTCTACCCAAAGCTCAAACACAAACCCCCTCCCCCCACCTGTCTTGATGACCAACAACCACTTCCATGAATCCTTCCAACACTCCCCGACCACATTCCAACCACATTTCTTTCTGTGTCCATCCTGGGGGGGTGGGGAATGTTTCACCACCACCCCCAACCCCTCTGCCCACAAGCTCCCAAACTTTGGTCTTCTATTCAGTAGGATACCTCTGCAGCTTTATCAATTTTCTCAATCACTCTTTCACCCCTACAAAAAGTAATTTTAAAACAAAAGGGTCTCAGTTTCATATGATCAGCACTGATTGATTCATTTATTTTTAGCACTGGAAAGCCATCTTTTGCTGCATGTTTCACATCACTGATGAGCATTGAAGTGTTTTGGCCAAGTGCCTTTAACTAAGGGTCACATTTAAACAAAGTTATCATCTGGATTAATTTTTAAGCAAACCCCGAGGAGCCAAAATCAGAATAAATTCAATTAAAACTCTACTGACTTTATCAATGCAGAGATTACAGTACGTGTGGCCACATAAACATTTTGTCTAAGAGAGCCAAATTAGGGGGAAAAAACTTTTTTAGTAAGTTCGTGACTTTTAAATATTAACATCAAGAGTGAGCATTTGGCTACAGTCTTTAGCTGCAAGATCCGATGCACATCTCTGCATGGAAGGCACCCTGAAGTGAGTAAAGGAAATCCCAAGTGGAAGCAGAGAAGCTTTGAGGTCCAGTGAAAGGACAGATGAGAGTCCAACTATTCAGCTGCTGTTTCACTTCCTAGAAATGGAATGTTTACTGAAAACAGTAGCAGATAATAGAATTGACCTAAATCCAGTTTTAATCAGTGCCAACCCTGAAGTGGTCCAGTTGTCCCGCAAAAGCGAATAAGCAACTGACATTCAGAGATGAAGTTGTGCAACTAAACAACATTTAAGAAAGATTTTGTCTACTTTCCAAAATTACACAAATGTCACCAAAAAAAGTGGAGTCTTATTTGAGAGGGAACAGGGTGGTGTGGGGGGGGGGGGGGGGGGGGGGGGAGAGATGTTTTGCTGGAGAATTTCACAGATCAACAAAGCAATGCAGGGTTTTGGTGTAAACCTCATAATACCACCTGCAATTCAACTTGTTCATTCAAACAAGGAAGGCAGAACCCCGCAGAACCAAGGGGATGTACAGCGGATGCTGATGCAAGACCATTTTCTCTGTACTTTTGCCCAGCTCGTATACAAGGCATGAAATACAATTATCTTTTTCCCAGCACGCAACATCAATCCTAACTAAATTGACAAAACAATTGCATCAATGCAATCAAAAGCTACCTTAACAGCATTGCACAGCTATTATGTTTGGCATTTAATGGCATTTTATTGCTGCTAAACTAATATTTTGCTCTGATCAATACTACACAGCAGACCAAGCCTCAAGTACTTCGTAGTTTGTTACTTGGTCCCAAGTGACCATTGATTTAGTTTTGCTGCCCCACAATAAATTTTAACAGTTAAATATGGCACCGGAGCTCAATGCCAGCAGTATTAGTCAGCAGGGAAAAGCAAGGTGATCAGAAACCTTTCACAAAGAGCATCAATTAAAGCATAGATGATTGGACTGAACCCTCGGGACTCCAACTCCTCAAGGATGAGGGGCAAGACTGTGGAGGTCACACGGAGTCGCAGCATCAGCAGAAAATTCCACTTGTTGACTTTTCCCACTCTTGAACTGTGCCTCCACACCCACACACATTCCATTTAGATCCCTTGTTGTTGCCTCCTACTATAGAATTTCCTGTTCCTGTTGGGAGCATGTGAAAGGAGCAAAGGGGACTGACCTACTGCATGCAAAGGAATAGTCCCAGAATAAGAATTCCCCTCTTGATACAGCTGCACCTACTCACTAACTCAGCTGGACTAGCAGGAATCCTTTAGACATAATCAATCGATGAAACAATGCATTAAAAAAACATATTATAATTTTTTTTTTAAACCACTGAAATGACAATTGCTTTTAGAAGCTCAAACACTAGGATAACACAAAAGATCAACTTAGGAAGTGTCCAATTTTTAAAAAGCTCAGCCAAAAAGATCAAACTGTTTCTGGCTTTGATACGTTAAATTTCAAAGCATTACTAATATAACTTGAGGCACAACAGTAATTTGTGATCAGTAGAATTTAGTGTGGAAATTGTCTCTGCTGATATCCATCTATAATGGGTGTCTCGTTTTAGTAAATGTAGATGGATAAAAACACAAGAAATAGGAGTAGGAGATCCTATAGCGCATGCCACGATTCATGGTTACACTTCCACATTAACTTTCCACTTCAACCCCATATACCTTGATTCCCCATTTTGCCCAAGAATCAGTGTCACTAAAACGTACAAGATTCTGAAGGGGTTTGATAGGATAGACACCGAGATTGCTTCAGCTGGTCAGGGAATCTAAAACACGGGAGCACAGCCTCAGCATTACTGGAGGAGAAGTGTCTTCACTCAGAGTTGCGAATCTTAGGAATTCTCTACCCTCGAGGGTTGTGGACGCACCACCATTGAATACATTTAAGACTGGGATAGGCAGGGAATCAAGGGATTATGGGGAGTGGGTGGGAAAGTGGATTTGAAGCTGAAGATCAGCCATGAACATATTGAATAGCAGAGCAGGCTCACGGGGCCAGGAAAGAACCTGGACGAGTAGGCCATTCAGCCCTTCGGGCCCCTCCGCAATTCAATCAGATCATGGCAGATCTTCTGCTTTACCACCATTTTTCTGCATTCTCTTCATATCCCTTGGTGTTTTGAATATGTAGAAATCCATTGACCTCTATTTTTAACATACTCAATGACCGAGCCTCCACAATCTTCTGGGGCAGAGAATTCCAAAGATTCATCACCCTCTGTTTTAGAAAGACAAAAAAGATAGTTTTAAATGTTTTAGATTTTTATTAGAAATAAGGTATAATTTTAAGCTTTGCGAAAATCATCCAGGCTTGAAACGTTAGCTCCCTTCTCTCTCCACAGATGCTGCCAGACCTGCTGAGAGTGTCCAGTATTTTCTGTTTTTGTTTCAGATCCGCAGTAATTTTCTTTTATAATTTTAAGGGGGTTTAATTTAATGTTTATGCGCTTGGAAGAGCAAGACCTATGGTTAGATTCATGCTGGACAAATGTGTTTGTATGTGTGGGGGTTGGTTTCAATTCCAACTATATTTCTATTGTGCTTAGGGAGAGTTACAGCATGAAGAATAAATGGAGGTAGCAGTGGTTGCTTAGCAACTGGGGTATTTTATGGTAGGTGGTTTTAAGTTTTACTTCTTAGCTGAATCTGTTTGCAACTCTGCCAGAAAACAGACTGGACATGATAAGGGAACTGCAAAGAGGCAGCCTTCCCAAAGAACCAGTTACAGTCTGGATAACCAAAGAATTGGGACATAAAGAATGTCTGAAGAAGACAGAGAGCAAGGTATTATTTAGGAGAATTCAAGGGGAAAAGTAAACAAAGCATTCTGAGTTAAAGAGACAGTTGCAGTAACCAGATCTAAAAAGTGAGAAAGCAGACTTCAGAGGTAAATCAAATGTTTGATGCCATGACAAGAGAGTCTGGGAGTCAATAGTTAAAGTAATTGTGAACAGGTTGTACAACAGTCAAGGCAAAGAAATCCTATGGGGAGGTGGTAAAACTTGGATACTGGGAATTAAATATAATATATCCAAGTGTGTCCTTGTTCATGAGTCACCAAAAGCTAACATTCAGGTACAGCTAGCAATTCTGCACTCCCTCTATGCCAAGTATATCTTTCCTTAGGTAAGCAGACCAAAACTGCACAAAATACCACAGTGTGGTCTCACCAAGGCTTTATAGAATTGCAATAAGACATCTTTATGCCTGTACTCAAATCCTTGTGTAATAAAGACCAACATCCCATTTGCCTTCTAAATTGCTTGCCGTACCTGCATGTTAGCTTTCAATGACTCATGAACGAATGCACACAAGTCCCTTTCCCAGTCTCTCACTATTTAAGAAATATGCGGTTATCACTGCTGTCTCACAGCACCTGGGGCCCCAAGTTCAATTCCTGCCTTGGTCTGTGTGGAGTTGCACTTTCTCCCATCTGCGCCCGTTTTCTCCAGTTGCACCGGTTTCCTCACTCAGACTAAAGATGTGCAGTTTGGGTGAATTAGAACATAGAACAGTACAGCATTTGGCCATGATAAAATTGCCCCTTAGTGTCCAGGGATGTATAGGTTCAGTTGGGTTACGGCGGAAGTGGGCCCAGGTAGAGTGCCGTTTCAGCGGGTTGGTGCAGACTCAATGGGCCGAATGGCCTCCTTCTACACTACAAGGATTCTATAATACTGTTTTTTCTACCAAATTGGACATCACATTTCTCTACATTGTATTCCATCTGCCAAATTTTACCCACTCGCACAGCCTCTTCAAATTCCTCCGAAATGCCTTTGCATCCTTCCCACAACGCATACCTGCAAATAATTTTATGTAACCTGCAAACTTGGAAATGTTATATTTATCCCCACATCCAAATCATTAATATAGATTATGAATAGCTGAGGCCAAAACATTAATCCTTGCTGAACCCTACTCGATACAGCCTGCCAGCCTGAAAATTACCCATTAAACCCTACTCGCTGTTTTGTCCGCTAACATGTTCTCAATCCATGCCAGTATATTACCCCCAATCTCATGTACTCTAATTTTGTTCACTAACCTCTTATGTGGAATCCCATGAAAAGCTTTCTGAAAATTTAAATATACCACATCCACTGGCCCCCCTCATCTATTATGCTAGTTGCATCCTCAAAAAACTCCTAACAGGTTTGTTAAACATGATTTCCCTTTCATAAATCCATGTTTCCTCTGCCCAATCCTACCTATTTTCTAAGCTTCCTGTTATTATATCCTTTATTATTGACTCCAGCATTTTCTCTACAACTGATGTTAGTTCCTAGTTTCTCTCTCCCTCCCGTCTTAAATAGTGGGGTTACATCTGCCACCTTCCAATCTGCAGGAACCATTCCAGGGTCAGTAGAATTTTGAAAGATGAACATTAATGCATCTATTATCGCTGCAGCCACATCTTTCAACACTCTGGAATGTAGATCATCAGGTCTAGGGGGATTTATCTACTTTTAAATTTAATTAATTTCCCTAGTACTTTTTAAAAAAACTATTAATGTCTTGCAGTTCCTCATTTACACTAGTCCATTGATTTTCCATTATTTCTTCTTTTATTTTTCCAATTTAGGTACAATTTAGTGTGGCCAATCCACCTACCCTGTACATTTTTGGGTTTAGGGGCGAGACCCATGTAGGCTCAGGGAAAGTGTGCAAACTCCACGAGGACAGTGAACTGGGGCCGGGATCAAACCCGGGACCTCAGCACCATGAGGCAGCAGTGCTAACTACTGCACCACCGTGCCGCCTGTTTTCCATTATTTCTGAGAGTTTTTAGTGTTTTTCACTGTGAAGGCAGTCAAAAAAGATACTTCTACCCCATTTCTTGTGTTCGCTCAATCTTGGTTTGAAAATACTCAAATGAGCATCCACAGCACTCTGGGGAATTCCTAAGATTCGCAACTCTCAGGACTGAAGGAATTTCTTCTCATCTTAGTCCTAAATGGCCAAGTTACAGGAACAGCCTCAACTTCTATCTCATCAAGAATTTTGATTCAAATGAAATCACCTCACATTCTTCCAAAGTTTAGAGAATATAGCACTACTTGATCCCTGGTAATAAGACAGCCCTTTCACCTCAGAAATTAATCTAATGAACTTTTGTTGCATCCCCTCCGAGGCAAGACTACCCTTCCTTGGGCGAGGAGACCAAAACTATACAACTTTACTCCTGATGTGATCAAAGCCCTACAGCAGCACGGTAGCATAGTGGTTAGCACTGTGGCTTCACAGTACCAGGGTCCCAGGCCGGGTCACTGTCTGTGCGGAGTCTGCACGTTCTCCCCGTTTCTGCGTGGTATTTTAAAAGGAGATTGCAGCTTGAACCTGATGGACATATTACATCCCAGGTGAAGAGAACTGCAGAAGATATCAATTAAGACTCTTGATATGTTTGCAATTGATTACAGCTTTTACATTTTATGTCAGAGTTAAAGAATTACTCCCAAGCAGTCTTCAAAAACTCCTTTTCCAGTATGTTTGTTAACAGAAGAGTTCACCAAGAAGCATCTTAAAAATTGTAATTGCCTATTTGTGCCCTAATTGATTAATTTAAGAGAAAAGATAAGCAATGAATCTGATGATCATTAAATAGATAACAGTGGGCCCCAGGGAGCTTCCTCAGATTTGACGTTACTTCAGAGAGTAAATTACGGTAAAGTTAACTGACTCATTTAGCACACAGGAAATATCTATCAATTACAGACATGCAATTGTTCTAGGAAGACAATTTGGGAGTTATATCTCAAAGGGATTGTGACCACAAATCTGTGATAAATATCTTTTTTCCAGGAATCATTCCAAAACCAAGTCAATTCCCAAATGAAGATACTTCCAAATTTTGACATTTTTATGATCAAAAGGATAAAATACGGCACATTGATTCTGTACAGAAGACCACACACTTCACTATGGGATACACCAATATCATTTGTCTCACTGGAAATACAGAAACTTGTAACGTGCAGGCTGGACAAATCCAATGATTTCTTTTTATGAAACTTGCAGAATATACTTTGTACTTACCTCCTGTCATTTCTGAAAATTCTCACGGTGTCAGGGCTCTCATACATCTGAAACATCAGATTTATGACACCAATGTTGAATTCACCCATTCCCATGACATTTCTTCACATTTGTTATTTGACAACGAACCCTAACCTGTGCAGTTCACATAGATACAGCTATTCCACCTGATCAGGATTAGGAAATTGCACACAGAAAGGGAATAGAAAAAGGGAAGTGGGGTGACAAAACTGATCAGAGAAGAAAATGTAGCATGTCCTCCTGAGGAAAAAGAAAATAATCAATTTAAGGAGTTCGGAAGCAAGAAAGGCGAGATCTCATTACTGGGATTATTTGATAAGCTTCCAAATAGTGAGAGCTAATGGAGCAAATGTGTGGGGAAAACCAGGGATGTACAAGAGTTGAATGATTGCCGATATTGGGAGACCTTTATCCCATTGATATTTTGGTAATTATATTAGAGCAAAAAGGGAAAGGAGGGGGAAGGAATTTCTAAAACGTGTTCAGGAGAACCTCTTTGACGAATATGTTCTTGGTCCAACTAGGAAGTAGGTACTGTTGGATTTGGGGAATGAGGTGGGGCAAGTGGATAAAGTGCCTAGGGCTTGCGATGGGCTCTTCCCCCCTCCAAGCCCATCTCCTTGTCAATCTTGTTATAGATCTCATATCCAGGTGGAAATGTTAATTAGATATCCACCAGGCTTAACTCCATTCTATCCTGGAATTAAATGGACAGTTTAAACCACTTACAGAACCTAACATAACCCCTTGAGACTGGGATACTAGCAGTCTACCCACAGACAACACGGGTGTTCTTGCCATCACCAACTGCTGTGAATATCGTGCACATATTTCCCAGTGAAACAACCTGGGCCCCTACTTTAACAACCAAGCTCACAAATTTGTCGGTCAGAATAGAGGATAGCCACATGGTCTCTCCCTTAATTTTACCCTAAAACAGAGTCCCAAAATCTCATAAACTTCATTATCAAAAGGTTTTGATTAGTTTTATTAATGTTTTTATCTGATGCCCTCGCCCTCTTTCAGAAGCTGATATGTTGATCCAGAACTGTCACTAAGCTTAAGGGTGATGAGAGACCCCGAGCGTGTACAGAATTTCCTATTATGCATTTGTTAGATGTTGTCAATCGATGATGAACTCATAAATGAAATGGTCTAACTCTTAATGGTGTAAAAGAATCGAGTGCTGGTTTTTCCCAAATGATTTGAAAATAAGCTGCAGAATGAATGAAAGAACAAGTTAATCACATATTAAAAAGGAAGTGGGAAGGGAAGATTCCATTTTATGGGGCACTGGCGCCAGTACTGGGATAGGAAGGATCTGTACCGCTGGGGCATCTCCGCCTAGCAGAAAGATGTTTTCCACTGACAGTCGAATTTATCCAAAGTCAATGGAAGGGATCTGGTAAAAATAACTTGTGTCTAAAGATAAAATAAACAGATGAGGATAAAGGTCAGTCCAAGACAAGGAACAAGGGCAACGTAAACAGTCTGGGAACAACGACAAAACATAAGCACTCAAAGAAAAAAAAAGAATATCAGATAAAAGGGACTATTAAAGGATGAATTAAACTAACTGCAGCAATGTACACAACATTCAAAACAAAACAGGGGAATAACACATCAGCTTCTGAAGGGGGCGAAAAATCCATCGCAAGGAATCAGATTTAGTAGGAATAACTGAAAAATGACTACATAACTGAATTGGACTGGCAATTAAAATGGAAGGATCAGAAAGGAGAGGGAAGGAGTGGGTGGTGGCTAATAGAGAAAGTAGTGGCAGCAGGAAAAGAGACAGCACTAACAAAGTTAGAAACAGAATCAATGTGGTTTGAAATAAAAAATAGAAGTGATTGGTGACACAAACAGAGGAATACTGCAACCCTCCAAATAATGGAAAGGAGATGTAGGGAGAAATATGTAAACAAATGTAAGGAAAGGCTATCGAGTAATAACCATGGGTGATATGAACTTATCGCAACTAAACTGATAAGAAGTGGTAGGGAATAGGGTACAGAGAATGAATTTGTTTACAGTGACTGCCGCATACCATTCTTACTCAGTATGTAAAAAGCCCAATTTAAAAATAGCAGCACTGAATCTAGTAATGGAAAATGAACTGGGACACAAAACAAGCAAGTGAAGGGGGACATCTGGACAATGGAGAGGATACTTCCACCAGGAGGAAAAACTAGAACCCAAAGCTACAGCCTCAGACTAAAGGGACGACCTTTAAAACTGAGATGAGGAGGAATACCTTCACCCAGAGGGTGGTGAATCTATGGAACCTTTTTGCCGCAGCAGGCTGTGGAGGCCAAATCAGTGTCTTTAATACAGAGATAGATTGGTTCTAGATTAATAAAGGGATCAGTGGTTATGAGGATGAGAAACACTTCAGCCATGATTGAATGGCGGAGCAGACTTAATGGGCCGAATGGCCTAGTTCTGCGCCTACGTCTTATGGTCTTACTAGCAATCACAATATAACAAGATTTAAGATAAAGGCGGATATGGGCAAAAGCAAGACAAAAGACTAAATTTGGGGAGGGGGAAGCTAATTGAAGGTGAGAATGGAACTAGGGAGAGTAAACTGGATAGATTTACAAACAAACAAATAGAACAGCAGGAGGAAACATTTAAAACAGTGACCAAGAGTCCCAGAGAAAATTATCTCACCAAAATAACTAGCCAGTAATGATATACTTTGGACAAATAAAGAAATGTGGGAAAATGACATGCAGCAAAGACATGAACAAAGCAGGAGGATGTCAAAGAGAAAACACAGGTGATGAAAGAAGTCAAAAAAATGTTAGGAAGGCAAAGACCAACAACAAAATTAAATATCAAGAAGAAAAGCAACCTAGACACAAATAAAATACATTTCTGTATATGGCCACTAAGGAATACATATAATACACTATTAAAAAGTAGTAGAAAGTGCAAAAGAGATTTTTTTTTAAAAAGAACAGAGAGGTTATACCTACCAGAAAGGATTGAACAGTCTGGGCCTCTTTTTTTTCTAAAAAGAATGCTGAGGGGTAACATGATTGATGTTTTGAAGATAACAAAAAGCCAGGTAGGGCAGCTGTCCACTTGCAGGGGAGACCAGAACAAAAATCCTTAAATATAAGACAGTCGCTAATATATCCAATTGGGAGTTCAAGAGAATCCACTTTGTGTGGTTAATGTAACTTTTAATGCATTTAAGGGGAAGTTACATGAGTGAGAAAGGAATAGAAAGATATACTAATGGGGTTAGAGGAAGACGGATAGGATGAGGCTTGTGTGCAGCAAAAATCATAAGTCAAATCGCAAGTATAACCCCAAGCTTGCAGTGGATGTCGTATTAAATTCTCCACCTTGCTCTCACGCTGACATCTCTGTCCTTGGTCTGCTGCACTGTTCCAGTGAAGCCCAATGTAAACTTGAGGAACAGCATCTTACCTTTCACTTTACAGCCTTCCAGACTCAGCACAGAGTTCAACAATTTCAGACAGTAAACTCTGTCCCCGTTTTGTTTCCTCTTCTTTCAGTTCTTTCCGCTTTCAAACAGTAGAGGGCCTGCTCTAGGCACATGTTTTGTTTTCTCTCTTTCCTTCCCCACCAATACACCCTTTGGCCTGCAAGACCAACTCCTGTCATTCAATCTTTCCTGTCTTCTATCACATCACAGACCTTCCTTTTACCCTTGTCCCACCCAGTGCTCGAAACTTATGACATCTCCAACGGTGCTGAGCTCTGATGAAGTCACCAACCCGAAACGTTAATGGCTTCTCTCCCCAAAAATGTTGCCTGATCTGCTGAGTATTTCCAGGATTTTCTGTTCTTATTTCATATTCCCAGCATCCACAGTATTTGTTTTTTAGTATCCATTTTATTGGCTACATAGATCTATAATACAACAAAGTAACATTCAATTTATTTTTCAGAATCTCAATTTGTAAATAGCTACATCAACAGTAGCCTGAAGAATTGACAGGATCAATAAAAAGAAAAACAGCTGAACATTCTTCTCTTTCCTGTAGAAAAGGCCAACCATCACACAATCTTTCATTTCTGGACAGTGCAAGGATCAAATCCCTCATTCAAACTGCCTTGAGCTTCCCAGCATCAGCCCAGCGAGGTTGGCAACGCTATTCAATGCCAATTGGTCCACGAAATGAGGCCCCATGGGCTTCACGCCGCAAATGAAGGCTCGCCAGCCGAGCTGGGACCGGGCTCGCCAGCACCCATCCGACCATTCAGGGATGCAGACTTGGGGAGGCTCCTACACGTGATGGGGGTAGAAGGGATGTGCTGTTCCCCCGAAGGTCCCAGAGGGTGAGCCACAGTGCCACCTGGGATGAAGCATCCCAAGGCCCCAGGGCACTATAGGCACTGACCGGAAGGAGAGGGCACTAGGTGGCAACCCGGACCCATCCTATGGGCTGGTGATGGTCGCTACCAGTCTCCCAGAGTTCCACCCCTCTGATGAGGCCACATCTCGCAGCCAGCAATCGGAACAGGGTGGCGCTGACAAGTGCGCCGAGGCCCTCCGGCCTCAAGAGCCCCCAGAGGACGTCCACCAGGGGCATCAAAGGCCACGGGACGAGGTAAGCAGCTGGCTGCTTCCACCTGTGCAATCTGGGGACACACCTAGACGTAGCGGTAGATCAAGGAAGGCCAAGCATATCAAGGATCACTGGGGAGTAAGGAGTCGAGTGTGCATTTTGCAGGGGAGAAGAATAGTGGGGCGGCACCATCGGGATAAGTGGAGCACCGGTGTACACTTGCACAAGGAACATTAAAATACCGTAAACACAACCAGTTTGACACTTCTGGCTCTTTGTTCCTTGATGCGGGCCAGCCACCAACACCATGTCCCCCCAACATGCCCTGCCCACGCACACCCGGCCGCGAAGATGTGCCCATTCCCTGGGTGTTCAGAGATTTACTGCTGCGTATGTGGTCCTCCCTCCCATAGTGTTCAAGCACAATGACCGTGTGATTGGCAAGTGCTAGGCAATGAGCCACAGATGCTACATGGGTCGCCCACCCACGGGGCTCTATTTGGGATGTGTGAAGTGCTGACTTAACCACAATTGCCAATTATTTATTAGCAATAGCCTTCAGCCACATGGCCAGGCGCCTCCACGATCGGTGGTAGTTATAGGCAGTCGGTGGGGCAGATAGGCAGGGGCTAGGGTTGCCCGAAGTACGGGTACATGGCTCACTCACATCGGCGCCAGCATGACCACTTATTGGGAGGCTGTTGGATATGCAGTGGCTCTCGTTAACTGTATGGAAATAGGCCTTAAGTGGTGACAACTGGTTTCTCGCCATGCTACAGGAGCGAGCCAGTTGCATCGCAAACAGCTTGGTGCCCGGAGCAGTTCTCGTTTTCCGCCTCTCCCGCTATTCACCGGCCTTGTCTCACTTAAGGGTTTACTACAGGCCTCCCAACAGCCAGCGGGAGATAGAGAAGCAGATAGGTAAACAGATTTTGGAATAGAGTAAAAACAACAGGGTTGTGGTGATGGGAGACTTCAACTTCCCCAATATTGACTGGGACTCACTTAGTGCCAGGGGCTTAGATGGGGCGGAGTTTGTAAGGAGCATCCAGGAGGGCTTCTTAAAACAATATGTAGACAGTCCAACTAGGGAACTAGGTACTGGACCTGGTATTGGGGAATGAGCCCGGCCAGGTGGTAGAAGTTTCAGTAGGGGAGCATTTCGGGAACAGTGACCACAATTCAGTAAGTTTTAAAGTGCTGGTGGACAAGGATAAGAGTGGTCCGAGGATGAATGTGCTAAATTGGGGGAAGGCTAATTATAACAATATTAGGCGGGAACTGAAGAACATAGATTGGGGGCGGATGTTTGGGGGCAAATCAACATCTGACATGTGGGAGGCTTTCAAGTGTCAGTTGAAAGGAATTCAGGACCGGCATGTTCCTGTGAGGAAGAAGGATAAATACGGCAATTTTCGGGAACCTTGGATAACGAGAGATATTGTAGGCCTCGTCAAAAAGAAAAAGGAGGTATTTGTCAGGGCTAAAAGGCTGGGAACAGGCAAAGCATGTGTGGAATATAAGGAAAGTAGGAAAGAACTTAAGCAAGGAGTCAGGAGGGCTAGAAGGGGTCACGAAAAGTCATTGGCAAATAGGGTTAAGGAAAATCCCAAGGCTTTTTACGCGTACTTAAAAAGCAAGAGGGTAGCCAGGGAAAGGGTTGGCCCACTGAAGATTAGGCAAGGGAATCTATGTGTGGAGCCAGAGGAAATGGGCGAGGTACTAAATGAATACTTTGCATCAGTATTCACCAAAGAGAAGGAATTGGTAGATGTTGAGTCTGGAGAAGGGTGTGTAGATAGCCTGGGTCACATTGAGATCCAAAAAGACGAGGTGTTGGGTGTCTTAAAAAATATTAAGGTAGATAAGTCCCCAGGGCCTGATGGGATCTACCCCAGAATACTGAAGGAGGCTGGAGAGGAAATTGCTGAGGCCTTGACAGAAATCTTTGGATCCTCACTGTCTTCAGGTGATGTCCCAGAGGACTAAGAATAGCCAATGTTGTTCCTCTGTTTAAGAAGGGTAGCAAGGATAATCCAGGGAACTACAGGCCGGTGAGCCTTACTTCAGTGGTAGGGAAATTACTGGAGAGAATTCTTCGAGACAGGATCTACTCCCATTTGGAAGCAAATGGACATATTAGTGAGAGGCAGCATGGTTTTGTGAAGGGGAGGTCGTGTCTCACTAACTTGATAGAGTTTTTCGAGGAGGTCACAAAGATGATTGATGCAGGTAGGGCAGCGGATGTTGACTATATGGACTTCAGTAAGGCCTTTGACAAGGTCCCTCATGGTAGACTAGTACAAAAGGTGAAGTCACACGGGATCAGGGGTGAGCTGGCAAGGTGGATACAGAACTGGCTAGGTCATAGAAGGCAGAGAGTAGCAATGGAAGGATGCTTTTCTAATTGGAGGGCTGTGACCAGTGGTGTTCCACAGGGATCAGTGCTGGGACCTTTGCTGTTTGTAGTATATATAAATGATTTGGAGGAAAATGTAACTGGTCTGATTAGTAAGTTTGCAGACGACACAAAGGTTGGTGGAATTGCGGACAGCGATGACGACTGTCAGAGGATACAGCAGGATTTAGATTGTTTGGAGACTTGGGCGGAGAGCTGGCAGATGGAGTTTAATCCGGACAAATGTGAGGTAATGCATTTTGGAAGGTCTAATGCAGGTAGGGAATATACAGTGAATGGTAGAACCCTCAAGAGTATTGAAAGTCAGAAAGATCTAGGGGTACAGGTCCACAGGTCATTGAAAGGGGCAACACAGGCGGAGAAGGTAGTCAAGAAGGCATACGGCATGCTTGCCTTCATTGGCCGGGGCATTGAGTATAAGAATTGGCAAGTCATGTTGCAGCTGTATAGAACCTTAGTTAGGCCACACTTGGAGTATAGTGTTCAATTCTGGTCGCCACACTACCAGAAGGATGTGGAGGATTTAGAGAGGGTGCAGAAGAGATTTACCAGAATGTTGCCTGGTATGGAGGGCATTAGCTATGAGGAGCGGTTAAATAAACTCGGTTTGAAGGAAGTGGAGGGGCGACCTGATAGAGGTCTACAAAATTATGAGGGGCATAGACAGAGTGGATAGTCAGAGGCTTTTCCCCGGGGTAGAGGGGTCAATTACTAGGGGGCATAGGTTTAAGGTGAGAGGTGCAAGGTTTAGAGTAGATGTACTAGGCAAGTTTTTTTACACAGAGGGTAGTGGGTGCCTGGAACTCGCTACCGGAGGAGGTGGTGGAAGCAGGGACGATAGTGACATTTAAGGGGCATCTTGACAAATACATGAATAGGATAGGAATAGAGGGATACGGACCCAGGAAGTGTAGAAGATTGTAGTTTAGTCGGACAGCTTGGTCGGCACGGGTTTGGAGGGCCGAAGGGCCTGTTCCTGTGCTGTACATTTCTTTGTTCTTTGTTGTTCTTTTTTTAAGCGAGAGTGCGATTAGGCCGGAGAATCGCGCCCTATATCTCTTTGCATCCTCCTCACACCTTGCTTTCCTACCGATTTTTGTATCATCAGCAAACTTGACTCCAATACAGTTGGATTCAAATGACACTAGAGGTAGCTCTCTATTGAAAGGACATCTAGCAGCCCCATCCTGGTGGTAAATAATCAGTCCCTGGATTATCATAGATGTGGATCAGATATATAGAGCAATAATCAAGAAAAAAAAGAGATTTCACGTGTGATACAGACAATCCGCATCTTTCACAAAATACAAGATCCATCCATTCTTCTCCTCCCCCTATCCCAGGCACAACCAAACAAAGGGTCTTTCACAGATTAATACTGCTATCCATGAACACCGATAAATATCTTGCATGAAAGGACTCTAATTTCTTCTTACGAATCTCAGTTTTTGTCAATGGGAGTAAGTGTAACCAAATTAGATTTGTGCCCTTGAAATGTCCCCTTCTGGGATGAGTCAATAAACTCGATTTCACTGCTCAAGAACAGGAAGCTTTAGACCACGCATGAATAATTTCTGAGCAAGGCTCATGCATTTACTCATGTGTTCACTAACATGTGAACAATCAGAGAGGGGGAAATGCCCTTATCCCAGCTCATCAAATATGTATGAAGCAAGCGTGCTGGGCTGGAAATTAAAAATTAAAGACATTGCTGTGCAAAGTGCTTTCAAACATCAACACAAATTAATACATACCAAAAGAAGCAAGCATCTGACCTGGAAACAAGGTTATTGCGAAGATCAATTTAATAAAATTAGAATGTTAATATTAACAGCTATCAGCTTGGAGCAAATGGTCGGTTGTTAACTCAGCTGAAGCTGGTCCGCGGAATAAAATGCAACGGCAACAATGGTCTCAAACGGCAGGCTAAAAAGGCACAAAATTGGGTATTAAGTTTAAATCTCAAAAATGTATGTGTGTGTACAACATTTGTTGCCATGATTACTTTTGCTCGGAGTTCAGCAGTTGACTGAAACCTGTTCGCAGTTTAGGGAACTGTCACGTACGGTGTATGGGCCAAAATGGCTTTGCTCCGCAACTGCTCATCATAGAGTTCAGCACACTAACACAACTTTGCATAACAATTACAATTGCAGGCCAAATTGCTAAGTGTCTTTAAGACATAGGTTCTTAATTAATAAGGGGATCAGGGGTTATGGGGAGAAGGCAGGAGAATGGGGATGAGAACAATATCAGCCATGATTGAATGGCAGAGCAGACTCGGTGGGCCAAGTGGCCTAATTCTGCTCCTATGTCTTCTGGTCTTATGTCACTGTTCGTCAGTTACTGCCAGCCATCAAATTGACAACATAAATGTATGGTTATACCCATTTCTGCAACATAAGAATGGTGGCATGTGATAATGTTAAAAATGTCTTTAAGAGTAAAGCAGGTCTTGCTCGAGCAGGGGAGGTTTATTGAAGCTTGTATTGGAGAGCTGGATTCTTTCACCAAATTGGGGATGCTTCTGGGCAGAAGAGGATCCAGAAGGGAAGAGTGGAAATCAATGTTTGTACCCAACTATGATGTCACAATAAAATAGTTGTAGAATCATTAGAATGTCTTCTTTCTTCCACAAGTTATATTTGCATAGCTGGCCTTCGCAGACCTTCCCCAGCTATGGATTGAGATTTTAAAAACAAATAGGTGTTTCTAGCTGTTTCTGCAGTGCCTACATGCACCATTTCCACATTTCAAACAGGAACATCACACTATTAAAAACGTTTTTTTTTAAAAAAAGCTTTTACTACCGAGCCAAAGTCCAGATCGTTAAATTATCAACTTCAAATCCAAACATCTGTGACATAAATGGAAGTGATACTTTGCTCTGGACAGCTTGCGCCTACTGCATATTCTACCTTAGAGCATCACCAAAAAGAGTTTGTATACTCTCTGTAGGTCTCGTGGCACTATAAAGAACATCAAGTCCAAAGCCAGTAGTCAAAAGTGGCAATGACCTTTCATTTCAGCCCACAGGTTCAGCTTCGCCACCATCCTCTTCTCTTCAGCAACTGTTAGTCCTTCTCAACTCACACTATGATTTCTCAACACAGAGACTATTAGGGGCTGGTTTAGCACAGTGGGCTAAACAGCTGGCTTGTAATGCAGAACAATGCCAGCAGCGCGGGTTCAATTCCCGTTCCAGCCTCCCCGAACAGTTGGTGGAATGTGGCGACTAGGGGCTTTTCACAGAAACTTCATTGCAGCCTACTTATGACAATAAGCAATTATTATTATATTATTAGCTTCAGTAGATCACGGATAGCTGGATGCAATGACATTTCCTCATTAAGAAAAAATCCAATAACATTTATGCATGACATCTAAAACAAAGCTGTTACCTAGATCCTAACCCACCTAAATTGAGAAATTAGAAATTATTATATTGGTACCCCAATGTCAAAGTGAGCATTAACTAGTTTAACTGAGCCACAGAGACCTGAAGGTACAAGAGTTAACCATACTTGGGTGCGGAATTATCCATTCTCGCCTGGAGCAGAGGTAGGTTATCTGCTATGATCCCCATAGAGACTGATAACAATCAAGCTGAAAGGATAATTCAACAAGATTTTATGATTTAATACTTTTACTGTAAGAAAAAAAAAACTGAAAACACTGCATTATCTTGGTAGACATCTTACATTTTAAACCACAGAACAGAATTTTCCTGCTTTACTTTTAGCCAAATAAAACACACTTCTCATATACATTTTGCAATTCCCCCTCTTCCCTTCAAGTAGACATTCAATTCTCTGGGACAAGACTAAATTGATCCTTAGCTCCCAAGGATTTAAGTCTGTTCTTTTTCTTCATCAGCCTGGGAACTCCTAATCTCAGAACTATCTTTCACAAAGAGGATCAAAATTCCCCTCCCCAAAAGAGATTCTCCCTCTGGAATAAGCTTGGCGAATCATCCAGCCTCCTTTTAACTCCTCACAATCTGGTCTTTTCAATCCGAGTGCAACCTCCCAACTTCTTTCCTCTGCAGTGACCTTCACAGGCTTTGGCTTCTAAATGCTATCTCTCTCTCTTGGATCTTGGTAGACTAACTTGTCTGTAAGTGTCAGGGATATCTTATAAACACTTCCCCTCTCATAGCCTTCCTCTATGGCAATATGAATCACCAAGGGCGGGGGCAGCACCGTGGCGCAGTGGTTAGGACTACTGCCTCACGGAGACGAGGTCACAGGTTCGATCCCGGCTCTGGGTCATTCTCTGTGTGGAGTTTACACATTCTCCCTGTGTTTGCGTGGGTTTCGCCCCCAGAACCTAAAGATGTGCAGGTTAGGTGGATTGGTCACGCTAAATTGCCCCTTAATTGGAAAGAACAAATTGGGTACTCTAAATTTATTTTTAAAAAAGAAAAAAAGAGAATCACCAAGGCCTTGTATCCAGTTAGAAATGCAGACAAGCTGATCTTTAGACCCTAACTATCTTTTATCTTGGAAGTCAAAGGACAATTTAATGAGCAACTGTTCACAACCAACAGTCTTAACATTTTTCTGGGACTTTGGAGACTCGCAGTCTCTCCATTGTCTCAAAGTAGGAGCCGATTGTATCTTATTCCCAGAGAAACAATCTCGACTGAGAATCAAACCCGGGCCATCAGACAGGCTGCAAAACTGATCACATGGCACCCCTTCATTTTCCCTTAATGACACAGTTCCCAAACATAGCAGTCTTATGAATCTCACAATTACAACACAGTTATTGGAACCGGGATACAAACAGAGTCAAATCGAAAGCTAGGGCTTCGACTCCTGATTATTACCCAATGCTCTTGGTTTTGAGTTCGCATATAGCTAGAATAGATCTGTATTATGGATTAGTGTAAGATCCCACAAACACCTGGTAAAACAGAACACTTATCTGCTTTCAAGCCTCACATGAGTAATGGGCAATTACTTAATAGTGGGTTTGCTTTTAGACACCAAGGCTCAGAATAGGGTTGCCTCATCACCTTCACTGCTTTCTGTGACTCAGCTATAGGGCCTATGTTAAATTATAAGACTTTTTTTCAGCACCAAGAATTTAAATAACTACTGCCTAGAAATAAAATCCATGCACAAGTGCCATAATTAGAGCACTTCAAATATATTAAAAGGAATTCAGTCAAAAATACTGTGCAGTCCTGTCCATTTCTCAATACTATTTTGGGCATCATTTGGATCAACGACATGCCTAGAAATTCTTATTTACTACTGTACAATTCCATTCCAGCACAGCACAGAATCACCATAATAAGAAAGGATTTCAGACACTAAAATTAAGGTAAAAATCATAGAATTTACAGTGCAGAAGGAGGCCATTCGGCCCATTGGGTCTGCACCGGCTCTTTGAAAGAGCACCGTACCCAAGCCCACACCTCCACCCTATCCCCATAACCCAGTAACCCCACCCAACACTAAGGGCAATTTTTTAGACACTAAGGGCAATTTAGCATGGCCAATCCACCTAACCTGCACATCTTTGGACTGTGGGAGGAAACCGGAGCACCCGGAGGAAACCCACGCACACACGGGGAGAACGTGCAGACTCCGCACAGACAGTGACCCAAGCCGGGAATCGAACCTGGGACCCAGGAGCTGTGAAGCAATTATTTTGAACTAGGCAACTGCAAAATCCAGCAACAATCTTCTAATCCACACTTCCGGTGACGGCGGGCGGGAGGTGCACAACGTAGGGTTCCCGTTCGGGAACGGCATTTTCGGGGCTTTAAGCCCGGTCCCAGGGTCCACGGAGGCGGCAAAAGCAGGGAGAAGGCACAGAGGCGGCAGAGTGAAGGCACAGTGAAGAAAAATGTCAAGGGTGAGCAAAAGAACGTCCGTAAGGAAAACAGCTGAAGGTCCGTCGGGGAGTGGAAAGGTCACTGAGGGGTCACCAAGGAAAATGGAGGCTGGAGCACCAGGGGAGGCCGCATTGCTCACGGCTGAAGAAATAACTAAGGTGATGGCTGCAGAATTCGAAAGGCAGTTTACAAAATACATGGAGACAATGAGGAAGGAGATGAGAGCGGTTTTGAGTGTGCTGGTGGAGGAGGCGATTTCCCCGGTGACGAATGCGGTGGCGAGCGCAGTGGCGGAGGTGCGAGAGCAAGGGGAGGCGCTGAAGGAAGTGGAGGAGACGTTATTGCAGCACGATGATCAACTTGCCTCGATGGGGAAGGAGATGCGGAAGGTGAAGGACATTACCAAGGATCTGCGAGGAAAAATGGAAGACCTGGAAAACAGATCCAGGCGACAGAATTTGAGGATTGTGGGGCTGCCCGAAGGAGTTGAAGGACCGAGGCCGATTGAGTATTTTGCCGCGATGCTGGCGAAACTATTGGGGGAGGCGGAGGATCCCTCCCGATATGAACTGGATCAGGCTCATTGATCGTGGAGGCCTGTACCAAAGGCGAGTGAGCCGCCATGGGTAGTGACTCTGTGCTTCCGTAGGTGCAGTGTGAAGGAGAAGGTCCTGAGCTGGGCCAAGCAGAAGCGGGTGGTGCAGTGGGCTGGAGCTGGTATACCTGTATACCAGGAGTTTACGGTGGAGCTGGTGAGGCGGCGGGCTGCCTTCAACCGGGTGAAGAGGGCACTGTACATTAGCAAGGTGCGGTGCGGCATTGTATATCCAGCGAAGCTGAGGGTGACTTACAAGCTCAGGGACTTTTATTTTGGAACGGCGGAAGCAGCGGAGGGGTTTGTGAAGGCAGAAGGACTGTGGCAGAACTGAGAAATTGAGAATGGCCATGTGCCGATGTAACCTCATGACTGTATTTTCTTCTTTTTTGTTTCACTGCGTGCGGGTGTATGGGCTAAAGGAGCCAATGTTGTATATATTTGGACAAGGGAAGTGATGGGACTTTCACTCGAAATGAGGGCTCTTTGGAGAGTAGGTGGATATGCGGGGTTTGTGCGCTAAAAGGGGATTTCTGGGCTTTCCTAGGGCCGGGCAAGGGGGAAAGGGACCCAGGCGGGGGCCTCCACGCTGGCCGGTTTAAGCCGGCCAGTGAACGGGAGTGAGGTGGGGGGAGGGGCTGCGGCCATCGGAGCCTGGCAGAACAGGGTCCGAGTGGTCTAGCCGGGGTGGAAAGTTGGGGGGAAGGAACCGAGGTTGGGAGGAGAAGTTTTACAAGAGGCAGTGGACAGGAGGAGTTGGAGACTTGGGGCGGGGGGGGTGCCAGGGCTGGCAGGAGGCAAATAGCGAAAACCCCAACAGGAAAACTCAGCAAAACAGAGAGAGAATGAAACAGGATTAAAAGATGACAATGATACGACAGTCTGACACCTGTACCACAAAGCCACAGTCAAAGTTTTAAAAAATATATATTTTATTCAAGTTTTCAAACACAATTTGTCCCCCTTACAAATCAACAGAAACGTAACATGATAACTGATAGATAACATTGTTTAAATAATATAGAGAACTAACTAAATAACACTAAATAGTGCTCCCCCCCGCCCCCTCACCCCATCTAGAACACAAACAATTTACCCCCCCCCCTTCTGGGCTGCTGCTGCTGGCTATCTATTTTCCCCCTAACGTTCCGCTAGATAGTCGAGGAACGGTTGCCACCGCCTGGTGAACCCTTGAGCCGATCCTCTCAGCGCAAACTTCATCCGCTCCAGTTTTATGAACCCTGCCATATCGTTTATCCAGGCCTCCACGCCGGGGGTTTCGCTTCCTTCCACATGAGTAAAATCCTACGCCGGGCTACAAGGGACCCAAAGGCCACAATATCGGCCTCTTTCGCCTCCTGCACTCCCGGCTCATCCGCTACCCCAAATATAGCTAACCCCCAGCTTGGCTTGACCCGGACCTTCACCACCTTCGAGATCACTCCCGCCACTCCCCTCCAATACCCCTCCAGTGCCGGGCACGACCAAAACATATGTGTGTGGTTCGCCGGGCTTCCCCCGCACCTCCCGCACTTGTCCTCCACTCCGAAGAACCTGCTCAACCTCGCTCCCGTTATGTGTGCTCTATGTAGCACCTTAAATTGGATCAGGCTAAGCCTGGCACACGAGGAAGAGGAATTTACCCTACTTAGGGCATCAGCCCACAAACCCTCCTCAATCTCCTCCCCAAGTTCTTCTTCCCATTTTCCTTCAGTTCTTCTACCAGCTCCTCCCCCTCTTCTCTCATCTCCCGGTATATTTCTGACACTTTGCCCTCCCCGACCCACACCCCCGAGAGCACTCTATCCTGGATCCCTTGTGTCGGGAGCAGCGGAAATTCCCTCACCTGTTGTCTCGTGAACGCCCTCACCTGCATATACCTAAAGATAGTCCCCGGGGGCAGCTCATACTTTTCCTCTAGCGCTCCCAAGCTCGCAAACATCCCATCTATAAATAAGTCTCCCACTCTCCTAATTCCTGCCCGGTGCCAGCTCTGGAACCCTCCGCCCAACCTCCCTGGGGCAAACCTATGGTTGTTCCTGATCGGGGACCACACCGAGGCTCCCAACACACCCCTCTGTCGCCTCCATTGCCCCCAGATACTTAATGTTGCCGCCACCACTGGGTTCGTGGTAACCTTTTTCGGGGAAAGCGGTAGTGGCGCCGTCACCAGCGCTTTTAAGCTTGTTCCTTTACAGGATGCCATCTCCAGCCTTTTCCACACCGCCCCCTCTCCCTCTATCATCCACTTACGGATCATCACCACGTTGGCGGCCCAGTAGTAGTCACCCAAATTCGGCAACGCCAGTCCCCCTCTGTCCCTGCCACGTTGCAGGAACCCCCTCCTCACCCTCGGGGCCTTCCCTGCCCACACAAAGCTCATGATGCTCCTGTCTATTTTTTTGAAAAGGCGATAGTGATCAATATAGGGAGACATTGAAACACAAATAGGAACCTTGGGAGGACCATCATCTTAATCGCCTGCACTCTACCCGCCAGTGACAGCGGCTGCATATCCCACCTTTTGAAATCCTCTTCCATTTGCTCCACCAGCCGAGTCAGATTGAGTCTGCGTAAGGTTCCCCAGCACCTGGCTATCTGAATCCCCAGGTATCGGAAGTTTCTTTCCACTCTCCTTAGCGGCAGGCCATCTATCCCTCTACTCTGGTCCCCAGGGTGTATTACGAAAAGCTCACTCTTCCCCATGTTAAGCCTATATCCCGAGAAATCTCCAAACTCCCTCAATATCTGCATAACCTCTATCATCCCCCCCCACTGGATCCGCCACATATAGCAGTAGGTCATCTGCGTAGTGACACTCGGTGTTCCTCTCCCTCTCTAACCACCCCTCTCCATTTCCTGGAGTCTCTCAGCTCTATGGCCAGTGGTTCAATTGCCAGCGCGAACAGTAATGGGGACAGCGGGCATCCCTGTCTTGTTCCCCTATGTAGTCAAAAATACTCCGACCTTTGCCGATTTGTGACTACACTTGCCATTGGGGCCCCATAGAGGAGTTTAACCCAGCTGACAAACCCCTCCCCGAACCTCCTCAGCACCTCCCATAGATACTCCCACTCTACCCTATCAAATGTCTTCTCTGCATCCATTGCCGCCACTATCTCTGCCTCCCCCTCTGCTGGGGGCATCATTATCACCCCCAATAGCCGTCGCACATTGACATTCAATTGTCTCCCCTTTACGAACCCTGTCTGATCTTCGTGAACCACCCCCGGGACACAATCCTCTATCCTCATTGTCAGCACTTTTGCCAGCAACTTGGCATCCAAATTTAGGAGTGAGATAGGCAATGCGGGTCTTTATCTCGCTTCAGGATTAGTGATATTGTCGCCTCCGACATTGTCGGGGGTAGGGGCCCCCCTTCTCTGGCCTCGTTAAAGGTTCTTACCAGCAGCAGGGCCAACAAGTCCACATATTTCCTATAAAATTCCACCGGGAACCCGTCAGGTCCCAGGGCCTTCCCTGCCTACATGTTCCCCAGCCCTTTGGGCACCTCGTCCACCCCAATTGGCGCCCCCAGGCCTGCCACCTCCTGCTCCTCCACCCTCGGGAACCTTAGTTGGTCCAGAAACTGCTGCATCCCCTCTTTTCCCTCCGGGGGTTGGGACCTATATAACCTCTCATAAAAGGTCTTGAACACCTCATTTACCTTCCCTGCTCTCCGCACCGTGGTTCCCGTTTCATACCTAACTCACCCTATTTCCCTCGCCGCGGTCCTCTTTCGAAGCTGGTGGGCCAACAGGCGACTCACCTTTTCCCCATATTCATAGCTCATCCCCTGTGCCGTCCTCCACTGTGCCTCTGCCCTCCCTGTGGTCAGCAGGTCGAACTCCATCTGGAGTCGTCGCCTCTCCCTGTATAGTCCTTTGTCCGGGGCCTCCGCATATTTTTTATCCACACTCAAAATCTCCCCCAGTAATCTTTCCCTCTCTTTGGCCTCTGTTTTCTCCTTGTGAGCCCTGATGGAGATCAACTCTCCCCTGACCACCACCTTCAGCGCTTCCCATACTACCCCCACTCGGACCTCCCCATCATCGTTGGCCTCCAGGTACC
Source organism: Scyliorhinus torazame (assembly GCF_047496885.1). Taxonomy (NCBI): domain Eukaryota; kingdom Metazoa; phylum Chordata; class Chondrichthyes; order Carcharhiniformes; family Scyliorhinidae; genus Scyliorhinus; species Scyliorhinus torazame. The sequence goes on along the minus strand of NC_092728.1, from coordinate 93,268,005 downwards.
TTTCGATACATCCCCGCACTCTTCCGCAGACTCCCTCATCCGCCAATAATCCCACATCCAATCGCCAGAGTGGACGCTGCTCCCTCTCCTCTCCTAGTTCCAGATCCACCCAATGTGGGGCATGGTCTGAAACAGCTATGGCCGAGTACTCCGTTCCTTCCACCCTCGAAATCAGTGACCTTCCCAAAACGAAGAAATCTATCCGGGAGTATACCTTATGGACATGGGAGAAAAAGGAGAACTCTTTGGCCAGCGGCCTAGCAAATCTCCACGGATCCACTCCCCCCATTTGGTCCATAAACCCCCTAAGCACCTTGGCCGCTGCCAGCCTTCTTCCGGTCCTGGATCTAGATCTATCTAACCCTGGGTCTAGCACGGTGTTGAAGTAGTCGTCGTCGTCGTCCCCTCCCCCATTACCAGGTTTCCTACCTCCAGGTCCGGAATGCGTCCCAGCATCCGCTTCATAAATCCCGCATCATCCCAGTTCGGGGCATATACGTTGACAAGCACGACCTCCATTCCCTGCAGTCTGCCACTCACCATCACATATCTGCCCCCGCTGTCCGCTACAATGTTCCTAGCCTCGAACGACACCCGTTTCCCCACCAATATGGCCACCCCTCTATTCTTTGCGTCCAGCCCTGAGTGGAACACCTGTCCCACCCATCCTTTCCTTAACCTAACCTGGTCCGCCACCTTCAGATGCGTCTCTTGAAGCATGGTCTGCCTTCAGTCCGTTTAAGTGCGCGAACACTCGGGCCCTCTTAATCGGCCCATTTAGGCCTCTCACGTTCCACGTGATCAGCCGGGCTGGGGGGCTGCCCGCCCCCCTTCCCTGTCGACTAGCCATCACCCTCTCTGGGCCAGTCCCACGTCCCGGTTCCGCTCACCCTCCCGTCCCCCAGGCGGCGCATTCCCGCCTCGACCACCTTTTCTCTTACCAGCTCCCTTTCGATCTCTGCAGCAGCAACCCAGTTGTCCCCTCCCTCCCCCCGCTAGATCCCCATCTCGCATGGTTACTCCCCCCATATTGCTTCCGAAAGTCAGCTGACTTCAACTGACCCCCCCCCCCCCCCCCCCCCCGTGTGAGGAACTCCCATCCTCCTTGCGCCTATCTTCCCGCCATCATCTCTCTGGCGCGGGAAAAGAAAAAGAAACCCCGCGCTTTCTAGAACCATCCCGCTCCCCCATGGCGCAGCTCCCCCTACCGCCCCGTTCCCCATCCCCCGCCTGTGTCTCTTCTTCCCCCACATTTCTCAGTGTCCCCCCCTCCCCAATTTACACCTCCTTACATCAGCATTGTCGTTTCCCCTTCAACATCAGTCCCTCAGTTCTGGTCCAGTTTCTCTTTTTGAATGAAGGTCCATGCTTCTTCCGACGTTTCAAAATAGTAATGTCTATCCTGGTGCGTGACCCACAATCGCGCCGGCTGCAACATCCCGAACTTCGCTTTCTTCTTATGCAGCACCTCCTTGGCTCGATTGAAACTCGACCTCCTTCTCGCCACCTCCGCACTCCAATCCTGATACACTTGTATCAACGCATTCTCCCATCTGCTACTTCGTACCTTCTTGGCCCATCTTAGAACCACCTCTCTGTCATTGAAGCGGTGAAATCGCACGATCATCGCCCTAGGTGGTTCTCCAGCCTTTGGTCTCCTCGCAGGGACCCGGTGGGCCCCTTCCACTTCCAAGGGGCCCGAGGGGGCCTCAGCTCCCATTAGCGAGCGTAGCATCGTGCTCGCGTAAGCCCCGCCGTCAGCTCCTTCCACTCCCTCGGGGAGACCCAGGATCCGGAGGTTCTTTCTCCTTGATCTATTTTCCAGGACTTCAATCCTTTCGATGCACTTCTTATGGAGCGCCTCGTGCGTCTGCATTTTGACCGCTAGGCCCAGGATCTCGTCTTCGTTGTCCGTTACCTTCTGCTCCACCACACGGAGCTCTATCTCCTGGGCCTTGTGTGTCTCTTTAAGCCCCTCGATTACCTGTAACATCGGGGCCAGCACTTCCTTTTTTAGCAGCTCCACACACCGTCTTAAAAATTCATCCTGGTCCGGTCCCCATGTCGCCTGGGCTCCCTCCGACGCCATCTTGCTCCTTTCTTTCTTCTGCCGCTGCCCTTGAGGATTCTCCGAGACCTGGCCACCGCCGCCGATATTTTTCTTTCCCACTTGGGGGGGGGGGGGACGGGACGGGACGGGACTCCCTGTTGCCTCACCCCACACCGGGTTTCGTCAAAAAAGAATTTCCCGTTGGCTCTTAAAAGAGCCCGAAGGTCCGTTTAAGCTGGAGCCGCCGAAACGTGCGGCTTAGCTGGTCATCGCCACAACCGGAAGTCCTTTTCACAGTCAAAGTTAACTATGAGACGTTAATTCTGGTTTTCAATTCTTCACACATTCTCCCTTCATCAATAGTGTTACGGGATTCTTTTGAAAGTCCTGAATTAGTGTGTGTATAGAAATGTATTTATTAAGGACAGAAAATGTATTTATTAAATTGGCAGGATGAAAATTCAGTTTAAAAGCTAAATTCTTCTCTTGTGGTTCTGCGCACAGGAAGAAAAAACAAAGTAGTATTCGGGTCAAATAGGATTACATTTGACATTTTCATCTGGAACTGCCACTAATTTGCTTCAGGAAGGATCAATGCCGTGGCCTCTCACCAATGAAGTGAAAACATGGGCTAGTGGAAGCAGGTGTTACAGAAAGTATCCTGCTCAGATGTTTTGGAGATCATGGTAAAGATTAATTTGTAAATTATCTATTATGACATGAAATACAATCCTAAAAGGCTGAAGCGGCACTGCATTATTTAATTTACAGGTGGTCAGATGTTACTGTATATATTTATATTTATATATATATATATATATATATATATATATATAATATATATATATATATATATATATATTTTTTTTTTTTAAAAAGAGAGAGAGAGAGTCATATATTCCAATCCTGTATGAAGTTCACATTTTCTACACTGCCATCCACTGCCTTGGTTATGAACTGCATGCCGAATCTGGAGCCAGAACAGCAACAGGTTTTGCATTCAACATTTCCGTGACAGGCAATTAACACTAAGTGCCAATTGCAGCAGTACCCCTCAGGAGTTAGCAGTCCACATTTCTCTACTTAACTTGCTTGATCCAAGTGAAATTCTGAACAGGAGCTTCCGGTTCCAGGAGCAGAAAAGTGAACGCATGTGAAGGATACCTCTAGTAGACGTTTTTAACATTCAGTGACCAGTTTTGGGGATGGGGTTCAAGGTGCTTTTGTCACAGTTGTACAATCATTTTTTGTTTTAAGCAGGCAGCACAGTGGCGCAATGGTTAGCACTGCTGCCTCACGGCACCGAGGTCCCAGGTTCGATCCTGGCTCTGCGTCACTGTCCGTGTGGAATTTGCACATTCTCCCTGTGTTTGCGTGGGTTTCGCCTCCACAACCCAAAGATGTGCAGGTTAGGTGGATTGGCCATGCTAAATTGCCCCTTAATTGGACAAAAATGAAATGGGTACTCTAAATTTTAAAACAAAGAAAGAAAAAAATGATGTTTTAAATGTTTCTGACTGAAGGGAAGAAAATTGGAAGTGTGAAGAGATTATTTGGTTTTGTAGTATTTTGTAAACCTCTCGAGGGAATATTGAAGGATTTGTTTGTTCATTTTCTGCTATTTCAGATTTTCTTTTTCGTATTTTGGTGAAAGCTATTTAGTAATAATGTACAAACGGTTCAAGTCACTTATGATTTTGTTGCCCATGACACCTTAACACAACACAAAATGGCTTTTCCCCACTGATGAAGCCGGACCTAGAAATTCTTAATGCAATTTGAGATGAAAAGTTTCGAACAGATTTAAGGAGCAATTTTTAAAATTTCACCGCAACTGATAATATTTTTATTACTACATCTCAATAAACAATGGGGAAATTCCTCACAACTGAACTGTCTTCAGCAGTCAAAATGAAGCTATGCAATTTCTCTACAATCCATACCATTCACTGTCCAAAAACAATCTTCTATAATCTACAGGCACCACTAATTTGAATATACTAATTATCTAGAGTCAAAGCCTTGGATGTTGTGGGGTCTTTGTGTCACACCTGAAAAATGTGGCCTCAGACCTTCAAGATGTCATGAACAAATCATAATTGCCTAAAATAAGCATTTTTACATTTCTAAATAGCCTTCATAAATCCAAAACAAGGAACAAAAATCTGAAACAGCAAAGAATGAGCAAATAAATACTTCAATACTCCCCCGAAAGGCTTACAAAATATCACAAAACCAAATAATCTCTTCACACTTTACATTTTCTTCCTTTCAGCTAGAAACACTTCAAACAAAAATTTAGTATACAATAGGGGTGGCACAGTGGCTAGCAGTGCTGCCTCATAGCAGGGGGGACCCGGGTTCAATTCCAACCGGTGTGGATTTTGTAGGTTCTCCCCATGTCTACGTGGGTTTCCTCCCACAGTCCAAAGATGTGCAGGCTAGGTGGATTGGCCATGCTAAATTGCCCCTTAATGTCCAGGGATGTGAAGGTTAGGTTCTGGGTTACAGCGATAGGGCGGGGGAAGTGTAAATGGGTCGAGTGTTCATTCGAAGGGTCGGTGCAGACTCAATAGGCCGAATGGCTTCCTTCTGCACTGTAGGGATGCTATGATCTGTGACAAAAGCATTTGAAACTCAACCCCAAAACTGGCTACTAAATGTTAGGTTTCCTGCGAGAGGTTTCCTTCACAAAGGTGCACCTGAAGCTCCAAGTTGGGAATTTTATTCGGTCCAAGCAAATTATGTAGACAAATTCTGTTTGTGCGAGAGGCAGTGAGTGAGGGGGAGGCACAGATATATCAAGGAGGTTGTAGGTTTACCTTGCTCCTATAAAATCACAAGCAAGCAGAGAATATATAAACTCTGAAGGTGCAACTTAATTTCCCCCCCCCCTCTGTCATTTATTCAGTTTGTCATTAAATAGGAATTTGGAGCAAACAGTGTTGCTCTGGATAATAAGGGGGACTGACATTTAAGCTAGCTCCAGAGGGAGATCCTGATCAGGTGCTGAGGGTAATCACAGAACTGCTGTTAAACTCCGCATGTCCTTTCCTCCACTATTGCTAAATTACCCTTTGTCTGCCTATGTATCCTCATTTTTTTTTTTAAAGTATAATATTATGTAATTCAGGAACTAAGTGATTATTTCTCCTTCGGATTTCTTTTTAAAACATAAAAATGGTCTTTATCAAATTCAATCTCCAAACCACTGTCAAAATTTCAGAATACGACATAATAAAATTGAGCTCAATTACTTTAATCTCTGCAAATCAGGGGCCAGGGTAGAATCACAGAATCCATAACAGTGCAGAAGGAAGCCATTCAGCCCATTAAGTCTGCACCGACCCTTTGGAAGACCAGCCTAACTAGGCCCTATTCCTGCAATGCCACCCAAAGGGAAAGTTTATCATGGCCACCTAACCTGCACATCTTTGGGCTGCGGGAGGAAACCAGAGCACCCAGAGAAAACCCACACAGCCACAAGAGAATGTACAAACACCACACAGACAGTCACCAGAGGTCGGAATCGAACCGGGTCCCTGCCGCTGTGAGGGAACAGTGCTAACTAACCACTATGCCATGGTGGGTAACAAAATATGATACATTTAATTGCATAACATATACTCATACTCCAAATGAGCACCATGAGATTCATTTTTCTCCTTTAGAAAAAGCTATACAATTTAACTAATTAAATTAGTTAAGTTAGTTAAATTAAGTTAGTTGCAGCAAGTAGTACAGGTTTTTTTTCAACTTCCATACTCAGTGAGGTTCAACAAACATTACACTTTGATAAATCCAATATGCATAATGCAGGAACTCCTTAGACTACAGTAAGTCCTATTGATTTTAACAAAATAATTGTGTGGGAAATGCAGCTGAAATTGACTGGGCTCTAACAAGAGTTTTTGACAATTGTGAAAAGTCAATTTAACAGACTTCAATGTCAATATCTGAATAACAAATGGGCTGCAAAAATGTTTCTTCCTTCTCCCACCCACAAAACTTAAATGGGTTACACTTAGGTGAAGCAGCTTAAAATTAACCGTGCTGCTGGCCTGCCTTGGTCGGCTTTAAAAGCCAGCGATTTAGCCCAGTGTGCTAAACCAGCCCCTTCAGAAAAAGGTGAATGTCAGGAGTGGGAATTGCATTCGCTGATACTAGCTTAACCTCTGTCATGGACTAAACCAAACTGTCAAAAATGTATTGCATGACTGAATCCACCACCGATACACTTAGTTCACACACAAATTATTTCAAAGTTGAGAAACTACTATCCATTTTGGTATGATTGAACAACTGTTGAACCCAACCTGGCATTGTGTCACCTCCAATTAGTTCAACTCATTTTTGATCCAATAAAATCCATATGGCATTTCCTATATACACACACAACAACAACTTACATTTATATAGCACATGTATTGTAGTGAAATGGCCCAAGACACTTTACAATAGTGTCATGAAACAAAACTTGACAGCCACATGAGGAAACACACAAGGCAGTACAAAGTACCATTTAGAAACTGACTATTGACTAACACTAACTCCTGCTGTTGACCAGAAAGGCATTGGGAACAGTGGTGCATGTCGCGCGTGCGGTTTGCACTACGGCTGTTGGCAGCTGCACAATTGCTTCACTGCTTCACAATTTGGGCAGCACGGCAGCATTGTGGATAGCACAATTGCTTCACAGCTCAAGGGTCCCAGGTTCGATTCCGGCTTAGGTCACTGTCTGTGCGGAGTCTGCACATCCTCCCAGTGTGTGCGTGGGTTTTCTCCGGGTGCTCCGGTTTCCTCCCACAGTCCGAAGATGTGTAGGTTAGGTGGATTGGTCACGATAAATTGCCCTTAGTGTCCAAAATTGCCCTTAGTGTTGGGTGGGGTTATTGGGTTATGGGGATAGGGTGGAGGTGTGGGCCTTGGGTAGGGTGCTCTTTCCAAGAGCCGGTGCAGACTCGATGGGCCGAATGGCCTCCTTTTGCACTGTAAATTCTATGAAATCTATGAAACTGTTCCTGACACCTTTCCAGTTGGCAGATGGCAAGGGTTACAGTGATCTTGAAATATTTAAGACTCACTTGTGGCGCTTTCTTTAGGCCAAGGGCTACTTATCCTGCCTTATTTGAACAAGTTTATTTACTAATTTAGCATATGCATAGAAAGCACAGTTGCCCAGAAAATCATCTCTCATTTTAACAGTATATTTTGCAAAATGTTTTTTATTTTTATTTTTTAAATGCGTTGTAAAATTTCTATGAAATTCAAAAATTAACCAACATAAAAATAGCGATAGCCTGTTGGCCAGCATTACTATTCTGGCTGGTGACAGAATTGACAAAGAAAAGCATTAATATTGATAGGCCACTTACCTTGTTGGACCACTTGTATGCCTGCAAAAGCTGGCTGTACAGGGGGGTTTTATCCTGAACTGGATCAAGGCTCAATAAACCACTGTTGTGGAGTGGGTGACTCTCGGATGGTCGCCCCACCAGGTTACTCAGGCGTTCCAACTCACTGAAAACCAAAAGCAACAGCATCAGTCAGTCAGAAGCTCTGCAGTACAAAATATACACACGGTCATTTTTATGAAAAAATGAAAATCGCTTATTGTCACAAGTAGGCTTCAAATGAAGTTACTGTGAAAAGCCCCTAGTCGCCACATTCATGCGCCTGTTCGGGGAGGCTGGTACGGGAATTGAACCGTGCTACTGGTCTGCCTTGATCTGCTTTCAAAGCCAGCGATTTAGCCCTGTGCTAAACAGCCCATTTCAATAAAAATTAATTTTAAAACCTTCATCAAAATTAACCAGATGATCAAATCAACTGATGTTTGGACTATGACGGGAGTTGTCAAATGTCAATTTCTTCTTTGCTATGGATACATAAGACATTGCTACATTGAACAAATTCATTCACAATCACATCCTATAAATTTTGATTAGTAAACAACACATCCTGACTGACAGTGAAAGGGGCTTTTCACAGTAACTTCATTTGAAGCCTATTTGTGACAATAAGCGATTTTAATTTCATTTCAGTGCTTAACAGTTAACCTTCCAACACTGATGTTTATCACCTGGATGGGATATCCATGTGAAAATAATGCAACACTCTCCACATTTTGTCCCCCATTTCAACAGCAAGCACCTCAGCTACAGCAGTTTTCAACCTTTTTGCCTACGAGGTCATCTCTCCAGTGTTAAAAAAAATTCCACCTACCCTCCACAGCATAACATTAGTACATATCGTGTTAAAAAATTTGTTATACAATGAAACATACATTATTTTGTGTTTTACTCAGTATGATTTACTCAGTATGAAACTAGTCGCTTAAAGCCAGATCAGAGTTTGAGGGAGGATAGTAGTGGCTGGTTGCTATTGAGGATTCTTACAGGCGGCACGGTAGCACAGTGGTTAGCAGGTTCGATTCCCGGCGAGGGTCACTGTCTGTGCGGAGTCTGCACACTCCCCAGTGTCTACGTGGGTTTCCTCCGGGTGCTCCGGTTTCCTCCCACAAATCCAGAAAGAGGTTGGGTAATTTGGATATTCTGAATTCTCCCTCTGTGTACCTGAACAGGTGCCGGAATGTGGAGACTAGGGGCTTTTCACAGTAACTTCATTGCAGTGTTAATGTAAGCCTACGTGTGACACTAATAAAGATTATTATTATGCCTGCCTGAGTGGCGTACTTCTGTTCAAGGCTGCATCAAATGGTCATGGCTCTTAAGCACATTTGAAAATTGATTAGAGAAGTGTAGGAGGACTGCGCAAAGCCCACAATTTCTCTGGTTATCTTTGAGCAGACCCCTTGAATCCTTAGGTGCAGGAGGCCCACAGGCACACAGTTGAGAGCCCCTTGTCCTATCCCACATCACATCCTGTTTACCTATTAACCCGTGCTCATTAATCTACATTGGCTGCCACAAATTTAAAATTCTCATCTTTATTGTTCAAATCCTTTCATGGCCTTGCCCGTCTATGCCTCTGATATTTTGCAGCTTTCCAACCCAACAAGTGCTGTGTTCCTCCAACATTGTCCTCGTATGCATCCGCTCGCCATTTACAGAGATGGTGTATGGCAGCAGATGTGAGTATGTGGGGTAAGGGAACAAAGTGATTTAAACGCAAATATAAGAATTTTTAAAAAGGGCATTGGGGGTCCAGGAGCCTATTTAAGTTAGAAAGCACAGTGCGAATTGGTGAGAAGAAATTGGCAGGGATAAGATACAGACAGCAAAGTTGTAGATGAGCTGAAGTAGATACTTAAAGATAACACCGGGTCTCTAATCCTGAAAGATCACTCTACCTGACAATATGTTATGGGAAAGAAAAATTGGAACCAGTCAGGGACAAAAACGGAGCAAACAGTTGGTTCCCAATTCCACACTGAATAACTCCCCCTTTAACTATTATTTGGTTTCAGACAAAGGTTCCTTTTGATTACAATAAACAGGAGGAATCACTGTATCAGAACATGGGTCAAAAAGGCAGCCTATGGAGTCTGTGTGGCACGACTGTCACACAGGTAAAAGGGGGAAAAAAGTAGCAAAAATATAAACAAAGATAGGAAGAGCTCAGCCCCCCCCCCCCCCCCCCCCCCCCCCCCCCCCCCAATTGAGACAGCAAGGGCCCAGGGTGGCCAACCTCATTTACACACTCAGACTTCATTCATTCACTGCAGGTCTCGTGACCCAAACTTATTTGTCACTTCACGCATTCACAATTTACAGCCCCAGGCTGACTGGTTCATTCTACCATGCGCAATGATACTGCATAAATACAGCGAACTAGTATCTGAAAAATGTATTTTCCATTTGAATTTCACCAGGAGGTTTGGGAAGTAGGTGGACAAACCTCAAGTTCAAAAGCATTTCCATAATCTGAAAATGTAGTTTTGAGAGTCCAGTAAATACTTGTGTGAGAGCAAGATATAGATGCACAAGATCTGCATTTTACACATATGGTTATTTCTAATAGGCATCAGACATTGAAACCTTGTGTTAGCCCTAGGGATTAGAGAGCCCCGGTTGAGAACTATTAAGGTACAGCAGATTAGACATAAAGCAAGGTTCTCCCCACCCCCACTCTTAACATCACCCTTAGAAAAATACCTTTATAGCACCAATTTAAGACCAACAATTTATCACAGGTAGGTACATTCTGTTTACCTGAGAAAGGACATACTGGCGCTGGAGGGTGTGCAGAGGAGATTCACTAGGTTAATCCCAGCGTTGAAGGGGTTTGGACTACGAGGAGAGGTTGAGTAGACTGAGACTGTACTCGGTGGAATTTAGAAGGATGGGGGGGAGAGAAGAGAGAGGAGAGAGAGAGAGAGAGAAGAGAGAGAAGAGAGAGAAGAGAGAGAAGAGAGAGAAGAGAGAGAAGAGAGAGGAGAGAGAGAGAGAGAGAGAGAGAGAGAGAGAGAGAGATCTTATAGAAACATATAAAATTATGAAGGGAATAGATAGGATAGATGCGGGCAGGTTGTTTCCACTGGCGGGTGAAAGCAGAACTAGGGGGCATAGCCTCAAAATAAGGGGAAGTAGATTTAGGACTGAGTTTAGGAAGAACTTCTTAACCCAAAGGTGTGTGAATCAATGGAATTCCCTGCCCAGTGAAGCAGTAGAGGCTCCTTCATTAAATGTTTTTAAGATAAAGATAGATAGTTTTTTGAAGATTAAAGGGATTAAGGGTTATGGTGTTCTGGCCAGAAAGTGGAGCTGAGTCCACAAAAGATCAGCCATGATCTCATCGAATGGCGGAACAGGCTTGAGGGGCCATATGGCCTACTCCTGCTTTATATGTTCTGATGTTCAGTTTTCTGGTGTGAATTCAAATCAAAATCAGAGTTGAGACTGCACAAAACCATCTCACATAGATTCTCTAGTCAGTACAAGCAGGATATGCATTCCATCTGTTTGCATCAAACCAGGGTCACAGAGGTTAATAGACAATTTTTAACTCAATGCTGTTGTTAATTGCCTTGCTAGGAATTAGAATTGAGAACTTTCTTAATATCCTCTTCACAGTTCAAGCCATTGTTAAATCCCAGCTGCCATCCTTACTGAGGTTAGCTAATGCAGCAGGGACAGCAAATCTATCCTGAACTTCCTGGTCAATTAGAGAGGAGTTAGAATGATTCAAAACATTTTAAAAATTGTACACAAGGACATGATAAATGCTGACCAAAATAAACAATGGGCAAGACAAGGCTAGGCAGAAAAGAACTTGCATTTAGTGTCACCTCGGGCATTCCACAGACAATGAAGTACCTTTGAACTGTTGTAATGTAGGAAATGACAGCAGCCAAATTGCACTCAACAAGCACACAAATTATGAAGGACTCAGACTCTGAAGAATCATACGGATTCAAAACATTAATTCTGTTCCTCTCTCCACAGGTGCTGTCAAGCCTGCTGAGTTTTTCCAGCATTTTTTGTTTTTATTTTAAACCAAATTTAGATGAGGGATAAATAATAACCAAGGGCACAGGCCTCCACTATTCTTCTTTGAATCGTAGCATGGGGCGGTTTACATCCACTTGCAAAAGCAAATAGGTCTCAGCTTAATATCTCCTCTTAAAGGCAGCACCACAAACAGTGAAGCACTCCCTCAGTATTACACATGAACTGCCAGCCCAGATTAGAAGTATCAGAGGTGAGAGTACTAACACTTAGCCAAGGCAAGTGGCAAAGCCAGAGATTCAACATTTTCCACCTTCCTGGACGTTATTTTGTTTCTGCTAGTCCAGTTGTCATTTCTAAAAACATTATCACACCCAGATAGTCACATATTCAGTTTTGTATGAACATTTAAAAGTAACAGTCAAATCAAATTGCTCACCTCCTCTCTCCAGTTCTTTAGAAAAAGCAGTTCAACAGGCCACAAGATAAATGCATAAAATTACGTGAGTCTTTCTTCAGCTGCGTTCCATATACACAGATAAGAGGACAGAAAATAAAGTATGAACCTTAGTTGATTTTGCCTTTCCCATCCAAGGGAGGGGGTTAATGGTTATTGTAGTACACCCACCTCTGCTGCAGCTAAAACCAAAGAGGGGGGGGGATGCGGTAATTCCACGTACTTCACATTATATACAATCCATGGAGCTATGTGTTTATAACCGTTAACTAATGTTTAACGTTTGTGCCCCTGGGGAAAGGCATGATCAAAAGGAGCAAGAATCAAGAATTTAAAACTCAGGGGTTGCTGTCTTAGGGTCAGATCTTTCAAGTATAGATGCCCCATCTCTCACTAGGTGCACTGAATTTATCCTTCAATTCCATTTAAATTTATATGATTGTTTTTTATTCCAAGAAAAAATTGTCAACAGGCAGTGCATGTATTAAAATTTACACTCCCACCAGCACCCAATGACTGAAAACCAAATGCAATAAGCCCAGAATGAGTCCATTTATCAAAAATCTGAAAATTAAAATATTGTAGAGCAGTCACTGATGAGCTTTGCAGAGAAATTCAAAGAAACACGACAAGAAAGTAAATGCTTTAAGGGACAGAATCACAAGGATTAGTGATTTTTCTTGAAAGGTTATGCCTTTGAGACCTTCCCTGATGTCACTCTCTTCAGCTTTTCTCCCCGCTATGTTTGTGGGGTCACCACAATGCTGGCTGATCATTCCTTCATAAGCAACCATCATTTTTGGATTTAACATGTGGTTTTACACTGATGTATCCCTGACATGCATTTTTGCAATTTGCCTCAAACGAAAAACATAAGAAAGGCTTTAAAAGTGATAGTCACCCAAGCTCTTATTGATCAGAAAGAAATATCAGTGCTTCATAAAAGGTATGGTTATCAATACAAGAGAAAAGAAAACTTGAGAACATCCTTTTATATTATAGGATGTAAATCTCATAGGTCTCACCTCATTGTGTTCAACAGGAAGTGGCTGAATAAAACACTTCTTCAAATATTTGTCAAGTACATGAGCTAACAGTCCAAGACAGCAATTTAGGAAGCTACAAAACCTATGAACAAATTTCCAACCTCACCCCCCCAATCAAGCTGTAAATTTGCTCAGGATGTTTTCAAAGGACAAGATTCAAAACATCTTTCTCCATTAGCAGACAGTGACAAGTCTGTACAGTATCTGCCCTGGACTAGAAAAAGAGGCTCACCACCAGATGCACTTTGTGTCCACTACGATAATCAATTCAAGCAATTTAATTAAACCAGCATTGGCACAAAGAACCAAAGCAAAGGGTAGGCTTTGCATCAGTGCAAACGCAGTGGCTTGTCAAAATACACTCAGTGAATGATCCACAGTGCCTTTCCAGCTACAGTCACACACAGTAAATTCAATTGTTAAATACTTAATCTTTTCTTCAGGAAATATACAGACCTTAATTCATTCTGAGATCTACAGATATATTTGCAAAGTTAATAATACATAACCTGCTTTAAATGCATAACGTGCTTTAAAAAGTTTCTGATTGTTAGTTTCAATTATATAATTTCTATCCAAAGATATAAAACAAATTGAAAGCAGTTTCCGCAGGATAACTATTCCTAAGCTATTAGCTATGCACACTGTACCTCATGCACATAATTAGCACAACACAAGATCTGCATATTTAGAAGCAGTAAAGGAAACAGTATATATCAATATTTTAATTTCTTTGTTCACAAGATATGGGTGTTACTGGCGAGTTCAGCATTTATTGGCCATCCTAATTTCCCTAGAGAAGGCGACGGTGAACTGTCTTCATGACCACTGCAGACCATGTGGTTTTAGGAAAGGAGTTCCAGGATTTTGACTCAGTGATAGTGACATAGTTCAAAGTCAGGATGGTGCATGGCGTGGAGGGGGAACTTGCAGGCAGTGGTGTTCCTATGCATCCACTCCCTTGACCTTCTAGGAAGTAGAGCTCACAGGTTTCAACGGTGCTGTCAAAGGAGCGTTACTTGGAGGGTTACTGCAGTGTACCTTGTTCATGGTACACAAAGTTGCCACTGTGCATCGGTAGTGAAGGGAGTGAATGTTCAAGGTGGTGCCAATCAAACAGGCTGCTTTAACCTGTATGGTGTTGAGCTTCTTCAGTGCTGTTGGAGCTGCACGTATCCAGGCAAATGGGAGAGTATTCCATCAAACTCCTGACCTGTGCCTTGGAAATGGTCAACAGCTTTGGGGAGTCAGATGGGGAGTTGCTCAGTGCAGAATTCCCAGTCTCTGACCTGCTCCTGTAGCCAGTGTTTATATGTTTAGTCCAGTTTTTGATCAATGGTAACCCCCAGAAGTTGATAGTGGGAGATTCAGCAACGGTAATGCCACTAAATGTCATGGGGAGACGGTTGGATTCTCTCCTGTTGGAGATGGTCATTGTCTGGCACTTGGGGCTTGAATGTCACTTGCCACTTATCAGCCCAAACTTGAATCCTGTCCATGCTGCACTCGGTATTTGAAGACTTATGAATGTACTGGACAATGTGCAAGCATCCCCATTTCTGACCTACTGATGGAAGGAAGGTCATTGATGAAGCAGCTGAATACATTTGGGCCTAGGACACTGCCCTGAGGAACCCCTGCAGCAATGCTCCAGCACTGAGATTAATGACTTCCAACAACCACTACAATCTTCCTTTATGCTAGATATAACTCCAAAGAGCAAAGAGTTTCCCTCTGATTTATTGTCTTTACTAGTGCTCAGTCAAATGCTGCCTTCATTCTCACCTCATCTCTGAAGTTCTGTTCTTTTGTCCGTTTGGACCAAGGCTGCAATTAGGTCAGGTGCTGAGTGACCCTGGCAGAACCCAAACTTGAGTGTCATTGAACAGGTTATTGCTGTGTAAACAACACCTTCCATCACTTTACCAATAAGGCAGCAATTGGCCATCTTGGATTTGCCCTACTTTTTATGAACAGGACAGAGCCTGGGCAATTTTCCACATTGATGGGTAGATGCGAGTGTTGTAATTGTACTGGAACAGTTTGGCTACAGGCACAGCAAGTTCTGGAGTACAAATCTTCAGTATTGTTGTCAGAATGGGCAGCACAGTAGCAGTGGTTAGCCAGGTTCGATTCCCGGCTGGGTCATTGTCTCTATGCGGAGTCTGCACATTCTCCCCGAGTCTGCTTGGGTTTCCTCCGGGTGCTCCGGTTTCCTCCCACTAGTCCCGAAAGACGTGCTGTTGGGTCATTTGGAAATTCTGAATGCTCCCTCTGTGTACAGGCGCCGGAGTGTGGCGACTAGGGGCTTTTCACAGCAACATCATTGCAATGTAAGCCTACTTGTGACAATAAAGATTATTATTATATGACTAACAAAAACCTTCAGCCAAGGTAGAGAGATCAACTGGATGAAGATATATTCCTGAAAGTACCCCTGGATCTCAAGTGTTCATAACAGAGTGACTCTACCACAGTTCAATTCATCTCTTCATTACAAAGATGAGGAAGACGTTCTGTCACTACTGACTGTGCACTGAAACCCCTTAGCCCCAATTCGCTTCATCAGAGACCACAGCTGCATATTTGAACAGCTGAAACACGCCTTTCTGAGAAGGAATCACTCTGAGCTCGAAACTCAGGTTCTGATCTTAAAAACTCTCAGCGCCCGACTTACTTCAGGTCCCTGTTGACAGCATGCAGGTTCTCCTGAAAGTCGCTGATGAAAGCTTTTTCCCTGCCCTCCAGAGTCTCTTTGTTCTTCATCCCATCCTTGAGAGTGTCAAAGACGCGGGTAACGCTGGAGCGAAGCTGCTGGATGGCGTTAATGGCGTGAGCGAAAGCATCTAAATTTATCCCCACACTCAAAGTATCCGCCATATTCCCGCCGCTGCCTGGCGACCGCTTCGGTGCATATTAATGACGACGCGTTGGAGGCTCGCTGATGACGAAACTGGAGCTTGGCCCATGCGCAGTCTGGAAGGACTACAGTTCCCAGAGTGCAACACAGTACCTATTACTCCCAGGGATAATTACAAGGTTTTGGTGGTGTTTGCAGGACTCAAGGGAAATGCACCAGTTCACGAGCAGTTCATTGTTTACTGACGTGTATCACAGGAACCTCTGTTTTTTTCGACTGGACATGTGCCCATTATAAAGTATATATAGTAAGAAGTCTTACACACCAGGTTAAAGTCCAACAGGTTTGTTTGGAATCTCCTGAGGAAGGAACTGTGTTCTGAAAGCTAGTGATTCTTACTGTGCCAATCTCAGTCCAACGCCATCTCCACATCAAGGTCCCAGATGACCATAGGCTGCTTTCCCCTTTGAGGGAGAGAGCTGACTGGTGATGGTGATTTAACCTGAGGGTCACCACACCTCAGGCAACGTTGAGAAGGCAAGGTCTTCATGAATAACCTCAGCCAGTACAGGAATTGAACGCACACTGTTGGCCTTGCACTGTGTCACGAACCAGCCGCCCAGCCAATTGAGCTAAACCGGCCCATTGTATGTCACTGTTGAAAATAAATATAGCTTGATATGTTCAAATGGGTGAGCAAACAAAGTAATTTCCCCAGTGTTGACATCTGCATAATAACACCTTAGATGGTCCAGGTTTAGAATTGCAACTGTCTTGTACCTAAAGGAGACAATGTAGACAGACATTAACGGCCTACCTGTACTCTACCTACATCAACAGGGCTCTAATGCAATGTGAAACGCTCAGCTGGGTGGAGAAACTAATGGCACACCCACAAATTGCCTCCAAATCTCAAATTTCAACTTATCTCCTACTTCTAAAGTTGAGGGAGATGCTTTGCAACTACTGAGCCCTGCGTTCCAATTGATTTCATCTGCATCAACCAGCATCCTGACTCACAGAATACATTAACCAATGTTTCATTGGTTAAAGAAAATAGGTTAGATTTTGCAGACAGTGGATTTCCCCTTTCGTGGCAGCAGCTTAAATCTGGCAGCAAGTCAGGAAAATCTCAGCAGCCAATCACATTGAATTTTCACAGGCAGCAAACAAGAAAATTAAAAACACGGAATCCCTTCATTTTTTCTAAATGTTCAGATAACAAAACAAAAATTATGATTGAATTAAGTTAGAAACTAAAACAAAGATGAACAAAATTTCAAAATAATATTTTTAAAACAGTGTTTCTTTATCATAATGGAGACATTTACATCCTGCAAATATAAAATTAGCTTTTCAAGTCCAGTAAGGTTTTTAAAAATCAATAATTATGACATTAGTGGGAAGTCTTGTGGTGCACTGGAAAATATTCCAGCCTCTAAGTGAGAAACTCTGGGTTTGAGTCCCACCCAAGGACTTAACAACCAAGTGTGTTCAAAATGCAGCCAAGTAGGTTGATTATCAAATGCAAATCCTTCCAACTTGTCAATGGCAGGCAGTGAAAGCTTTAGAAATTCCTGGTTAGCCATGTGCTGGAAAGAGAGTTTGGTCCTCTACCATCACTGTCCAGAACCACAATATGCATCCAAGTGATCTGTGATACACCACCCACCACCATCACCATCTTGAAGTTAGTGTGTCATTAAAAACCCCAGTTACAACTCATTCAACAAGGTGAAATTATTTCAAGGGTTTTTACAGTGGGACTAATGGTGGAAAATTGGGAGTTATTGCCAATTTACTGATTGCTTGGGGATTGTAGTCTGGAGGGACCTCTGCAGATTCACTGACAGCAACTTCTGATTTCCACATTAATCCGCATATGGAGTATTGATGATGAATGCTGACAGCTTCACCATCATTACCACCGCAAAATCTGGGTCAATGTCTCTATCCATCATATTCCATTCAGTTCAAAAGGGAACAGCAATGTGAGCATGTGCACCATGTGGTGCTAAGCCATATAAATTGCAAGTTATAACCACTGTCTGTGCTGAGTAAACTGCTGCAATCTGGGTTGCTATATTTGACTTCAATGTCTTGGGAACAGGGTGAGGTTTGGAGGATTTAAATCAGGGCCACACCCAATGTTGCCTTTAAAATTTTGTTACTGTGGCAGCCTTTTTTTTAGTGCTCAGCCTCATTACATTTATTTGTGTGTGTCACACACATATTAGTTATCCCAGAACAAGGCTTGTGCATTAGCTTTCAGACTGCTGTGAAGCCATGAACCCATACAGCTGAGCAATCCTCATAAAAGATCTGTTTATCTCTCCACAGATGCTGCCCGACCTGGAGAGTATTTCCAGTACTTCCAATTTTATTTCAGCTTAGCAGAAACATTTTGCCCCACCCTATGATGCCATGCTGTGGCCCACCTTTTGACATCAGCCTCAGCTATGATTCTTATTCTGAACAAATAACCCACTAACACTCATTACCTGGACTTGTCCATGAAGAATGCAAAGCGTGCAGATGATTTGAAGTTGGTTTATATGCAAGAATAGCACAGTTATAAGCTATAGCTAACAATGCATCTATCCATTCCAAATAAACCAATACTTTCTATAATATAAAGAAGGTACATTTTGTTCTTTTTTAATTCATTCTTGTGTTGTGAGCATCTTTGGGAAGTAAATGGACTTACATATGAGGGTGGTTTCAATATTGGTCCAGGTCAGGACAGTGTGTGACTTCTTGTTATCGAATTACTTGTCCTAGATTTACTTTATCTTCTCTTTTAGCCTTTCAACCTTGTTTGTATCCTCTCTATGGCCCAGAAACTTCATATCTTCATTTAAGAATTATTAGACCCTTTACTATTTCCTAGGAGTCTGCTGCTGTTGCTGCTACAGCTTGTAGATATTCCTACTAAGAGAATTACTGTCATGTATGTCACACTCACCTGTCTTGTGCCATCCTCACTTACCGACTGCTCTGTGATGTCCCTCACCAACTACACCGAGGTCGACCACTCTCTCTGCTGCCCTCCAAGTTGCCCTCTGGAAGAGTTCTCTGACTTTTCAGCTCTGGTCAAATAGCCAAAAGACTGACATTTTCTTTACTGGATGTCACTGTTTCAAGTTCATTTTGCTCCCGCAATTTCAAGTAGCTCTTTATTTGTCTTATAGTTTACGTATGGAATTTTGTGCATATGGCTTAGAATCCACACTTCAAAGACCTCTATTTTCTTCCACAGATCTTTGCTTATTATTCAGGTTTCCTGAAGCATACGGGAAAGTAGATAGAATGCCGCATCTTATGAGTCGCTTCCTTGTAACAAACTTGGTTTCCGTGTTAACAGATCCTTCATCATCACAAAACTATTTCCTGCTATCTCTATACCTGTAGAATCATAGAATTCCTACAGTGCAGAAGGAGGCCATTCAGCCCATCGAGTCTGCACTGACCCTCTGAAAGATCACCTTACCTAGGCCCACTCCCCCGCCCTATACCCATAACTTCATAACCCCACCTAACCTCTACATCTTTGGATACTAAGGGGCAATTTAGCATGGCTGATCCACCTAACCTGCATATCTTTGGACTGTAGAGGAAAACGGAGCACCTAGAGGAAACCCACGCAGACACGGGGAGAGCATGCAAACTTCACATAGTCACCCAAAGCTGGAATTAAACCCAAGTCTCTGGCGTTGTGAAGCAGCAGTGCTAACCACTGTGCACCATGCTGCCCCTAATCTGCATTTTGGTAACAGACTATTATCTGAATGGCGATAAATTACGAGAGGAGAGTGTGCAACAAGACCTGGGTGTCCTTGTGCACCAGTCACTGAATGTAAGCATGCAGATGCAGCAGGCGATAAAGAAGGCAAATGGTATGCTGGTGTTCACTGCGAGAGGATTCAAGTACAGGAGCAGGTATGTCTTGCTGTAATTATACAGGGCCTTGGTGAGGCCACACCTGCAATACTATTGCAGTTTTGGCCTCCTTATCTGAGGAAGGATGTTCTAGCTATAGAGGGAGTGCAGCGAAGGTTTACCAGACTGAATCTGGGATGGCAGGACTGATGTACGAGGAGAGTTTGAATCAGATAGGATTGCATTCGCTGGGGTTCAGAAGAATGAGAGGGGTCCTATAAAATTCTAACAGGACTGGACAGGGTAGATGCAGGAAGGATGTTCCTGATGGTGGATGTGTCCAGATCCAGGGGTGTCAGTCTGAGGATACAAGATAGACCATTTAGGACAGAGACAAAGAGAAATTTCTACACCCAGAAAGTGGTGAGTCTGTGGAATTTGTTACCACAGGAAGTAGTTGAGTCCAAAACATTGTATGTTTTCAAGAAGCCGTTAGATATAGCACTCGGGGCGAATGGGTCAAAGGATATGGAGGGAAGAGGGATTAAGCTATTGAGTTGGATGATCAGCCATGATCATAATGAATGGGGGAGTGGGCGTAAAGAGCCGAATGGCCCCCTCCTTCTCCTATTTTGTTCTAAGTTTCTATGTATCACATCTGCCATCTTCCATTATCAATTGTCCTGAATAGACAAACTTATTGATTTGTTACAGACGCCATCCATTTCAATCTCCACTCTAGTCCCTTCTAATGTATTCCTTTTAACTGCCATTGTTTTTGTCTTTTTGGTGTTCATACTCAATCCCAGGAGTCAAATAAGACTAAATAATAAGACTAATAAGTGGATTTGTTTTGAATGGATTGGAGACTGTAGAGAAACTGTGATGGTCTCCTTAAAGCAGAGAACATTAAGAGAAGCTTTAAAAAAGGTATTCAAAACCTTGAGGGAATTTGATAGAGTAGAGGATGAGAGAGTGATTCCACTGACTGGAGGATCAGTAACCAAATGATACAGATTTATTGTTAAAAAAAAACAACCCGGGGGGTAAAGGAGTTTTCTTATTAATGCAGCGGAGTTGTTATGATCTGAAAAGTCCTGCTTGAAAGGATAGTGAAAGCAAATGCCACAGCAATGTTCAAAAGATAATTGTATATATATTTGAAATGGAGAAATATACAGGAAGATGGGGAAAGAGCAGGGCAGAAGGACCAATTGGATAGCTCGTTCACAGCACCTTAACAATTGCAATCGACCAAAAGGTCTCATCCTGTGTTCTATGCTTCAATGGGGCAATTTTAATCAAACATCCCACATCGGAAACCTGACAAGATTGGACTGGTTTTGAAGTCAATGGATGTAATCTAGCACAAATGCAAAACAGCTAGTGATTTAATTGGGCTGATGTGAACAAAGAAGATTAGACTTTTTTTTATAAACAAAGCTATTTATTACAAACACTACATTAACGAATAACTAAAATGTCTAAGGTGAATACAGTTGGAAATAAATGTCTAACACTAACTTACACTAAGAGACTACAGAGCTACTCTCATATGCAACTGCTATCAACTCCTAACAAACACTTTCTGAAGGAACACATGGTACATCCTGGTCCCAGGACTCCGTACTGACCCCACCTGCTGGTCGGATGCTAGAACTACAATAGTAAAACATATACCTGATAATACACATGCAGATCATAGATCATAGAATTTACAATGATGATGAACTACTCATATTATATACAGATGATAGTCTACCTATCATCACATACAATCCACCAAATCCTGCAGGTTAAGTTACAATCACCGCTCTGATTTTAACTGTACGTCAATCAGATGTTTGAAAAACTGAAAGCGTCTGTGCTGGTCTCACAGAGTTCAAACAGTGTTGGCCTCCCATGGAAAGGTGATTTCAGCGCCACAGACCGTATTTTGCTTCAGTGCACAATGAGCCCAGCAGAATAGCTTCCAGTCAGCCCACAGCTGGACCACGCTCTCTCAGGCAGATAACAGTGCTGATCCATAAATATCTATTGGATTGGATCAATCTGCTCAATCAATAATTCCTATTTTTGAGAACAAAGTTTAAGACCACCTAGGCTGGATATCAGAAACTCAAAGAGGCCTCAAATTGAGAAGTAATGATCACTTGAGTTTCAGTACTATTTAGCAAACTTTCTTGTTACGGCATTGTCTTTTTTTCCCGTCCATTACACTTGTCCCCGAAAAGACACCGGAGCCACACTGAGCCATGGAAAACCAGAAAGGCCTCAGGTTCAATTTGTGCTGAGTTAACTGATCTCTCTCAGACAGAGTGTTGTATAATTGAACTCAACGTTCCCCGGGCAAAGGAATTTAAAAACTCAGCATAGCTCCTACTGTGTGAAATGTGGATGGTGTTTGAGAACAGAATCTCAGTCAGGACAGCATGGTGGCGCAGTGGTTAGCACTGCTGCCCCACAGCGCCGAGGTCCCAGGTTCGATCCCGGCTCTGGGTCACTGTCTGTGTGGAGTTTGCACATTCTGCCTGTGTTTGCATAGGTTTTGTCCCCTAAACCCAAAGATGTGCCGGGTAGGTGGATTGGCCACGCTAAATTGCCCCTTCATTGGAAAAAATGAATTGGGTATTCTGAAATTATTTTAACAAAGACCAGAATCTCAGTTGGTTATGGTGTCTGATGCAGTCAATAACCTGTTGGCATTCGCTGAATTAGTCCCTTTTTAAAAAGTACAGTTTGGTTACAACTAGGCTGTTTAGTGTGACAAGTCTTGACATTGATCTGAGTATACACAATGGTAAGCAACAGTTGTGTCAACTGTGGTTCATTTGGTAGAATACTTGCCTCTGGCTTGCAAGCTTGTGGGCTCAATTCCAACTGATTGTTATGGGCCAGGGTTTAGAAAACTCCAAAGGATATCAAGGAGTTCACCTGACCTCAACTGTTTATTAATTTTGGTTACGGGGAGCACAAGGGCCTACCTTTCAAGTGTTATTAAACAGAGGCCTTAAGCACTTTTAATCAAAGACATAGGGCGGGTTTCTCCCAACGGGAGTCTAAGTGCCGACGCCGGAGTAAAAACTGGAGTGTTTTACCCTGGCGCGGCGCCCGTTCCCAGACCCCTATTCTCCCCCCTCCGTGGGGCTAGCAGGGGCGTTGCGCGATTTACGGGGGCGGGGCCTCGGTGCGGCCTCAGAGACCTGGCGCCGCGTAAAAGATGCGCCGCCTTGTGTCCCGCGCATGCGCAGTTGGGCTGGCGGCAACTTGCGCATGCGCGGTGGCCATCCGCCCGCAGGCCACCCCGCACAAACGTGGCGGATGGATCCAGACTCGCCGGCGGAAGAAAGGAGGCCCACCGACCGAGAGGCCGGCCCGCCGATCGGTTGGTCCCGATCGCGTACCACGCCACTCCGGAGGCCCCCCCCCCGGGACGGAGGCCCCCTCCCCCCACAACAGGCCGCCCCCCCCAAGCCTTCGCGACGAGTACCCACCGGCAGTGACCAGGTGTGGATGGCGCCGGCGGGACTAGGTCGTTTACGCGCGGCCGCTCGGCCCATCCAGGCCAAAAAATCGCCGCTCGCCGCTCCGAGTGGCCCGCCGCAAATTCACGCGGCGCTGGTTTCAGGGGGGGTGGGAGAATCGCGTACGGGGGTCGAGGCAGCATGGCGCGATTCTCGCAGTGCTCCAGCGTTTCTCCCACCCGGCGGGGTGGGGGGGGTGGGAGTGGGGGGGGGGGAGAATACCGCCCAACGTTTAGTCTACAAATTTATTTTTTATAAACGATCACGCAGTTAGCATTTTTATCAACTACAAACATAAATACCCCACACAGTTACAGTACTCGATATAAAACCCTTAATAAATTTCTCCCTTTAGCTGTTCCAATTTAATAACAAGATCCCATAAACCAGAAAACCCTTTTCAAAGGTGTGGCCAGGCACACAGCACTCAAGACCTGGTTTAGATGCTCTTGGTGTCCTTTCCAAAACAGCAGGTTTGAATTTCTTCCAGAAACAAATTGTTCCTTTTCAAGTTACCAAGTAATCTGGAAACAGCTTTTAACATGTAGAGAGAGAGAGACAGTGTCAAAGTCAATATTTTCCCGCTTCTGTAGTAGAAAGATACAACACACTCGTTAAGACAGAATAACAAGCTTTATTTTCGAAAACAACTGCCTGCAGTAATGGCTGAAACTTGAAGTCAGAGAGCAGTGAACAAAGCTGCTCAGTCTTTCACAAGTTCCGCGCTTTCGCGGAGAATTAGCTCAATATTTATACATTATCTTTATCAAGATTATGTAACAACAGTATGGTCAGGAGTTTGATCGGAAATACAAATGGAAGCAAAGACCAGACCATGTTTGGTCATATCACTCATACCATTATTTAGTCATCGGAGGGAACATTTAAAGGTCAGAATAGACTTGTTTCTTCCTGAACTTATCTTTGTTTTAAATTCCTACAGCCCTGGGTTATGACAAGTTAGTTTTATCAGGAGTTGCCGAGGTCTGGTGTTTTGGAATGGCTCGACCTTCGCTGATCTTTTCAGACTTCAAGTTATGCATAGTTGGCCTACGGCCATACTAGTCTGAAAATGGTTAGGGCAGCATTCTTTACATGGGCTTGGTGAGCTGGAATGAGTAGTTTCAGTCTTTCTTGTATTGTATCAAACCTTTTGACCAGTCTTCCCATTGACCAGTTTTCCCATCATGCCATTACTTAATTCGTACCATATCACAACAGGACAATACGTCTCTGTCTGAATCCAGCAGCCAAATGTGAAAATTAAAGCAAAAGACTCAGAGCCACAAAACAGTCCCAAACCAAAGTGAAAGTAAAACTCAGAGCCACAGCCCAGCTCCACCCACACAATGACATCACTGAAGCCATGTGATCAGACAAAACATTTCTTAAAGGGACACTCCCATTACGTGAAGGAGTGCTGCACTATTGGATGAGGTGCTGCCGTTTGGATGAGATGTTAAACTGAGGCCCTGTCTGTCTGAGGCCACTTTCTTTAGGAACTGGGCTGACCAGTCCTTTGTCCCCCTTCACCGTCTGGTCAGGCTCCTGTAGGTGCTGGGGTTATGGTTCAACGGGGCTGGGGTCATGCGCTAAAACCTGAAAGGAGCGAGTAGTTATGGCAATACAAGAACTGGGGAGAGACACTACTTCTCCATTGCGGGTATGAACCTGGTTTTCAGTTATGAGGTGCTCTTGGTGTGGCCCAGTGTTCCTATTACTCACTCAATTGGCATAGCTTTCACCCAAGCCATCTTTCACTTTATCTAGAGGTCAAAAATATGATCATCCATGATCATTATGACTGGTGGAACAGGCTCGAAGGGCCAAATGGCCTCCCCCTGCTTCTATTTTCTATGTATGTTTCCATATATGTATTCACAGGGACATCATGTACAAACCTTTAGATAAATAATGTACCCAACATCACCCCTATCTTGGTGGCCACCTTTGTGTGCAGCTGCAACAAGCTGTGCGTGGACCCTCAGTACACAAACACCAAGTGTCACGATGTGCTGAGGTTCTACCTGTCCTCTATGTTGTGAAGGTGGTCTGGCCATGTTGCCGCTGAATGCTGCAAACAGTTGGACCATACCATAGCCAGTATCTTCATTGACAGGTTTATGCAGCAACTAAGCTAGAGAGGGATCTAGCGGGGGGGAGGGAGGGGGGGGTTAACTGGGTTGCTGCTGCTAAGGGGAAGGGGGAGCTGTTACGGGATGGGATGGTCGGGACGGGAGGGCGCCGTCGGGGGGAAAAGCGGGTGCGTGGGAACCGGGTGAGGAGCTGGTCTAAAAAAGGGGATGGCTAGTCGACGAGGGGGGGGGGGGGGTAAAGAGCCCCCCAACCCGGTTGATCACGTGGAACGTGAGAGGGTTGAACGGGCCGATTAAGAGGGCAAGGGTACTTGCGCACCTAAAGAAGCTAAAGGCAGACGTGGTCATGCTTCAGGAGACGCACCTGAAACTGGCGGATCAGGTCAGATTAAGGAAAGGATGGGTGGGCCAGGTATTCCACTCGGGCTTGGATGCGAAAAATAGAGGGGTGGCTATACTGGTGGGGAAACGGGTATTGTTTGAGGTGAAGAACATAGTGGCGGACAGTGGGGGTAGATACGTGATGGTGAGTGGCAGACTGCAAGGTGAGGCGGTGGTGCTGGTGAATGTATATGCCCCGAACTGGGATGACGCGAACTTTATGAAGCGCATGTTGGGGCGCATCCTGGACCTGGAGATGGGAAAGTTGGTAATGGGGGGGGACTTCAACACGGTGCTGGACCCAGGGCTGGACCGGTCCAGATCTAGGACCGGGAGGAGGCCGGCAGCGGCCAAGGTGCTTAAGGGCTTTATGGAGCAGATGGGAGGAGTGGATCCCTGGAGATTTACTAGGCCAAGGAGTAAAGAGTTTTCCTTCTTCTCCCATGTCCACAAAGTGTACTCCCGGATAGACTTCTTTGTCCTGGGAAGGGCGCTGATCCCGAAGGTGGCAGGAACGGAGTATTCGGCTATAGCCATTTCAGATCATGCCCCACATTGGGTAGATCTGGAAGTAGGAGAGGAAAAGGAACAGCGCCCACTCTGGAGATTAGATATGGGACTGTTGGCGGACGAGGGGGTATGTGTAAGGGTGAGGGGATGTATTGAAAGGTACCTAGAGATTAATGATGACGGAGAGGTCCAGGTAGGAGTGGTCTGGGAGGCGCTGAAGGCGTTGGTTAGAGGGGAGCTGATCTCCATAAGGGCCCATAAGGGGAAACAAGAGGGTAAAGAAAGGGAGAGATTGTTCAGGGAGATTTTGAGGGTGGATAGGCAATATGCGGAGGCTCCAGATGAAGGGCTATACAGGGAAAGACGGAGATTGCACACGGACTTTGACTTGTTGACCACGGGTAAGGCGGAGGCACAATGGAGGAAGGCACAGGGAGTGCAGTATGAATATGGAGAGAAGGCGAGCCAGCTGCTGGCCCAACAACTTAGGAAGAGGAAGGCTGCGAGAGAGATCGGAGGGGTTAGAGACGAGGACGGAAAGATGGAACGGGGAGCGGAGAGGGTGAACGGGGTGTTTAAGGTATTTTACGAGAGGCTATATAAGGCTCAACCCCCGGAAGGGAAAGAGGGAATGATGCGTTTCCTAGACCAGCTGTAGTTCCCGAAGGTTGAGGAACAGGAGATGACAGGACTGGGAGCGCAGATTGAGGTGGAGGAGGTGGTAAAAGGAATTGGGAACATGCAGGCAGGGAAGGCCCTGGGACCGGATGGGTTCCCGGTGGAGTTCTATAGGAAATACGTGGACCTGCTGGCCCCACTTCTGACGTGAACCTTTAATGAGGCTAGGGAAAGTGGGACACTACCCCCGACGATGTCGGAGGCGACGATATCGCTGATCCTGAAAAGAGACAAAGACCCGCTGCAATGCGGGTCATACAGGCCTATTTCCCTCTTGAATGTAGATGCCAAGCTTTTGGCCAAGGTGATGGCGACGAGGATAGAGGACTGTGTCCCTGGGGTGGTGCATGATGATCAAACGGGGGTTTGTTAAAGGGAGGCAATTGAATGCTAATATACGGAGGCTGCTGGGGGTGATGATGATGCCCCCACCAGAGGGGGAGGCGGAGATAGTGGTGGCAATGGATGCAGAGAAAGCATTTGATAGAGTGGAGTGGGACTACCTGTGGGAAGTACTGAGGAGATTTGGATTTGGAGAGGGGTTCATTAGATGGGTTCTGCTCCTGTACAGGGCCCCGGTGGCAAGTGTGATTACAAATAGGCAACGATCTGACCACTTCCGACTATATAGGGGTACAAGACAGGGATGTCCCCTGTCCCCGTTACTGTTTGCGTTGGCAATTGAGCCACTGGCCATAGCGCTGAGGGGCTCCAGGAAGTGGAGGGGGTACTTAGAGGAGGAGAAGAGCATCGGGTGTCATTATACGCGGATGATTTGTTGTTGTATGTCGCGGACCCAGTGGAGGGGATGCCTGAGATAATGCAGACACTCAGGGAGTTTGGAGAATTTTCAGGATATAAATTGAATATGGGGAAGAGTGAACTGTTTGTGATGCACCCCGGGGAACAGGGCAGGGGAATAGACGATTTACTGTTGAGGAGGGTAACAAGGGATTTCCAGTATTTGGGGATCCAAGTGGCCAGGAACTGGGGAACCTTGCATAAGCTTAACTTGGCATGACTGGTAGAGCAGATGGAAGAGGACTTTAGGAGGTGGGACATGGTGTCCCTGTCATTGGCGGGCAGGGTGCAGGCGGTTAAAATGGTGGTTCTTCCAAGGTTTCATTTTGTGTTCCAGTGCCTCCCTGTACTGATTACAAAGGCCTTTTTTAAAAAGGTGGACAAGAGTATTATGAGCTTTGTGTAGGCTGGAAAGACCCCAAGAGTAAAGAGGGGGTTCCTGCAGCGCAGTAGGGACAGAGGGGGACTGGCACTGCCGAGTCGAAGTGATTATTATTGGGCCGCCAACGTGTCAATGATATGTAAGTGGATGAGGGAAGGGGAAGGAGTGGCGTGGAAAAGACTGGAGATGGCGTCCTGTAGGGGAACTAGCCTAAAAGCACTGGCGACGGCGCCGTTACTGTTCTCCCTGAAAAAATACACCACAAACCCAGTGGTGGTGGCAACTCTGAAAATTTGGGGACAGTGGAGACGACATAAGGGGTGCCTCAGTGTGGTCCCCGATAAGGAACAATCATAGGTTCGTCCCGGGAAGGATAGATGGGGGATTTAAATCTTGGCAGCGAGCAGGAATTGCGAAATTGAAGGACTTGTTCTTAGATGGGACGTTCGCGAGTCTGGGAGCACTGACAGAAAAATATGGGCTGCCACCTGGGAATGCATTTCGCTCTATGCAAGTGAGGGCATTTGTGAGGCAACAGGTGAGGGAATTTCCGCAGCTCCCGGCGCAAGAGATCCAGGACAGAGTGATTTCGGGGGCATGGGTGGATGATGGTAGGGTGTCAGATATATACAGGGAAATGAGAGACGAGGGGGAGACGATGGTGGAGTAGCTGAAGGGAAAATGGGAGGAGGAGCTGGAGGAAGAGATAGAGGAGGGGCTGTGGGCAGATGCCCTAAGTAGGGTAAACTCTTCGTCCTCGTGTGCCAGGCTCAGCCTGATACAATTCAAGGTTCTACACAGGGCGCATATGACTGGAGCAAGGCTGAGTAGATTTTTTGGACTGGAGGATAGGTGCGGGAGATGCGCGGGAAGCCCGGCGAACCACACCCACATGTTCTGGTCATGTCCGGTATTGCATGGGTTCTGGGTGGGTGTGGCAAAAGTGATTTCAAAGGTGGTGGGGGTCCGGGTCGAACCAGGCTGGGGGTTGGCTATATTTGGGGTTGCAGATGAGCCAGGAGTGCAGGAGGCGAGAGAGGCCGATGTTTTGGCCTTTGCGTCCCTAGTAGCCCGGCAAAGGATTCTACTTATGTGGAAAGAAGCTAAACCCCCGGGTGTGGAGGCCTGGATAAACGACATGGCAGGGTTCATAAAATTGGAGCGGATAAAGTACGCACTAAGAGGTTCGGCTCAAGGGTTCACCAGGCGGTGGCAATCGTTCCTCGACTATCTCGCAGAGCGATAAGGGAAAATAGGAAAGGTAGCAGCAGCAGCCCGGGGGGGGGGGGGGGGGGGGGGGCGCGCGGGGGGCGGGGAGGACTCATTTGGGTCCTCAGGGGTTTTATGTGTGTGTTTATGTATTAGTTATTTATATTAGATCTTACGAAGTTACTATTTTAGTTACTATTTCTGTTGTTTCTTATTTTGTTGTTGGCAGTTGCCGTTAGTTAGCATATTATTTATTTAAAAAACGATCAATGTGTATATTATTACAAAGTTGTAAAATGGGAAATTTTTGTTTTAGTTTGATCGAAAAACTTTAATAAAATATATATATTTTTTAAAAGAAAGGTTTATGCAGAATAACATCTTTGACCACAAGTCCATCAAGTCCTCAAGGCCCTACGGGAAAAGGAGATAGGAGCTCCTGTCAGATGTTTCTCTGAGTAGACTGTCAAAGCCATTTGGCAGAATGCCTCATCACTAGAACTTTCAAATAAGCACCAAGTTGTAGCTTGGCTGGTTGTGAGAAGGACCCTCCCTGACAGATCCTTCCATCATGATTGGAGTCTCACCCCCTCCACACATTGCCCTTGAGGCGGCTGTGGTGGGGAAGAGATCATGCCCACCTTCTTCTGGAATGTGCCTTTGCAAAGAAGATCTGGAGGGAGATGCAGTGATTTTTGTCGTGGTTCATCCCAAACAGTTTTATGATGCAGAACTCTACGCTCTATGGGTTGTTCCTATGGGCTGTTCCCAGGGATGCACACCAAGATAAACATCAGCTGCGGCTGGAAGACCATCAACTGGTCTTCCAGTGCAAAATGTTGACCAAATGTTGCAGACTGGCACATTCCAAGGTCCAGGACCACATGCTGAATGATGCACTCAAGCCTGTGTCATCACCGCAGAGGCACAATGAGGAAGGGTTGCTTTCTAAGGCCTTTCATTCATAGTACACCAAGGGTCTGGAAACAGTGTAGAACTGCTGCATGCCTGACATGGAATGCATATGCGAATATCAAGAATATTGGAATTGTATCAAGTTACCTCAAAGTGCAACATGCTGTATGGAGAAAATTTGAATTCTATTACACTTTCTGGAATATTCAATTTGAAATGATTTGCCCTTGGGTCGTAGGACCGACATGGAATGTATATCGTAAATGTCAAGAGTATTGAAATTGCATTGATGCACCTCAGAGTGGAATACGCTGTATTGAAAAAGTTGAATTTTATTGTACTTTCTGTAATATTCATTTCCAAAAGTTTTGGAATGTACCTGAACAAATGTTAAGAATAAAGTATATTTTTGGTTAAAAGAAAGGTATACATGAAAAATCCCATGGCACCAATTCAAAGAAAGGCAGTGGAGATATCCCTGGTGCCCTGTCCAATATGTAATCCTCAATCAACATCACCAAAATAAATTATCTGAATATTATCACATTGCTGTTTGTGCAAGCTTGTTATCTGCAAATCGACTGCCACATTTCCAGCATTACAACACTTCAAAAGTACTTCATTGGTTGTAAGGTGCTTTGAGGTGTCCAATGGTGCGAAGGGCACTATCTAAATGCAAGTCTTTCTTTCTGACAGCATACAAAAAAATAATGAAAAATACCCATTCTTTTCTTCGGGTGGAGGGAACTAACTCATGGATACGCATCTGGAACATCCACAGGAATTAAGAGTTTTAGCACTCTGTCTTTTTTTTTAAATTAATTTTATTCAAATTTTTGGCCAACCATAACAGTACATTGTGTATCTTTTACACAGTAATATAACAATATAAATAACAATGGCCAGTTTTTAAACAAGAAATAAATAATATATAAACAACATCAAAATTAAAAAACAAAACAAAACTAAATGGCAACTGCCTTGTCCAAAATAAATACTCTCCAAAATACAATTCAGCAGTCCAGTATACAATTACCTATAACAACAACCTATACATATTATACTTATACACTAACATCCCTGAGAGTCCTTCTGGTTCCTCTCTCTCTCTCTCTCCCCCCCCCCCCCCAGTTGCTGCTGCTGTCTTCTTCCTTTCCATTCCCTCTATCTTTCTGTGAGGTATTCGACGAACGGTTGCCACCGCCTGGTGAACCCTTGAGCCGATCCCCTTAGGGCGAACTTAATCCGTTCCAGCTTTATAAACCCTGCCATGTCATTTATCCAGGTCTCCACACCCGGGGGCTTGGCTTCCGTCCACATCAACAGTATCCTGCGCCGGGCTACTAGGGGCGCAAAGGCCAAAACATCAGCCTCTTTCGCCTCCTGCACTCCCGGCTCTTCTGCAACCCCGAATATAGCCAACCCCCAGCTTGGTTCGACCTGGACCCCCACCACCTTCGAAAGCAGCTTTGTCACCCCCACCCAAAACCCCTGTAGTGCCGGACATGACCAGAACATGTGGGTGTGATTCGCTGGGCTTCTTGAGCATCTCGCACACCTATCCTCTACTCCAAAAAATTTACTGAGCCGTGCTCCAGTCATATGCGCCCTGTGTAACACCTTAAATTGTATCAGGCTTCGCCTGGCACACGAGGACGATGAGTTTACCCTACTGAGGCATCAGCCCACAGCCCCTCCTCAATCTCCTCCCCCAGCTCTTCTTCCCATTTCCCTTTCAGCTCATCTACCATAATCTCCCCCTCGTCCCTCATTTCCCTATATATGTCTGATACCTTACCGTCCCCCACCCATGTCTTCGAGATCACTCTATCCTGCACCTCCTGCGTCGGGAGCTGCGGGAATTCCCTCACCTGTTGCCTCGCAAAAGCCCTCAGTTGCATATACCGGAAGGCATTCCCTTGGGGCAACCCATATTTTTCGGTCAGCGCTCCCAGACTTGCAAACGTCCCATCTACAAACAGATCACTCAATTGTGTTACTCCTGCTCTTTGCCATGTTCCAAATCCCCCACCCATTCTCCCCGGAGCAAACCTATGGTTATTTCTTATCGGGGACCACACCGAGGCTCCCGTCTTTCCCCTATGCCGTCTCCACTGCCCCCAAATTTTCAGAGTAGCCACCACCACCGGGCTTGTGGTGTATTTCTTCGGTGAGAACGGCAACGGCGCCGTCACCATAGCTTGTAGGCTAGTCCCCCTGCAGGACGCCCTCTCCAATCTCTTCCACGCCGCTCCCTCCTCTTCTCCCATCCACTTACATACCATTGAGATATTGGCGGCCCAGTAGTACTCACTTAGGCTCGGTAGTGCCAGCCCCCCACTATCCCTACTACGCTGCAAAAATCCCTTCCTCACTCTCGGGGTCTTCCCGCCCCACACAAAACTCATGATACTCTTCTCAATCCTTTTGAAAAAAGCCTTCGTGATCACCACCGGGAGGCACTGAAACACAAAGAGGAATCTCGGGAGGACCACCATTTTAACCGCCTGCACCCTCCCTGCCAGTGACAGGGATACCATGTCCCATCTCTTGAAGTCCTCCTCCATCTGTTCCACCAACCGCGTTAAATTTAACCTATGCAATGTACCCCAATTCTTGGCTATCTGGATCCCCAAGTAGCGAAAGTCCCTTGTTACCTTCCTCAGCGGTAAGTCCTCTATTTCTCTGCTCTGCTCCCCTGGATGCACCACAAACAACTCACTTTTCCCCATGTTCAGTTTATATCCTGAAAATTCTCCAAACTCCCCAAGTATCCGCATTATCTCTGGCATCCCCTCCGTCGGGTCCGCCACATACAACAACAAATCGTCCGCATACAGAGATACCCGGTGTTCTTCTCCTCCCCTGAGTACTCCCCTTCACTTCCTGGAACCCCTCAATGCTATTGCCAGGGGCTCAATCGCCAGTGCAAACAATAATGGGGACAGAGGACATCCCTGCCTCGTCCCTCTATGGAGCCGAAAATACGCAGACCCCCGTCCATTCGTGACCACGCTCGCCATCGGGGCCCTATACAGCAGCTGTACCCATCTAATATACTCATCTCCAAAGCCAAATCTCCTCAACACCTCCCACAAATAATCCCACTCCACTCTATCAAATGCTTTCTCGGCATCCATCGCCACCACTATCTCCGCTTCCCCCTCTGGTGGGGGCATCATCATTACCCCTAGCAGCCTCCGTATATTCGTATTCAGCTGTCTCCCCTTCACAAACCCAGTTTGGTCCTCATGGACCACCCCCGGGACACAATCCTCTATCCTCATTGCCATTACCTTGGCCAGAATCTTAGCGTCTACGTTCAGGAGGGAAATAGGCCTATAGGACCCGCATTGCAGCGGGTCTTTTTCCTTCTTTAGGAGAAGCGATATCGTTGCCTCAGACATAGTCGGGGGCAGCTGTCCCCTTTCCCTCGCCTCATTAAAGGTTCTCATCAGTAGCGGGGCGAGCAAGTCCACATATTTCCTGTAAAATTCAACTGGGAATCCATCCGGTCCCGGGTCCTTCCCCGCCTGCATGCTCCTAATTCCTTTCACTACTTCCTCCATTTCGATCTGTGCTCCCAGTCCCACCCTCTCCTGCTCCTCCACCTTAGGAAATTCCAGCTGGTCCAGAAAACACATCATTCTCTCCTTCCCATCCGGGGGCTGAGCTTCATTTAATCTTTCATAGAATGCCTTGAACACTCCATTCACTCTCTCCGCTCCCCGCTCCATCTCTCCCTCCTCATCCCTCACTCCCCCTATTTCCCTCGCTGCTCCCCTTTTCCTCAATTGGTGTGCCAGCAACCTGCCTTCTCCCCATATTCATACTGTACACCCTGTGCCTTCCTCCACTGTGCCTCTGCAGTACCCGTTGTCAGCAACTCAAATTCTACGTGTAGCCTTTGCCTTTCCCTGTACAATCCCTCCTCCGGTGCCTCCGCATATTGCCTGTCCACCCTCAGAAGTTCTTGCAGCAACCGCTCCCGTTCCCTACTCTCCTGCTTTCCTTTATGTGCCCTGATTGATATCAGCTCCCCTCGAACCACTGCCTTCAGCGCCTCCCAGACCACTCCCACCTGGACCTCCCCATTATCATTGAGTTCCAAGTACTTTTCAATACACCCCCTCACCCTTAGACACACCCCCTCATCCGCCATTAGTCCCATGTCCATTCTCCAGGGTGGACGCCGTTCTTTTTCCTCCCCTATCTCCAAGTCCACTCAGTGTGGAGCATGATCCGAAATAGCTATAGCCGTAAACTCCGTCCCCCTCACTTTTGGGATCAACGCCCTTCCCAAAACAAAAAAGTCTATTCGCGAATAAACCTTGTGGACATAGGAGAAAAACGAAAACTCCTTACTCCTAGGTCTGCTAAATCTCCATGGGTCTACTCCTCCCATCTGCTCCATAAAGTCTTTAAGCACCTTGGCTGCTGCCGGCCTCCTTCCAGTCCTGGACCTCGATCTGTCCAGCCCTGGTTCCAGCACCGTGTTAAAATCTCCACCCATTACCAACTTCCCCACCTCTAGGTCCGGGATACGTCCTAACATGCGCCTCATAAAGTTGGCATCATCCCAGTTTGGGGCATATACGTTCACTAAGACCACCGCCTCCCCCTGTAATTTGCCACTCACCATCACATATCTGCCCCCACTATCCGCCACTATGGTCTTTGCCTCAAACATTACCCGCTTCCCCACTAGTATAGCCACCCCCCTATTTTTCGCATCTAGCCCCGAATGAAACACCTGCCCCACCCATCCTTTGCGTAGTCTAACCTGGTCTATCAGTTTCAAATGCGTCTCCTGTAACATAACCACATCTGCCTTAAGTTTCTTTCGGTGCGCGAGTACCCGTGCCCTCTTTATCGGCCCGTTCAGCCCTCTCACATTCCACGTGATCAGCCGGGTTGGGGGGCTCTTTACCCCCCCCCCCCCCCCCCCCCCCCCCCACCCTTGTTGATTAGCCATCCCCTTTTATCCAGCTCCTCACCCGGTTCCCACGCAGCTGTGTCCCCCCCAGGCGGTGCCCTCCCGTCCCGCCCACCCCACCCCATACCAGCTCCCCCTTCTCCCCAGCAGCAGCAACCCAGTAAATCCCCCCTCCCACCCCCCCCCTCCCCCGCTAGATCCCCCACTAGCGTAGTTACACCCCCCATGTTGCTCCCAGAAGTCAGCAAACTCTGGCCGACCTCGGCTTCCCCCCGTGACCTCGGCTCGCACCGTGCGACGCCCCCTCCTTCCTGCTTCCCTATTCCCGCCATAATTATCATAGCGTGGGAACAAAGCCCGCGCTTCCCTTTTGGCCCCGCCCCTAATGGCCAACGCCCCCAGCTCCTCCACCTCCCTTCCTCCCTCCCCCACAACCTGTGGAAGAGAGAAAAGTTACCGGGTTGCAGGATTAACAACATAAAAATCATCTCTCCCCCCTTTTTCCCCCCTCTTCGCCCCCCATATTCGCCCCACCACTTTGTCTCAAACGTTCTTTTTTAATAACCCGCTTATTCCAATTTCTCTTCAACAATAAATGTCCACGCCTCATCCGCCGTTTCAAAGTAGTGGTGCTTCCCTTGATATGTGACCCACAGTCTTGCCGGCTGCAGCATTCCAAATTTAATCTTCTTTTTATGAAGCACCGCCTTGGCCCGATTAAAGCTCGCCCTTCTTCTCGCCACCTCCGCACTCCAGTCTTGATATACGCGGATCACCGCGTTCTCCCACCTACTGCTCCGAGTTTTCTTTGCCCATCTGAGGACCATCTCTCTGTCCTTAAAACGGAGGAATCTCACCACTATGGCTCTGGGAATTTCTCCTGCTCTCGGTCCTCGCGCCATCACTCGGTATGCTCTCTCCACCTCCAACGGACCCGTCGGGGCCTCCGCTCCCATTAACGAGTGCAGCATCGTGCTCACATATGCCCCGACGTCCGCCCCTTCTGCACCTTCAGGAAGACCAAGAATCCTTAAATTCTTCCTCCTCGCATTATTCTCCAGCACCTCCAGCCTTTCCACACATCGTTTATGGTGTGCCTCGTGCATCTCCGTCTTCACCACCAGGCCCTGTATATCGTCCTCGTTCTCGGCAGCCTTTGCCTTCACGACCCGAAGCTCCCGCTCCTGGGTCTTTTGCTCATCTTTTAGCCCTTCAATCGCCTGTAATATCGGGGCCAACAGCTCCTTCTTCATCTCCTTTTTAAGCTCTTCCACGCAGCGTTTCAAAAACTCGTGTTGTTCAGGGCCCCATATTAAACTACCACCTTCCGACGCCATCTTGGTTTTTGCTTGCCTTCCTTGCCGCTGCTCTAAAGGATCCACCGCAATCCGGCCACTTTCCTCTCCTTTTTCCATCCGTATCCAGGGGGGATTCCCTTCTGGTTTACCGCACAGTGCTTTTAGCCGTTAAAATTGCCGTCGGGGCTCTTATTAAGAGCCCAAAAGTCCGTTCCACCGGGAGCTGCCGAAACGTGCGACTTAGCTGGTCATCGCCGCACCCGGAAGTCAGCACTCTGTCTTTTGATAAACTTGATTGTGTTGTGCACATCTTCCAAATTTTTACATTTCATTTTCCAGACTGTAGCATTGGTAGGCCTCCTTGACCTGTATCAGAACTCTCTCTAAAATAAGTAAAATACCGCAGGTGCTGGAATCTGAAACAAGAATAGAGGATGCTGAAAAAACCCAGCAGGTCTGGCAACATCCATAAGGAGAGAAAGCAGAGTTAATGTTACGGGTCCTTTTGGCTCTTCATTTCCTAACAAAGAGCCAAAAAGACTCGAAACATTAGCTCTGCACTCTCCCCTTACAGATGCAGCCAGACCTGCTGGGTTTTTCCAGCATCCTCTGTTAGAATTTCTGAACTCTCTCGGCCTGCTTCCCATCCTGGTGACTGACTGCTGTAAAAATAATTCTCAGAAGCATCCTTTGTTAGCTAAATTCAAGTGTCTTACAGATAGTTTAATTTGACCATTCTGTCCTTTTATCTGTTCATGTATTTGCTGTGGAGTATCTAAAGATGCTTGACACAAGTCAGCTGTGAATGAAATAAGCAGCAGTTTATTGATCAATACAAGTAAGGGGAGATCATCTTTGAATTACTCACACAAGAACACAAGAATGAAAAGCAGGAGTAGGTCACCAGGCCCTTCAAGCCTGCCCCCCCATTGATACGATCATGGCTGAGCTATGCCAGCCTCAACTCCATTTCCCCAAAACCCTCTATTCCTCAATCTATTTCTTCGAGGGGCATCACAGCATCACAAGCTTTCTCTCAAGCGTTTGTGTGTGTCGTTGCAACATTAATCATAATAACTTCATGGATCATTTTCCCTTGTCTAAATTTTCGGTTCTACACGTACATGGCTATTGTTATGATCCCAGTTGGTGGTATAACTGGACATAGAACATAGAAAATACAGCACAGAACAGGCCCTTCGGCCCACGATGTTGTGCCGAACCTTTGTCCCAGATTAATCATAGATTATCATAGAATTTACAGTGCAGAAGGAGGCCATTCGGCCCATCGAGTCTGCACCGGCTCTTGGAAAGAGCACCCTACCCAAGGTCAACACCTCCACCCTATCCCCATAACCCAGTAACCCCACCCAACACTAAGGGCAATTTTGGACACTAAGGGCAATCTATCATGGCCAATCCACCTAACCTGCACATCTTTGGACTGTGGGAGGAAACCGGAGCACCCGGAGGAAACCCACGCACACACGGGAAGGTGTGCAGACTCCGCACAGACAGTGACCCAAGCAGGAATCGAACCTGGGACCCTGGAGCTGTGAAGCAATTGTGCTATCCACAATGCCTGTGCTGCCCTAGGAAGATCCCAGAATGGAACTCTGGCTCAAAAGGCCGTAGCTTTTACACTTTTTATAAAACATGGAGAACAGAGTCACCAGATCGCTAATTAGTTTGAACAACAAGGAAAAGAACATTTATTAAACATGAAAAGTTGAATTATTGTACAGTACTCATTTACTCCCCCCTTAACTTGCATACAGGTTTTAGGGTTAATACGGGTTACAGAGTACATCATAAACTGCAATGGTGTCATTCACACACAAAGCATAAGGTGACTGTGGGAGAATATACTCTCCACTCTCAACGGCAAGTGAATGTTTGTGGATGTCTCCCCAGAATCCCCCACACCCGATGATTGTCATGTGAGAATTTCCAAATTCCACTCCCAAAAACATGCTTTGAAATCTTCTCTCATAATTGTGCTCTCCTTTCATGGTTGTGTTCTGAAATCCAGACCAGGGGCGTGAATCCCGCCCCCACCGTGTCCCGAATTCTCCGCCACCAGAGATTCAGAGGGGGCGGAAATCACGCCGCGCCGGTCGGCGGAAATCGCGCCGGCCGGCGGGCCCACCCCCGGCGATTCTCCAGTCCGCGATGGGCCGAAGTCCCACCACTGTCAACCCACGCCAGCCGGCGTGGATTGAACCACCTTTCGAACGGCGGGTCAAGGCGGCGCGGGCGGGCTCCGGGGTCCTGGAGGGCGCGCGGGGCGATCTGGCCCCGCGGGGTGCCCCCACGGTGGCCTGGCCCGCGATCGGGGCCCACCGATCCGCGGGCGGGCCTGTGCCGTGGGGGCACTCTTTTCCTTCCGCCTTCGCCATGGTCTTCACTATGGCGGAGGCGGAAGAGACCCCCTCCACTGCGCATGCGCGGGGCTGCCGCGAGCGGCTGCTGACGCTCCCGGGCATGCGTCGCACGGCAAAGTCATTTCCGCGGCAGCTGGCGGGACGCCATAGGCCTTTCCCGCCAGCCGGCAGGGTGGAAATCACTCCGGCGCGGGCCTAGCCCCTCAAGGTGAGGGCTCGGCCCCTCAAGATGCGGAGAATTCCGCACCTTTGGGGCGGCGCAATGCCGGACTGATTTGTGCCGTTTTTGGCGCCGGTCAGCGGATATCGCGCCGATTGCGGAGAATCCCACCCTAGGTTTTCCAAATGACACTTTTAAACAAGGCTTCCACTTCACTTTTAACAACTAATCCAGTTCAGGATTTCACACCAACCCCTTTAGGATTTCTTTGTCTTTACTGCTGTGCAAACTACTCACAATTGCTTTAACTTTTGATTCCCAGACTGTATTAAATGGCATCAGACATTCGTTTCACATTTGAAGGCAGTTGTCCCTCTTTAAATCAGGTTACTGCAATTGTCTCTTTAACTCAGAACACTTTGTTTACTCTTCTTTGAATTCTTCTGAACAATACCTTGGTTTCTGTTCACTTCACTTCGTTTCCTGAACTAGCTGCCCGCATATTCAGCTAAATCTAAAAACTCAGAAACGCACAAAGCTCCAGTTGCTAAGCAACACCGCATATGTCTGCTGGCCCATTTATTCACTCTTGATGCCGTCGCCCTCTCGAAGTACAATACAAACACAGTTGGAACTTAATCAACTCCCACAGATACGAACACCTTTGTCCAACATGAATCTAACTATAGGTTTTACCCTTCCAGACACAGAAAGATTAAATTAAACGCACTTAAAACTATACTTTATTTCTAATGTTTACCAATACAAATATAAATCAGATGAAACCACCTTTGTTTTCCTAACACTATGTAAAAATAATTTACTCCTAGACCTTGTTCCTCCACTATTCTCCTCCTTTTCATGCCAAGAACATCCTGTCCCCCTAATTACTCTGACTTTCAGAATTTTACATTTCCCTCTTTTTCGTTCTCTTCTTACCAAGCACTATCAATTTATCAAAAATAGCAAAGTCTTTATCCATCTAACCACATAACCTTTGTATCAAGCAAAATGTTCTCCCCTTATGTCACCATTGTACAGCCCTATCCAGTTACTCATACCCAAATTATTCTTTTAGTAGCAAATTGTTTCTGCTAGTTCAGCAAGGCTAAGGCATTGTTGGACATTCTAAACCATAGTGTGTCTTTAACCCGTATACAATAGGGAAATGACCAAAGTTGCTTAATACAAGAATACTTTATTTCACACACACAAAGTTAATGTTAATCAATCACACACACCTACAAGTTAAACTCTAAGCTAACACACAAGAAAACCTTAACTTAACTTCTAGATATGGCCTTATCTGGAATCCTGTTGTCTGGCAGTGCTGGAAGTAGGTTGAAGCTGGTTGCCTGTGTCCTCGGCTCTGGTCCCTCTGTGGATGGTTTGGAAGGTCTTCTTCTTGGCTGGTGAAAGGGGTCACCATTGTCGTCATCAGTTGACTGCTGCAATCGAGAGAGAGAGTGTGTGTGCTGCTCAGCATCTTTCATCCCTTGAAAATTTTGCGCATTTTGGGTGGTCCCAGGTATATGTCCAATCGATCAATCAGGGTTTGATCACCCTGATCGATCCCAACTAATTGAGGGTTGCCACCTTGATGACGGGGCAGGTCCCGGTCGTCCATGGTCGTTAGTGTCCGAGGCACGCAGGCCTTCCCAAATAAGGAGAACAGACGCCACCAAGTCTGCCACTCATTGTCAGTTTCTACCTGGACCCCATTGTCCCAGGATGGCCTTTTTCCTGTGTTAGTTTCTGCAAAGTCTGGGCTGCAGTTTTTGTATATTTGCAAGCTGCAGCCTGTCTGTGTTCTGTCTTTGAGAAATTTTCCCATCGATCTTTGCGGGTAGCCATTTTATGTGGCCACAGGATCTCATGCATATGTGTAATCTTGTGCATTGACCCCTTCATGTTCATGCTGTATACATGGTCAAATGTCCCCGAATTTTCCTCCTAGTGGGGTGAGGGGCATTAAATTCAGCCCTATATTTCAGATCGACAGGGCAGGCGAGAGGTTGACACCTTCCTTCCATTATTGGATAAGGCTGCTCTCAATTTGGGCTGTTCCGCGGTGTAGAAGAGGGGGGGGTGCAAGTCTGAGGACCCTCTTCTGATCTTTGCCAAATCCACACTTCAGAGTTGGTCGCAGCCTCTGAGGGTGGCTGCATTGGCTCCCAACCAGCTTGTCCAATCACAGTGTCCAACAACAGGCCTGAGGCCTCCCATGACAGGTGGACGCCACGGCGACTGAACTGCACATTGGACACAGGTTACACATTATTATTTAATTTGATAAATTTACTTTTTTTTAAATTTGGATTTCTACTAGTTGTGAACCTTCTCGAAGGAGACACAGTCGTTTGATTTGTTTTGCTTTGATGACGCTGTGGGTAACTCAACGAGTCCTTAGGAGTTCAACATTACTGCGCTCATTGTTGAATAATAAAAATAGCTTGGATAACTCTGATGAGATTTATATTTGCAACTTTTGTTTGTAACCCAGTTAAGGTCAAACCACACCACTGCCAACAACGATTTATAAGAAATAAATGAAACAGAGGGGTTTGAAAACCTATTAAAATTAACACCGTTCTTCCAGTGAGATATATTTTTTGTAAAATGCGTAGTCCATTGAAAACAGGTGCAATTTAGTGGTTCTGTATTTTGGGGAATGAAACATTGACCAGTCTGTACTGTAGGTTTGTCCTACATGAAAGGCAATATTGATTTTTTTTCAAACTATATTTTTATTGATTATTTTGTAGCTCAAGCACTATCTGAAAAAGACAACATTAATCTTCTCTGTTCACTTAGAACCAATCAGTAGAGCTCAAAGTCAGCCTAATTTGTAACCTTTGACTTTCACGTATTTTGCTGACACATGGTAAAAAGCGCTGAAAATGTTGTTGCCGCTGGCAACTGTGCATCAGCTGTCTGTGCAGGTGTGTACAATCGAAGGAGAGAGAAACAGCAGAATGCTGTGTTCAACTCTCAGTTGTGACTCAGTGGTAGCGCTCTCACCTCTGAGTGAGAGGTTTAAGCTTCACCCCAGAGACTTGAGCACATCTCGACTGATGCTCCAGTGCAGTATGAATGCTGCACTGTCAGAGCTGTTATCGTTCAGATTGCTCATTAAACTGAGGTCCTTTCAAACAACCAAAGAAGGGGTGGTTCTGGGCTTAATCATTGGGGAAAGGTCACTTTTAAGAAGCTGATTGATTTAGCAAACGTTGGCCCAAAACAGTTACTTGAAGGTAAATCAGTGCCAGCAGTAGGAGGCATTCAAAAAGCAGGAGAGAGAATGTTCTCACAGGTGTTGTGCTTGAGCTGCTTGATGTGGGAACGGGCAGATCCCATTGCGAGCTGCAGCGACCACATCTGCAGTAAGTGTTGGCTGCTCGAAGAGCTCCAGCTCAGAGTTGATGAGCTGGAGTCTGAGCTTCAAACACTGAGGCACATCCGGGAGGGGGAGACTTACCTGGTCACTGTGTTTCAGGAGGCAATCACACCTGTCAGAGTAAGTAGTTTAAATCCTGCCAGGGACAGCAGGGTGTGACTGCAAGTCAGGCAGGTAAAGGGAACCAGCAGTCAGAGAATGTTCCCAAAAAGAAGAAGGGTGGGACCCTCTGGGACCGCCCTTCACCCCCACCCCCCATGTCAAAAAGCATACAGGGCGCAATGAGGCAATAAAGGGAGTTTATGTAAAAAACAGGAGCTCAATACTGCAGGAAGTCCAAAAAAACATAGAAAGTGCAGGGGTGAAATTTAAAAGGAAATTTGGAAAACAAAGAGAGGGCATGAAAAACATTGACAAGTAAAATCACAGAAAACTCAAAGATGTTTTAGAAATACATAATGAGCTCCGGGACAGCTGAGGACAGAGTAAGGCCCATTGGAGACTTCAAAGTTAACTTGTGTGTGGAGATGGAAGGCATGGGCATGGTTTTTAATGAATACTTTGTGTTAGTGCTTCACAAAAGAGGGGGGTGATGCAGATGTTGTAGTTAGGGAGGTGGAGTGTAACATACGGGATGGGTAAAACATAGTAAGTGAGTAATATTAATCTTTGAAACTGGATTGATCGCCAGGTTCAGATGAAATGTATCCCAGGCTGCCAGAAGAAGCAAGGGAAAAAAAGCAGAGGCTCCGACCATCATTTTCCAATCCTCTCTGGCTACAATGGTGGTGCCAGGTAAGTGGATAATTTCTAATATTATACTGTTGCTTAAAAAGAGACGAAGGGATAGACTCAGGGTATTTTAGGCAAGTAAGCCTAACCTCA
This sequence comes from Scyliorhinus torazame, assembly GCF_047496885.1. Classification (NCBI taxonomy): domain Eukaryota; kingdom Metazoa; phylum Chordata; class Chondrichthyes; order Carcharhiniformes; family Scyliorhinidae; genus Scyliorhinus; species Scyliorhinus torazame. Next base: position 93,224,747 of record NC_092728.1, on the reverse strand, counting down.
ATGGTGGCCCAATTATAGGAAGTAATTCTGATGAACGGTCTCAATCATCCTTTGGAAAAGCATGGATTAATCAAAGACAGTCAGGATGAATTTGTAACGGGAAGGTCATGCCTGTCTAAAACTTGATTAAATCTTTTGATAAGGTAGTGTGATGTGGATGTAATGGATTTTAGCAAGGCTTTTAGCAAGGTCCCACATGGCAGACTGATCAAAAAAGTGGGACCCCAATGGAAAGTGACAAATCACTGAGTGTCTTTAAGTCAGAGATAGATAGGTTCATGATCAATAACGGGACCAGGGGTTATGGGGAGAAGGCAGGAGAATGGGGATGAGAAAATATCAGCCATGATTGAATGGCGGAGCAGACTCGGTGGGCCGAGTGGCCTAATTCTGCTCCTATGTCTTATGGTCTTATGGATCCAAAATTGGTTCAGTGGCAGGAAACAAATGGTCAAGGGGTGTTTTTATGATTTAAAGGTTGTTTTGTTGTTTTTTTTGTTGCAGGGTTCAGTACAGGGCCCCTTGCTTTTTGATGTTAATATATCACTGATATAATGTCCCTTTAACATTATATGATTAAGAAGTTTTCAGATTATACAAAATTGGCCATAAGGTTGATATTGAGGAAGAATGCTATAGACCACAGGAATATATCAATGGACTGGTCAGGTGGTCAGTGAAGTGGAAAATAGAATTAAATTGGAGCAACTTGGGGAGGATAAACAAGGGCTATTGGGAATACGCAATATATGTTTGGATACTAGAAGTGCAGAGGATTAGAGGGACCTTGCAGTGCATGTCCACAGATCCCTGAAGTTAGCAGGACAAGTAGATAAGGTAGTTAAGAAGGCATAAGGGATACTTTTCTTTATAGTCAAGGTGTGGAATCGTATAAAACATTAGATAGGCCACAGCTGGAGTACCGCGTAATGTTCTGTTCAACACATTAAAGGAAGGATGCGATTATATCGGAGAGGGCAAAAGGCACAGAGACGTTTTAGGAGGATGTTGCCAAGAATGGAGAAGTTTAGTTTTGTGAAAAATTTGGATGGGTTGGAGTTACTATTTTTTAAATGAATACATGGGCTGTGGGTTTTGCTGGCTGGTCTAACCTTCATTGCCCATCCCTCATTGCTCTTGAACTGAGTGCCGAGCAAGAGAAGAGCCACATTGCTGTGAAGCTGAAGTCACATGTTGGCCATTTGTGAACCAGGTGGGTTTTTAAACAATAATTGACAATCATGGTTTCATGGTCATCATTAGACTTTTAATTCCAACTTTTTTTTAAATTGGATTAAAATGTTTACCCTCTGTCCTGGTGGGATTTGAACCCAGGTCCTCAGAGCAGTACCCTGGGTCTCCAGCTTACTAGTCCAGTGACAATACCAGTGTGTCACCCACCACCGCCCTGCCTCTCTTTGCAACAGAGGAGGCTGAGGGGAGACTTAATTGAGGTGTTTAAAATTATAAGGGGCCAAGCTAGAGTGGATAGGAAGGACAGATTTCCCTTAGCACATCAATAATGTGCATTTAAAGCAATTAGCAGATGCATTAGAGGAGAGTTAAGGAGAAATCTTTTGCCCAGATGCTGGTGAGGATCTGGAATTCTGAAGGATGGTAGAGGCAGAAACCTTCAATGGATTTAAAAAATAGTTGGATTTGCATTTAATGTAATGTAACCTACAGGGCTGTGGGCCAAAAGCTGAAAAGTGGGATTAGGCAGGATAACTCTTTTTTTCAACTAGTACAAACATGTTGGGCTGTATAGCCTCCTTCTGCACCATAAATCTCCTGTCCCCAACAACACTAAAAACAGATTATCTGCTCATTCCCACATCGCCCTTTGTGGGATATAGCTGTGAGCAGATTGGCTGCCGCATTTTCCTACATTGACTATACTTCAAAAGAACTCTATCGATTGTAAAGTGCTTTGGGACATCCTGAGGTCATGAAAACGATATAAAAGCAAGTTCTGTTTTTTTTTTTTAATGCTGCAATTATCAATCCGAGATCAGTGGCTGCAGTATTGGGTCCAGTCAGCCAGCATGCTATTTATGCTGCCTGGATCCAATGGCAACCTTCCAGCTCGGGAGAAGGCTCTTGCCTATGTGATTGCAACCCCAGTGTCTCGGTGGGAGACCTTTTTAAGCTGATCCCAAGAAGATTGTGCGTTTAAACCGGTTTTGGCCCCGTTTTGTCATTAAACGTAATGGGAGAGCGAACCAGTGTTATCAGACAATGTCACAGGCACCCGACCCCGCACCGCCCCACCCCCTTAACCCCCCATCCCACCCTCCAACCCCTGCACACACCCCTCCCCCAACCCCTCCACCCCACCTTGCCCTTCTAGGAGGTACTGTCAGAGAGGCCTGGGCAAGTTGCTGCAGGGCATCCTGTGACTGGTGCACACTGCAGTCACAATGCGCCAGTGGTGGAGAGACTGGCTATTTAATCTGCTGCTGATCACAACCCACTATCCAGTGGACAGTGCACATGAAGGGAGCTGAGTGTCGAATTTGGTCATGGACAACCAACCGATTAACATTCACAACCTAGGTTTATGTGTGAAAGATGAAACCTGGATGAGCCATGGGAGGGACTGTCTGTAGTGGTAAGACGAGGTGGGAAGAAAAGTAAAGAAGCGGAGACAGGAAAATAAAAAGAGTTATAAACGCTCATAAAATATTTCTCCAGCATTCCAGTCTGAAAAGAAATCTTTTCATTTAACCTCCCAAAGTGGACTGCTGGCTCATCAAAAAGCTTGTCTCACTCCAGAGCATCAGAAAATCCTTTCACAAAGGGAACAAGGATGTTATTAACAGTGGAAATAGCAGAGTAAGTTCAACCAAAGGCTACACCTTTGGGAGAAAGTTCTGGAATATGACCATGGTAAGATATAACCAATGCAAATCAGAAACATCTCAGCGAAACACACTTTCAATCAAGTCAATAATTCTAACCTCGCCTACAAAGGGATGGAAACTTTTTGCGATGCTGTCTGATATTAGGATGTGAAAAAATTAACTCTCTGAGGTCAGGGCGGGCACCTCTTTCATACTGGGGTCAAATGACTGGTAACGGTAATAATGTCAACTTTAATTTGACCTCCTTGACTGAACGGTCTTTTTCAGTTGTCTGAATTGCATTGTAATTCCCATAAGCAACTCTAATGAGATTATCCTGGAAGATGGTGCCGACCTCTATCCGCACAATCTGATGGAGCACGAAAGGAAACAAAGTGCTGACAAAACTAAATGTATACAACAGAATATACACTATTAAAAGGATGCTCCCGCCCCAGGTCAGCCGAGTGGGTCAGGGCTAGAAGAGGATCGAAAAGGTAAGTGGCTATGCCTTTCTTTCATTTCTTTGTGAGACCAGGAGGAGTAGCAGTGCTTCTTCTGGAACCAGAGAGGTTTAGGCCGTCCCTGCCCAGATTACCCGCCCTACCCTGACTAAAAGGGCCTCATGAAGGATGGTTCCTTTGGATCCTGCACAGCAATCCCCTCCACCTGTCATCTCGTCCCCACCACACCAGTGATTGCCACTTCCTTTGGGTTCCAGTGTCGAGCCTCTGCAATCAGGCCTGGGATTTAAAATCTCCCAGGCCTCACATTGCCAAAGTAGACCTTAGCCTCCAGTCCCATCCCGAATTAGTTTCAAGGCTCCTCTGCTTGGAGCAAATCCATCACATTCTCATGTGGGGCTGGTTTAGCACAGTGGGCTAAATAGCTAGCTTGTAATGCAGAACAATGCCAGCAGCGCGGATTCAATTCCCGTACTGGCCTCCCCGAACAGGCGCCGGAATGTGGCGACTAGGGGCCTTTCACAGTAACTTCATTGAAGATTACTTGTGACAATAAGCAATTATTATTATTATGTGTCACACCTTGCTATATTATACAAAGAATGACACATCACAACTGAACAAACTTTAAAAGAATATGAACAAAGAGCTATTTTGTGATGGTTTTTCTGACCTTGACTGCCGGCTCTCTCCCTAAAGTTAGGAACCAACAATTTACAAGCAGTTGCCAATCTACAGAAACCTTCCTTAACAATTAGCCTCGAAGTCTCCTTCTACCCAAATGAAGCAGATTAGAGTAAACACAGACCATCTTGCAGCCAAACATCTCCTGTCCACCTGGAGGATCTCCTCAACTAGCCTATCCCTCTCAGCCCGTTCCGCCTTTCTCTGTGGGCCCGAATCTGGTGGAAGGGCTGGGACACCCAATTGAGATTGAGGAAATAATCAAGGGGCTGGAGGGCATGCAGTCAGGAAATGCCCTGGGGCCGGACGGCTACCCGGAGGATAAATTTGAATTGCCAGCAGGGAAGGGGTTTAGGTATCTGCAGGTGCGAGGCAGGTTCAGACTTTCCCACTGCTGCTGCCACAGGGGATACAGGACAGAGTAGTCTCCAGTCCCCAGGTGGGAGAGGGGAAGGTAACAGATATCTACCAGGAACTTTTGAATGCGGAGGAAACTCCGGTGGAGGAGCTTAAGGGCAAATGGGAAGACGAGCTAGGAGGAGAGATAGAGGCGGGTCTGTGGGCGGATGCTCAAAGCAGGGTTAATACATCCTCATCATGTGCCAGGCTTAGCCTGATACAATTCAAGGTAGTCCACTGGGCACATATGACAATGGCCCGGCTGAGCAAGTTTTTTGGGGTAGAGGACAGGTGTGCGAGGTACGTGGGAAGCCCAGCAAATCATGTCCACGTGTTTTGGGCATGCCTGAAGCTTACAGGGTTTTGGCCGGGTTTCGCTAAGGCAATGTCCACGGTACTCAAAACAGGGGTGGTGCCGAGTCCGAAGGTGGCGATCTTTGGAGTGTTGGAAGAGCCGGGAGTTCAGGGGGCGAAAGAGGCCAACGTCTTGGCCTTTGCCTCCCTGGTAGCCTGGAGACGAATCTTATTAATGTGGAGGAGTCAAAGCCCCCGAGTGTAGAGACCTGGGTCAGTGACATGGCTGGGTTTCTCAGTCTCGAGAAAATAAAGTTGGCCTTAAGAGTGAATGTCGCTGTTATTGTTATTATTATAACAACTTGCAAATACCCTAATAAAAATATTTTTTTTAAAAAGTCCTTCACATTGTTGGACTACAACTTCAATTCCATCCCGGCCAATTAAAAACAATATTATGGATGGGGTGAGTTTTGGAGATGTTTCTTGGGCCTACATCACTTCAAAAGCTGAACAGAAGATTTACCTCTCTTTAAACCAGATAATAATGTCCTTTACCACAGAGTCATTGACAGGTGAGTGCGACCAGGAGGTGGTGACATGACTGCACATGAGAAAAAACATTTATTGCCACAGGTTTAAGACAGGGCTTTGAAGGTTCATCATTGATTCAATGTCACTAATGGAATGTCTTCCTCACGTCTCTCTGATGCACCTTTTAATGTGGAGAACATGAATGATTGACTGGATTCAGACAAAAGAAAAATGGGTTAGAAACAAAATAGAATTTAACTCTTTCTCACTTGGTACCTGCCACCTTGACCTTAACAGCCTGTTAAGGTGTTCGGGGATGCCATCTGGTGGTCGCTGCAGAGTGATTTTCACCAGAGATCACGGCAAGAAACAGCCTTTGTGTTTATTAACTCTTCAAGCATTTAGAGATTTTGCTAACGGCAGAACACCGACAAACCTGGTAATTCATCGGGGATAACGTTGAACTCACATTGCTCCAAATTGGCCTGAACACTATTTTTGAAATTAAAGTACAAAAAAAAGCCATTCAGCCAAACAGGCCGACATAAATCTCCTACTATCGTTCTTTATCGAACTCTTCCTTCATGTCCTTCCATTCCTTGTCCTTTGTGTACTTATCTAGTTTCCCAGAATTATATCTATGCTACTTGCCTTTTCTGATGCATTTGGAAACAAGGCCCACATTCTAACAGGTCTCTGGGTAAAGACATTTCTCCTGAATTCTTTATTGAGTTTATTGGTGACTATCTCAATGAATCACTGGGAAACTATTTCAATCTTTCCAGTCTTTTTTTTACTTGGAGAAGTTAGTTTCGGGTCCCCCGTCCCCAATCCGTTTCTCTGCTTTTTTACGTTCTCCAAGTGACCGTCTGTCACTCTCAACTGGCCGTGTCTGTGCAGCCCTGCGACTGTGTAACAAAGAGAAGGTCTGGCTTTACAGTAGGGCTGACTCCTTTTGAACTCATACTTTACCATCCCATCTACCTTTCCTTTCAGCTTCTGTTTGGCAACTGCTCGGCCCAAGACCGCAAGAAACTTCGGGGAGTCGTGAACACCGCCCAGTCCATCACAGGAACCCGCCTCCCATCCACTGACTCTGTCTACACCTCTCGCTGCCTTGGGCAGCATAATCAAAAAACCCTCCCACCCGGCTTTCTCACTCTTCCAACTTCTTCCATCGGGCAGGAGATACAAAAGTCTGAAAACACGCGTGGACAGATTCAAAAACAGCTTCTTCCCCGCTGTTACCAGACTCCTAAATGACCCTCTTATGGACGGACATCATTAACACTACACCCCTGTATGCTTCACCCGATGCCAGTGTCTATGTATTTACATTGTGTACCTTGTGTTGCCCTATTATGTGTTTTCTTTTCATGTACTAATCTGTTTAAGCTGCGCGCAGAAAAATACTTTTAACTTTACCTCGGTACACGTGACAATAAACAAATCCAATCCAATCCAACCTCATTGCTTACAGCTTTCTGAGGCTACACAACAATTTGTTTGCTGGGATAGTGTGGTATTATCAGATATTGCCGTACCCGAGAGGCTGTAGACCATTGGGTAAACCTAAGAGTTTACCATTGGCTGTTTGATATGTAGCTCCGCCCTGACAGGTGGGGTATAAGAACCGGTGCCGTCCCAGCAGCCCTCATTCTGTACCGAAGCTGCTGGGGAACAAATCTAGTCTATTAAAGCCTTCAGTTATGTTACAACCTCATCTTTGAGTTTAATTGATCGTGCATCAATTTAATAGACTAGTCTTAAGCTGAAAGAATGTATCTCCAAATCAAGCCGGAGTGTCTACAACTCAGCCCCCACGCGGACAACTCGGTGGCGATATTTAAGCACTGGCTGGCGTGTTTTAAAGGCTACCTCGAGACAGCCGGAGGCACCCCCTCAGGATAACAGAAACTGCATCTCCTGCACTCGAGAGTAAGCCCTGGAACCTTCACCCTCATCGAGGAGGCGGAGGACTATAATGCTGCGTTCGAACTGTTAAAGGGACATTATATACGCCCTGTAAACCAGGTCTACGCACATCACCTGCTTGCAACTAGACGGCAAAGCCCCGGGGAATCGCTGGAGGACTTCTACCGTGCGCTACTGGTGCTGGGCAGAAACTGTGGCTGCCCGCAAGTTTCGGGGAGCGAGCACAAGGAACTTCTAATCCGGGATGCCTTCGTAGCAGGTATGAGCTCCTCAGAGATCCGCCAAAGACTCTTAGAAAAGGACACCCTGGGACTGAGAGAGGCACGGGCCCTGGCAGGGTCCATGGATGTTGCCTCCAGAAACGTGCAGTCCTATGCGCCCGACCGTGCGGCGGCCCCCTGGGCTGCGTGGCACCCCGCTGCGGCAGCCCCACTGACCTTCCCCGTGTCCCCGCAGGCCTGTGCTGTAAGACAGCCCACTAACTCCGTTGAGCCCCACTGTTTCTTCTGCGGGCAGGCGAAGCATCCCCGCACGCACTGCCCAGATCGCACCTCCACCTGCAAAGGGTGGGGCAAGAAGGGCCATTTTGTGGGGGTCTGCCAAGCACGAGCTGTGGCCGCGGTCTCCAGCGACTCCGGACTGCCGCGGCAATCTTCCCTTCGAGCCCCAGGCGGCCAGCACTCACCGCCACCCCCCCTATCCTAGGGCCAGGTCTGACCCATGGGCGTGGCCATCTTGCCCCTCAGACACCACGCTGGACGGATGGGTGCCGCCATTTTGTCCATCCCCGCCGCCATTTTGTCCATCCCCGACCACCATGTGCGAGCCATGGGAGACGCCATCTTGGATGGGGCCCCAGGCCCCCAGCACGGCCGACAACACGCTGCCCGATCACAACCCGCAACTGCTCCATCTGGCCTCGGTGACGCTGGACCAAAATCGACCTCGCGACTGCAACGACGACGGTCTTCATCAACGGCCATGAGACATTTTGCCTGATCGACTCTGGGAGCACGGAGAGCTTTATACACCCCGACACGGTAAGGCGCTGTTCACTTGTTACCCACCCTGTAAACCAAAGAATCTCCCTGGCCTCCGGGTCACACTCAGTGGAGATAAAGGGGTTCTGCCTAGCGAACCTCACTGTCCAAGGCAGGAAATTCAACAATTTCCGCCTTTATGTCCTGCCGCACCTCTGCGCGGCTACACTCCTGGGGTTGGACTTCCAATGTAACTTGCAAAGCCTGACCTTTAAATTCGGCGGCCCTATACCCCACCTTACCGTCTGCGGCCTCGCGTACCTTAAGGTCGACCCGCCTTCCCTGTTTGCGAACCTCACCCCGGATTGCAAACCCGTCGCCACCAGGAGCAGACGGTACAGTGCCCAGGACAGGTCAGAGGTCCAAAGGCTACTGAGGGAAGGAGTCATTGAAGCTAGCAACAGTCCCTGGAGAGCTCAAGTAGTGGTGGTGAAGACCGGGGAGAAGCATAGGATGGTGATTGACTACAGTCAGACCATCAACAGGTTTACGCAACTGGATGCGTACCCTCTCCCGCGCATATCCGACCTGGTGAGCAGGATCGCGCAATACAAGGTCTTCTCCACGGTGGACCTCAAGCCTGCTTACGGTCAGCTACCCCTCCGCACTAGTGACCGCAAGTACACTGCCTTCGAAGCAGATGGGCGGCTCTACCAATTTTTAAGGGCTCCCTTTGGTGTCACTAATGGGGTCTCGGTCTTCCAACGCGAGATGGACCGAATGGTTGACCGATACGGCTTACGCGCAACGTTCCCGTATCTTGATAACCTCACCATTTGCGGCCATGGCCAGCAGGACCACGACACCAACCTCCGGAAATTTCTCCAGACCGCGAAAATCCTTAACTTAACGTATAATAAGGATAAATGCGTGTTTAGCACCGACCGTCTAGCCATTCTCGGCTATGTAGTGCGAAATGGAGTTATGGGCCCCGACCCTGAACGCATGCGCCCCCTTATGGAGTTCCCCCTCTCTCACTGCCCCAAGGCCCAGAAGCGCTGCCTCGGGTTTTTCAGCTATTACGCACAGTGGGTCCCCAACTTCGCAGACAAAGCCCGACCCCTAATCCAGTCCACAACCTTCCCCCTGTCGACGGAGGCCCGCCAGGCCTTCTGCCGCATCAAAGCGGACATCGCAAAAGCCATGATGCGCGCCATCGACGAGTCCCTCCCCTTCCAGGTCGAGAGCGATGCGTCCAACGTAGCTCTGGCCGCCACCCTCAACCAAACGGGCAGACCCGTGGCCTTCTTCTCCCGTACCCTCCATGCTTCAGAAATTCGCCATTCCTCGGTCGAAAAAGAGGCGCAAGCCATAGTAGAAGCTGTGCGACATTGGAGGCATTACCTGGCCGGCAGGAGATTCACTCTCCTCACTGACCAACGGTCGGTGGCGTTCATGTTTGATAATGCACAGCGGGGCAAGTAAAAAACGACAAGGACTTACGGTGGAGGATAGAACTCTCCACCTACAACTACGAGATCTTGTACGGTCCTGGGAAGCTAAACGAGCCTTCCGATGCCCTGTCCCGCGGCACTTGTGCCACCGCACAAGTGGACCGCATCAGAGCCCTCCACGAGGACCTCTGCCACCCGGGGGTCACTCATTTTTTCCACTTCATTAAGACCCGCAACCTGCCCGACTCCATTGAGAAGGTCAGGACAGTCACCAGGGACTGCCAAATCTGCGCGGAGTGCAAACCGCACTTCTACCGGTCAGAGAGGGCGCACCTGATAAAGGCTTCCCGTCCCTTTGAACGCCTCAGCACGGACCTCAAAGGCCCCCTCCCCCTCTCCCCTCCACCGACCACAGCACGTATTTCCTGAACGTGATTGACGAGTACTCCCAGTTCCCATTCGCTATCCCCTGCCCCGACATCAAAGCCCTCCAGGGTATCTTTACACTGTTCGGTTCCCCGCGTACATACACAGAGATAGGGGGTAGGGGGTCCTCCTTTATGAGTGACGAACTGCATCAATTCCTGCTCAGCAAGGGCATCGCCTCGAGCAGGACGACTTGTTACAACCCCCGGGGAAACGGGCAGGTAGAGAGGGAGAACGGAACGGTCTGGAAGACCGTTCTACTGGCCCTACGGTCCAAGAATCTCCCAGTCTCCCGCTGGCAGGATGTCCTCCCGGAGGCCCTCCACGCCATCCGGTCGCTGCTCTGTACAACTACCAATCAGACACCTCATGAACGACTCCTTGTCTTCCCCAGGAAGTCCTCCTCCGGGACCTCGCTCCCAACCTGGCTAGCGACACCCGGACCCATCCTGCTTCGGAAGCACGTGCGGGCGCACAAGTCGGACCCATTGGTCGAGAGGATCCACCTGCTGCACGCTAACCCCCAGTACGCCCACGTGGCGTTCCCTGACGGCTGCCAAGATACAGTCTCCCTCCGGGACCTGGCGCCCGCCGGAACCCCACGCGCACCCAAGCCATTACCCCCCCCCCTCCCCCCCCCCCACTCCGCCCACAGCACCTCACTGGAGGGTCAGTCCTCCTGCCGCTCCGACCTAGGCCATCCCACCCACCGACGCCCCCTACAGGCACCTCCCTCTCGTGTCAACCGTTTGCCCCACCAGCGCCGCCTAGGGGTGATGAAGCTGCCATGGAGGACAAAGCCACGCTCCCGGAGTCGCAGATGCTGGACCCCCACCAGAATCACCACCGAGGCTCAGACGATCCAGGAGGATGACCAGGCCACCCGGCCGACTGATTGCTTCACTGTAACTGTAACTGAACACTGACTGTATATATCTTCCACGCTTTTAAATATTCTCGACAACCCTGTAAGGAGGTATCACGGTACCTCCATATCTGATCATACCATGTTAAATGCAATTGCAACCACTGGCCACCACCCCCACCGGACTCTTTTTTAACAGGGGGTGAATGTGGTATTATCATGTATTGCAGTACCCGAGAGGTTGTAGACCATTGGGTAAACCTAGGAGTTTACCATTGACTGTTTGGTATATAGCTCCGCCCTGACAGGCGGGGTATAAGAACCGGTGCCGTCCCAGCAGCCCTCATTCTGTACCAAAGCTGCTGGGGAACAGTTCTAGTCTATTAAAGCCTATTAAAGTATATTATGTTACAACCTCGTCTTTGAGTTTAATTGATCGTGCACCAGATAGCTTCCCTCAGCCTTGATGCCAAGCAAGAGTTGTCCAGAAGACAAGCAGGAAGCTGATAAGTAAGAAGGTGAAGTAGCAATGTTGTGATTATTGTGGTTTGGATGAGGTACATAGTAAACTGAACAGCAGCTATGGAAGGAGCCACCACCCAAGACTCAGGTTTATGCCAGGACCAGGCTGTACCAAACCAGGCACATCCTTTTCGATTCAACCTCCATCTCTATTGCCCTTGTGCCAAAGAACCATAGAATTCCTAATTCCTACAGCACAGAAGGAGGCCATTTGGTCCATCAGGTCTACACCAACTCTCTGAAAGAGCACCTACCTAGGCCCACTCCCTCGCCCTATCCTTGTAACCCCATAACCCCACAACTTTGGAGACAAAGGGGCAATTCAGCATGGTCAATCCAGCTAAGGTGCACATCTGTGGGCTGTGGGACAAAACCGGAGCACCCGGAGGAAACCCACAGACACGGAGGGAATGTACAAACTCCACACAGACTCAAGGCCGGAATTGAACCCGGGCCCCTGGCTCTGTGAGGCAGCAGTGCTAACCACTGTGCCACCGTGCCCTGTCTCCTGATTCTCTGCTCTCTTGTCCTCCTTCAAATTCACATTCCGTATCAACTTCCCCATGACTCCCCCGTGACTATGCCATCATCTTACCTTCATTCAATTCCTTACCTCCTTTACCATCCACAGTACCTTATCTATATCTGGGCCTATTTCCTTTGCTCTCTAGTCCAGCAAGAAACCTCTCCTCAGTTCCCTCACAGCTACATTCTCTAACTCTCAATTCCTTCTCCTTTGGTCCTCCATCTTGCATGACACTTCCATAAATATTTGAATAGTTTATTTGATTCTGCCTTCTACACAGTTCCACGCCCCCCCCCCCACCTCCCCATCCCCGTCCCCCCACTTCCCCCGCCAACAAAACTGCCCCCAGTGTCTATCTCAAAGTTCCCTCATGCAGTTGCTGCCTTCACTTTCCCCAGTCTGGAGTGCACCTAATTCCCATGGTCCACTACTGGGGCTGGCTTGAACTCCTTGAATGATATTATGCTACCCAGCACACGGCCAAATCTGTCCACTATTCCAGGATCACCATGGAGGATAGGAATGATTCCAGACCCCTTTCCTCAACTACCATCCATCTCCTCCAACTTCTTTCCCTCAGCACCTCTATCCTCATCTGTGACGCAAAGTTCAAGGAACGAATGGACTTTTTCATCCTGCAGCTGCTTCTGCTATTGCCACCATCATCTCCTTTTATTCCCCAACACCTCACAGACATTGCAGTAGATCTGCTGGCAATCTAGGGCGGAGAAAACCAGGCCCATGGGAATTCAGTAGCATGGATATGGGCCAGGGAGCATGGCATGGTTAACTGTGCCAAAAGCTATGGAAGGATTGAGGTGGAAAGATAATATACCGTAGTTACGGTCGCACAGACTGTCAGTGATGGCTTTGACCAAGTTGTAAACAGGATGAAAGCTGGACTGAAGAAATTTGAGTTGAAGTGGGGAGGAAGATGGGCACAGAGATAAGTAGCAATGGCACTTCCTCGAACCTTAAACAGCAAAAGGAAACTGGAGATAAATAAATCTGGGCACATAATGTGCTGTGGTTACATTAATAAATAAATTAAAATGAAAAGAAATAAATGAGTGTCATACATCATAATTATCTGCAACAACTTGCATTTACATAACACCTTAAATGTAGAAAAAAGCAACACAATATTCTTTACGCAGACATATTTAGAGAAAAAAGTAAATGCCAAGACAAATAAAGAGGTATTAAGTATTGAGTCAAAAACACTTTTGGTCAAAGAAGGATCTTTTAGCAGAAAAACCCCAAAGAAGAAGAGGAATGTGAAGAGGTGAGGAGGGTTCAGGATAGAATTCCAGAAAATGGAGTTTATAGCTGAAGGCACCATTGTCCATGGTGGGGCAAAGAGGTGGGATGCAGAAGAGAAGGAGAGTTGGAGGATGCAGGAGAGAAGGAGAGTTGGAGGAGATCTCAGGGATAAGAAATGTAGGACTGGAGGAGGTTAGAAAGATAGAAATTGACTTAACTGACCAACTTTAATGATCTCAAGCCCAACATTCTTTTAAACCAACTAAGTATTTTTGAAACATAATCATTCTCGCAATCTAGGGAAACACAAAAAAACAATTTGTAAAAAGCAAGTTCCGACGAACTGCAATGAGATAAATGACCAGTGATTTTTTAATTCTATTCATTATTTAGATATGGGTGTTAGTTACCTGTCCCTAGTTGTCCAGAGTTATTTGATACAACTAAGAGGCCTGTTACTCCAATTCATTGTTTCTCAGAACTGTGAAATTCCCCACCTCCCTCAGCATTCCTTCCTTCTCACAAGTTGTAGCTTTTAAAACCTATTGTTAACATTGCCTGATCATCACTTTCATTCCTTGTAACATTTCTATCATCCTACACCAGGGACTGAAGTCTTTCCCCTAGGTTTTTCAATTTAACACAATCATTCCATGTTTCATTATAATTTGGCTTGTCTGTACCATATTCAAACACAAAGGGGAGTCTAGCATCACAAACCAGAATAATGTTCCGGGCAATGTAACTGTACCAATAACTGGAAACCAATTGATCAGATATCTTTGGCTCATGGACTTTGATAGTTGCAAACATTTCAATCACATTCTGAAAGCTATATTTCTTTGGCTGTCCACGGTACAGATGTTACATTCCTTTGCTCTATGGATCAGACTTGTTTCGTGTATCATGGAATCACTACAGTACAGAAGTAAGCCACCTGGCCCATCATGTCTGCACCGACTATTGGAAAGAGCACCCTACCTAGGCCCACACCTCCACCCTATCCCCATAACCCAGTAACTCCATCTAACCTTCTGGACTCTAAGGGGCAATTTAGCATGGCTAGCGTGGGGCAGCACGGTAGCATTGTGGATAGCACAATTGCTTCACAGCTCCAGGGTCTCAGGTTCGATTCCGGCTTGGGTCACTGCCTGTGCGGAGTCTGCACATCCTCCCCGTGTGTGCGTGGGTTTCCTCCGGGTGCTCCGGTTTCCTCCCACAGTCCAAAGATGTGCAGGTTAGGTGGATTGTCCATGATAATTGCCCTTAGTGTCCAAAATTGCCCTTAGTGTTGGGTGGGGTTACTGGGTTATGGGGATCGGGTGGAGGTGTTGACCTTGGCTAGGGTGCTCTTTCCAAGAGCCGGTGCAGTCTTGATGGGCCGAATGGCCTCCTTCTACACTGTAAATTCTATGTTAATCTATGTTAATCCACCTAACATCTTTGGACTGTGGTGGGAAACCGGAGCACCCAGGGGAAACCTACACAGACACGGGGAGAAAGTTCAAATTCCATACAGTCACCCGGAGCCGGAATTGAACCCAGGTCCTTGGCATTGTGAGGCAACAATGCTAATCACTGTGCCATCGTGCCGCCGGTCTTGTAATCACAAGAGGAACTTCACAATATCACAGAATTACTGCACCACAGAAGGAGGCCATTTGGCACATTGTATCTGCACCAGTTCTCTGAATGGGCTGTTCATCTCATGCCATACCCCTACCTTCTTCCCATAACCTCGCACACTCATCCTTTTCAGATAAGTCTAATTCCCTTTTGAATGCCTCAATTGAATCTCTCTCCATCAGACACTCAGATAGTGCATTCGAAACCTTAACTACTCGCTGTATGAATAAGTTTTTCCTCATGTCGCCATTGCTTCCTTTACCAATTACTCCAAATCTGCGTCCTCTTGTTCTTGATCCTCTCATGAGATGAAACAGTTTCTCCTTATCTAGTCTGTCCGGTCCACTCATGCCTTGGAATACCTCTGTCAAAGCTCCTCTCAGCTTTATCTTCTACAATCTGCCTTTGTAACTGAAGACCCCCATTCCTGGAACCATTCTCCTGGATTATATCTGCAATTTCCAATGGCTTCATAGAATGCAGAGCTCAGAACTGGATGTAATACTCCAGCTGAGGCCGTCTAGTATCCTGTACAAGTTCAACATAACCTCTTGTACTCTACACCCTATTAATAAAACCTAGGGTATTGTATGCTTTATTAACCACTCTCTTAACCTGTCCTGCCACCTTCAGTGACTAAAGCATATATACACCCAGGCCGCTCTTCTCCTGACGCTCCTCTGGAGTTGTATTTTATATTGGGCTGGATTCTCTGGTCAGGTGATTATGGGCTGGATTCTCCCAATTTGGGACTATATCCCCCACGCCAGCATAAAAACGCTGGAGTTTTACTCTAGATATTCCTGGAAAGAAGTACAGCTAATCCAAAGCCCTGCAGGGGGCTAGCAGGCACCCGGTCTAATTCACGCAGCTTTACCTGTGGTTACGGGCCCCCGCACTTCCGGTTTTGAGTCCGTGCATGCGCACAACGATGGCCTCCAGCAGTTGCGCCGAGCTCCATGGCGGACTCGGACTGCAGAGGCGGACACAAAAACTAGAGCACCCCCCCCCCCCCCCCCCCCGCGATCGGCCGCGCGCCCGAGCATCTGACCGCATGGATCTAACCCCCGGCTGCATATAAGCCCCCCCCCCTCTAGTGTCCGATCTCCCCGCCCCCCACCAGGGCGGCCGCGGACTGAGTCCGCAGCCACCATGCCAGCATCCCGACCGGCAATACCAAATTAGTTCCACGGCGTCAGGAACTCGGCCGGTCGGGAGCGGAGGATCGCTGGGCGAGCCTCTGTCAATGGGCCCCCAGCCACGCAGCGTACTCCGCGATCGCGCCTATTCTCGGGTCCCGGACAATCGCCGGAACGGCGCCGGGCCCGATTTCGGCGTGAAATTGGATTCTCCGCCCCCCCCCCCCCCCCCGCACCGAAATCGGGCCCGGCGCGGGGCTACGGAGAATCTAGCCCTACGTTCTCACGCCGGAGCTGAATTGTTTCTGGTTCGCACTGGTGCTGGGAGTGGTGCTCAGAGATGATTAATGCATGACTGGGATCTCAAATGGCCGTCTTCTGTGGTGTAGTAATCCCGAATCATCCTATTGGGCCGTCATTTTGCGCGGGTTTCCCGATAACGAGGTTCGGAAGCTGGACCTCCTCCACCTACAATGCAAATCCTGCCCCCCCACCCCCTCTGACAAGTAGGGGCATTTCCTGCCCACCATGAAAATTGCCGGGTCAACCCCCCCTAACAGAGCGCCCGCATGAAGGTGACCCAACCCCCCCACCAGAGACCCCGCCATCAGAGACCCCCATCGTTATTTATTTTTCTATATTAGATATAGCTCTTGGGGCTAAAGGAATCCAGGGTTATGGGAGGGAAGGCGGGATTAGGGTATTGAACTTGATGATCAGCGATGATCATAATCAATGGTGGAGCAGACCTGAAGGGCCGAATGACCACCTCCTGCTCCTATTTTCTATGTATGCGTCTATTTATCAGCTGCCATGCCAGCATCCCTCCCACCAGAGACCTCCACCAGAGACACCTACCAGATATCCCCAGCAGAGATCCCCACCAGAGATCCCTACCAGGGATCCCCACCAGAAATACCCTCACCAGACACCCCCCCACCAGATGCTCCCCAAATCAGAGAACCCCACAACAGAGAGCCCCCCCATAACAAGGGACCTCCCATAACAAGGGACCTCCCATAACAGGGAACCTCCCATAACAGGGAACCTCACATAACAGGGATCCTCCCATAACAAAGAAACCCCCATAGCAGAGAAAAAAACCCACATAGCTTAATTGGAAAGAAAATAAATGGGGACTCTAAATTTTTTTTAAAAAGCAGAGAACATCCCCGTAATAGGGAAACTTTGAAGTTACAAACTCAATGCTATTCTTAGAATTCCCCCTATACCAAAAAGGGTCGATATTCTAAATGGTGAACAGGGATTCTCACTCCCCGGCTCCTATGCAGGCGTCAGTGGGTGCTATTCAGGTCAACCTATTTTTTCAAGTTATCCCCCGGTATAACCCATACCTTCACCGAAGAATTTTACCTACTTACCCCTTAGTAGCATTGATATCCTGGGTCCTGCGTTGCTAAGTAAGTAAAGTAGGATAGTAACCACTGTTTCAGGTTAAAACTTTTAAGTTATTTTAGTTTTATTTTTTTCTTCTTTTTAAAAGATGCAATCACTGTCTTTACAGAAAAGTAAAAAGATCTTGCTTCTGGATCCTTCTGGTTGGTTGAAGGGACCTTCAGGCCCAACTTGACAATCAATCTTCTTTAAAATCTGGTGTTCTTTAGATGTATTCGCTGGTGAGCTCAGTTGCTGTGTCCTATCTTTCCCATGTACCGAGCTGTGAGAGCCGACTCTGCTGGTTGTCCCCTTTCTTCGGGTCTACATATTTTTCTAACAGTTATTTAAGTTTTTATGACTTTATTGTAAAGTAACTCTTATTTATCACTTTGATTGTAAAAAGTATCTTTGATCTAAACATTCTAATACAACTAAGTATTCATTTTGGCATGACCTCACCTCTCAGGTCTCTGATTACATTGTTTCTTTTGTGGTGTTCAAAGTTCCTTTGTGATATTCAAAAATGCTTTGGTTTCAAGAGGTGTGAATTTTGGTTTGGTTCCTGTCATTTCTATAGTTTTATTTTCTAATTGTGTCCCTCAGCTCATAATTTTGACTTTGATTTTGGCTTAAAATTATGTTTCTCATAGACTGATAGTCTCCAGTTTTCTTTAATTTACCTGGTATTAGCCAAATTTCACACCTAGAATTGTCACCAAATTCAACTGAACTTCATCCTTTCCTTTCCCGATGCTTACTAAGATAGTTAATTTCAATGAAGGTGTGAGCCATTGTTTTTGGCTTCAGTCAAAATCCTGTGTGTTTGCTAAACCTGCTTGACCAAGGATATCTGCATTTTACAATCCTGCTCTTTGCAGCTGCTGTTAACCCTTTGTGGGATCTTTCCCTGTATCCTCTCATGTTTCTCTCAGACCAGATAATGCCAGACTTCCATGTTTCAAATGACACATCTTTCCATATTTTCAATAACAACTTCCTCCATAGCAGAGAACCGCCCATAACAGAGAACCCCCCAAAACACATAATAGAGAATTCCCCATAGCAGGGAACCCTCTCCTAGCAGAGAACTCTCTGGCTACAGGCTGTCAATCACACACAAAAGTTCAGACAAGACAGGGATAGAGTGAGTTAGCCTTCCTTATCATGGAATCATAGAACCCCCTACAGTGCCAAATGAGACCATTCAGCCCATCAAGTCTACACCGACCCTCTGAAAGGACACCCTATCTAGTCCCACTCCCCCACACTATCCCTGTAACCCCATAACCCCATGAAACCTTTGAACACAGAGACATTTGAGCACGGACAGTCCACCAAAGTTGCACATCTTTGAACTGTGGAAGGAAACTGGAGCACCCAGAGCAAACCTTCACATAAACGGGGAGAAAGTGCAAACTTTTTTTTTAGTTCAATTATAGTTTATTATTACATAGGATTGGTTCTGTACTTTTTTTGTTAATAAACATTTTACTGAGGTATTTTTGGTCTTGTAACAACAACAAAATAATCAATGTACATGAAACTATAAACATAGTGCAAAAGCCATCTCTCTTCCTTACAGGTCCCACCTTTAGTAACCCCCTACTCTAAGCTAAACTAACCCCCCCCCCCCATCTGCTCCATAAACCCTTTTAGTTCCTTTGCCATTGCTGGCACCCTGCCTGTTTTCGAGCTTGACCGGTCCAAGCCAGGGTCAATAACTGTATTGAAGTCCCCTCCCATGACCAACCTGTGCGAGTCCAGGTCCGGTATCTTCCCCAGCATCCTCTTTATAAACTCCACATCATCCCAATTTGACGCATACACATTTACTAATACCACCTGCACCCCCTCCAGTTTCCCACTGACCATAATGTACCGACCTCCCACATCCGAGACTATTCTACCCGCCTCAAACACCACCCGCTTATTGATCAGGATCGCCACCCCTCAGAAAGTGCAAACTTGACACAGACAGCCACCCAACATTGGAATTGAACCTGGGTCCCTGGTGCTGTGAGATAGCAGTGCTAACCCAAAACTGAGTTCAAAACAACAGGTTCAAATCTTAAGTCTCTTCTGTCGGACGATTTCCCATAAACCATCAGGCATTTGCCTTCAAACCAGTTTGCCCCCCCCATCAATTAAAATAATTGTAGTTCAAACAAGCAAACATCTCTTCTCCCCACCAAGCACCATACTGGTTCAGTAGCTGAAATCATGTGATTTCCTAGAAAATACATGCTGGTTGACAGTCCAAGATGAAGTTGAGGGGTGCGATTCTCCGACCCCCCCACCGGGTCGGATAATCGCCGGGGGCCGGCGTGAACCCCGCCCCCGCAGTGTCACGAATTCTCCGCCACCGGTGATTCGGCAGGGGCGGGAATCGCGCCGCGCCGGTCGGCGGGAATACTCCGGCGATACTCTGGTCCGTGATGGGCCGAAGTCCCGCCGCTGTCAACCCACGCCAGGCACCGTGGATTGAACCACCTTTGGGACGGTGGGGCATGGCAGCACGGGCGGGCTCCGGGTCCAGGGGGGGGGCTCCCACGGTGGCCTGGCCCGCGATCAGAGCCCACCGATCCACGAGCAGGTCTGTGCCGAGGGGGCACTCTTTTCCTTCCGCCTTCGCCATGGTCTCCACTATGGCGGAGGCGGAAGAGACCCCCTCCACTGCGCATGCACGGGGATGCCGTGAACAGCCGCTGACGCTCCCGCGCATGCGCCGCCCGGCAAAGTCATTTCCGCGCCAGCTGGCGGGGCACCAAAGGCCTTTCCCGCCAGCTGGCGGGGCGGAAATCAGTCCGGCGCGGGCCTAGCCCCTCAAGGTAAGGGCTCGGCCCCTCAAGATGTGGAGAATTCCGCACCTTTGGGGCGGCGTGATGCCGGACTGATTCGCGCCGTTTTTGGCGCCGGTCGGCGGACATCACGCCGATTACGAGAATCCTGCCCCATGATCTTCATTTAAAAAAAACAAAATCCAAGTCTACAAATGATGCTGTGGCCTGCCATATATTAAAAGGAAAGTAGTTTGTGAAGAAATGGTTTTCCCAACATAATTCAGAGGCATCATTTTGCTACTGACCCCCCCAACCACCCTTTGCACATGAGGAGACAATGACCTTTAGCTTGACATCATGCAGCAAAGCTGTGAGATTTGTTGACATTGTTATCGAGAGTACCTCATCAAGACAATGGTTTGATGAGTACCAAACACTCAGAACCCAGTAATCACCAGAAGTCTGACAGGTTTCTGCCCTGGATGACCTTTGCATTAGGGAGAATCATGGTCCAGTCAGTATTGACGCAGCAGCCAATGACAACACATTCCCTTTCATAGACCCTGCTGAGGACTTGGGAGATTTGCTAATGCATCGCTCTCAGAACATGACAGTCCTCGACGTGGTACAGCTCCCAAAGGCCAATCCTTTCAATATATCCTAAGTCAATGAGTGCACTGTCAAGCAATGAATACCAGGATCGAGCTGTGTGCTGTAAAGCACCATTAGGCAGCGATCAAGCAGCAGTGCAAGATTGTTACAAGTAGAAAGACAACTTCATCAAGATGAGCACACCTCTGATATCACACACTCGGGACCCCCATGCAGACATTTATAATTTTCCCGATTTATCCTAATTTCCCAAATTCAGCATCATATGGGGGGGTGGAAACTAAGTGAAGAACAATGTTCAGCCTTAAACACGGAGACAGAACCTACCTGCAGAAAGCCGTGGGAGCCTATGGGGCTTGAAGTAATTTAGAACTACTTTTTTCATGAACTCATTCTTATAAAGTAAATGCCATTGCAAACAACACACTGAGGAAACAATTATAACATTAGTCACGACCATTGCTTGGGCCATCCACCAACAACAGACATCACTAAGCTTGACACTTGCTTCTCCAGAGGCCAAATAATGCCAGCTTGTGATTGGCTGACATGTGTATTGGCCAGTCATCAGTGACACACATGATGCACATTTCCTGATTTTTCTTTATTTTTAAAAATATATTTAGAGTACCTAATTTTTTTTCCAATTAAAGGGCAATTTAGTGGGCACATCATAATTGAAGGTTCTTTTGTTTTTCTACCTCCGTAGATAGTTCAGGCAGTGTCCTATTGGGCCCTCCCCTCCACAAACACCCCGACCCCCTCCCTCCCCACCACCCCCCTTCCCTTCCCTTCTGTTGGTACAGAGGCGAGGGTATCTGGTCTCCAGCACAAAGTTTAGAGTTTGTACCATTTGTTTTTTGTAGAAATGTGTTGTGAACTGTTTTAATAATCAGAGTATCCACCCCACCCCTCCCCGTACATTGGTACTCAAGAAATGAAAATGAAAATCGCTTATTGTCACAAGTAGGCTTCAAATGAAGTTACTGTGAAAAGCCCCTAGTCGCCACATTCCGGCGCCTGTTTGGGGAGGCTGTTACAGGAATTGAACCGTGCTGCTGGCCTGCCTTGGTCTGCTTTCAAAGTCAGCGATTTAGCCCTGTGCTAAACAGCCCCTACTAAGGGGAGGGTACCCTGTTTCTCCAACACAAAATGAGTGTTTGTACCGTTTGGCCTTGTATAGATTTGTTACTGTTTTAATAAAAATATATGGCCAATTCACCTATTCTGCACATCATTTTGGGTTGTGGAGGTGAGACCAACACAGACACGGGGAGAATGTGCAAACCCCTCACAGTGACCCGAGGTCGGGATCGAACCCGGGACCTCGGCGCCGTGAGGCAGCAGCGCGAACCACTGCGCCACCGTGTCGCCCGCACATTTTCTGATGTTGCAGATGTGGAAATAAAGGCTGCTCATTGTGTGAGAATTTAATGCAACTGAGATTCAGCTGGGCCTTCAATGCGTGTCCACATTTTGGACCCTTAAACGATTGTGAGAGATTGAATCAAACTGAATATCAATTCAATCCATGAAAGGATTAATGCAACATATATTTACAGAGGTGAAAAGTCAAAACAATGAGTATTGTGCCACCAGTGTGTATTTTCTTTCTCTGCTGCTACTTCTCGGTTACTGTTCTTCCTCTGAGGATGTGTCTGATTCTTCTTGGTCTGGGAGCTGCGCACAGTCTTATTTTTGAGGGGGTCCTCCCTGTTTTCTTACTGGTAACTGCAATAGGGAGCAGAGAGAATCAGTGATTTACTAAGCTGGCTCATACACCTAAGATCACTCACAGTCATTGTCCACCTGTTGGGCAATGGAAAAGGAGCCTGAGAAAGGAATACCAGCAATCGAGAGTCCTAGGACCTACCCCCCGCCTCCCAGAAACACCGACCAAGTGTGTGGTCAAAGATGCAGCTCTAGGGGGACTTCTGGCGTGGCCATGAGCTGAGCAGTCGCACCAAAAATACCAGATATGTTCCCCCAATTAACCCCAATACCACTCAACTAACCAAGATGCTGACAGGCCAGCAGCCAAGCCACAAGGCAAGCAAGAGCAAAGAGAGGGAAACCCCGACCCCAGAACAGGGGGACCCATGTGGCGACCCAGAACTGAACACCAGCCCAATTGTCGACAGGGAAGTTCATCCCAGCAGAGCTACAAAATCACAGAGAAGCGACGACAGAGGACTTCATGCCGGCAATGGAGTCGGCAATAGAGGCCGCACTGGCCCTCATAGAGGGAGCAATGGACAAAGTGGAGTGGAGACTGGAGGCCGAAGAGGCGACGGTGCGGAGCCTGGAGAAGGCAGCCACCGACCAGGACGAGCAGATCGCCTTGCTCGACGGCCCAGAAGTCACTAAAGGGAAAGGTGGATGACCAAGAAAACAGGTCCTGCTGGCAGAACCTGCAGATCGTCGGACTACCGGAAGGCATAGAGAGTAGGAACCATCTCAAAGATATTCGGGAAACTGGTCGGGTAGGAGGGCTTTGCTGAGCTCCCAGAGGTGGCCCAGGCCCACAGGTCTCTCCGACAGAAACCCAAGTTGGTGGAACCACCACAGGCAATGATTGCAAAATTTCACAAGTTTCAAGACAAGGAACGGGTTCTGAACTGGGCGAGGAGCACTGGATCGTGCAAGTGAGAAGGACACACAATCTGCATATTCCAGGATATTGGAGCCAACCTGACCAAGCCCTGGGCAGAGTTCAATGGAGCCAAACCCATACTGTTTAAAAGTAAAGTGCGATTCGGCACCCGGCAAGACTATGGGTCACGTTCAATGAAAAAGAACATTATTGCAACATGCTGGAAGCAGCAAATAAATTTGTACAAAAGAACGGACTCTGGAGGAAGCAATGAGGGACCCACATGATCCAAGGGAGGAAGGGGTAACTGTACTTGGGAACGTGGAGTGGTGGGGGGGGGTGGAATCAGATGGGTGGAAGACAAAAGGAACAGTTTTTCCAGGGGGGAGCCACCACACTAGCAGGCAGGCTCAATCACGGGAAGAATGAGAAGGGGGGATGGCACACTTCCAAAAAGGGAGGGAGCGGGGTAGAACAGCAAGCCAGGAAGAGGGGGGGGCAGAGAGCAAGAGGCAAGGGGGGGGGAGTGGTGGGCAAGGGGAGGGAGACAAGGGGGAAACAGGGAAAAGGTAGAGGGAACCACATGGGCAGAGGGGCTCGGTGGAGGGGGGGGGGGGGTAGAAACCCGGTTACAACAGGTCGCACGTGGAGATGATTGGAAAGAGAAAGATGACGGTGGCCATCTTGGATGGCCCATGAACAAAGGGAAACCCCAGCATGCAGGGCCGCGTCCACAGGGTAAGTGTGGCTGACCCCACGGGAGGAAAGGACAGAAGCCCCCCCCCCCCCCCCCCCCCCATCACAATAGTCGTGGGACATGAGGGGACTCAACGGACTGGTGAAAAGATCCAGAGTCTTCGCCCATCCAAAAAGACTGAGGGGCAACGTAGCCTTTCTACAGGAGACGCACTTAAGAGGGAAGGAAAGATTGAGGGGAAAGAAAAGCTGGGTGGGACAGACTTATCAGGCATGCTTCAACACAAGGGCGAGGGGGTGGCCATACGCTTCAATAAAAGAGTAGCCTTCACAGTGACGCACACGGCGACAGACCCAGGGGGCGATACATAATGGTTGGCGGGACCCTGGAAAGGGCCCCGGTGGTACTTGTAAAAATATACGCCCCAAACTGGGACAATACCAATACAAAGACTATGGCAGAAATACTCGACCGAGACTCCCACCAACTTCTCATGGAGGGAGACTTCAACTGTGTGCAGGACCCAAAGACAGACAAATCCAGCCCTAGAACGGGGGCCAAATCTGGGATGGCAAGAGAATTAACCACCTTCATGGAGCAGCTGGGGGGGCGGGGGGGAACCCATGGACGTTTAAGCACCCGAGGGAGAAGGAGTTCTCTTACCACAAAGCTTATTCCCGCATAGACTTCTTCGTATTGGGTAAGCCACTGTTTCCCGGGGTAGTCGGGGCAGAATATTCCGCAATAGTCATCTCGGACCATACTCCACACTTCATGGATGTGGATCGACAGTACTCTACAACCCCAACCGTGGAGTTGGTGGCAGAAAGGAAAAAGCTACTCATGAAATTTGACCTGCTCACCACGGGAAATCAGTGAATCAGCTCCGCCAGGCATGGGGGACCATTTATGAGCACGGGGACAAGGCCAGCCGCCTGCTGGCATACCAGCTGAGGAAACAGGCTGCCACAAGAGAGATAAAGCAGGTAAGGGATGGGACGGTATGATAGTCACAGCTCTAGATGAAATCAACAGAGCCTTTGCAACTTTTTACTGGCCACCATACACCTGCGAGTCCCCGCAGGGGGTTCCTCGATGGGCTGGACATGCCAGTTGTGGATGAGGGAAAGAGACAGAGACTGGAAGAGATCATGGAATGTATTAATTCCATGCAGTCATGGAAGGCATCAGGACCGGATGGGTTCCCAGTGGACTTCAATAAGAAGTGAAGTTCACGGCAGCACTGTTCCCTGCACCTGAGGGAGATGTTCACTGATTCGCTGTCGAGGAGGGACCTGCTGACCAACTGGCACAGGCCTCGATCCCACTGATCCTAAAAAAAGACAAAGACCCGATGGATGGAGTGTGGGTCATATAGACCCATCTCACTCCTGAACACTGATGCCGAAGTCCTGGTGAAGACTCTGGCAAGGTGACTGCAGAGCCGATTGCCAGAAATAATTGCAGAAGATCAGACCGGATTTGTCAAGGGCAGGCAGCTACCGGCAAACATCGGACGTCTGCTAAATGTGATTCTGACCTTGCGAGCGGGGAAGGTCATTCATCTGTTTGCGACATTACAGACCTTCTTTGTGTGCCATGGGTGGTAACCTCCCCAGCGACCTCATCCGAAGCCGCCATGGTCAGGTGGGAGGACCTTCTGCACTTATCCCTTGGAAAGAGGGTCTCCTGACTTTTCTGGATGGCCTGGAGGAGAAACCTTAGGGAGGCTTTGCTGAACTTCGGTGCATAGGGTTTGCTTCTCTTCAAGCCCATTGTTTTCCTCTCCACCACAACACCTGGACTGGAACATAGGAGCATAGGAACAGGAGGAGACCATTCAGCCCCTCGAGCCTGTTCCGCCATTCAATTAGATCATGGCTGATCTGTGACCTAACTCCGCATACCTGCATTTGGCCCATAAAATTAACAAATGATCAACATTCAACTGTATTGGGTGAATGTCCGTCCATGTGCCACTTAAATATGGTCGCTGGAGCTTCAATTCCAAGAGGTAATGGCAGGGGAGGTGTATCCCTTCCTGTCCCAACATGAGGTTTGCTCAGCCCCTCGCTGATGCATAATTAATTAGCTGAAAAGCAGAAGATCGCCAGTGTTTAGCCATCCCACTGCCCAGTGAGAATCACGCCAACTTTCCTACCCACCATCAGACTTCTCCAGAATGGAAAATACCGTTCCTTGTTGCTTTTATTCCACAAATTCTAACTGTTCTCACAAGTCTGTTATGTAGCACTGTATCGAATGCCTTTTGGAAGTCCATGTACACTGCATCAGCATCATCACCCTTATCAAACCTCGCTGAAGTTGGGACTTCAAAAAGCTCCAGAAGGTTAGTTTAACAAGAGTTTTCCTCAACAAATCCATCCTGGTTTTTCTTAACACTCATTTCTCCATGTGACTATTAATTTTGTCATATATGATTATTTCTAGAAGTTTTCCCAACACTAAAAGTAAACTGACTGGCCTGTAGTTGCTGGTCTTCTCTTTATAGACATTTCTGAACAAGGGTTTGCCATTTGAAATCCTCCAGCCCTGTAGCACCACTTCTGAGTCTAAGGAAGATTGGGGAGTTAAAGGCAGTGTATCTGTAATTTCCACTCTCACTTCCCTCGGTATCCTTGGATGCATCTCAGTTGACCGCTTATTTATTCATTCAAAGGATGTGGGCTTCGCTGACTGGGCCAGCATTCATTCCAACTCTCTTCCTGCACCGAGTGGTGCATTAAGGCAGACCTTTGCCTGTTTCCATAGCTAGTAATTCCCGGAACAGGTCGTGGTCTGTCGCCAGGCTTATAGCTTTAGGTGCACCGCTCTACATCAAGCGCGACTGATCAAGAATCTCTCCCACTCTTACGACCAGCCATTGGCGTGCTTGGAAGGAATTGCGGGTTGATACACTCAACCTGGTTGGTCGTGTTATAAACGCACCTTCCTCGACCATCAAGAAGGGGTGGCACGGTAGCAGTGGGAGGCAATTCCGGCCTTGGGTGACTGTGTAGTGTTTGCGTTAGAACCATAGAATTTCTAAAGTGCAGAAGGAGGCCATTCAGCCCATCAAGTCTACACCAACCCTCTGAAAGAGGATGTGTTGGCTTTGGAGAGGGTCCAGAGGAGGTTCACAAGAATAAAGGACTTGTCATATGAGGAGCGGTTGAGGACTCTGGGTGTGCACACAATGGAGTTAAGAAAGATGAGGGAAGATCTCATTGAAATTTACAGGATACTGAGAGACCTAGATAGAGTGAAGACGGAGAGGATGTTTCCACTAGTAGGAGAAACTAGAGCCTCAGATTGAAGGGGCAATCCTTTAAAAGAGAGATGAGGAGAAATGTCTTCAGCCAGAGGGCGATGAATCTGTGGAATCTTCTTTGCCGCAGAAGGCTGTGGAGGCCAAATCACTGAGTGTCTTTAAGACAGAGATAGATAGGTTCTTGATTAATAAGGGGATCAGGGGTTATGGGGAGAAAGCAGGAGAATGGGAATGAGAAACATATCAGCCATAATTGAATGGCGGAGCCGATTCGATGGGCCGAATGGCCTCATTCTGCTCGTATGCCTTATGGTCTTACCTGGTCTGGCCTCCATAATAAATATAATAATCTTTATTAGTGTCACAAGTAGACTTACATTAACACTGCAATGAAGTTACTGTGAAAATCCCCCTAGTCATCACACTCCAGCGACTGTTCAAGTATCCAGGGAGAATTCAGAATGCCCAATTCACCTAACAAGCATGTCTTTCAGGACTTGTGGGAGGAAACCGGAAGAAACACAGACACGGGAAAAACTTGCAGACTCCGCACAGACAGTGCCCCAAGCCAGGAATCGAACGTGAGACCCTGGCGCTGTGAAGCACCAGGTGCCGCGCATGTGACTCCACAGCAATGTAGCTGACTTTTAGCTGCACTCTGACTGGCCTAGCAAGCCACTCAGTTCAAGGGCAATTAGGGCTGGGCAACAAATGGTGGCACTTGCCCAACGATGCCACCCCCCCATGAAAGAATGAAAAAAGGAACTTCAAGAAATGTCTCTAAATGATTTCCTGCAGACGTGAAACAATGAAGTTATAAAGCAGTTAGAGAACTGCACAGAACCAAACAATCTTGCATAATTGCTGGCAGTTTCCAAATAAATCCTGAAATTATTGATTTATTCATTTTGCTGATGATTTGAAATAGGCTTAAGCCCTATCTGTTATGAGCCCATTCCATTCCTGCTTTCCTTGACCACTCTATTCCCAGATCTCTGCCGTTGATACTCGGTCACTGGTACATGCATGAGAATTGTCCTTGAATGAATTGATCACCAATTCTCACTGCTTTGCTGTAAAAACAGCCTCGCGTCTGAGCTCACTCCCACTATTTGACAGCCTGTCTGAGTTTGGGGATATGTTTGATGAGAAATTGAAGTCCTGTTAGCTGACTGGCGCAAGGCCTGTTAAAAGAATCTTCTTTCGTTTTTTTTCAGAACTTGCCTGCACAGCAAGAGCGTTCTTCATTTTAACTTTTATTCAATTGATCTGCGTTTTATTTGGAAAGGGATTGACTCTTAACTCGAGCCAACATGGTGCAGCCTAGGCTCTCAGTACAAAACAATGTACAGGCCGCTGTGAAGAATTGACGCAGATATCCTTTTCTGCTTATTCCTGATAAATATTTTAGAAACCTGTTAAAGTTTCTGCTGAACAATATCCGCTTTATTTTGTTCTCAGGATGCTGCATAGCTGTGAGTTGTTACTTAGAACAAACACAAATAAATTTGCTGTCAGAATAGAAATCTAGATTAGCCTAATCTGAAGCAGTTTTTCAACAGTAAATATAGACTTGTGTCAACAAACTAGCCCGTTAGTGACAATGATCTTTTGTGCTCTGAGCTGCTTTTGCTACCAGCATAAACTGTCTCCTGTATCAAAATATATTGGACCGTTTTACATTCCTAAAAAGGTTCCCTAAGCTTTCAGATACTCATGGAAAAGGACGAGTGTTGTCCGAGGGTTAAGGTGCTAAACTGGGGGAAGGCCAACCAGATTAGGCAGGATTTGGAGGCTGGTGTTTGGGTGAGGCTGTTTGAGGATAAATCCACATTTGGCGCGTGGGAGTCTTTTAAGGAGCAGTCAATGGGAGTGCAGGACTGGCATGTGCCGGTAAAAAGGAAGGACAGGAAAGGCAGGATTCGAGAACCATGGATGGCCAGGGAAATTGAGAATATTGTCAAAAAGAAAAAAGATGCATATGTGAGGAACAGGCAACCAAAAACAGATGAAGCACTTAAGGAATACAAGGAAAGTAGAAAAGAGCTCAAGCAGGGAGCTATGAGGGCAAAAAGGGGTCACGAAATGCCCTTTTCAGACAGGATTAAGGAGAATCCCAAGGCGTTTGATACATACATTAGAAACAAGAGGGTAGCTAGAGAAAGAGTTGGGCCACTCAAGGACAAAGGAGGGAAATTATGTATAGAACCAGAGGAAGTAGGTGAGGTCCTTAATGAGTATTTTTCATTGATATTCACAAAGGAGAGGGACATGTTGATTGGTGGTGTCTCAGAGGGATGTGTAAACACTTTAGAACAGATCGTTAATACGAGGGAGGAAGTGTTAGGTGTGTTAAAAAGCATTTAGGGAAGTGATCGGCGCAGGCTTGGAGGGCCGAAGGGCCTGTTCCTGTGCTGTATTATTCCTTGTCTTTGTTCTAGGCCCTGGAAATCTGGATGCTGCATTATGCACTCCTGGAGTAAGTCATCCAAGAGTACAGCAGAGGGGATAGAAGATCAGCCAGAGTCCAGGGATATCTGTTCCAGACCTGGGGCGTCATTCTCCGACCCCCCGCCGGGTCGGAGAATGGCCGTTGGCCGCCGTGAATCACGCCCCCGCCGAAGTCTCCGGTACCGGAGATTGGGCGGGGGCGGGAATCGAGCCGCGCCGGTTGGCGGGACCCCCCCGCTCAATTCTCCGGCCCGGATGGGCCGAAGTCCCGCCCAGAAATTGCCTGTCCCGCTGGCGAAAATTAAACCTGGTATTTACCGGCGGGACCAGGCGGCGCGGGCGGGCTCCGGGGTCCTGGGGGGGGGCGCGGGGCGATCTGGCCCCGGGGGGTGCCCCCACGCTGGCCTGGCCCGCGATCGGGGCCCACCGATCCACGGGCGGGCCTGTGCCGTGGGGGCACTCTTTCCCTTCCGCCTCCGCCACGGTCTCCACCGTGGCGGAGGCGGAAGTGACTCTCCCCACTGCGCATGCGCGGGAAGCTTTCAGCGGCCGCTGACGCTCCCGCGCATGCGCCGCATTTCCGCGCCAGCTGGCGGGGCAACAAATGCCATTTCCGCCAGCTGGCGGGGTGGAAATCCCTCAGGCGTCGGCCTAGCCCCTCAATGTTGGGGCTCGGCCCCCAAAGATGCTGAGCATTCCGCACCTTTGGGCCTGCGCGATGCCCATCTGATTGGCGCCGTTTTGGGCGCCAGTCGGCGGACATCGCGCCGTTGGGGGAGAATTTCGCCCGTGGTAACTGCCTTCAACTGGAATCTGTTTGAACCTTTTAATAATATAATAATCTTTATTGTCACAAGTAGGCTTACATTAACACTGCAATGAAGTTACTGAGAAAACCCCCTAGTCGCCACCCTCCAGCTCCTGTTCCGAGAATTCAGAATGTCCAAATTACCTAACAGCACGTCTTTCGGGACTTGTGGGAGGAAACCGGAGCACCCGGAGGGAACCCAAGCAGACACGGGGAGAACGTGCAGACTCCGCACAGTCAGTGACCCAAGCCGGGAATCGAACCTGGGACTCTGGCGCTGTGAAGCAACAGTGCTAACCACTGTTCATACCGTGCTGCCCATCTCCCACGCTGGGGATTACCTCAGTTCCAAATTTCCCGATGACAAGTGAACTTGATGGAAAGATGACTGGACATGAAATCAATGAAAATAAAAATTGGGAGAGTTGTCAAATGAGCCGCCACTTGCTTTCATCCATTTTACATTATCACAGAAAATGAAGATCTAGCCCATAGACCCAGCAACAGGACACCTTCCAAAAATTAAAAACATACTTCAATTTAACATAATTTTGTTTTTCAACCTACATTATTTAGTTGGGGAATATTTTCTTCTGAACAGCGTGATCAAAATCACTGTGAGAACTAGATTAGATCGAATGGTAAGAGAGAGTCAAATTATCAATAAAAATATAGTCATTGATTCAGTGTACTTCAGTGATCTTGTGAATGTGATTGTTTATATCTTAATTCATCTTTGCTGCATCACCAGGCTTAATAGCAGGGACATTAACATTAATTGTTTTTCTATAACCCTGAAGCTCATCATTTGTAAAGCAATTTGAGTTGTCCTCGGGACACTTTAAGGGTCATCTCAAGTTCTCTTATCCTGCTTTGGATATTCAATGCCAGCAGACCACTCAACTATTTGGGTTTTACAGGACACTCCATCCTGACCTTATCCAATGTCCGCATAAAGAATTCCCCTCTACCTAAACTGAGGATAATGTTGGTGTCGATCGCTACCCCAATTAACATAGGTTTGAAATCACCAAAGATTGCGATCAATCAACTGTTCCATCATGGCCAGTGATCATGAGGAATGGTTTCCTTTGCATCACACCTGAATGTTATGTAGGCTAATTCATGAGAGATTGGTTGCTATGATTAGTCGACAACTTCATTATTATTATTATATCAGGATGGTAGAAAGCAGACCAAATGGACTTGAACTTCTTTCATCTGGTGATTTCTATGTTCTGATGTGTTGTTTGAGAATACAATCCTTTGGGCTTTTCTGAAAAAATGATTCTGGTGATGAGGTTTACAGGGCACAGTGACTCGTTAGTGACAAAATGCTCGTAAACAAATTACAGTCATAAAGCAGATGTATTACAAATTACCACCAAATCAATGTAGCGAATCCTAGTGGAAGCTCTTTGGTGAGGAAGAGAGACCTTTGGCTGGATTCCCGCAGTCCCGCGCCGAAATCCCGTTTGGCGCGGGGAGAGAATCGATGTTTACACGGGAAATGTGCCCGGCGCCGCTTCCGCGTTTCTCCGGTCCCCGGAGAATCACGCGCGTGCGGATTATGCAGCGCGGCTTACGCAGTGCGGCTGAGGGGCCATTGACAGAGGTCCCCCCAGCGATTCTCTGGGCAAAACTGGCCGAGTTCCCGACGGCGTGGGTCTAACCACATATCGACGGCCGGGAACCTGAGTCCGCAGCCGCCCTGGTGGGAGGGGGCATCAAGCACCGAGGGGCCTCATGGGCGACCGGGGCAGCGATGGGGCGGCTTGGATCCAGGGGCACATGTCATCTCGGGGGGGCCTACATTGTCGAAGTCGATCCGCAGTCCGAGTCCTCCATGGCGTATGGTGCGGCCGCTGGAGGCCGCCGACGTGCGCATGCGCAGACTCCCGACCGGAAGAGCGGGGGCCCGTATCCGCAGCCTCAGCTCCAGGGCCCTGCTGGGTAATTGAATTGCTCTTGACTTTTTTAAGGAAAGTCAAGAGTGAAATGTCAGCGTTTTTACACCGGCGTGGGGACAAAGCCCCACTTTTGGAAAATCCAGCCTTTATTCATAAATCAGATAAACTGCTGGCATTATCACCCTCGAGCCTTATGCATATACCCGTAACAGCCTCCCCGAACAGGCGCCGGAATGTGGCGACTAGGGGCTTTTACAGTAACTTCATTTGAAGCCTACTTGTGACAATAAGCGATTTTCGTTTCATTTCATTTTTCATTTCATATGTCAATTTGTCTGAATGTAAATATGTGTGGATATGATGAATAGGGTAGTCTGAGCTGTAAGACCACCTCTGACATGGGAGTGTCTTACAGCATATTTGCTGCTTCTCCTTAAATGCATCTATGCTATTTGCCTTAAGTACTATTTGTGATAGCAGGTGCCAAATTCTGGCAATCACTGAACAAAGGCATTTCTCTTGATTTTCCTATTGGGTTTATTAGTGACAACTTATGAACTGTAGCTTTGGACTCCTCCAAAAGTAAGCATATAGCTGAACATTGCTCACTGTCTACAGCGCAAATATAAGGAATGCCATTCAGAATGATGTTCTGTGGCGTGGGCAGCACCCATGAAATTAATACCCCAACCTGATTCAGCACTTTAAGAAGACGGCGTGATTCAATTGGGGGAAAGCTACAAGTAAATTAAAATAACCGTAAGTTCACAATCCAAACCTTTGTTTCAAAATATATAGACTGAATTGATACACAAAAAAACTATAAAGTAATGATTGATGTGATTTAATTAGCAATTCACTCCATGCAATACTTTCAACCTGAAAAGCGATCAGGGGATTATTTAAGCTGTGAGTTAAAGCATTTAGACTCATAAGCTCTAAATTATATTTCTCTCACACACTTGGAAACACAGTAGGAATGCAGCATTAACCAAACTATGTTGTCTGCATTGCTTGGACCTCATTACAAAGGCCACCTTCAACTTGATCAATAATACAAACGAATACATTATTAACACAATGTCACAAAATACAAATCCTATCTGGGCTCCAGATTCAATTTTGCTTGACTGAGGATCAATATCTAGGCTGCGGTTGTTAGGGTAACATCTACAGGTATGGAGAACATATCTGGTTCAGATTGGAGGGGACCGGTATGAGAAAGTGCATAGACCATCAGCAAACTAAGTTGTTGATCAGTTGCCCATTGGTAGCCCCATGATGGGCATCAAGGTTGGAAAGTTACATTTATTCAGGAAACCCACAATTGAGTTTGGTTTTTAACCTCTCGTAAAATAGCTGGGCAGATTTCTACCTCTTTATTTTCCCCACTTCAATGCCACACATTACCTGTCAAAGTAATTCTATACTGACTCACAGGAGATGAAATGAAAGTGATTCCGCCAATTTTTGTTCCCCCCACTCTGTAACACTGACCTTAACAGCACACGTCAAGGTGGCAGCAGAATGGACCTTCCCAATATCTAGAGAAATAAACCAAGTGCTGACACTAGTTAAGAATGGAATTTGCTTGTTCAGCCCATTACATACCCCAACCAGGGAATACAACTGCATGCATAAGAGATGATATTTCAGTTTATTTCTTTATAGTGCTATTTATTTGATATTACACCAGATTTATAACAGGGAACATGTGATAAATGTCTTGTGCGAATCTCCATAAACTGGACACGACCTATTAAAGGTTGGAGGACAGTCTGCCCTCCATCAAAAGAACAAATGTCCCAGGAGAGGCTCTTATTATTCCATCTTCAGCAATTATGCACAACAGGAGAAGGGAATTTGTGTGAAACCGTTTCAAGTTTGAAATGATGAGAAGTCTGATTTGGTTTTTTTGTGAGCCAGTGACTTGAACTGTTCAGAGGATCCTTAATGCTTTTCCTTCCAGTCTATAGATCCTCTCAACGGTAATTCAACCGAAACTTGTCAATTTCTCAATCTTTTTAAGTAGTAATGACCTTCAGGAACAGTGTCACAGAAAATATTTTGTTACAGTGCAGTTATTTTTACAAGATCAACTAATGTGCTTTGCCAATTCCAACCTCCCCCCCCCCCCCCCCCCCCCCCCCCCGCCCACCCACCACCACCAAACCAAAGACACTGATTCCTGCGGGGGTAGATTCCCACAAGTACCAGCTGTTTATAGTATCTTACTTAAAGGGCTATTCTTTATGAGTGTGCGTTGTCAGACCATAGTTTCTTGGGTTATCACACTCACCTGATATTCCTACTTGCCAGTAAATGTCACATTTTCTCTCTGTGGCCCAAGGGCACTTATGCCAAGTGTAGCAACCCTGCTGGCACAAGTCAAAACCAGCGAGCTCAGCACATAGCAGCAATTAAATCAGGGACTTACTGGTTTGTACAGCTCACTTAGATGATGTTGCTGCCAATTAAGCTATTGAGAGTGCCTTGGCGACACATCTTTGTGTAATTCTATCTAAAGCATTTCCTTCAGGTTTCTCAGCAAAGCTCTCTCCACTTCCAGTTCGTGTTTGTGAAGGAGAGAAATATTAGCATTCAGAATTGGATTCTGTTTTACGCAATCAGTATCAAGCATTCCCATGTCAAGTGTGAAATAGCCAGGGGCAGAGTGCACCTCTCTCTACTCTGCCCCAGCGATCTGCTTCAAATCAAACCTAGGAAGAGCATTCCCTATGACATGAAATGAAAATGAAAATCGCTTATTTTCACAAGTAGGCCTCAAATGAAGTTACTGTGAAAAGCCCCTAGTCGCCACATTCCGGCGCCTGTTCGGGGAGGCTGGTACGGGAACTGGTACAGGCTGGTATGACATCTGTTTACTGCTGGTGTCAAACCAGTTCTGAACTAAAGTTGTGGTAAAGCTGCTCCCCGCTCTATTTTCTATAAAGATAGATGGAAACCACATGCAGACTTGATGATATCTGCACTGACCATTTCCACCAAATCAGCATCTGCATCACATCATATCTTTTTTTTTCTTTAAATATATTTATTAAGAATTTTTAAACAAAATTTTCAACCTTACAAACGGAACCCCCCCCCTCCCCCCCGTAACACAAAA
The DNA here is from genome assembly GCF_047496885.1 of Scyliorhinus torazame. Lineage (NCBI taxonomy): Eukaryota > Metazoa > Chordata > Chondrichthyes > Carcharhiniformes > Scyliorhinidae > Scyliorhinus > Scyliorhinus torazame. Next base: position 93,189,146 of record NC_092728.1, on the reverse strand, counting down.
GAAAGAAAGTTTGCGTAGCAAGACATGAACTTGGCAAGTCAATGTGATACAGAACTTTGTACATTGGATTCCTCCCGTACGTTTCAGTCCTCCGGATCATTCATGTATTTTCTTGCTCAAATGCCCCCAGAAACCCCCCCTTTCCCCTTCCCTCCCCCCCCCCCCAAGAAAGATATCCCCCCTTCCCACCCCACCCCCCCCACCCTGGGTTGCTGTTGCTGCTGTCCGACCTCATTCTAACGCTCCGCGAGATAGTCTAGGAACGGTTGCCACCGCCTGTAGAACCCCTGCGCAGACCCTCTCAAGGCAAACTTTATCCTCTCCAACTTGATAAATCCTGCCATATCATTTATCCAGGCCTCCACGCTGGGGGGCTTCGCCCCCTTCCACATTAACAAGATCCTTCGCCGGGCTACTAGGGACACAAAGGCCAGAATACCGTCCTCTTTCGCCTCCTGCACTCCCGGCTCGTCCGCTACTCCAAATAATCACATCACATCTGGTCAACTCGAATTGTGTCTCATCAGCAGGGCATCCGGTGCCCTTGCCTAAGTCATGCAAATATTACAAACATGCCTTTATTTGATAAATCAATGCTGACTCTCTAACCTGTGCACATCTCAATGTGTTCCATGGAATCTTTATCATGCCATACACTCTCCTTTTGTTTCTTTCAATCTGCACTCCCACCTTTGAAGATTTATGTATTTGCACCTCTTAATCTCTGCTCTTCCACCTTTTAAGAATCACACTGTTTACAGTATACACTTTTTCACCTCACAATTCTTGGCTTTGAATTGCACCTAATTGCCTTCTCTGCCGCTCTGTCTATATCGCACAATCTTCCTCATAGTTTGTTATGTCACTAATTATATGCCATCAGCAAACATCAATATAATTTCCCTTGTGCCTACAGTCATTTTTATAAGTGGTGGACAAGCCCCACCAGAGATCCACAGAAAATATTGTTACCAAATCAACCCTTGGCAATCCAAACAAATTCCATTAGCCACGCCTTCTCTGCCTTCTGTCCCCTTGTTACTGCTCTATCCAATTATATTCCCTTTAATATCATGCATCTTAATTTTCATAAGTCTCTTTTGCGCATCTTATGAAACATCTCTGAAAATATAAAGCATTCACTGTGTTATATCCTGCACGGGTCTTACAGGGTGAGAATGATTATCTACCCCGTGGACATTGCAGAATACACACTCCCCCGACAAAGGAGTAGGGGATCTCCAACAATTTCTAAAAATATATCTGTATAAATAGCGTCGGCCAGTAAAGCACTGACTAGTGAAGCCACAGTTAGGGAGCTACTGGAACTGTACAAAACAGTAGTTTTAAAATAAAGTAAGTTTTTGTTTCTACAAACTCGGTATGGACAGATCGTAGCCTTACAAAACACTGTTTTCCCATTAACTGTAATTTCCTAAAGGAAAATAAATTGAATTTGTCAAACTTGACTCGTCTTGACAGTGACTGACAATTAACAGGCAGTCTAAAAACGAGAATCCATAACCATCTAATTGGGAGTAAAGTATTTAAAAGGGCATCAGAGTGGGATAGAGAATTGCTCCTGTAAAAATGCTTCATATTTTTATTGGTGCTCATCATCGTGCGAGACATTAGTGCTGGCTAATGAAGTAAAACAGGACGACACCTCAGTTAGTAAACAGACTGTATGGTGTGGTACAGAAAAGGAAGGTCTAGGTTTGATCCCTCATCTATGCTGCAAAAGCCACAAGACCCAACATTACTTTTCTATGCTTGTGTACTCTCGTTCTTATACTCACAGTAAGTGGAATGGCCCATAATTAGTCCACAAATACCCAATTAGACAAGGGAGTGAAAACAATTAGTGTTCATGTGGAATTTCATCTCAATATAAGTCACTAGCTACAGAAGACTACTGTGATAGGAGAAAATTAGACCTTAATTAATAATAAATAAAGCACAGTTGGGTTACAAAACAACTGTGTTGAGAGGGCCCAGCTTATTCATAGATGTGCATGAATTCTGATAGAAAATAAATCAGATAATGTGCCTCAACCACTTCCATCAAATTGCCACTCCTTCACAGTCGCTGGGTCGAAAGCCTGGAACTCCGTTCCAAACAACGCTACACCACATGGACCACATCAGTTCAAGGAGGCAGCTGAAGGGCAATTGGGGATGAGCAGGAATTGCTGGCCTTGCCAGTGATTCTCACATCCAATGAACACATTTTGTAATTTGCTGGCTGCTCGGCCACTACATGAGAACTGTCAGCAGAAGGTTAGATACTGCCCTTTTACCTTTCAGATCCAAGTCAAATTTAATTCAGAACAATTGAGAATGCATTTGAGTAATCATTACTTAATTCCTAATAACGTGTTATTACATAGAAACGTACATAGAAAATATAAGCAGGAGTAAGCCATTCGGCCCTTCGAGCCTGCTCCGCCATTCATTATGATTCATGGCTGATCATCAAATTCATCCGCCTTTCCCCCATATCCCTTGATCCCTTTAGCCCCAAGAGCTATAGCTAATTCCTTCTTGAAATCACAGGTTTGGCTTCAACTACTTTCTGTGATAATGAATTCCGCAGATTCATCACTCTCTGGGTGAAGACATTTCTCCTCACCTAGGTCCTAAAAGGTTTTCCCTTTATCCTCAAAATATGACCCTTGTTCTGGGCACCCCACCATCGGGGGAACATTCTTTCTGAATCTACCCTGACTAATCTGTTAGAATTTTATAGATTTCTATGAGATCCCCTCTCACTCTTCTAAGCTCCAATGAATATAATTCTAACCAACTTAATCACTCCTCATATGACACTCCCACCATCCCAAGAACCAGCCTGGTAAACCTTCTCCGCACTCCTTCCATAGCAAGAACGTCCTTCCTTAGATAAGGACACAAAAATGGCCGCTCAGCCCATCGGGGCCCGGAGAATTGCCAGGTGTGGCCTCACCAATGGCCTATACAATTGGAGTAAAACATCGCTATTCCTATACTCACATCCTCGCACTAGGAAGACCAACATACCATTTGCCTTCTTTACTGCCTGCTGTACCTGTGCGCCTACTTTCAGCGACCGATGCACGAGGACACCAAGGTCTCGCTGAGTATCCACCTCTCTCAATTTACACCCATTCAAATAATAATCTGCCTTTCTATTTTTGCTACCCAAGTAGATAACCTCACATTTATCCACATTATACTGCATTTGCCATGCATATGCCACTCACGTAGCCTGTCCAAATCATGTTGAAACATCTCTGCATCATCCCCACAGCTCACACTCCCATCCAACTTTGTATCATCTGAAAATTTGGCGATGTAAAGCGGGGTTCTCCGAACCCCCCCACCCCACCCCACCCCCGGGGTGGAAGAATCCCCAGGGGGCGGTGCAAATCCCGCCCCGACACCGGCTGCCATTTCCCCAGCGCCGTTTTTTGGATGGGGGCAAGATTCATGCCATGCCCGTCGGGGGCCGTAGGCAATTCTCCGGGCCCCGATGGGCCGAGTGGCCATCCGATTTTGGCCAGTCCCGCCGACGTGGGTTACGCATTGTCCCACACATCGGGACCTGGCAGGTAAGTGCTGGGGCAGTCCACGGAGGGGTGCGGGGGGGATCCAATCCTGGGGGGGGGGGGGGGGGGGGGGAGGGGGGGGGGGCCACGGTGGCCTGGCCCGCGATCGGGGCCCACCGATCAGCGGGCGGGCCTGTTCCGTGGGGGCACTTCTTCCTTCCGCGTCGGCCCCTGTAGGGCTCCGCCATGGCCGGGGCGGAGGAGAGAACCCCCTCCGCAGGCGCCACAATACGCTGGCCGGTCTACGCATGTACCATCACGCCGGCCCTTCAGAGCATGCGCGAACCCGTGCCATCCTTTCGCCGCCATCTGGAACAGCCCCAATCCCTCCGCCATCCACCTAGCCCCCGAAAGTGCGGAGAATTCCGCACTTTCGGCGGCTGTTGACGCCGGAGTGGTTGGCGCCGGTTCTCCCGCCGGTGTGGGGACTTAGTCCCCAGAAGGGAGAATTCCGCTGAATATGTTTAGTTCCCTCGTCCAAATCATTAATATATAATGTGAACAGTTGGGGTCCTAGCATAGATCCCTGTGGTTCCCCACTAGTCACTGCCTGACAATTGGAAAAAGACCCATTTATTCCAATCTGCTTCCAATCTGCTAACCAACTTTCTATCTCAAAACACTACCTGCAATCCCATGTGCATAGTAATCTGCTACGTGAGACCTTGTTGAAAGCCTTCTGAAAGTCTAGACAAACCACGTCCACCAGTTCTCCCTGGTCAACTCTACTAGTTACATCTTCAAAGAATTCCAGTAGATTTGTCAAGCATGATTTATGCCGAATTTGTCTGATTATACCACCGCTTTCCAAATGCTGTGCTATGAAATCCTTGATGATGTTATCGAGCAACTTTCCTACTGCCAATGTTAGGCTCACTGGCCTATAGTTCCCTGTTCTCTCTCTCAGTCCCTGTTTTCTATCTTATTAGCAGCAGAATAACTACTGTTGGAAATGGAAAACGTAGATTCCTGATACAATAGGGGCTGTTATTCTAAGTTTGGGGTTGGAGCACAGTTCCAGATGTGTCGTGCCTATTTGTGCTGTACTTGACCTTGTAGTACTTTATTCTGCTGTTGTATGGCCTGAAATGGAAACTGTTCCATTGCAATACCAACATTCTTACATTTCGCATGTAGATGAGAACAAAAGTTAAAGATTTTGAAGTTAATTTGTTCACTATCACTAACTCCGTGGCGACTAGGGGCTTTTCACAGTAACTTCATTGCAGTGTTAATGTAAGCCTACTTGTGACAATAAAGATTATTATATTTTATTACTAAGCATACATTTGGTGTCTTGTGAACTTTACTGTTGCTGGTTAATGTCAATTACCTGTGTATAGGAAATTGTGTGAAACAACACATTAATTTTGGTTTAAATATAAACTGTACACTTAACACAATGGAGACAATTTAAAGCTACTAACTCAATCAACACCGAGCACACAGGGTTATTACAAGAGGTATTGTTCCATTGAATCCTGATTAGCATGTGACTGGTATCCAGGTAACTCTTTGTACAGCCTCTTCAATTATTTAGCCCATAACTCAATCGAATCAGTCCAAAAGAAAACACAATTTGCGCAAAAGTGTAAACAATACGAGATGCAATATTTAATTTAGTGAGGTGAGCATTCAAATAGAATGACTGAGGAAGATGTTGTATTGCAAGCAGGCTTTCTACATATTGGAATCAGGCATTACAACAAAGAAGGTTTTGACTTTACTTTTGACGGATAAATAAATGTAATTTGAAAAAAATATTTTAGCCAGATGTAACTTTGCAATAATAACCAATGCACAAATCTAGCTGCACAATCAAACCATGGCAATTGGAAATGTCCATCCAAGACAGATTTTCCTTGATTGTATTAATACTTATATTCAAAGGTAAATTACATCAAAAGTCATTTGATTGATTGGATGAACTGGTTCAATATGTTAATATATGCAGATTAACAGACAAGATGAATCCAATTACACTGACGATTGAATCACTAAAGCATGCTGTTTTGTAGAAGATGATAATATTTAGGTACCATCGTGCCCCACAAGTTGTTCGTGCTGACCTCAAAGTCCTTCCTGGTTGTATATTAACAGGAATCCTGCAACAGAAATCGCACTGCTAGATCTTCAGCCATAAGCCTATCTCGAGATTCGGGGTGGTATTTTATCAACTTAGTCCTTGCTAAAAGAACCAGACTGGAAATTGAATGATGAAGCAGCAGACTTTGTCAAGACTCTTTTGCAGAGCTGCAGCATTAGAATCCTGCCTTTAAGCTGCCCATCCAATGGGGGAATAGAGTGGGGTGAATGGTATTCCCATTCTGGAACAATGACATGAGTTCTCCTTGCAGGAGACGAAAGCACGGTGACAATGTGCGCCCAGTCCCCCGCACCACTGGAGAGAGATCTTGTTCCAGGAGGCTGTAGCTGTGAGCGAAGACTTACTGAGAAAGCCTGAGCATCCTTACACAGTGGTGCCCACGCATGATGAGAGTGTTGATCCTCTGCTTGCAGATCCTCTGGTGAGGATCTCTCATCTTTCCAGCTGGATCTCAGTGTCCATCCTTTCTGCTTTCATTCAGGAGAAGGTTGGTATTTGGTGCTGGTGCTGGTGGTGTTATTTTCTGCTTTTCTTCCCCTCAGCATAAGTACGAGGTACAGCAACATAACTTTCTCCTATGTCATGGTGAAGACCAGCAACAGGGAAGTGCAACTGAAGGTGAGTGAAATTCAAGACAGGTGAAGTACCTTCCAAAAAGATGGCAGCCAAACAATTAGAGCACTCTCTGACCAAGATGCTTTGAACAGCAGTCTTTCACTTGTCCATGGCTAGAGTTTCGCTGTTCAAAACCTTCCTAGCTTGCCAGTTTAATTGATGAAGCTCCTCCTGCCCCACTAAGTTGCTGACAGGTTGAAAATCAGATGGCCTGCCTATTAAATCCGGAATTGTGCATTAAAACATTTCTTAATTTGCTTTTTAAGAACGTTATTTACTTACCTGACAGATTCAAGGGGATTTTCCACTCGCCTCAATCCACCCCAATTGAATATGGAAGAGGCCGGGTGATGTTGTTATCCCAAGCTAATTTCAATTTCAGGAGACTTAACTCCTCATTCAGGCAGAAACCTGCTCCCCTTGTCTGTAACGATTTCACCCCTGAATTCAGAAGTTTGAAAATTTGTCTCATCCACTTAAAACATTGCATTGTGAAACTCCACAACCTTCACCAAATGTACTAACAATTATTAAACTGTGTGAGAAATATATTCTATAAAGAGGTGTTTTTTCTTCTCAAGGACTAATTCTATTTTTATTATTCTTTTAATTAATATACTTTCACTAACTTGTGTTTTTTTCTGCTTTTGTATGTCTCTCAATCTGTAAATAAATCTGACCAGTAATTTTTGCTTGAAGTATTTAGTTTGATGGTGAGATATTTAGCCAATTGTGGCATGGTGACACAATGGTTAGCACAACGGGCAGCATTGTGGATAACACAATTGCTTCACAGCTCCAGGGTCCCAGGTTCGGTTCCCGGCTTGGGTCACTGTCTGTGCGGAGTCTGCACATTCTCCCCCTGTGTGCGTGGGTTTCCTCCGGTTGCTCCGGTTTCCTCCCACTGTCCAAAGATGTGCAGGTTAGGTGGATTGACCATGCTAAATTGCCCATAGTGTCCAAAATTGCCCTTAGTGTTGGGTGGGGGTACTGGGTTATGGGGATAGGGTGGAGGGTGGATCTTGGGTAGGGTGCTCTTTCCTAGAGCCGGTGCAGACTCGATGGGCTGAATGGCCTCCTTCTGCACTGTAAATTCTATGTAACACTGCTGCCTCACAGCTTGAGGGTTCAATTCTGGCCTTGGGTGACTGCCTGTCTTGAATTTGCACTTTCTCCCCCTGTCTGAGTGAGTTTCCTCCGGGTGCTCCAGTTTCCTCCCACAGTCCAAAGATGTGCAGGTTAGGTAGATTGGCCATGCTAAATTGACCCTTAGTGTCCAAAAGGTTAGGTGGGGTTACTGGGTTAGGGGGATAGGGTGGAGGCATGGGCTTAAGTAGGGTGCTATTTCCAAGGACCGGTGCAGACTCGATGAGCCGAACGGCCTCCTTCTGCTCTGTAATTCTATGATACTTTGAAGGGCATAGAGAATATGACGGGTATCCCACATTATGTTTAATGCATTCCATAACTCCTCAGATTGCATGTTATCCCACTTATGGCTTTAATTTAGGCTCAGGTTTCTGTTCAGATGATATTTACCTGCTGATGGAAATTCTTTTTTTTTTGCCTTTTGGCACAGTTTTGAGAAATCCAAATTGTAACAGAGGGTGGTGTAGATGATGGTATTACTTTTTAAGAATTAGAGTTAAAAATAACTTTTCCTTTTCGTGAAAATTGAAGGTCAAATTTATCCACTTTAATGCGGAGAACATTATGTTCCCTAAGAAGATCCCAGCTGCAGTGCTAAAGATCCATGCAACGATACTAGCCGGACCCCAGCCAAACATTACACACTATAATCAGAGGTAATTGTTCATCCAGTTGTACACTTTCCCACTCAAGGCCTCATGTATCTTTTGATGGGGCATGTGGTCCACTCATTATGTAGCTATGAAACCAATATCTTCCTGACAATGTGGAAAATTGCCCAGGTTTGCTTTAACCACAAAAGCAGGACAGGTCTAAGTCAGCCAATTACTCATCATCCTACTTCATCAATAAGGAAATGCTTGATAATGACATTTAAGTGACCTACTCACAAATAACTTTTTTTTACTGAAGCTTAGTTCAGACTCTACCTGAATTATTTGGCTCTAGATGTACATCTTCACAGTCTTGTTCCAGACATAGGAACAAGAGCTGAATACCAAAGGAGAAGTGAGAATAAATTTTCTCAACATCAAAGCAGCAATCAAACACCAAGCGTCAAATGTTAGGTCAATGGTGAAAACCATCCAGTGGCTGAAGACACGTCTGATGCACAGATAGATTGTTGGAGGCTAATCATTGCAGCCTCGGGACATCATTGCAAGTGCGTCAGACCAAGTGGTCTCAAACCATCGCCTGCAGCTGCTTCATCAACGGCCTTTCCACGGTTATACATTCAGAACTGGGGCTGGCCATTGACAACTCAGCTCTTTTTACAGCTCCTCCAATAATGAAGTGGTTGGTGCCAGTATAGAGCAGGATACACATGCCTTGCCCAAGCTCAGGTTGATAACAGGCAGATAACACTTGTATCACCTCACGGTAGCACAGTGTTTAGCACTGTGGCTTCACAGCTCCAGGATCCCAGGTTCAATTCCCAGCTCGGGTCACTGTCTGTGTGGAGTCTGCACATTCTCCCTGTGTCTGTGTGGGTTTCCTCCGGGTGCTCCGGTTTCCTCCCACAAGTCCCAAAAGACATGCTGTTAGGTAATTTGGTCATTCTGAATTCTCCCACTGTGTATCCGAACAGGCGCCGGAATGTGGCAACGAAGGGCTTTTCACAGTAACCTCAATGCTGTGTCAATGCAAGTCTACTTGTGACAATAAAGATTATTATTATTACAAGAGTAAAGCAGTGACCATTTTGAACAAAAGAAGGTTGAAGCCATTCTTCATAACCATTAAGAGTGATACCACCAACGTTCTGCATTTACATAGCCCCTTTAATGTAGTAAAATGTTCCAAAGCACTACAAAGGAGCATCTTCAAATAGAATTTGACACTGAGCCACATAAGGAGATATTCAGACAAATGTCCAAAAGTTTGTTTAAAGAGACAGTTTCGAAGGAGCAGCTTAAAGGATGTAAGTGGGGTCGAGAAGCAGAGAGGTTTTAGGGGAGAATTTCTGAGTTTAGTTCTCTGCTGCTCATAAATTTGTATCAAGGAGTGGCATGGTGGCACAGTGGTTGGCACTGCTGTCCCACAGCACCAGGGACCAGGCTCCATTCCCGCCTTACGTGACTGTCTGTGTGAAGTTTGCAAGTTCCCCCCGTGTCTGTGTGGGTTTCCTCCGGAAAAGGGGCAGCACGGTAGCCTTGTGGATAGCACAATTGCTTCACAGCTCCAGGGTCCCAGGTTCGATTCCAGCTTGGGTCACTGTCTGTGCGGAGTCTGCACATCCTCCCCGTGTGTGCGTGGGTTTCCTCCGGGTGCTCCGGTTTCCTCCCACAGTCCAAAGATGTGCAGGTTAGGTGGATTGGCCATGATAAATTGCCCTTAGTGTCCAAAATTGCCCTTAGTGTTGGGTGGGGTTACTGGGTTATGGGGATAGGGTGGCGGTGTTGCCCTTGGGTAGGGTGCTCTTTCCAAGAGCCGGTGCAGACTCGATGGGCCGAATGGCCTCCTTCTGCACTGTAAATTCTATGATATGCTCCAGTTTCCTCCCACAGTCCAAAGATGTGCAGGTTAGATGGATTGGCCATCCTAAATTGAATCTTAGTGCCCAAAGGCACGAAGGTTGGGTGGGTTACCGGGATAGGGTGGGGCAGTGGGCCCAGGTAGGCTGCTCTTTCAGGGGACCAGTGCAGACTTGATGGGCCGAATGGCATCCTCCTGCACCTTAGGGGTCCTTTGGATTCTCTGGCTACTGTTGAGCAGAGCTTGAACTGAAAGGGGGGCACGTCCGACAATGCAGCACAACCTCAGCACTGCATTGGACTCTGCCTGTCTAGCTTACTGCGTTCAAGTCCTGGACTGGGGCATCGATACATAACCTGCTGATTCAGGGTTACATTCCTGCTACCTAAGTGTTAGATTCATACTGTGCAACAAGGACACTACAGTACATAAACACTGAGACACATTTAATTCCTTATTAGCAACAGCCCCGATTTCTTGTCGCTATCCATGTCCAGGAGACAACAGATGAACGACATTGCGCGACAATCGCCAGGCAGGAATGTCTTACAACACCAGATTAAAGTCCAACAGGTTTGTTTCGATTTCACTAGCTTTCGGAGCGCTGCTCCTTCCTCAGGTGAATGAAGAGGTATGTTCCAGAAACATACATATAGACAAATTCAAAGATGCCAGACAATGCTTGGAATGCGAGCATTAGCAGGTGATTAAATCTTTACAGATCCAGAGATGTGGTAACCCCAGTTTAAAGAGGTGTGAATTGTCTCAAGCCAGGACAGTTGGTAGGATTTTGCAGGCCAGATGGTGGGGGGTGAATGTAATGCGACATGAATCCCAGGTCCCGGTTGAGGCCGCACTCATGTGTGCGGAACTTGGCTATAAGTTTCTGCTTGGCGATTCTGCGTTGTCGCGCGTCCTGAAGGCCGCCTTGGAGAACGCTCACCCAGAGATCAGAGGCTGAATGCCCTTGACTGCCGAAGTGGGAATGGGACCCTGTGTGAGAACCTCTCTGGCTACATCGAGGGCATCTTGAAACCTATCGTATAAGGTACGCTCAGCTTCTGTCGCGACACGACAGACTTCCTACAGAAACTCAGCACCCATGGACCAGTTGAACCAGGAACATTACTCGTCACAATGGACATCTCGGCACTCTACACCAGCATCCCCCATGACAACGGCATTGCTGCAACCGCCTCAGTTCTCAATACCGACAACTGCCAATCTCCAGACGCAATTCTGCAACTCATCCGCTTCATTCTGGATCACAACGTCTTCACCTTCGACAATAAGTTCTTCATCCAGACACACGGAACAGCTCACCCAGCTCATAGGGACCAAATTCGCACCTCAATATGCCAACATCTTCATGCACAAGTTTGAACAAGACCTACTCACTGCACAGGATCTTCAACAGACGTTATACACCAGATACATCGATGACATTTTTTTCCTTTGGACCCACGGCGAAGAATCACTGGAACGACTACACTATGGCATCAATAAGTTCCATCCAACCATCAGACTCACCATGGACTACTCTCCAAAATCAGTTGCATTCTTGGACACACTCGTCTCCATCAAGGACAGTCACCTCAGCACTTCGCTTTACCGCAAACCCACGGATAACCTCACGATGCTCCACTTCTCCAGCTTCCACCCTAAACACATTAAAGAAGCCATCCCCTATGGACAACCTCTCCGTATACACAGGATCTGCTCAGATGAGGAGGCGCATAACAGACATCTACAGACGTTGAAAGATGCCCTCGTACGAACGGGATATGGCGCTCGACTCATCGATCGCCAGTTCCAACGCACCACAGCAAAAAACCACACCAACCTCCTCAGAAGACAAACATGGGACACAACCGACAGAATACCCTTCGTCGTCCAGTACTTTCCCAGAGCGGAGAAACTACAGCATCTTCTTCACAGCCTTCAACACGTCATCGATGAACATGAACACCTTGCCAAGGTCATCCTCACACCCCCACTACTTGCCTTCAAACCATTGTTTGCAGCAAACTACCCAGCCTTCAGAACAGTGACCACGGCACTACACAACCCTGCCATGGCAATCTCTGCAAGACATGCCAGATCATCGACATGGGTACCACCATTACACGTGAGACTACCACCCACCAGCTACGTGGTACATACTCGTGCGACTTGGCCAACGTTGTCTACCTCATACGCTGCAGGAAAGGATGTCCCGAAGCGTGGTACATTGGTGAGACCATGCAGATGCTACGACAACGAATGAACGGACATCGCGTGACAATCTCCAGGCAGAAATGGTCCCTTCCAGTTGGGGAACACTTCGGCAGTCAAGGGCATTCAGCCTCTGATCTCCGGGTAAGCGTTTTACAAAGGCGGCCTTCAGGATGCGCGACAACGCAGAATCGCCAAGCAGAAACTTATAGCCAAGTTCCGCACACATGAGTGCGGCCTCAACCGGGACCTGGGATTCATGTCGCATTACATTCATCCCCCACCATCTGGCTGCAAAATCCTACCAACTGTCCTGGCTTGACACAATTCACACCTCTTTAAACTGGGGTTACCCCATCTCTGGATCTGTAAAGATTTAATCACCTGCTAATGCTCGCATTCCAAGCAGTTTGGCATCTTTGAATTTGTCTGTATATATGTTTCTGGAACATACCTCTTCATTCACCTGAGGAAGGAGCAGCGCTCCGAAAGCTAGTGATATTGAAACATACCTGTTGGACTTTAACCTGGTGTTGTAAGACTTCTTACTGTGCTCACCCCAGTCCAACGCCAGCATCTCCACATCGCAGTCAAGGGCATTCAGCCTCTGATCTCCAGGTAAGTGTTCTCCAAGGCGGCCCTTCAGGACACGCGACAACACAGAATCGCCGAACAAAAACTTATAGCCAAGTTCTACACACATGAGTACGGCCTCAACCGGGACTTGGGATTCATGTCGCATTACATTCATCCCCCATCATCTGGTCTGGGCTTGCGAAATCCTACCAACTGTCCAGCCTCGAGACAATTCACACCTCTTTAACCTGGGATTACCCCTCTCTCTGGATCGGTAAAAACTTAATTACCTGCAAATGCTCGCATTCAAAGCATTGTCTGGCATCTTTGAATCTGGCTATAGTTTCTGGAACCTACCTCTTCATTCACCTGAGGAAGGAGCAGTGCTCCGAAAGCTAGTGATTTGAAACAAACCTGTTGGACTTTAACCTGGTGTTGTAGGACTTCTTAATGTCCAGGAGAGTTAGGAATTCGCCCCCCGCCCCCCATCACCATGTGGGGCACTGTACACCACAAGTTTGACATTGCAATAGTGCTGGTGAAGTTAACATCCTGGTCCCGCCCTTCGATTTCTCACCTCTCACTTTCTCCACACTTCTGCTGCCACTAACATTCGGCCCCTCTCCTCCCCCACAACAACGTTCCCTGCTAGCACAGTTGCCATGATAACACTTTCAGAAGACACACAGATCAAAGGGTGACAAACTTAGAAGTTGGCCCGGCGTAAGACAAATAATTCAGGACAATAGCAACAGTAAAACAAAATGACCAACCGAGCAGAGACCAATGGATGGGAACTGAAATATAAAAAGAGCGACACCGTCAGATCAGAAATGGGATGGAGAGGGAAGTATAGTGTCAAGTGGGAAATGAGAGTGAAATAACGGGTGATAATTGTAACCTGCTCCATGAAATAGCGCCTGGACATGCTTAAAATTCACAAAATATCTATAACGATGGGAACAGCAACAGCACATTAAATCCCAGCACTCATCACTCATACATTTTAAATCAATCGTGGTGACATTTTACTGCAGGTTTCAGTAGATCTGTTGGAATTAAATGACTTATATCCGGTGCCCTTGAAGGTCTCTTGCTAGGATACCACAAGGAAATACGATTTAACAGACAGGGCAACATGCAAGCATCGAACCACCTTAGGTGTCCACCCTCTGCATTGATTTATTCACCGATCACGGGATGTCAGTTGTAAGGGAGGCTTTTAAAAAAAAAACCTGCAATCAATTTTAAAATAAATTATCCCTCAAAAATAACTAACTAGATTTCGACCAGAGTACATTCTGAGTTTCGAGACCATTAAATAGCGAGGGCACGTCTTTCCAGATTGCCTTTAATAAGATGAATGTTCCTGACTTGTTTCCTCCAAAGCAGACTACAGATGTTGGGAAACGTTGATGCCTGAATAATGTGTGCTCTTTCGCGTATGCACCTCACTAGCTGTGGGATCCATCCTATCACATATGTAATCAAATATTAACTTCACAGCCAAAAATAAAATTGCACGTGAGGGTGAATCGAGATGAACTCTCAAAAGTTCAGGTAATTTGCTGGGACTGGATGAAGCAATCAGTGTCATGGTAATTACTTTAAATTCCAATCCTCACTGGCAGACTCATCCAGAAGGCAAATCCAGTCGCTTGGCAAGGGGAACAATAATTATAATGGTGACCACAATACCAAGTGTGTCACTCACAGCAGCGATCCGTTGCCGGGGGGCGGGGAAGTACTGAAAGGGTTTATTTTTCTTTTAAAGAGAAAAGTAACTTAGTTATCGTCCAAAATGCTGTCTTAAAGCATAGCGCGAGCGGGAATGATAACAGCTCCAGTGATCTCCTTGGTAATGTAAGGACAGTAAAAACAATCCTTGCAATTTCAGGAGAAGAAAATATAACTACATCCAGATTATGTATCTCGCTGATATAACTGAATTGGTGTAGGTACCCCACACAGCCAACTCGTATAGATTTCACTGGAGCGGCGGGTCGGATAGGTTGATTGAGTGGTAGTCAAATCAGATACCAAGATAGAAAGATCGATTAATAGATAGATAGATCTATTTAGCATACGTTGGCAGGCAGACTGTATCAGTGAAACAAACGCCAAGGATAAAAGATTTTCTATAGTGTGATGGGGAGGGACAATAGCCTATCTAATGGAATGTAAGTAATAAAGGTAGATATCATCTCGATGCATTTTAATAAGAAAAGCGGAATAAGATAAAAGATCATTCTGCCCATCTAAAGTTCCCTAACTCTCCTAGCATAACATTTAATAGAATGAAACACCATTAAAGTTCATAGGAGGACGACGAAGTTGAGAATACTTATAAATACTCCATATAACTATCCCTCTTTTGAAAGTGGAAGTGTACATAATTCTGACATTTGAATCAACGCAGCACCCCCACGTTAAAGCAAGATTTGGGGCTTAACTTAACTAAGCTATTTAAAATTTTACATGATTTAAAGAAACAATACGCTAACTCTCCTCTCCAAGGTATAAGTTTATCTTTTGAAACGTTATTCATAATTCATCTGCCTCTGAATTGGAATCATTCTGACTAATTCTCTCTGTACCTTCTATCCTTGCATGACCCCCCCACGTGGTAACTAGAGCGGCACACAGTGATTATCTGAAATTAAGTCTTTACACCACTTACAAGGCACAAGTCAGGAGTGTGATTTGTCCTCTTGATTTTCAAAACAACATTCAAAAAGTTCAAAACCATTTAGGGGAAAGTGGCCTGATTTATGGGCAGGGCATCCACCATTCATTCACTCCCTCCACCACCAGTCAGCAGTGTGTGCACCATCTACAAGATGCACTGCAGCAACTCACTGCGTCTCCTTCAACAAACAGCACCTTCCAACCCCGCAAACTCTGCCACCCCGGAGGAAGAGTGCAGCAAGCACACAGTAAATTCTCCCGCAAAAACAACACCACGCTGACTTGGAAATGTATCACTGTTCCTTCATCATGGCTAGGTCAAAAACAGACTGAAACTCCCCAAAAGCACTGTGTTTCCCCACAGGGACTGAGGCAGTTCGAGAAGACGCCTCATTGCCATATTTTTAAGGGGCAATTAGGGATGGATTACCAATACAGCAATGCCCACCACCCATGAATTAATGGGAGGAGGGGCAGGATGATGTGTAATCTCACTCAATGCATTGTACGGTTTCCAATCAGTAGATTGTTCTACTTTAATACCATTTTGTTCACTTTTTGAATGGTATGTCCAGGGTACTGTGGTGTGGCTCGCTGACTAGCAGCAAATGTGAAGGAGGCCGTGATGCTCGATCAATTGAACACAGACGAGAGTTGAATACAACTGAGGCTTTATTACTCTAAGATGTGTGGCCTCCCACAGCAGCTGACGAAATGGCTGCTGCACGGAGGACACACATATTCATACTCTGCCTACTGGGCGGAGCCAGCAGGCAGGGACTACCGTCGTACCTGTAGTACAGGGTCTTACCGTACAACTCCTAATATATGTCCAACAGTGGTTGACCACATTCACACCCTGTTAAAATTTGAGTCCGGCGGGGGTGGAACTATATACAGCAAGTTTGAGTTTAATGTACAGTATTGCAAAAAAAAAACTATTTTGAAGTCCAGTGGATAGACAGTCCCGAACCAGTTATAGGTTTAGTCGGTCCGGGGCCTTGATGTGCCACTTGGAGTGATGCAGTGGTGGCAGCGATTCCGATGTTGGTCTGGTCCTCGGTGACTACAGGAGCATGCCAAAATCCTCTTCATCCTCGGGCGTGGGCAGGGGGAGGACGGATGGTTCTGAGGGGGTTGCTGCTGGGAGCGCCGGGGGATGGGGGGGGGTGGAGCCGGGCCAGAGGTGTATGTCTGTGTGTGGAACCTGCTGGTGCCAAGTCCCTGAGGGAGACAGTATCCTGGCGGCCGTTGGGGTACGCTACATAGGCATACTTAGGGTTCGCGTGGAGCAACTGCACCCTTTCTACCAACGGGTCCACCTTGTGGAGTCGGACGTGCCTACGGAGGAGTACGGGTCCTGGAGCTGCGAGCCAAATTGGGAGCGACACCCCGGATGTGGACTTCCTGGGGAAGGCAAAGAGACATTCATGGGTGTGTCGTTAGTGGCGGTGCCCAGTAGTGACTGAATGGAGTGCAGTGCATCGGGGAGGACCTCCTGCCAGCGGGAGGCCGGGAGATTTCTGGACCGTAGGGCCAGTTGGACGGCCCTCCAGACAATCCCGTTCTCCCTCTCTACCTGCCCGTTTCCCCAGGGGTTATAGCTGGGCGTCCTGCTGGAGGCGATACCCCTGCTGAGCAGCTCATCACTCATGAATGAGGATCCCCTGTGGATGTAGGCGGGGAAACCGAACAGAGCGAAGATTGTGTTGAGAGCTTTGATGATGGTGGCAGACGTCATGTCAGGGCATGGGATGGCGAAGTGGAATCTGGAGTACTCATCGACCACACTGAGAAAATACGTGTTACAGTCGGTGGAGGGGAGAGGCCCTTTGAAATCCACGCTGAGACGTTCAAAGGGGCGGGAGACCTTCACCAGGTGCGCACGGTCTGGCTGGTAGAAGTGCAGTTTGCACTCCGCACAGACCTGGCAGTCCCTGATGATTGTCCGTACTTCCTCGATGGAGTAGGGCAGATTGCGGGCCTTTATGAAATGGTACAACCGTGTGACATCAGGGTGACAAAGGCTGTTGTGCAGGGTCCGGAGTTGGTCTACATGTGTGCTGGCACATGTACCTCGGGATAGGGCGTCTGGGGGCGCGTTGAGCTTACCGGGGCGATACATAATCTCGTAGTTGTAGGTGGAGAGCTCGATCCTCCAACTCAAGATTTTAGCATTTTTGATCTTTGCCCTGCTGTGTGTTATTGAACATGAAGGCTACCGACCGTTGGTCAGTGAGGAGCGTGAATCTCCTGCCAGCCCGGTAATGCCTCCAATGCCGCACAGCTTCAATGATAGCTTGGGCCTCCTTTTCGACGGAGGAGTGCCGAATTTCGGAGGCATGAAGGGTGCGGGAAAAGAATGCCACGGGCCTGCCTGATTGAGGGTGGCGGCTAGGGCGACGTCTGATGCGTCACTCTCCACTTGAAAGGGCAGCGTCTCGTCTATTGCGTGCATCGCGACCTTGGCGATATTGGCTCTGATACGGTCGAAGGCATGTTGAGCCTCGGCCGTCAGGGGAAAATGGGTGGACTGTATGAGTGGGCGGGCCTCGTCCGCATAGTTTGAGGCCCACTGGGCGTAGTATGAAAAGAACCCCAGGCAGTGTTTGAGGGCCTTGGGCCAGTGGGGGAGGGAGAGTTCCATGAGGGAGCGCATGCGGTCGGGATCGGGCCGAGGATGGCTAAGCGGTTTGTGCTGAACATACACTTCTCCTTGTTATAGGTGAGGTTGAGGAGAGTGGCGGTGTGGAGGAATTTCGCAAGGTTGGCATCATGGTCGTGCTGATCGTGGCCGCAGATGGTGACATTGTCTAGGTACGGGAAGGTAGCCCGCAATCCGTACCAGTCGACCATTCGGTCCATCTCCCTTTGGAAGACCGAAACCCCATTGGTGACACCGAAGGGAACCCTGAGGAAGTGATAGAGGTGACCATCTGCCTCAAAGGCAGTGTATGGACGGTCCGCCTTGCAGATGGGGAGCTGGTGGGAGGCGGATTTGAGGTCTACAGTTGAGAAGACCCGGTACTGTGCAATCTGATTGACCATATCAGATATGCGTGGGAGGGGGTACCGGTCGAGCTGCGTGTACCGGTTGATGGTCTGGCTGTAGTCCATGACCATTCTGTGTTTCTCCCCAGTTTTAACTACTACCACTTGGGCTCTCCAGGGGCTGTTGCTGGCCTCGATGATGCCTTCCCGAAGCAGTCGCTGGACCTCTGACCTGATGAAGGTCCTGTCCTGGGTGCTGTACCGTCTGCTCCTGGTGGCGACGGGTTTGCAATTCGGGGTGATTTGCGAGAAGGGAAGGCAGGTCGACCTTTAGCGTCGCGAGGCCGCACACAGTAAGGGGTGGTAGGGGATGCCGAATTTCAAGATTAGGCTCTGGAGGTTACATTGGAAGTCCAGGCCGAGTAGCAGGGCAGCGCAGTGATTGGGGAGGACGTAGAGGTGGAAGCTGCTGAATCCTATACCCTGGACCGTGAGCGTGACTATACAGTACCCCCGGATCACCACGGAGTGGGATCCGGAGGCCAGGGAGATTCTTTGATTGGCGGCGTGTACCGCAAGGGAGCAGCTCCTTTCCGTATTCAGGGTGCTCCCGGAGTCCAGTAGGCAAGAGGTCGCATGCCCATCGATCTTAACGCGGTGGCCAGGTTGTGCGGGAGAGACTGGTCGCTGGTGTCGGATGATGGGGTGCCCGGGGGGCACGCGTCCTGCAATGGTGGTGGTACCCATGCGCCGTGGAGGAGACAAGATGGCGGCGCCTGGAGATCTTGTGGTGGACAAAATGACTGGCCGCACATGGCGGGGGTAGAAAAAGATGGCGGCGCCCATGGGCCGCATGTGTTCCGCGGAGGGGAAGGTGGCGGCGCCCACTGGCCGCGCGTGGAGGGAGAAGATGGTGGCGCCCACTGGCCGCATATGGTCTGAGGGGGAGAAGATGGCGGTGCCCACTGGCCGCGCGTGGTCAGGGGAGGCGAAGATGGCGGCACCCATTGTACGTAAATGAGGGGAGTCGGTGCGATAGCAGCAACTGAGCGGGCCAGGCACACCACGGCAAAGTGCCCCTTCTTACCGCAGGCCTTACAAAGGGCAGCGCGGGCCAGGCAGCGTTGGCTGGGGTGTTTTTGTTGGCCGCAAAAGTAGCATCGGAGACCCCCGGGGTTTGCTGGCTGGCATGTGGCGCAGGTGTATTGGCTGGGTAAGGCCCCCACTGGGGCGGCCGTCTGTGGGGTCCACGATGCGTAGGACGGGTGGGCCGCACAGCTGGGGGTGTAGGCCTGAATATTGCGTGAGGCGACCGTCATGGATAGAGCTAGCTTCTTTGTCTCTGCGAGATCGAGCGTTGCCCCCCTCTAAAAGTGGCTGGCATATGCGGTCTGACCCAATCCCCGTATCAAAAGCGTCCCGCAAAAGGATGTTCGAATGTTCCGTGGCCGCAACAGCCTGATAGTCACAGTCTCCGACTAGTGGAATTAAGGCACGCCAGAAATCTTCTACGGACTCACCAGGGAGCTGACAGTGAGTGGAGAGTATGTTTCTGGTGAAGAGCGTGTTCGTCCGCTGGGTGTAATTCTCTTGAAGTAGCGCCAATACTTTGTCGTAGTTCAGCGCGTCCTGGATCAGAGGAAAGATGTTGGAGTTCAACCTCGAGTACAGTATCTGTTTTTTCTGAGCTTCCGGGATTGGGTCTGGTGCAAACCTGATGTATGTCTCGAAACAAGCGAGCCAGTGCTGAAAGTGCTTTTTGGCATTGCTTGATTGCAGATCCAGCTTGATGCGGAGGTCCATCTTCTGAAAATCTTAGAGTAATAAATTGATGCACGATCAATTGGACAAAGACGAGAGTTGAATACAACTGAGGCTTTATTACTCTAAGATCTGTGGCCTCCCACAGCAGCTGGTGAAATGGCAGCTGCACGGAGGACACACATATTTATACTCTGCCTACTTGGCGGAGCCAGCGGGCAGGGACTACTGCTGTACCTGTAGTACAGGGTTTTACCGTACATCTCCTAATATATGTACAACAGTGGTTTACCACAGGCCGCAAGCCCCAAGCACAAGTTGGAAGCTACAGCGATTTCAGCCTCCAACTTCATAATGTGGCTACAGAATCTGATGAGAATTCCGGCCGTGTTGCATTGAAGGGGTCTCATCACTGTTGGCCTTTGCTTCCTCAGGCTTCCATGGTACCCATTTTATGATACCAGTGCCCTCTCACATTCGACCAGAACCCACTACAAAACAAGCACTCACTACACAGGCGAGTAGTGCCTGGTAATATAGCTCTGGTACTGCATGCATCTAATGAAGCACCTAGAAGAGCCAGTAAATTATTACCAATGTGTTCTCCTAGCATAACATTTAATAGAATGAAACACTCTATTGACATAACTACGTTTATTTTAGAAGTCTTCCTGTGACAATCCTGTTCTATTTGTTTCATTTTCAATTCACAATATTTTGCCTCATGTGCAATGCTTTATTTACACTTGTTTTTTAAAAAAAATGCATTTGTTACTTCTCTGCCTAAATGATCCAAATCCCCACTGGATTAGAATTTCCCTGTTTTATTGTCCATAAATATATCAATTTTGTAATATCTGGCAGAATGTGAAAACATGTCTGTGATTTGTTCCCACAACCTCAGCACATTTGGTGTCACTCGGGCACCAAACTTTAACAAGTTGATGGTCAATTTTGTTCGATTCCTGCATGGGATGTGGGTGGCGCTGACAAAGCCGGCATTTGTTATCCGTCCTTGACTGCCGTCGAGAAGTGGAGGTGAGCCCTTTTCATGAACCGCTGGAGTCCATGTGGTGTAGGTACACACAGTGTTCCCAGAGGTCAGTCCCATAGTGCGTACACCCCTCAAAAAAAATCTGTCTCACCCATCTCCTTTCTCAGAATAAATAATCAACATCTTGGAGGTTACCATTGACCAGAATGTGGACTGAACTAACCATATAAATAGGATGGGTAGAAGAGCAGGACAGACTCTCCAAAGCCGATCCACCATCTACAAGGCACAAGTCAGGAGTGTGATGGAATACTCTCCACTTGCCTGGATGAGTGCAGTTCTAATGACATTTAAGGAGCATTGTACCATCTAGGACAAAGCAGCCCATTTGTTTGGCACCCCATCCACAAACATTCACTCGCTCCATCACTGACACAGTAGCAGCCGTGTGTACCATCTACAAAATGCACTATAGGAACTCGCCAAGGCTCCTTAGACAGCACCTTCCAAATACACAACCACTACCATCTCGATTAGAAGGACAAGAGCGGCAGATACCTGGGAACCCCAGCACCTGCAGGTTCCCGACAAGTCACTCGCCACCCTGACTTGGAAATATATCGCCGTTCCTTCACTGTCACTGGGGCAAAATCCTGGAACTCCCTCCCTAACTTCACTGTGGGTGTACCTACACCACATGGACTTCAGCGGCTCAAGAAGGCATCTTACCACTACCTTCTCAAGGGCATTTAGGAATGGGCACAAATGTTGGCCTCGCCAATTATGCCCACATCCCGTAAACTCATTTTAAAAAGTAGAACCCCAATGGCTGGACGTTTGGTATGAGAATAGAAAATGTTGAAAAGTAGCAGCAAGACAATAAAATAAAGGCTTTGGGACCAGAGTCCATATCAAACTGTTTACCTGGGTTAGACTCAAACTCTTTGAAGCTAGGGGCACAGCTGAGAAAGGAACAAAAGGGGAGGTGGGGGAACAGCCTGTAGTAGGTGTGAATTTGGACTGATGGTCCCGATCAAAACGTGAATGAGTCAGTTGCTAACCCGCCAGATGCGCCTTGCTAGTGTTTCAATTTTACTGGGCAGAACTGCTTTAAGCTTTTAAAATATCAAAGTGTCCCTCCCCCTTCCCCCATCTGTTTAAATCCCCGATGACACTCAAAATATTAATGACCTTAATCCTGTTAAACATTATCCAACAATTCTGTTTATTTGATTTATTCTCCCAGCGCAAACACTTGGAAACACTGTTGGTCAATCCCATAGAGTTGCACAAGGTGAAAGGTCAAGCCAGCTTGGTTGAACTAGGTTAAAGGTCAGACAAACCCAGCTGCCACTTATTCCTTGAACGTTCAGGAATGCAGGTCTGGGGTTGCTCGCTACTTTCAAAAAGAAACATTTCTGCAGTCGGGTTGGGCACATTGATTCTGGGACTGGAGGATGAATGTGTTGTTTGTCCATCTGTCCAGCGGTGGATTTCAGACACCGAGCAGGGTGCAAACTGCTTTCATCTCCCACTCCTCCAGTCATCCAGTCAATTTGCAGATTTCAGATTGGATTTCACCTCAGCCATGAACAGATCCTGGAGATTACGCCCCCCCCCCCCCCCCCACACACACTTCCCCCTCCAGACTCACCATCTGTAAATTTAACCTGGTGTGTTATTCAGCGGAAATAAAGATTGCAACATCAAATCCCATCGCCTTTGAAATTCCCAACTTGTCTTTAAGAACGCGTTTGATCCAGTTATTTACCTCTGATCCTCAACTGACCTATTTAAATCGCCCCCTTGCGTTTTTACGGTGCGTTCAATGATTGTATGTGACTTCTTGTGTCTACTCAAAAGTTGGTGAAACTTTCACCCCCCCCCCCCGCTTTAAGAGTCCACCGATTCTGGGTGATACCCTCTCTCTCTCCCACAGAAAGCTGACTGGAGTCAATCCCGTGTCCTCTTCAGATGGTTCAAAACACGCTCCCTGCCGAATTTGACTGCAGCCTGCCCGTCTCAGCCGCTGCCCCTTCAGCAGCCCGCCTGCCCCTTTAAGAGGAGGCGAGGCTCCTCGATTCCCCTTTAAGCTGACTGGGGAGAGAGAGAGAAAAGAGAGAGAGAGAGCAGAGCCCCGGGGCTGTGCAGGAGGAAGTTGCGCAGACTTGAGGCAGAGCTGACATAAAAGCACAGATAGTGATTGAAAGTGATGTTAAAAGGATTTAGCCTGGGCATTAAGTTGGAGCAGAGCATTAGCCGAAAGCCCTGGACCATCTGCCCTTGAAGGGGGAGGGGGAGGGCAGGAAGCAGCAGAAGCCTCCAGGCTGTCCTGTCACTGATACAGCCTCCGGCACACGTTATGTTTGAGAATCCGGATCGCAGTTAGCAGGTTCGTGTCTCCCCCAGCTCATAATTGCCCCCCCCCCCCCCCCCCCCCCGTGTCTGCTCCCTTTACCAATGACCCCAAAGGTGTCCTCATTCCGCAGTAAGCTCTGGCCCTGGGGTGGGGGCGGGGAGGGGGGGTAAGATGTGAGTAACCAGGTTATGGGTGGGGGTTGGGGTCTTGTCTACTGTGTGTACCCAGGTTATTTTACTCCTCTCTCTCTCCCCCCCCCCCCCCCCCCCACCACCCTCTCCCCTTTCCATTAGTTGTCTGCGATGCCAGGGCGGATTTGGAGAGGACAGGAGCGGACTGGCACCTCGCCGCGCCCGGATACCCCGGCCGTGACCCGCAGCTGGATTTGGGAGGATTGGCAGCGGCTCCTGTGAAGTTTGGGAGGCGGCCAGACCGAGCCTGCGGACTGGGAAGAGTGTGAATGGGGCCCCGGCCCCCCGGCTGCAGAGAGAGAGAGGAGGGGTCTCGATGGGAATGATGGAGTTTCTGGGATGTTCCCGGGCCGGGCTGCTGTGTAAGTGGTGCCCATGCTGAGAGTGGCGCTGCGCCCGGCGCGCCCTCGCTCTCCGCCCCGCCGCCTGTGTGTGCGCTCCGCCCGGGGACCATGCGCTCCGGCCCCATGCCCATGTTGCAGCTGGCCGCCCTCGTCTACTCGCTGCTGCCGGCCAGGACTCAGTACGACAGCTGCAAGTCGCTGGTCAACACCGATGACGCCGGCCCTTCCTGGGAGTTTTACGCCTGCCAGCCCAGACCCGTGCCCATGAAGCGGTATCTGAGGGTGAAGGTGGAGCCGGCGGGGGTGACCTGCGGAGACCCCCCGGAGCGTTTCTGTGCCCTGGTAAGAGTCATGTGGCTGGGGGGCAGTGGCCGAGCCGGGGTTGGCAGGGGCTTGGGGGTGAGAGGGGGCAGTGACCGAGCCGGGGGTTGGCAGGGGCTGGGGGGGTAAGAGGGGGCAGTGGCCGAGCCGGGGGTGGCAGGGGCTTGGGGGTGAGAGGGGGGCAGTGACCGAGCCGGGGTTGGCAGGGGCTGGGGAGTAAGAGGGGGCAGTGGCCGAGCCGGGTTTGGCAGGGGCTGGGGCAGTGACCGAGCCGGGGGTGGCAGGGGCTGGGGGGTGAGAGGGGGCAGTGGCCGAGCCGGGGTTGGCAGGGGCTTGGGGGTGAGAGGGGGCAGTGACCGAGCCGGGGTTGGCAGGGGCTGGGGGGGTAAGAGGGGGGCACTGACCGAGCCGGGGGGTGGCAGGGGGCTTGGGGGTGAGAGGGGGCAGTGACCGAGCCGGGGGTTGGCAGGGGCTGGGGCAGTGACCGAGCCGGGGGTGGCAGGGGCTTGGGGATGGGAGGTGAGAGGGGGCACTGACCGAGCCGGGGGGTGGCAGGGGCTTGGGGGTGAGAGGGGGGCAGTGACCGAGCCGGGGTTGGCAGGGGCTGGGGCAGTGACCGAGCCGGGGGTGGCAGGGGCTTGGGGGATGGGAGGTGAGAGGGGGCACTGACCGAGCCGGGGTCTCAGGGGTTGGGGGGGGGGGGGGGGGTACCGCTTGTCATTAGCCGAGCGCGTTGAGAATTGTCAAACACAAAACCCTGGCGCTCAGTAAAGTTTAATGTCACTGGCGATCAGCTGGGAACGCGGTGGCAGGAACGGGATCGGGAATTGTGATCCAGATCGGCAAAGTTCCATTGCTGCCGGCCGGAGATGGGAAGTGATATTGTGCAAAGTGTGGAATTGAGTGAAGCAGAGAGAGAGAGAGCGAGGGAGAGATTTGAGAGAGAGATAGAGGGGAGAAAGAGAGTGGGGGGGGGGTGGGGGGGGTGGGGGGAGAGGGAGGGGGAGAGAGAGACAGGGGAGAGAGACAGGGAGAGAGAGAGGGGGAGCCGAGCTCACTGTCCGCAGCTTTATAGATCAATTCATATCTCAGGGACCTGTGCCATTATGTTGGTGTTTTTCCCTCTCAGACCTGTTCCCAACAACCCCCCCCCCCCGCCCCCTCAATACAATGTGTGTGTGGGGAGGGGAGGGGGGGGGGGGTTAAAGTGTAATTTCTCTCCGGGTCCCTGCAGCTTACAAAGTTGCCAAGAACACATTTTAAACAAAACACAAACAGGACAGCAGAGAAATTTGGAACAGTTCTGTTGCCTGTCAGATTTCCCCAGCTTTATCTGGGCGATGAGTTTGATCCGTGCGGGGCAGGGAGCTGCAGAGTAAATCCCAGCCCAGCTGCTGCTCCCGGTGCTCAGAACCGGGCAGCACAGTAGCATAGTGGATAGCTCAATTGCTTCACAACTCCAGGGTCCCATGTTCGATTCCGGCTTGGGTCACTGTCTGTGCGGAGTCTGCACGTTCTCCCCGTGTGTGCGTGGGTTTCCTCCGGGTGCTCCGGTTTCCTCCCACAGTCCAAAGATGTGCAGGTTAGGTGGATTGGCCATGATAAATTGCCCTTAGTGTCCAAAATTGCCGTTAGTGTTGGGTGGGGTTACTGGGTTATGGGGATAGGGTGGAGGTGTTGACTAAGGGTAGGGTGCTCTTTCCAAGAGCTGGTGCAGACTCGATGGGCCGAATGGCCTCCTTCTGCACTGTCAATTCTATGAGAAACCGGGGGGATAACCGAATCCACCGGGATCTTTCACTGCTGCCCAATAGGACCACACTCTGGATGGCCATGGGGTTTTGCTGGGGACTCACCGCGTTGCTCAGGAGCCGAAATGAATGAATGCACTTTGCAACATTAATAATTCAGCTAAGAGCGAATGCCGCCACTTTCGTTGAACAGACAGTCGGCTAATAGACTCGCAGTTATTCAGAATGCACCAGGAGAGCCTAATACGTGGTTTAAAAGAAAAGGGCAATTCACTCACGCCCCTGTATAAACTGCATCCGGATTAATGACAGACGGTTAAAATCCTCCCGTTATTTTTGGTTTTGATAAACTCAGATTTCCACAATTTGAATGTGAGTTACTGGGAGGGGAATGCAAACAATGAGGGTGTTTGTGGAACCGTCAGTGCTGCCCTGAATTGTATTCCTTGACCAGGAGATTATTTCGTTTGGAAACTTCCAAGATCCGTTAGGGTTAGTGTCAACACTCAGTAAACGGAACTCCATCCCAGATCCTTGTAAGAATCCTCATATAAATGGAATTCCCCGACTCTCCCTGTCGATCTAAGAACAGAATAAACAGCCTGTTTGGCGCTGGCCACAGCGGAATCTGTTGTAGACATTCTGCAACCATCGCGTTTCAAACTTGCCCAACCACTTTGGAAACAAATGGCAGGATGGAGGAGGAATCTGGGGCGCGATTTACTGGAGCGGCTGGCTTTTCAAGCAGTTTAGACTCGGGATGTGTGAGGGCGGACAGCTAGGGAATAACAGCCAGGCTGGAAGGCACATTGGAAATGAGCAGCCTCACTCACATTCCTTCCTCACACTCAACAACACAAAAACCCTCGGAAGTCTCCTTAACAAATTGACACAGCCTGCAATTGTTGCAATAACCCTGTTGAATCTGAAATGTGTCCGTGGAGCCCCGGCTCGTACCCCCACGTCCAGTCCCCATCAAACATCGATCCCACAGCCAGGATTGATGTGAGGTTGCTGCGGAACTTTGTGGACGGGAATGATTTAGCCGTCACAGGGTCAAGGTTAAACCAGTTTTACAAACCAATCTGTCTCTCAACTCGCCGCTTTGGGCAATGGAAACTATTGGCAAATGGATTCCTGCAACCATTAAACTCAGGGATTGCAGGGAATGTGCATAGCGAGAGTCTAATTTGCCACAATAATGTTTCGCCAGCGCTAGAAAATGGAGAACCTCTTTTAAACAGGATGGAAAATGAAATGGACGGGATGGGGGGGGGGGGGGGGGCTGGAGTGAGAGGGAGTGAGTTAGTTGTCGGTTCAATGTGCTGAGCGATGGCGGGGTTTACTTGTCCACGTCGCACCCCAGAGGGTGCAAATTTTAAACCATGTTATCTATTACTGGACAGCCTCATGTTGTAGTTAGAGAAGCAATTTGTTGGAAGGGAACACGGGGCATGCACTCACCCCGGGTCCCACACACACACACAGAGGGTGAAATCAGAAACATCAATACACCACTCCCAAAGGGGGCAGCTCAGTCAGACTGTGGAGGCAGGCAAGGGGCCTGTGACTCTGTCAGAGTGTCACTCGACACGTTAATCTGTCCACACACTCAGTCTGAGCGCAGTCCGGGGTTTCCAAACGACTGCTCTGCCGATTCCGGTGCAAACTGAAAGGACTAACTTTTACAAAGCGGTTCAGGATGTTTCAATGAGCGAGCAGCAGTAACAGAATGGAATTTGTTCAGTAGCGGACTGTCCGGCGTTCGCTGGCCCAGTTCACGGCGAGTGCTGGAGGGGGGGGGGGGGGGGGGTGAGGAAGTGGGGGGGAAGTATTGGTGAATGGATTAATTTTCTTGTCAGCAGCTGACTGCTTCCCGAGGCACAAGTGCGACCACTCCAAACAGGACCCGTGGGTTATCGGTGGCACAGAGTGGCTGAGGGTAGATCCACTCTCGCCCCACCTCCGTGTCCCGGGTGCCTGGGGCTAAAGGACCCTCCCCATTGAACCCCCCCCCCCCCCATTAGCACGAGGTAATTCGTTTCGATGGTTCAGGCCGGTTTGTGAATCGATCCTCTCAATATCTAAACGGTTACCGTTTGGGGAACTAGGGCAGCGATTGTAGATGATCAGGAATTCGGTGATTTTAAGTAACTGGATTCCAAATTACATTTACCCAATCCATCACTTTAAACATTCAGTCCCTCCACCACCGCACAGCAGTGTGTGTGTGTGTACCATCTCCAGGAAGCACTGCAGTAACTCACCAAGGTTCCTTAGACAGCACCTTCCAAACCCAGGACTATTACCATCTAGAAGCACAAGAGCAACAGATACCTTGGAGCCCCCCCCCCCACCCCCCCTGAAGGTTCCCCTCCAAGTCACTCACCACCCTCACTTGGAAATAAATCGTAGTTGCTTCACTGTCCCTGGGTCAGAATTCTGGAATGTCCTCCCTAGCAGCACTGTGGATGTACCTACACCAGGTGGACTGCGGCTGCTCAGTCAGGCAGCTCACCACAAACCTCCCCAAGGAGCAGTTAGGGATGGACAATAAATTCTGGCCTAGCCCTGATCGAATTAATAGTAACAAAAAGATGAAGTAGCTGATTGCTGGAAAGTGTTTTGGACTGGGGCTGACTCCTGAAAGGCGCTACATAAATTCTGGCGTTTGTTACTTAATTACACGGCAGTATTACAAACAAACACGACCGGCCTGGCTGCAGGCAAGTTTCTTCAACAACCTGAACATCTTTACGCCGCTGCCTGTTAAAGAGACATTTGCATTCATTTCTGAACTCTCAGGAATCTGGATTCAGGGCCGCGTTCCCCCTCAGTGTGGGGCTCAGACTGCTGCCGTTCCGGGAATAACCAGACTAGGGGCTCACACATTAAAAAGGCCAAGTTAAGAATGGGTGTGTGAGAGGGGGTGTTGGCAGGGAAACTGGCAGGATTCCCCGCCCTTCTGCCAATCATGCCACAGGATTTGGGGCCTCTGTTTAACTTTGCATCGAGCGAGGAGGGCGTCTTGCGGCCTCAATATTGGAGTGCTGGAGGCCCAGAGAGTGATTTTTCACCCACTGACTCAGGGAGATTCGACCAGAGCCAGGCTGACACTGCAGCCCGGCCAGTAAATCCATTCCAAGTGAATAAAGTGGATCAGACCGGCCTCACACAGCCCATTGGCATCAGAGTGAAATGCAGGGACATTTAAACGGAGTGACCCCCCCTCCCCCCCTGTCTGTCCTATCTTAGCGCCCCCCCCCCCCCGGTCAGTGTCCAGCTGCAGCTCTCTCTCTCCTTCAAACAGCACAGAAACAAACCGGTCTTTTTACTGGGCGAGGGTACATTAGAATCGCACCAATTTACTCTCACTATTGGCAGCACACGGACAACCCTTTGCCTTTAATTCCCGGTGAAAGTTAGGAATATGTGAGAGCTACCAACGGGGGGATGCACAGGGTAAAACCAGCCACTGGAAATCTATTCCCAAACTGATACGACTGAGCGTGTTCAGCCGCTTTGGGATTCTGACTGAACAGCAAATCCATATCTCAGTGCATTGCTGCAGGTGTTGCTGTTATTGTTTGTATTAATGTCCAGGGGTCGATGTAAGGAGCCGCCAGGGGCATTTCA
The DNA here is from genome assembly GCF_047496885.1 of Scyliorhinus torazame. Taxonomy (NCBI): domain Eukaryota; kingdom Metazoa; phylum Chordata; class Chondrichthyes; order Carcharhiniformes; family Scyliorhinidae; genus Scyliorhinus; species Scyliorhinus torazame. Next base: position 93,159,387 of record NC_092728.1, on the reverse strand, counting down.
CACCCCGAGCTCTGTTCATCTCACCTGTCATTTCCTTGCTGCTAACTCACACCCAGCTCCGTCTACCAGGTTAGCGGGCAGATTCCTCAACTCTCCGTGAATGTATCAATGTTCCGGGCCACTTAACACGAAAGTAAACTAAACCAATATAAAATAATGGATAAAATGCCTCGACACTCCTTGACAGCGAGGCTCTGCGCAAGGGTTGTGTCTGTGTTTTACGCCTCTGTTTACCTGGGTGTCTGTCTATCTCTCTGTGTGTGGGTGTCTATCTCTGTGTGGGTGTGGCTGCCTATTTGTGTGTGTGTCTATCTGTCTGTGTGTCTGTCTGACTGTGTGTGCGTGTTGACGTGTGTGTATGTCTGTGTATCTGTCTATCTCTGTCTGTATGTGTTTGGGTTTCTGCCTGTGCGTGTCTGTCTACCTGTGTGTATGTGTGGCTGTCTGTCTATCTCTGTCTGTGTGTGTGCGGCTGTCTGAGTGTGTGTCTGTGTATCTCTGTCTTTGTGTGTGGCTGTCTGTCTGCATGTGTGCGTGTATGCCTGCCTGCATATCTGTGTGCCTATGTGTGTCTGTCTATCTGTGTGTGTGCCTGCTTGTGTGTGTGTCTGACTGTGTCTATATGTGTCTGTCTATCTATCTGTGTGTCTGTCTATCTGTGTGTGTGTGTGTGCCTGCCTGTGTGTGTGTGTGAGTTCTTAATGCAATAGCGGGAAGCATTTCAAAAGTTTTTTTTTTTGTAATGTTACAAATCCAAACTCTGGCCGTTGCGCAAAGGGACAAACAAGCGGAACATCGCCCCACAGTCGGTACAGAGCTGGTCACACAGGCAAATCCCGTCACACGCCTGGAGCGTCTATCCGGGGTCGGCAGATGGGAAGAGAAGGGACTGGATCAGCTTAGTATTAAAATATTAAATACTATTTTAACTACCTATTCTAATTGTATTGAAGCACAATGACGGGAGGGAGTGATTCTGAGCGGCGGTGAGGGGGGAGGGGGGGTGAGGGGCGTAGTCCATTTGCAAAGCTCACTTAATATGGAAAAGTGTCCCACTGTGAAAGAGCCGGAATAATTCCCATGTTCCTTCCAACAGGGAGAATATATTCTCTGATTTTAAAAATGAAAGTTACGAAATATGAGGGAGAAACTTCAGACTTCATCAGTGTAATCCTATGGGGGGGGGGCGGTCAGCTCTGGGGGGCGGGTTTAACTCTGGGGGGGGGTTCAGCTCTGTGGAGGGGGTTGGTTCAGCTCTGGGGGGGGGGCAGCTCTGGGGGGGTTCAGCTCTGGGCGGGGGGTTGGTTCAGCTCTGGGGGGGTTGGTTCAGCTCTGCGGGGGGGTTGAGCTCTGGGGGGGGGGTTGGTTCAGTTCTGGGGGGGTTGGTTCAGCTCTGGGGGGGGTCAGCTCTGGGGGGCGTTGGTTCAGCTCTGGGGGGGGGTTGGTTCAGCTCTGGGGGGGTTGAGCTCTGGGGGGGGTTGGTTCAGTTCTGGGGGGGTTGGTTCAGCTCTGGGGGGGGGTCAGCTCTGGGGGGCGTTGGTTCAGCTCTGGGGGGGTTGGTTCAGCTCTGCGGGGGGTTGAGCTCTGGGGGGGGTTGGTTCAGTTCTGGGGGGGGTTGGTTCAGCTCTGGGGGGGGGTCAGCTCTGGGGGGCGTTGGTTCAGCTCTGGGGGGGTTGGTTCAGCTCTGGGGGGGGTTGGTTCAGTTCTTGGGGGGTGGGTTGTTTCAGTTCTGTGGTGGGGGTTCAGCTCTGGGCGGGGGGTTGGTTCAGTTCTGTGGGGGGGGTCAGCTCTGGGGGGGGTTGGTTCAGTTCTATGGGGGAGGGTTGGTTCAGTTCTGTGGTGGGGGGGGTTCAGCTCTGGGGGGGTTGGTTCAGTTCTGTGGGGGGGTGTTGGTTCAGTTCTGGGGGGGGGTCAGCTCTGGGGGGGGGGTTGGTTCAGTTCTGTGGGGGGGGGGGTCAGCTCTGGGGGGTGGGTTGGTTAGGTTCTGTGGGGGGGGAGGGTGTTGAGGAGTCAACATGAAACAGCCTTTCCCCAGGATATATACACCGGCTCTGCCCAGACCACCCAACTCTCTGGGCCAGTAACTAAATGTGTACATGATGTGGAGATGCCGGCGTTGGACTGGGGTGAGCACAGTACGAAGTCTTACAACACCAGGTTAAAGTCCAACAGGTTTGTTTCGATGTCACTAGCTTTCGGAGCGCTGCTCCTTCCTCAGGTGAATGAAGAGGTATGTTCCAGAAACACATATATAGACAAATTCAAAGATGCCAAACAATGCTTGGAATGCGAGCATTAGCAGGTGATTACATCTTTACAGATCCAGAGATGGGGTTCATCCAGAGAATGAACGGACATCGCGCAACAATCACCAGGCAGGAATGTTCCCTTCCAGTCGGGGAACACATCAGCAGTCAAGGGCATTCAGCCTCTGATCTCCGGGTAAGCATTCTCCAAGGTGGCCTTCAGGACACGCGACAACGCAGAATCACTGAGCAGAAACTTATAGCCAAGTTCCGCACACATGAGTGCGGCCTCAACCGGGACCTGGGATTCATGTCGCATTACATTCATCCCCCACCATCTGGCCTGCGAAATCCTACCAACTGTCCTGGCTTGGTACAATTCACACCTCTTTAACCTGGGGTTACCCCATCTCTGGATCTGTAAAGATTTAATCACCTGCTAATGCTCGCATTCCAAGCATTGTTTGGCATCTTTGAATTTGTCTATATATGTGTTTCTGGAACAGACCTCTTCATTCACCTGAGGAAGGAGCAGCGCTCCGAAAGCTAGTGACATCGAAACAAACCTGTTGGACTTTAACCTGGTGTTGTAAGACTTCGTAAATGTGTATAGATTAAGCACTCTTGGCTGGCTGGACTTTGTATTCGTTTGAAGTCCATTAGAGAGTTTTTAAAACACGGGAATGATAAAGTGTGTATTTATTCCCTGCTCAGTCAAGTGTTGAGTCAGGTTCGGGATGGTGTGTGACCCCCCCCCCCCCCCACCCCCAAAGCCCTGTGTCTGTCCCGGTGGGATATGAACAGGAGGCGAGGAGAGGGACACCGCTTTCCAAATTGGAATTTGAACCCAGTTTGTCCAACATTCCAATGAATGAATGTTTTTCCACATTTTCCCTGCTCGAACTTGTAAATCTGACCCCCCCCCCCCCCACCAACACCTCCCTGATGTAGACTCAAAAAAGCTGGTTTAAAGATTGTTACTGATCCTGGCTGAAACCCATTAATGCAATTCCTGGTTGGGCAGCGACCTTCATTTCGAACGACCTCAAAGAAAAATCGATGATATTTGAGTGAGTGTCATTAAGCGGCGCTTGGATTAGGAACTGTCCTTTAAGAAGGCTTTCCGGAATATTAATATTTAATAATCCAAATGTGGAGTTTTTCTAACTGGACGGCAGTGCTCACTGAGGACTGAGGGAGAGAAAAAGACATTGAAGAATGCCACTGAGCGAGAGAACATGTGTTTAACTCCGAGGAATACCAATTTACAGGCGATTTTTGGAATTTATGTGGCGCCTTTTAAAGGATAAATATTCTGGACGCTTGGATACAATCGGGGTTGTGTTTAATACGGAGAAAACAGAAAGTGAAGGACACATTTAAATGCCTACTTGTGGATGCCTCTTGTTGAGCTGAAAGGCGAGAAATTATTTCACAAGTTTAGACAGAAAGGTTTGCATTAAAGTGACGGTGTGAACAGTGAGCGAAAGTTGTTCTCGTCTGCTGAACCCAACCCCTGACTCAGGGGGGATTGAAGTGGATCTGCCGGCTCTACACTTTCATTCTTGTCTGTCCCCTGCCTGCAACATCAATCCTTCCACTGGTTCAGCTTCATCAATACTTGCTGTTGCTTAAGGTCAGGCAGGCTTATGCATAGAAATCCCAGCCGCGCCATTACCGTCTGAACCATTATTGGTCGAAAATGCCCAATCATTTATTAGTAATAACCGAACTAATAATTTCCCATAATTTCTAACCCCCCCCCACCCCCATGCAGAACCAATTCGTTATAAACAGGCAATCAGGACTAGATTAGCAAATCCACAGGAACCCAGAAAGATATCGATCAAATCCCCCAAATTCTCCATCCCTATTGGATGGCGAATGATCTACAGTAACCCATGACTTGAACTCGAGCAACGAGTTCAAAAGCAACCGGGGTTTATTATTTTAGATGCAGTGGGTATTCATTTTCACACGCTTTAGAACACACCCTTTGGAAGTAAATGTCTTTTCAAGGTGGTTAATGCATATTAAATTCAGCTCAATAGCCATGAACTTTGACAAAGGGTCATTCAGGCTCATGGAAACATAGAAAACAGAAGCAGGAGGAGGCCATTCGGCCCTTCGAGACTGCTCCGCCATTCATTATGATCATGGCTGATCATCAAGTTCATTATGACCATGGCTGATTATCAAGTTCATTATGACCATGGCTGATCCCACCTTCCCCCACATCCCTTGTACCTTTAGCTCCAAGAGCTATATCCAATTCCTTTTTGAAATTACACAATGTTTTGGCCTCAACTACTTTCTGTGGTGGCGAATTCCACAGATTCACCATTCTCTGGGTGATAACATTCTCCTCACCTCAGTCCTAAAAGGTTTACCCCTTATCCTCAAATTATGACCCTATTTCTGGATTCCCCCACCATCGGGAACATTCTTTCTGAATCTACCCTGTCTAATCCTGTTAGAATTTTGTAAGTTTCTATGAGATCCCCTCTCACTTTTCTAAAGTCCAATGAATATAATCCTAAATGATTTAGTCTCTCCTCCTGTGACTGTGCCGCCATCCCAGGAATCAGCCTGGTAAACCTTCGCTGCACTCCCCCCATAACAAGAACATCCTTCCTCAGATAAGGACACCAAAACTGAACACAACACTCCAGGTGTGGCCTCATCAATGCCCTGTACAATTGCAGTGAAACATCCTGATACCTATACTCAAATCGTCTCGCTATGAAGGCCTACTTTACTGCCTGCTGTACCTGTGTGCTTACTTTCAGCGACTGATGCACGAGGACACCAAGGTCTCGCTGAGTATCCATCTCTCTCAATTTACACCCATTCAAATAGTAATCTGCCTTCCTATTTTTGCTACTGAAGCAGATAACCTCACATTTATCCACATTATACTGCATCTGCCAGGCATATGCCCACTCACTCAGCCTGTCCAAATCCCGCTGAAGCATCTCTGCATCCTCCTCACAGCTCACTCTCCCACCTAACTTTGCAACACCTGAAAATTTGGAGCTAATGCATTTAGTTCCCTCATCCAAATCATTAATATATAATGTGAACAGTTGGGGTCCTAGCACAGATGCCTGCAGTACCCCTCTAGTCACTGTCTGCCAATCACAAAAAGACCATTTATTCCAACCTTTTGCTTCCTGTCTACTAACAAGCTTTCTATCCATCTCAAGACACTACCCGTAATCCCACGCGCTTTAACTTTGCATATTAAACTGTGATATGAGACCTTGTCGAAAGCGTTCCCTTCTCTCTCCACAGATGCTGTCACAGCTGCTGAGATTGTCCAGCATGTTCTGTTTTTCTTTCAGATTCTAGCATCCGCAGTAATTTGCTTTTATCATTAGTCCTTGTCCTCCTTTCCTCTGGTACACGACTGCAGAAGCAACTATTGTTCTAGGGTTTATACCTCCATACTTTTCAAATTCGGATTCCCCCTTAGTCCTATTCCAGTTGTTGAGCCTCTAATTAATAAAAAAAAAGCAGAGAATGCTGGATAAACTCAGCAGGTCTGGCAGCACCTGTGGAGAGAGAAACAGAGTTAAGGTTCGAGTCCAATACAACGTTTTCCCCCACGTCCACGACTGCCTTCCAAACCGTCACCTGACGGAATAGGGACAACCCTGGGAATTACAGGCCAGTTAGGCTTACTTCGGTGGTAGGCAAAGTAATGGAAAGGGTACTGTAGGATTTCTGAGCATCTGGAAAGGGCAGGATTTCTGAGCATCTGGAAAGACACTGCTTGATTAGGGATAGTCAGCACGGATTTGTGAGGGGTAGGTCTTGCCTTACAAGTCTTATTGAATTCTTTGAGGAGGTGATCAAGCATGTGGATGAAGGTAAAGCTGTGGATGTAGTGTACATGGATTTTAGTAAGGCATTTGATAAGGTTCACCATGGTAGGATTATGCAGAAAGTAAGGAGGCATGGGATAGTGGGAAATTTGGCCAGTTGGATAACGAACTGTCTAACCTATAGAAGTCAGAGAGTGGTGGTGGATGGCAAATATTCAACCTGGATCCCAGTTACCAGTGGCGTATCGCAGGGATCAGTTCTGGGTCGTTCTGGGTCCTCTGCTGTTTGTGATTTTCATTAATGACTTGGATGAGGAAGTTGAAGGCTGGGTCAGTAAATTTGCAGACGATACGAAGATTGGTGGAGTTGTGGATAGTGAGGAGGGCTGTTGTCGGCTGCAAAGAGACATAGATCGGATGCAGAGCTGGGCTGAGAAGTGGCAGATGGAGTTTAACCCTGAAAAGTGTGAGGGTGTCCATTTTGGAAGGACAAATATGAATGCGGAATACAGGGTTAACGGTAGAGTTCTTGGCAATGTGGAGGAGCAGAGAGATCTTGGGGTCTATGTTCATACATCTTTGAAAGTTGCCACTCAAGTGGATAATGCTGTGAAGAAGGCCTATGGTGTGCTAGCGTTCATTAACAGAGGGATTGCATTTAAGAGCCGTGAGGTGATGATGCAGCTGTATAAAACTTTGGTAAGGCCACATTTGGAGTAGTGTGTACAGTTCTGGTCGCCTCATTTTAGGAAGGATGTGGAAGCTTTGGAAAAGGTGCAAAGGAGATTTACCAGGATGTTGCCTGGAATGGAGAGTAGGTCTTACGAGGAAAGGTTGAGGGTGCTAGGCCTTTTCCCATTAGAACGGAGAAGGATGAGGGGCGACTTGATAGAGGTTTATAAGATGATCAGGGGAATAGGTAGAGTAGACAGTCAGAGACTTTTTCTCCGGGTGGAACAAACCATTACAAGGGGACATAAATTTAAGGTGAATGGTGGAAGATATAGGGGGGATGTCAGAGGTAGGTTCTTTACCCAGAGAGTAGTGGGGGCATGGAATGCACTGCCTGTGGAAGTAGTTGAGTCGGAAACATTAGGGACCTTCAAGCAGCTATTGGATAGGTACATGGATTACGGTAGAATGATATAGTGTAGATTAATTTGTTCTGAAGGGCAGCACGGTAGCCTTGTGGATAGCACAATTGCTTCACAGCTCCAGGGTCCCAGGTTCGATTCCGGCTTGGGTCACTGTCTGTGCGGAGTCTGCACGTCCTCCCCGTGCCTGCGTGGGTTTCCTCCGGATGCTCCGGTTTCCTCCCACAGTCCAAAGATGTGCAGGATGGGTGGATTGGCCATGATAAATTGCCTTTAGTGTCCAAAATTGCCCTTAGTGTTGGGTGGAGGTGTTGACCTTGGGTAGGGTGCTCTTTCCAAGAGCCGGTGCAGACTCGATGTGCCGAATGGCCTCCTTCTGCACTGTAAATTCTATGATAATCTGACCACTAAACCTCCCCATCTAGGGTTGCAAGTCCTCCTATTTGTTGATAATTGCCCCATCCCTCTCGAAACCACTGCATTGACAGAATCCGCACAAACTTTGCAAACTGCCCTATAAAACATATAAAATGGCGTACGCAAGCTTGAGGCCCACAGAGATTTCACCACACAGATAGTTAAAATGCTGTATCGTGGAAATAGACTCTGTTCGACTACATAGACATCTTCTCAAATCTATCCGCTTTTTTTGTGGTGAATTTCAGCCTTCCACATACTTTAAAGATTTGGGAATTTTTTTTTAATGAGTAAAATGTTGTTAAAAATGCATCCGGTATACCACTCTTAAACTTCAAAGTTGTCAGATCTGAGGGAGTAAGTTATGCTAATCGCGGTACAGTCAGTTTCCCAGGGGAATTTCCATTTTGTTTGAAGTTCATTACAGAAAAAAAACACTTTCATTTCAGTTAAACATCCAGTCAAAATATCCAATTTTTTTTTTTTTGCTTTAGCATATTTGTAAATTGAAATCAAGATTTTCCAATCCAAAGTGTATCTGTTGAGAGGAACTCTTGGAAATGTAAGATTTGCGAATCAAAATACTAATGAGTTTGGGATCGAAATCGGGGATGGCAGAAAATGGTAGTTGGTGTAAGTCTGTCATTGATTTGACAATTTCACAAAAGCCTCAGCTTCGCTCTTTAATAAAAATATAATTCCTGCCACCATTGAGAGACTCCAGCATCTGTCACCCTCCTAATATTCCTGCCAAACAATCCGTTCTTAGCATGCAGCTATCCCATAATGTTCAAATGCACCACAACCATTGTTAACCTGATCATGCAAAGGAGCACCAGGAAGGAGTGGGGGAGGGGAGGAAACATTGGTCAACAATTTCAAAGGAGACTATGGTCATTATTCTCCATTTGTTCTCGGGTGTAGAGTAGCTCGAGCCTTACAAGGCGTTTTGAAAATGAAAATCGCTTATTATCACAAGTAGGCTTCAAATGAAGTTACTGTGAAAAGCCCCTAGTCGCCACATTCCGGCGCCTGTTCGGGAAGGCTGGTCCGGGAATTGAACCGTGCTGCTGGCCTGCCTTGGTCTGCTTTAAAAGCCAGCGATTTAGCCCTGTGGAAAACCAGCCCCTACCACATTTTGACGCAAAACCACACAAAAACCACATTTTTTACCCAAAATGTGCAAACCTTACCTTATAGCTGCAAATCCTTCTCTTTTCAACGCATTTAGTAAATGCAAACCCTGCCAGTGGAGTTTATCTTACCCCTTATGATATTAGAAAGCTTTTGTTTAGGTTACCTCAGTAGCACAGGTGACCACAGAACTTGAGTGTTGCTGGGAAAGAGGCATGCTGTTGAAGCTTTTCATCCTGCACTCATCAGAGAAGACACAAGAATACCAAATTTCAAAGGAAACAACAATCGGCACGAAAAAAGGGATGCTGATTGGTTGGCAAGCCCTTCTGATTGGTTGAGATACTACCATGGCAAATGCACCAAGGAATTATTGTCTCCCATGCTTTTATTCAAAAAATGTGCAATGCCTGGACATATCCATTTTGAGGAAGTTTGTTGCTTATGAATATATGTAGCTTCCAGCAAGCATAGGTATTCTATATTGTGAGTCCAACTGTTAATCTTAAATTGATTCTGACCTCAGGTGACTGTCTGTGTGGAGTCCACACATTCTTGTGTCTGTGTGGGTTTCCTCCGGTTTCCTCCCACAGTCCAAAGATGTGCAGGCTAGGTGGATTGGCCATGCTAAAATTACCCTTTAGTGTCCAAAGGTTAGGTGGGGTTACGACGCTAGGGCAGGCAATTGGGCCTAGGTGGGGTGCTCTTTTGGAGGTTCCAGCAATACCATGTAACTGCAGGATGCACTGGTGTGTGGACTCCCAAGATACCTGCCCTTTTTGCAGTCTTGTGGGGACCATGTTTATGTAGGTAGCCGTAGGCTGCACTCCCTGTTTCATTATTTAACAAATCTTTGGTGCATAGAGAGGAGGACCTCTTTGTGAACCTGCTCCTGCTGCTGGGCCTGGCAAAGCTTGCCATCAGCAGGTCCAGACAGCGGGCGATCGAGGGGGTTGTCCGACCTGACTGCCTGCCCTCATCCGAGGTACATTCGTGGCCGGGTGACCCTGGAGTGGGAGCATGCGGTATACACGGGCACCCTCAAAGCCTCCATGCCCATTGGGCATCACATGGGCTGCTGCGGTAATATGTCCAGACAACGCACATAAACAAAAGTATGGTTCTAATTGCTTCTTAATGCATATACCATAGCAACGTCTCACCCAATCAAAGCTGACTTGTCAACTAGTCAGTACCCCTCTGCTCAGGCAGTATAAATTATTGCTCCCCTTGAATTTTGACAATCTTGCTTCAACATCAATGAGTGCAAGATGAAAAGCTTCTTCAGCATGTCATGTTTTCAGCAACAGTCATGTTCTGTTTCTCTTGGAGTTCCATTAGTACAGTACATGATACAATAGAAAAACTCTATAATGAAAGTTAAATGCATGAATAACCCACCCCTCGGTGGGATTGCCTGTCCAACCATTCTTCACTCATTCCACTCCAGATGTAGTCCATTCATATTAAGGCCTGCTTACCACAAAATTATATTCATACAAGAATAATAGCTTTGTGTGTTCCACACTTGGTAGCTAGAGTAGTTTTATACTATTGGGTTTCCTCTTAGCTTGCGATATTTTGGTAGAAAGTAGCAAGCTGGCCGAGTGCCAATCTATAATAATGATTGTTGCCAAATGGGAATATCATGTAGACTATCTTTACAAAGCATTCACTGTTGCTAGCAATGTCAGACAGGCTGCAATTTAAAAGTATCATCTGACTTTTAGCTCCAATTTGAAATATGAATCTCTTTTTCCGTTCGACGAACAGTCCATTCAATTTTATTTTTGTTCTGCTGAGGTTTGACTGAAACTAGTCGTTGGTTTTAAAAATTATTATTGAATATACACAAATGGTTCTTAGCCTTTTCACTTGTTAAGCCATGCTGAATCTTCACCTCAACACATTCAAACATGCAAATGGTCCCTTGAATGAAATGCATTCACGGAGGGGCGATTTTCAGCCCATGTCTGCACAAATGGCGACACAAACACCAAACTCTCGCGAGAGGAGAGTCAGGATTCTCCACGTGAGATTGCCTTTTCCGATTTCCATGCCCCGCACCCGTGACATAACGTGGTTCCTGCCTTTCAATAAACTTGAATAAACTTACATTTCGTTATACGGATTCCCCACAACGTCTTCCCCCTTCACTGAATATTCGTACCTCACCAATGTGACGTTCCCAACAGTTATTTTAAAACTTGAAGCAGTTGAGGGGAACCCAACAGAAGCGTAAAAGTAATTATAACCCGGGGAGGTTGGGGGGGGGGCGGGGAGCAGTGGCATGCCCGGGCAGTGCCCTGAAACTGCCTGGGTGGCCGTGCCAGGGGAAGGGCCTCTGGGGAGCCCCGTTGGGGGGGGGGGGGTTCTCCTCATGTGTGGTGGGGGGATCACCCCGATGCTTGGGGGTGCAGGGGAAGCGCTGCCCGATGTCTGTGGGATGGTTGTGAATGTGCACCCTGATGCCTGTGTGGTAGCGGAGTGGGGTAACCCTGATGCCTGTGTGGTAGCGGAGTGGGGTAACCCTGATGCCTGTGTGGTAGCGGAGTGGGGTAACCCTGATGCCTGTGTGGTAGCGGAGTGGGGTAACCCTGATGCCTGTGTGGTAGTGGAGTGGGGTAACCCTGATGCCTGTGTGGTGGGGGAGGGGGTCACCACAGTGTTTATGTCCATGGGCGCACGGGGGAGTATATTTTTCCCACGGTTCGGGTCACCTGTTAAACATGGCTCCCCGATCTCTGGCTCTATCAGATCCCGACCCGCCTGAGTGTCGGTGAAAACCATATCCCAGATTCTTTTGCACAGAGTGTACTAACATCTGGAGCAAAAACACAGAGTGTACTAACATCTGGAGCAAAAACACGGCTGTGCAGCTGGAGCTGCAAACCAGTTATCTCACCTCAGTCACCACTCTGTGTACTGAGCAGAAGATTCCGCTCATGAAATGGGAAGTGTGTACAATTTGTGAGTTTAACATCATCTAAAGTACGATTGGAACAAAGTGTTAACTTAGTTAATATTGGATAACAGGCTCAGTTCTGGGTCAGAAGTTCGTGGATAAAATCCCCACCAGAATTTGAGTTCATTAGCTTGGTTCATCAGCACGGCAGCATTGTGGTTAGCACAATTGCTTCACAGCTCCAGGGTCCCAGGTTCGATTCCCGGCTTGGTTCACTGTCTGTGCGGAGTCTGCACGTTCCCCCCGTGTGTGCGTGGGTTTCCTCCGGGTGCTCCGGTTTCCTCCCACAGTCCAAAGATGTGCAAGTTAGGTGGATTTGTCATACTAAAATTGCCCTTAATGTCCAAAATTGCCCTTAGTGTTGGGTCGGGTTACTGGGTTATGGGGATAGGGTGGAGGTGTAGGATTGGGTAGGGTGCTCTTTCAAAGAGCCGGTGCAGACTCGATGGGCCGAATGGCCTCCTTCTGCACTATTGATTCTATGATTCAGTGTAGTGTTGCAAAGCCATGGATTATAAAATGAAACTTAATGAAGTTACAGGCTGGAAATGACTAATTGAATTTAAAAAAAAGACTAAAGCCACATTCTAATGACTTGCACTCAGTCGAAGAAGACTGAAAACGTTCTTCATTGTACCGCCTACATTCTTAAACATTGAAACGGAGAAACCCTGTCTGCAAAGCTGAACCAGGAACAAATACCTTGACGGAGTTTGAATGGGGCTATCTCCTACCCCATTAGCTAAGCATCCTAACAATCACCCGGATACTCAACTGGGTGGGGACAAACCATTAATGGGTTTCTGACTATGAAAGGAATATGCCCAGCTATAATCTAATTGTCTCAGAAAGGATTCCACTTGTCATGGCCATATTTGGATCACTGGGTAATTGGAGAGTGAGGGCCATGGGAACAGTCAGCCAACCCCTTGTGTGTTTAAGCACCTGCTTCCACTGCAGACCAATGCATAAACATATCGGATGCTTAAGCAAGACCCTGAGTGGGTTCCCTCATTCTCGCACCCCATTCTATCTACAGTTTTTGAGGCCTCTGTGCTGTTCGACTATCTTTGTGTTGCAGGTAGGGAGTAAACAATCAAGCCAGCAGCTGTTGTCTCCAGAAAAATAAGATAAATTGACTGTCCAAATGTTTACTGCCTCAATGCCGAACCCATTGAGTTTTGCCTGAAGCCAGCAAAGTCACCGAGTGGGATTCTCCGGTCCGCCAGCCGCATTTTCCTTTGCGGCGCGCCGGCAGTGGGATTCTCCATTCCCGCAATCAGCCAGGGGGGTTTCCCTCTGTGGGCCACCCCATGGCCTCGGGAAACGCACGGGCGTGAGTGAGCTGCCGGCAGACTGAAGTATCCCGCCGACGGAGAAAACCGCAGACCAACGTCCAGGATCCATATACCACTTTATTTTTATTAGACTTTAAATTGCACAATCTATCCTTCCAGCCCGTGAGTATATGTGGTTGTGAGAGTGAGCGTTGGCCCGTTTTTAATATTTGATAGACTGGGTTAATAAATGCTGTTCACTTTTCCTTTAAAAAATCAGGAAAACCTGTTTTCGCATGTCCTTTACGGTCACAGCACGTAAACAGTTAAACTCTCAATGAATTGGCAGGCACATCCTGTTTGTTGCAGTCAAATAAGGAATAGAAAAAGAGAGAAACTGTAACAATCCCAGTTGATGTTATAACTGGATTGGAAGATCCCAGAAATGAACCCTGGCTCAGACGACAGGCAGCGCAGTGGTTAGCACAATTGCTTCACAGCTCCAGGGTTCCAGGTTTGATTCCCGGCTTGGGTCACTGTCTGTGTGGAGTCTGCACGTTCTCCCCATGTGTGCGTGGGTTTCTCCCGGGTGCTCCGGTCTCCTCCCACAGTCCAAAGGTGTGCGGGGTAGGTGGATTGACCATGCTAAATTGCCCTTAGTGTCCAAAATTGCCCTTCGTGTTGGGTGGGGTTACTGGGTTATGGGGATAGGGTGGAGGTGTGGGCTTGGGTAGGGTGCTCTTTCCAAGAGCCGGTGCTGACTCGATGGGCCGAATGGCCTCCTTCTGCACTGTAAATTCTATGAAAGACGGTAATTTTTACTTTTTCAAAAATCAAACATCGAGGTGCCAAGGTGATGGGGGTGAATAATTAATGCGGATGGAGGATTGGCTAACTAGCAAGAAACTAGCAAGAAAGTTGATACAAACAGGTCATGATCAACTTGGCAAACTATAACCAATGGAGTACCACAGGGTTCAGTGCGGAGGCCTCAACTATTGATGATCTATATTAATGACTTGGATGAAGAGATCGACTATCGCAGTTAAATTTGGTGACAATACAAAAAATAGGCCGGAGAACAAGTTGTGAGGAGGACACAAAGGATCATAGAAAGGTTAAATGAGTGGGCAAAATAATTGGCAGATGGAATATATGTAGGAAAATGTGAGGTGGTCTACTTTGGCAGGAAGGATAGAAAAGCTTTAAAATTTAAAAAAGATTTAAATGAAGGGAGACTGCAGAATGTGGGTTGATGTGAAGAAGAACGTTTTTGTGCTGAGCGGTAATGACACTTCCCTTGAAGATGGTGGAAATAAAGATTTCAAAAGGAAACTGGATAGGCACTTGAAGGAAATAAATTTGAAGGGTTACAGGGAAAGAATGGGAGAATGGGACCCACTGGGTTGTTTCAGGGGGCCAGCATAGGCTGAATGGGCACAGTGGCCCCCTTTTGTGACATGCATGAAGGAGTTTAGTAATAGTAAATAATAGTTTGGATAAAGGTGCCGAATGTAAATAAACTCAAATCAATGTTTGGAATTACATGCAACACCACCTGTGCCTCCTGTTGTGTGGGAGAGCTGATTGAAGTATGAATCATTTACAGGTTTATCAGGATTCAATTTTAATCAAAGAAATTAAATTCAACGTACCTTTATCCTACACCCACCTATTCTTTCCCTTTTGAAAGCTCCGAATCTTGCAGGCGTGCAGTTACAAGGACACCAGATGTATTCTGGAATTCATTAGCACGATAGCAAAGTGGTTAACACAGTTGCTTCACAGCTCCAGGGTCCCAGGTTCGATTCCCAGCTTGGGTCAATGTCTGTGTGGAGTCTGCACGTTCTTCCCGTGCCTGCGTGGGTTTCCTCCGGGTGCTCCGGTTTCCTCCCACAGTCCAAAGATGTGCAGGTTGGGGGGATTGGCCATGATAAATTGCCCTTAGTGATCAATAAGGTTGTGTGGGGTTATTGGATTATGGGGATAGGCTGGAGGTGTGGGCTTAGGTAGGGTGCTCTTTCCAAGGGCCGGTGCAGACTAGATGGGCCGAATGGCCCAAATCTGCACTGTAAATGTTATGATTCTAGTACCTCACCAAAAATACTCATGTAAAAATAATACAATAATCTTTATTGTCACAAGTAGGCTTACATTAACACTACAGTGAGGTTACTGAGAAAAGCCCCTAGTCTCCACACTCCGGTGCCTGTTCGGGTACATAAAGGGAGAATTCATAATGTCCAAATTACCTAACAGCGCATCTTTCGGGATTTGTGAGAGGAAACTGGAGCACCCGGAGGAAACCCACGCAGACACGGGGAGAACGTGCAGATTCCGCGCAGACAGTCACCCAAGCTGGGACTCGAACCTGGGACCCTGGCGCGGTGAAGGAACAATGCTAACCAATGTGCTACCTTGCCGCCCATATATGCCCGAATAGTGAATGCTGGATGGATGTTTAACTGTGGACAGCATCACTGCTAAGCTTGTTTTCACTCTTTGTCCACACACTACTTTCCACTATTTTTCTGAATGATTTTTCCTGTTTCCTGTTGTGTGTCGGCTGTGCCTCAGTCTGTAACACTCTCATCTCTCAGCCCCAAGGTTCCAGTTTCAAGTCCCACTTCAGCACAAACCTCAAGGCTGGCACTCCGGCGCATCGCTGTAGGTGTGCTGCATTGCTGGTGGGTGAGACTCTTAAACCACGCTCTGCCTGCTGCTGGTGAATCCAAAATATCCCAGGGCGCTAATGAAAAGACGGGCAGGGGAGTTATCTCCAGTATCCTGGTCGATATTTATCGCTCAATCAACAGCCCAAAAAACAGATAGAATAAACACTGCGGATGCTGGAAATTAAAAATGCTGGAAAAACGCAGCAGAATCTGTGGAGAATGAGAGTTAACATTTTGAGTCCAATATGACTCTTCTTATGTACTCAAAACATTAACTCTTGGGTGGGATTTTCTGGTCGAGCCCACCCGGGATCAGAAATTTCCAATGGGCCTTTCGACGGTCCGTGAAATTGTCCGTCTCGCCGGCAATGATTCCCGTGGCGGGTGGGGCTGGAAGATTTACCCCTGGTTTTCTCTCCACCGATACTGCCGGACCTGTTGGATTTTTCCAGCATACCCCACAAACAAATTATCTGCTCTTTATCACTTTGCTCTTTGTGAGATTGACTGCTGAGCTTTCTACATTACAACAGTAACTAATTTCAAAAAGTACTTCCCTGGCTGCATAGCACTTTGAGACGCCAGGTTAAGCACTCTTTTATTCCCGCTCCCCCAATCCAGGGGCAATGAGGTTGCTACCGACAGATGTGTGTGTGTGTGTGTGTGTGTGCAGTTGGAAGGGGGAACGCTTCCCACTTATCTTTTCACCTCTCACAATTTCTTTCAAATAGCCTGACTTCCACCCTATGGCCGACTGGCACTCGGCAAATCCCCTAGTCAGGCCTTTCTCCTTATGGAAAATCAAAATCACCAACTAGTGTCCTCCAGCTCCATAATGCAGCCCAGAAATGTTTAAAGGCAAATCAACTAATGAAAAAAAAAGATACTGCAGTTTCAGCACTCGATGAAGCCAAATGCCAGCACATATTGCATTTGGTACTTGCTGTGGAATCTCACCCAGAGTTTGCAATCCCAATGTGGGAAATGCGGTTGTCAATGATGATCGGACAAGGAACACATGTTTTACCGTCCTGGTTGAAACTAAGGGCAGTTGCAGAATTACCATAGGGATGGGAATGAGGCTGAGAAACCCTTGGGAATAGAAAGTCATACTTTCAGCTGAGATACATGAAAATGCATATTGCTTGTGTTACCGTTGTAACCTACACGAGACCTACCGGGGTACCGATTAGGCTCCCCGTGGATCTCATGGAGTACGAGCTTCCCCGCTGACGTGTGGAGCTCTCTCATCAGAGAGAGAGCAAACCAGAATATAAAAACCTAGTCCCGAGTGTAGGCTGGGTTCGGGTAGTCCCTTCTGGGACCTGTCTACATAGGGTCTTTGTTCGACTATAAATAAATCCTTTGCCTCTACTCCCGTTCTCATATTTACAGAATATCATTGTTGTTTTTCGAAGCATGCTTTGCCGTTAAATTAAAAAATAAATTAACTCGTACTTAAACAACCTTTTTTCGATGTTCTCATTCCAGGGCAATCCTTACATGTGCTTTAGTGAATGTGATGCTTCAAACAGAGACCTGGCTCATCCCCCCAAACTAATGTTTGATCAGGAGGGTAATGGGCCTGTAACTTACTGGCAAAGTGTCACCTGGAGCAAATACCCTGAACCTCTCCTAGCCAACATCACCCTCTCCTGGAACAAGAGCATCCAGCTCACCGAGAATATCGTCATTACGTTTGAGGCAGGCCGACCCACCACCATGATACTGGAGAAGTCCCTAAACTATGGAAGGACATGGCAGCCTTATCAGTACTATGCCGAGGATTGCATGGAGGCTTTCAGAATGGAGGCCAAAAATGTCCGAGATCTCTCACCAGTGACAGCCCTCCAGATAATCTGCACGGAAGACTACTCCAAGTGGGTGGGCTTTGAAAACGAGAAGAACTTGCACTTTGAGGTCAAGGAACGCTTTGCCATTTTTGCAGGGTCACTCCTCCAGAACATGGAGGCTCTGTACAAGAGAATGGACATCAATAAGGGCCTGAGGGACTTTTTCACGTTAACAGATCTTCGAATTAGGCTGATAAAACCTGCAACTGGAGGGACGTTTGTGCAGAGGAAATACCTGAATAAATATTTCTATGCCATTTCTAATGTCGAAGTTGTGGGCAGGTAAGGGATCAGATTATTATTGGAATAGAATCATTTTCAAAATTTCATTTGTATTTTGTGAAAATGGTTTTGGACAAATCATTATTGAAAGTGATGTTACTAACTCTTGAATGTTTCAGTTGTCCAGCTCAGAGTTAAAGGCAAAATAGCTAAAGCTTTTGGACCTGACGAATTTGCCTAAAGCCTACCAATCCACTGATTTACGTTGAAATTGGGACTGGACTGTCTTAATACAGTT
The DNA here is from genome assembly GCF_047496885.1 of Scyliorhinus torazame. Taxonomy (NCBI): domain Eukaryota; kingdom Metazoa; phylum Chordata; class Chondrichthyes; order Carcharhiniformes; family Scyliorhinidae; genus Scyliorhinus; species Scyliorhinus torazame. Next base: position 93,141,379 of record NC_092728.1, on the reverse strand, counting down.
CAATTTAAATCTAAATGTCCAAGTTAGCAAAAGGATCAATCAACTCCTAGATTCTGAGGCGGCACGATAGCACAGTGGTTAGCACTGTTGTTTCACAGCTCCAGGGCCCCAGGTTTGATTCTCGGCTTGGGTGACTGTCTGTGTGGAGTCTGCACGTTCGCCCCATGTCTGCGTGGGTTTCCTCCGGGTGCTCCGGTTTACTCCCACAGTCCAAAGATGTGCAGGTTAGGTGGATTGGCCTTGCTAAACTGTCCTTAGTATCCAAAAAGGTCAGGTGGGGTTACTGGGTTATGGGCAAAAGGTGGAGATGTGGACTTAAGTTGGGTGCTCTTTCCAAGGGCTGGTGCAGACTAGATAGGCTAAATGGCCTCCTTCTGCTCTGTAAATTCTATGATTCTTAGCCACACGAACTTCGAGGAGGAGGATCAAATTCAGGTGCATTGGTTAAAATGAAACATTTGGAATAAATATATCAATTTCTCAAGGGTAACAATTCCACAATGGGTGGGCAGGTGAGGAACTGATCATAATCTACTTCAAAGATTATTTTCGGCCTGAAATCATTATTTTAAAAATAACCCTCCACCACTTTTACCTTGTGCTCATTCTGCTCATTTTATGTGTCTTTTGTTCCATTCAAGAGCTGCACCATCTTGGCCAGAGCTAGCTTCAGTGTAGTTGTCAAAGAAACATGGGAACAGGAGTAGGCCATTCAGCCCATCGAGCCCGAATTGAGCCATTCAATACTATCACGACTGATCATATCATCATCTGACAGGAAGCTGTCTTGGCAAAAATAAGCAGGAGCAGTGGGTTAAACATTGGCCTTTCACCACCTGGGCCTGGGTTAAAATACAACCTGGACGGCAGGATTGGTGTCTCAGCTGCTTGCTGAGTGGATATCATGGTCTGGGCTTTCTCCAATACAGCTTCCCTTGACAGATCAGCTTTCACCCCAATGAATCCAGTATGGTTGCAGTTCTAACACCACCGGTATCCTTCCATCCACAAAAGGTGATGGACATGCAACGAGTAAAATCCATTTCAGATGGGCTGTCTCCATATGGCCCAACTTTTCTGATGGCTGAAGAGGCTGATAGGCATTGATAGAGGCAGGTTCTGCCACAGGCTCCGCTCACAAAGCGACTGGATGTCGCTGTGGTTTGTTGCTCCCAGCGTTGCTAACTGCCGTCAATCTGCTAAAAACACTGACGAGTCATCATGGTGATTCATGCCAACCCACAGGAGGGGTTGCCATTTTTCTCTGACATCAGTCATTAACTCCTAAATATGATAATCCATGTCGAGAGCACTCATGCCAGGCCTGCAAGCTCCAAGCTTCAAGCTTCTTTGAAGTGGAGTTTTGGGTGTACAACTGGTCATCAGGCTCCAGCTATCCCGCGATGCAGAATGTCCTTGGGTGTGTGACTGTCTTCTGTCCTACAGTTGTGCCTCAGCAAAAAAAAGCCTTGTCTAGTTTGGTGACCACTAACAAACATGGGAACGCTGTCTTGGGGAGGACAGCTGCAATTCCTGGTCTTGTCCTGTCAGGGTATACCCATAAGGCACCGCAGACAGCGAAGATGCAAGTTGTTAATCTTCTTTTCTTGGTAGTTGTAAGTTGTCCATGTTTCACAGTCATGCAGCAAGATACGGAGAACACAGGCCTCAGAAACCAGCAGCTTTGTCCTAAGGGTCAGTTTGATATATTTCCATGCACGTGTTGTCTGTTGGTCAAAGGTGGTAGCTGCTTTTGCCACGTGTGTATCAGGCTCTGCATCAAGGGACAGATTGCCTGCCACTGTGGACCACAGGTAGCAGAATTTGCTGATCACGTTCAGTAAGGTATTATTTTGTGTGTTATTAAGGGTGGCATATTGCCTCATAGCAGCAATTTTCTTCATGCCTATAATCAGGCAGAACATGTTACAGGCATGGGAGCGACGGTCCCTAGGTTGTTGCAGCTGAACTCATGTGTGGGCTATGGGTGTTGCATCATCAGTGTGGAGGAGTCCTGTGACCAGGGTACAACGGGTGAGAATCTTCCAGCTCTTCGTGCCATGCCAGCGGGACCTTCTGGTCCCTCTGATGATGTGTCCCCGCCGCATGTTTCCCGGTAGCATGGTGTGGAATCAATTGGAGATTCCATTGACAGTGGCGGAACTGGAAGATCCCGTCACCAGCCAAAGATGGACCGCCTCCTGTTGCCGAGAAACCCACTGTGGAGAGGCCAGAGAATCCCTCCGAATGTGACTTTGCCTTTCAGTCTTGCTGGGTTTTAGAGCTTGCTGTCTGACCTTGTATGCAGCTAAACGTCTTCCATATCTGTAGAGTATTACGATCTGAGATCAGACCCCAACAGTGGCTAGGATACTGGACCGAAACTCCAATATTTTAGTTTATTTGAAAGTCTGTGCAGAAAGAATGATTCGCTCCAGGAGTGATTGAATGAAGAAATAGGACATGGTTATTTTAAAAACTTTATTATAACTATAATATTAAACTTTTTAACTTCACACGCAAAAAGAACAGCTTACAATTTACACCTTAACACAACTATACAAGTTCCCATTAAACAACAAGAAAATAAACATGCACATCTCAATCTACCTTATTGTGGGAGAATTGTGGATTCTGCATCAGGCAGATCAGAGGGCAAATCCTCTCGCCAAAGTTTCTCCACCAACTCCCTCACTAATGCTTTCAAAATGTCTCTCTGCCTTCCTTGGCTCCACTCAGCAATGACCTCATCTCCCCAAGTTGAAAAACAACTTAGGCTGGATTCTCCATTGGCGGGTTCCTCCCTTTTGCCAGCAGCGCATTTATACCTGCGGATTTCCCCATTGGCCGGCTGCTGGGATGGAGAACCCCACTGCGTAGAAAATGTTAGTTTAGATGGGCAGCATGGTTGGCACGGGCTTGGAGGGCCGAAGGGCCTGTTCCTGTGCTGTACTTTTCTTTGTTCTTTGTTTGTTTGCTGGCGGGGCACGCCAGTCCAGAAAACTGGTGCGGCGGGACGGAGAATCCCGCACCTTATCTCTACAGGCTGCAAAACATATTAACTCCCCAGGGACTTCCCCACACAAACCACTATGCATTAGCACAGACTGAAAAACACATTCCTTCATCAATTTTCACCTGCTGGCTGCTAAAATCACACAGACCCTGCAGAACAGAATTATTTTTCAACAAACACATTCTAGCCCCAGGCTTTTAACCCTTAAATTGCCCACTACATTTATAATCTAATTTTCCGAACATCTTCGAATCGTCAAGTGAAGATAAAGATCAGGAGCATAGAGAAGAAGATGTCGGTTAGTGTGAGAGCTAGGACACAGCCCTCTTTAATTTCATTCTTCATTTTAAAACTGTCTGAAGTGGAGCCATCAAGTTGTACGGTGCAGTGTAAGTTGTCACGGAAGAAGCAGATGAAACCATGGCGTTTTGGTGGGCAGCCCACTGTTCCCAAAATCTTGCAGCGTCCTGCTCTGCTGACAATGTCAAATGCCTTGGCGAGATCTACGAAAGGGTGGTAAAGGCGGGTTTCCTCTTCCCTTGTCGCTGATTTATGGAGACTATCATGCCCACAGTAGATCTACTGGCTTGGAAACGTCACTGTGTTTCCAGCTACACTCGGTCTGCAAACTTAAATTCTGATCCTAGCAAAGGCCTTCCCAGTGATTCAAAGGATTCTAACTTATCCACGGCAGGAATCTGTGGGAGAATGTCAAGTACACACTGGGAGGTGTCCAAGTCACATGAGTATAGATCACAGTATTGATCAGCCCAGACGGATAACTGTTTACTTCAGGGGGGACAACTTTGGTGAATGTAGGAACAAGCACCATTGTGATCCCTTCAAATGTAGCTTGTAAATTTCCATTTTTGAGGCAGTTTGGATTTCTTGACAAAACTTGATCTAGCATTTATTTTTGCAGTAACCTTATCTTTTGCACAGCTGTCCTGGCCACTTCTCATGTTTTAGCTGTTGGGTTTATTTGTGCATCATGTATGCTTTGCTTTTTGCATCAATGACAGATAAGACCTCAGCTGAATAGATCTCTAACCAGTCCTTGTTCTGCCTTTACCAAATGATGCTTCTCCGCTTCTTCATAGATGATTGAGCTCAGTAACCTCCAAGCTTCACTGATACAAGCATTGGTGCTACCTGGAAAACATTTGGTGGGTAGCAACAGTACTGGTCCTTGCCGTCATTAATTGTGCAGCGAATATTGATTTATGTTGGGCCGTCATGTATGGAACTGTGAAACCTTCTGGGGTCCACCTCCACTCTGCTGGTGACAAGAGAGTGGTTGGTGTCACAATCTTTACTGTGGTAGGTGCGGATGTGGAGAACACTGGGCATATTGTGCCTTCTAATGATGGTGACAGGTCTGGTGGGTGCCAGTGTCTAGACCATGAGTGACTCCATGATACCTTGTGGCAATGTGTACCATGAAGGATGGTGTTGGCGATGCAGAGTTCATTCAGGGTACAAAGCTTGAGAAGGTATTGCCCCCCCCACTCCCATGACGGCTGAGGTACATTGGCCATGAATCACCATCTGCTCCAGCAGGTGTGTTGAAGTGACCCAGGATGAATAGCATCTTGCCGTTTGGAATATTCTTCAGAGCGTCCCCTAGATATATTCTTAGGCTAGCATACAAAGTTGGTGTGTAGGTGCATATGATGTTGACTGTGTCTCCATCAGATGACAGCCACAGGGAGATGAGGTGCTCCGAAGTTGCTACAGGTGACTCATTTGACTGTACCAACTGGTTGGTCAATGCAAAGCCTACACCATGCGTTTGGTGGTTCAGCATTCTTTTCTTGCCAGTAGATGGTGTCATTAGCCTCACAAGTAGAGCCTGCATGGACTAATCTGGTTTTGTGACAAGTGCAATCTCGACACCAAACTTATGTAGTTTCCTGTTAAACAGGACCATTGTGCAAACACATACTGTAGAATGTGGGTCATTGTTCATGCTACAGCACATAGTCCTCACATTCCAGCTTCCAAGCTGAAATGTTACCTTTCTTTGCTTGCTGGTTTTACAATTAATAGCAATCATGGTAAAATGCTTTACCATTGGGTGGCCATTACTTCTGTCATTTGGAAGATGGAAAGTATTGCAAAACTAAAGCTCTGACCAGGTTTTTTCCATGTGATTTATAGAATCAGGGACACAGGCATTTCAATCAGTAACATACCCTACATACAAATGTAGTCATTGTTTAAATTTGTCTGTGATTCAGCCAACTACTCTGTTATGCTCTTAGAAAGCAAGAGCCTCTGGTTATGCACACGTAAGAGTTGCTCACAAAACTCTACCTTCTGTACACACAGCAACTTTAGTACAATTAACAGAAATTAATTAAAATTAAAAGCAGAAAGCGCTGGTAAAACTCAGCAGCCTAGCAGCACCTGTGGAGAGAGGGAAACAGAGTTATCACTTCGAGTGCAACATCATGCTTCTTTGGAAATTAATTAGCATTGCAATAATTTTGGTCGGAGAGATATTTTCCCATTTCAAATTCAAATGAATTTTTTAAAGACGGGTCAGCTCATCAAGTTTGGCTGCACCAGAGAATGAAACGATGGTGTTCCAACCGATCACAATGACCTGTCTTAAATCACACTTTGTAACAAACACTATTGACATCAAATTCGAAGCACACGCATCCACCGATTAATATGACTAAGATTACAGTTTCATGAATTCAACTGCCAGAGGGCTATGATGAATATTTACGATGAAATGTTCTTCATCAATCCAACAGTGATGAGCACTATCTGCATCGCCAGCAATTATGAGGATCACCTTCCGCAGAACAAAGGGGGTTTTATGAAGAATTGCAATGGACCCAGCAAGCTGATGCCATTTTAAAATACGAGTTCTCCTACCTGTTTCAAACAAAACACTAAACACACACTTTTGTCACATAAAAGTCCAGTGCAAATAGGGTCTTGTTAGATAATCCAGATTCTAGTTCATGCAGGCCCACAGGACATGGCTGGCGCTAATTAGCACTAAATAGATAATCTTACTTACAGCAATCACGCAATGGCTAGTGTGGGACATGGAAAAATGTCACAGTGAGGGGGTTGGTGGTTCTATTCCGGGGATGTTTAAGCACCACGGCTTAAGCACCGCATATTTGTTTATACGATAAATACAAATTCTGATTGCAGCTGTGTCTGTTGTTGGGGGAGAGTGAAGGGTGTTTCCACTGCGCCATATCTGAGCTTCATGTGCTGGATGTTAACACTGATGACCCAACATCGACTACCTGTTCTCACTGCTGATGTTCCCCACCTTGATAAGCACCTACATTGCAGCAAAATGTATTTATTTTATTCACAAGCCACGATGATGGATAATGGAATTTGTGTCAAAATGCTTCACATCACTTATACTTCGTATTACCATGTTGAAGAAGACACATGTCTGTTCTCCATTCCTGTGATAAAATCTATGCTTCTTTTAAAATCTGTATAAAAAGGCAGCAGTGACTTTGCAATGGACCTATATCACTGACCCTTATGTTAATACAAGTCTGAAACTAGTGGGTGTCAGATTTATAAAACATTGATCTGATATCTACAATAATTACGCCTGTCATCGTGTCATTGCCTCTGTCCTTGGTAAAACTTGCACCTCCAGTACTTGCTATAAGCAATGTATGCGCCAGCAAACAACAATATTTTCAGACGTGAATCTGATGCAGATGGGGAGATTATGTAGACTGTGATTGGAATCACCATCTGCACTTGCACTGGGGAAAGAGGAGGCCGATTAAGGGAAGGGGAATCTGCCCATTTTTCGTACTCGATGCCCTTTGCACATGCAGTGGCCACTCTGTGGTGGAGCTAGCAGGAGTGGCTGCCTTCGGGAAAGGAAAGAATGAAAATTGAGGGGCAGAGTGGTGGAGGAAAATGTTTTTGATAGAAAGCTGGCACAGAACCCTTGAGCAGATTCAAGTGAGGACGGATGAAATTTCAAGAGCTAGAATTTTAAAGAGCTTATCACAGCTCAAATCAGCAAATTGTGACCATTAAAAAGACAGAATTCATCTAATTCATTATATTCTGACAGACTCAGCACTGCATAGTATTGTCTACTTTTAAGTAATATTTCGATAGAGGTAAGTAATTAGTTGGTTGGTTTGGTTTGGTTTCTTGTCATGTGTACCGAGGTACAGTGAAAAGTATTGTTCTGCGTGCAGCTCAAACAGATCATTCAGTCCATGGAAAGAAAATATATAATAGGGCAAACATAAAATACACAATGTAAATACATGGACACAGGAATCGGGTGAAGATATGTGAAGAGATCAGATCAGTCCATAAGAGGGTCGTTTAGGAGTCTGGTAGCAACGGGGAAGAAGCTGTTTTTGAATCTGTTAGTGCGTGTTCTCAGACTTTTGTATCTGCTGCCCGATGGGAGAAGTTGGAAGAGTGAGTAAACCGGGTGGGAGGGGACTTTGATTATGCTGCCCGCTTTCCCCAGCCAGCAGGAGGTGTAGATGGAGTCAATGGATGGGCGGCAGGTTCGTTTGATGGACTGGGTGGTGTTCATGGCTTTCTGTCTTGGGCCGAGTAATTGCCATACCATGCTGTGGCCACAAGGGAACTTAGGCATCTCTCTCTATTGGCTCCATATTAAGCAAGGGGCAAGTAAGGAGGCTTCAGTTGAAATGGGATTGAAATCCTGCTGTTGGGATTACTCTGAACTACAGGCCACCTGAGCTAACCAGCCCCTAATCCTGATATAACTTGATGTCCACCTTAAAATATGTTTTTTTTTTGTACATTTGTTAATTTAAGATCAGCTGAAAACCATCATGAGGTATGATCTCCACTTTAGCCACAATCTATGATCTGGGTACAAACTACTAGTTTTGAGATTTCCTCATATTTTCATATCACTGACACAAAACCTGCTGATCGGTCAGAGATACTTGATGAAGGCATCTGAAATGGAGTTCATTACAAAAAGTAAACATTTTTAATCTGTAAATTTACCACCTGTGACCTGATTATGAAATACTGAAGAATTTTGAAAGGTACAGAACCACGGATGTGCAGATTAGGTGAATTGGCCAGGGTCAATGTGGGGGATTATGGGGATTGGAGGGTCAATGCAGGCCCAATATAGCTGAATGGCCTCTTTCTGTACTGTAGGGTCTCTAAGGATTCTATACAGTATATGTGCAGAACCATCACTTGGGAGATGAAACGGGAAGGCCTATTCCATGATTCTACCAGTTTCTACCTGGAATTGACAAATAGCTTTTCCTCTTTTCATACTGTTAGGAAAACAAAGGTAGTTTTAAGGGAATTAGATTTTGATTGGTAAACATTAGAAATAAGGTATAGTTTTAAGTGGGTTTAATGTAATATTTCTGTGCCTGTAAGGGTAGAACCTATAGCTAGATTCATGCTGGACAAAGGTGGGCATTGTTTAAGTTTATACATGTAGGCATTGGTTAAGTTTCAACTGTGTTTCTATTGTGCTTAGAGAGGGTTATAACATGAAGAATAAATAGGCCAGCAGAGGTATGTGGGCGTTGCTGAGCAACTGGCTCCTTGTAGGTAGATACGTTTTAAAGTTTTAGTTTAGCTAAGTTGATTGCAGTTGGAGATAGGTAGTGAGAGGGAAGGCAGTTCTCACAGGTCTGCAGTTGGTTTAGAAGGCTAGAGAAGGAACATCTCACTCAGCTTTGTGAGAAGAAATAACATACCATTGAGTAATGGTTAAGAAAACAAGTGCTGAGGTTTGAAGAGCAGCCAGTTAAGAAAACTAGAGAAATGAAGAGAGGTTTCCAAGAAGAGGCACAGTGGTTAGCACTAATGCCTCACAGTGCCAGGGTACTGGGTTCAATTCCGACCTCAGGTTACTATGTATGTGGGGTTTGCGTGTTCTCTCCGTGTCTGCGTGGGTTTCCTCCGGGTGCTCTGGTTTCCTCCCACGGTCCAAAGATGTGCAGGTTATTTGGATTGGCCATTCTAAATTGCCCCTTGGTGTACAAAAGGTTAGGTGGGAGTATGGGGATAGGGCAGGGGATTGGATGCTCTTTCGGAGGGTGGGTGCAATCTCGATGGGCTGAATGGCCTCCTTCTGCACTGTAGGGATTCTACGATTCCATGATTGAGGTTAAAAGTACTAGAAAAGAGAATTGTTCAGTAAAGATAGGCAGAGCCGAGAAGAAGGCTGAGATGCCAAAAAGATATCTGAAGTGATTTTCAGGTTTGTGAGATTTTACTACAGCCTGTGGAACGTGAGTTAAAAGTACTATAGAAATTGGTGGCTGGATGCAGTTCAGACAAAGGAAACCTAAAAGTGGGTGGTGTAAGAACCTAGACTGGATTCGCTGTTAAAAGTAGAGCAGGTGATTGGGTTAAAAGAGTCACTTGTAAAACCTGGACTGGATCTCGGAAGGCAAACTGCTAATTATGTGAGACGATTTCAAAGCATGTTTTTGGGAGTGGAATTTGGAAACTGTCACATGGCAGCCATCTGGGGAATTCTGAGAAGACATCCACAAACATTCACTTAGGGTTCAGAGTGGAGAGTGTACTGGCCCACAGTCATCTTGTGTGCTTAAAAGGGACTTTGTATTAATGAGACCATTGTAGATTAAGATAAACTTTGTAATCTGTGATAATCCTAAAACTGGTGTGTAATTGTTAAACTGAGGGGGGGGGGGGGGGGGAGTAAAGGCACATTGTATCATAATCCAATTTTTAAATAATAAATGTTTTTTTCTTGTTGTTGAAACTAATTAGCAGTCCCATGTCTCTGTTCCTCCATGTTTTACCAAAAAAAATTAAACATTTGAGCCAGTGTTCCATTCTGGGATCTTCCTGTCCAGTTATACCATCAACTGGGAACCTAACAGTACTTTGTTATTAGGAAGTGCCTACATTGAGACTATCGATGTCAAAAAAACACTTAGCAAAGAGAGAGCGAGAGAGAAAGGAAACTGGATCACACCTCCCAGTATGTTCATTATTGCCACGATATCACTATATGGAAACCAAATGCTTTCATCACAGCAACAGATAGATAGCTAAAAAAAAACATCTTTGCCCAGCAAGGTCAGTGTCACACTGAGCGGACATGCCTTCTCTGCTAAAAATGCTCATCATCCAAGTTCATGCACAAAGAAAAGTCAATTGGACAAGGTAGTGGAAAGCTGCCAGCCATGAGACCAGCATGATTAGCTCACTGCCTTCAAGGTGGAGGGGGGGGGGGGGGTCAAGGAAGAAAGTTGGCGTGAAAAAGAAATACGTTTTTTTTTGCATATTATTTATTTGAATATGCAGTTATGCTAACTCATCATTTCACAGATTTGCTGAGAAGAAATACTAATTGAATCAAAGAAAAGGTAATGTAATTAGCAAGCTGGCTGGTTTTATCTGGCTGGGAATTGCTATCAGTGTGAATAGTGGGCAAGTCCATGCCACAAACCTGCATTCCCGAAGAGTTCATTGGAGACGATGTAGGATCCATACTGTGAGTATGGAGACATTTTCAAAATGTCGATCCTAGTTTCATTCAACCTGAGATCCCAGAGGTTGCAACAAAAATAAACTTAAAGGTGGAAAGTTCAAGTTCACAATAATAATAATAATAATAATAACAATAATAATAGTAATAATCTTTATTAGTGTCACAAGTCGGCTTACATTATATTGCAATGAAGTTACTGTGAAAAGCCCCCAGTCGCCACACTCCGGCACCTGTTCGGGTACATTGAGGGAGAAATTAGAATGTCCAATTCACCTGACAGCATGTCTTTCGGGACTTGTGGGAGGAAACCACACAGACACGGGGAGAAAGTGCAGACTCCGCACAGACAGTGACCCAAGACGGGAATCGAACCTGGGACCCTGCCGCTATGAGGCAAAAGTGCTAACCATCGTGCTCCATGCCGCCAAAAGTGTTGGTAAAACTCAGCAGGTCTGGCAGCATCTGTGGAGAGAGAAACGGAATTAACATTTCGAGTCTGATATGACACACCTTCAGAGTCATAAAGCATAAGTTTTTTTTGGGGTTCTATAAATACTGTGTAGACATTTCGGGTACAAAAGCCAGGAGGTTATGCTGAACCGACATAACCACCAGTTCAGCCTGAGCTGGAGCACTGTGTCCAATTCTGGACACTATGGATGGGATTCTCCAACGCGGCGCCGGGGCGGAGAATCTCCGGGGATCAAGGGAATTGCGTCTCGATGCCGGCTTCCTCATTCTCCGGCGCCGATTCCGGGCGCCCTCGGGATTTCCGCCATTGACAGCAGCCCCCCCCCCCGACCCCCGGCGATTCTCCAGGCCCCGATGGGCCGAGTGGCCGACGAGTTTGATCGAGTTCCTCCCGCGTGGGTTACTCAGGTCCCACATGGCGGGACCTGGAAGGTGAGTCTGCGGGGGCCATCCTGGAAGGTGGGGGCGGGGGATCTGACCCCAGGGGGTGGGCCCCCATGGTGGCCTGGCCCGCGATTGGGGCCTACCAATCGGCGGGCGGGCTGGTTCCGTGGGGGCCTATTTTACTCCGTGCCAAGCCCCTGTAGGGCTCCGCCATATTGCCTGAGGGCCGGCGCAGAGTAGGGAACCCACGGGCATGCGTGGAAATACGCCGGCCGTAGCGCACATGCGCAGAAATACGGCGGCTATTCCATTCATGTGTGAACTCGTGCCGGCCGATCTGCTCCGGCGGGGGCTGCGGGGACCATTCTGGCACCAACCTAGCCTTCTAGGAAGGGGAGAATTCCTCACTTTCAGGGACCGTTGATGCTGGAGTGGTTGGCACCGCTTTTCACGCTGGCGTGGGGACATTAGCCCCATTATTAGGGAATCCTGCCCCTTATTTTAGGAAGCAGTTCAAAACACTGGGGGTGGTACTGAAGAGACTCAGAAGAATGGTTTTAGGGATGAGTGGTGGGTTACAACCAGGTGGGCTGCAGAAGCAGGGTATGTTCTCCTTAGAGCAGAGAAGGCAGGGAGGCGATGTATTGGAGGTGTTTAAAATCCGGGACGGGTTAAATAGAGTAAGCAAAGATAAACCTTTTCCATGTGCTGAGGAGTCAGTAACCAGGGGGCACAGGCTTCAAATATTAGCGAAGGAACCTGAGGCAACATGAGGAAAAACGTCTTTGCACAATGAGTGGTCAGAAGTTTGAATGCACGGCCTGATGGGGTGGTGCAAATTGATTCAATAGTAGCTTTGGATAAAACCTTGAAGGAGAAAAAAATGCAGGAATATGGAGGAAAGAGTGGCAGAGTGGAATCAATTGGATTGCTGTTTGAAAGAGCCAGCACAGATTCATTGGGCCAAATGGCCTCCTTCTGCACTGTGCTATTCAATGAAAGTACATTACTCTATGAAAAGACAGTATTCTAACTTCCATGCACCTGCTCGTCCTTCTTCAAATAATTTCTTATGATAAAGAAATTCCAATTAAGGGGCAATTTAGCATGACCAATCCACCTACCCTGCACATATTTGGGTTGTGGGGGTGATACCCACACAGACACGGCGAGAATGTGCAAACTCCACATGGATAGTGACCCGGGATCGAATCCTGATCCTCGGCGCCATGAGGCAGCAGTGCTAACCACTGTGCCACCCATTTATTTCCCAACTATAAACACACCAATACTTTTCACCTCATTTGGGTATCTAATAGACACAAGTTATACTATGTTAATCAAAATCAGCGTCTGTGTCTTGTTAAGGTGTGCAGGTTATGAATGGTTGTCATTAGTATATTTGTCCCCTCAACTACAATTCTTAGACTTTAACCCTTTTAGGAATCCTCTTCAACCGTTCTGTAACTCGTGCATTTCAATTGATTTGAATTACCGTTTATCTTCAGTTTATTTAGATTTTCGGAAGGTTCCACATAAAAGCTGATTTCTAAGAGATTCTAGAACATAGAACATACAGTGCAGAAGGAGGCCATTCGGCCCTTCGAGTCTGCACCGACCCATTTAAGCCCTGACTTCCACCCTATCCCCATAACCCCTCCAAACCTTTTTGGACACTGAGGGCAATTTAGCATGGCCAATCCACCTAACCTGCACATCTATGGACTGTGGGAGGAAACCGGAGCACCCGGAGGAAACCCACACAGACACGAGAACGTGCAGACTCCGCACAGACAGTGGCCCAGCAGGGAATCGAACCTGGGACCCTGGCGCTGTGAAGCCACAGTGCTAGTCACGTGTGCTACCGTGCTGCCCAAGGGCAGAGTTTAAGTTGGTTAAAGGGGAGAAAACAGAGAGAACATCATTGAAAAACGTAACGAAAAACTGAAACGAGGAACTGGAATCCCTCAGGGATTAACGTTTGGAAACCTTTTATTTTTCGCATACATAAGTGACTAAATATAGTTCCAAGGTTTTGAAATTTGTAGAAGACACTAGAATAGGCAGCAATAGAAAATGAGGATACAGCTAAGGATTGACAATTAGATTTGCATAATTTGTTCAAGTAAGCAGGTAGATAGAAAAACACCCAATACTGGCAGATGTAAAGAAGCGGAAATTGGGCTGGATAATGTGTGATACAATGAATGGAATGGAATTAGCAAGGGACATGCAGAATAGAAGTAACTGTAGATTCGCTCGAGATAAATGTCTGGTTAATGTGGTAAAATAATTAAAATGGTTTTATATATATATATATATTAGCAGTATAGTGGAATGAATACATCTCTTTTGGAACAACAAGAATTATTTCAAATACAAGGGAAATGGGACTATGAGAAAGGTATTATTTTAAAACGCCCTCGATCTCTATATATTAGTGCAGTGTTTCTCAAACTTTTTTCCCTGGACCCACTTTTACCACCCGGCCGACCTTCACGACCCACGCTTGCCAACCTTAGTGACTCACGCCGGCCGACTTTAGTGACCCACACCAGTCAACCTTCATGACACACCATTCTCGCTTACCTTTAATGTGACAGGTGAGCCTGTTTGGCCCTCACGATCCCATTTGCTCTGTCATTCAATGTTACAATTCTGCTACGGTCTCAGCTGATGATTTGAGTTCTCACGGCACCCGTTGAAAAAAATCAAGAGGTTTGCCCTCGAACTCGCCGTGCTTAATCTTCAAAGCCTTTGAAGATTTGAGGGTTTTAAACTCTCATATTGGTAGGAATAACAGCAAAAGGGATTATTATTTAAATGATAAAATATTAAAACATGCTGCTGTGCAGAGAGACCTGGGTGTGCTAGTGCATGAGTCGCAAAAAGTTGGTTTACAGGTGCAACAGGTGATTAAGAAGGCAAATGGAATTTTGTCCTTCATTGCTAGAGGGATGGAGTTTAAGACTAGGGCGGTTCTGCTGCAATTGTATAAGGTGTTAGTGAGGCCACACCTGGAGTATTGTGTTCAGTTTTGGTCTCCTTACTTGAGAAAGGATGTACTGGCACTGAAGGGTGTGCAGAGGAGATTCACTAGGTTAATCCCAGAGCTGAAGGGGTTGGATTACGAGGAGAGGTTGAGTAGACTGGGACTGTACTCGTTGGAATTTAGAAGGATGAGGGGGGATCTTATAGAAACATATAAGATTATGAAGGGAATAGACAGGATAGATGCGGGCAAATTGTTTCCACTGGCGGGTGAAAGCAGAACTAGGGGGCATAGCCTCAAAATAAGGGGAAGTAGATTTAGGACTGAGTTTAGGAGAAACCTCTTCACCCAAAGGGTTGTGAATCTATGGAATTCCTTGCCCAGTGAAGCAGTAGAGGCTCCTTCATTAAATGTTTTTAAGATAAAGATAGATAGTTTTTTGAAGAATAAAGGGATTAAGGGTTATGGTGTTCGGGCCGGAAAGTGGAGCTGAGTCCACAAAAGATCAGCCATAATCTCATTGAATGGTGGAGCAGGCTCGAGGGGCCAGATGGCCTACTCCTGCTCCTAGTTCTTATGTTCTTATATGCCAGTACCTTCCTGCATATAACACACATGGGCTTTGCATCCTGATTCCATTGGAAGAATTAAAGCCATGCCTGAAATCATCTTTCTACTGCTTTGTTCTTGATTTCAGTTTTGTCTTAATGAGTTGTTCACCAGAGGCCCTGGGGCTCTGCATACAGCCCACACCTGCGCTGAATTGTCCTGCCATGGACTCTCCTGAGAAGCTCTCTCCAGTAGATTCAGTTGTGAGATCCTGGCCTGTTTGTGTCTCTGACCCTCTCTTC
Source organism: Scyliorhinus torazame (assembly GCF_047496885.1). Lineage (NCBI taxonomy): Eukaryota > Metazoa > Chordata > Chondrichthyes > Carcharhiniformes > Scyliorhinidae > Scyliorhinus > Scyliorhinus torazame. The sequence goes on along the minus strand of NC_092728.1, from coordinate 93,126,164 downwards.
CTTATTCCAAAATATTCCATCTTCAGTCCTTCACACAGTCCTGTTGCTTGCTTGCTGGCAGCTTCAAAATGAAGGAATCTCTCCATGATTTAGCACCCAAATCATTGACGTACGGGGCACATCAGTGTACGTGCCGGGCACGTGACCTCCCCTCTGCCGCTGCCTTTGGTGGAAAGACTCCATCGTTCTTATTTAAAGGCCGGTCGTGGCCGGAATTCTTTTTTTTCTTTGAAACTTTATTTACAATTCCTGATTTTTCCAAGTTTATGACTTTTAACTGCTGAAAATTAAAACCAATTTCAGTTGAACACGCGCATCCTTACATTTGCACACAAACTTTGTTTTAAATATATTCCCATTTCTTTAGAAATTTAAACAAGTATAGATAAAAGTACAATCTTATTCTTACTTGCGTGGCATGGTGGTGCAGTGTTTAGCACTGCTACCTCATGGCACGATGCCAAGGACCCGGGTTCGATCCCGGCCCCAGTTCACTGTCCGTGTGGAGTTTGCATAGTGTCCCTTTTTCAGCGTGGGTCTCGCCCCCACATCCCAAAGATATGCAGGTTTGGCGGATTGTCCATGCTAAATTGCCCCTTAATTGGAAATAAATAATTGGATACTTTAAAATTTAAAAAAAAAGGTTTTACTTTACAAACTGTAACTTTAGATGAAACAAATTAACTTGTCAAACACACACAATGTCACAATATTTCTTACTGGTTCCACTGCACTGCACTACACAAACATTCAAGTCATCTCGTTCTCCACTCTCACCAAAAGCACTCACTTCCTGGTTACCAGAGAGTGGCCACACAAAGTGATAACTCTGAAGGTTTCTTCCAGTGTTGACATGTGTCAGCCGTATTGACCACGGAGCCGCAGGTTGCATACTGTCAATTGGTGATGGGGGACGAGCTGTGCAGCGTGCAGAGGACGAGCACTAAAGCGGAGCTCCAAGATGGGACCACCACCGTTAGCATCACGCATGCATGTGGACGCCAGTCAACCCCTGCCCCCACTCCCCGCGCATGTGTGGTAACCAGCACACAGCCCAGCCTTGCACTGCTCTGCCCCCTTGAACGCCGCAACCAATCGGGGACTTCCCGCGGCCAGCATTCTTAAAAGCCAGTCGGGGCCGTTGGGGGTCTCCTTCCCATGATCGGGAATGCCACGACTGATCACTCCACCATCACCCTCCTGACACCCGTTTGCGACACTGAGTTTCAAAAACCCTGGGCTGGATTCTCCATCGGCGGGATCCTCCGATTCGCCGGCAGCGCACTTGCGCCCACGGATTTCCCGACGGTGCGGAGGTGCCCACAATGGGAAACCCCATTGACTGGCTGCCGGGACGGAGTATCCTGCTGCCAGCGGGGGCAGGCTGCAGCAGGAAACGGGTGTGGCGGGACATAGAATCCTGCTCCCTGTATTAGAGCGAAAATAGTTAGGATAGAGCTTTGTTGAAGTCTATGAAATGTTCAATGGCATTTTAATGCTGTTAGTATAAACCATTAAAAATAAATGATAAAATATCATGAAGAACTTCTACACACAAACAGGTGTTATGAAAACAAAGGTTGTTTTAAGGGATTTATATTTGTATTGGTAAGCATTAGAAGTAAGGTATAGTTTTGAGTGCGTTTAATTTAATGTTTCTATGCCTGGGTAAAACCTATAGTTAGATTCATGCTTGTCAAAGGTGTTTGTATGTGTGGAGGTTGGTTAGGTTCCAGCTGTGTTTCTATTTTGCTTAGAGAGGGCTATGGCATCAAGAGTAAATAGAAGTAAGTCAGTGCTTCGCAACAAGAGGGCACTTTGTGCTTAGTTTTAACTGGAAGCCAGAGCAGTTGGAGACAGGACACTGGGGACTGAACAGCTCTCAACTCTGCCAGGAGAAGAGTGGACAGGACAAAGTAGTTGCAAAGATGCAAGCTTCCTAAGGAGTGAGAGACAATCCAGATAACCTGGGAATTCGGACAGCAAGAACGTTTAAGGCACTTGAAGTTAAGAGAACAGAGACCAAGGTATTGTTTAGAAGAATTCAAGGAAGAGTAAACAAAGTGTTTTGAGTTAAAAAGACAATTGCAGTAACTAGATTTAAAGTGGGATGTCAGGCTTCAGAAGTAGATGAAACATCTGATGCTATTTTAATACAGTCTGTGAGTCGAAGGTTAAAGCAATTGTGAACAGTTTGCAATATGAATTTAAAAAATGTAAAGGGGGTGGTGTAAAATTCTGGACTGGATTCGCTGTTAAATGTGGAGCAGAAGCTTTGTTTAAAAGTGTCATTTGGAAAACCTGGTCTGTTGAAATGCAAACCGCTAAGGGAAAGCATAATTTAAAAGAAGATTTCAAAGTGTGACTTTTGAAAGTGGAATTTGAAATCACTCTTGTGGAAGACAGAGTTCAGTGAGACCAGGGTGGCTCACGGTATAAGAAGCATCTGTGGGGGCGGATTTTGCGGAGAAATCAACAGACATTCACTTGAGTTCAGAGAGGAGTGGGTCTTACCACAATCATCTTGTGTGCTTAAAAGGGACTTTGTGTTAATGAGACCATTTTAGATTAGGTTTTACTTTGTAATCCATGTTAATCCTAAAACCTGTGTGCAATTGTTAAAATAAGGGGGGGGGGGGGGTGGAGCGAAGGGGTTTTGTATCAGAATCCAATTTTTTCATGTTTAATAAATATGTTTTTTCTTGTTGTTAAAACTAATTAGCAGTCCTGTGACACTATTCTTCCGTGTTTTGTAAAAATGTAAGTTATGGTCTATTGAGCTAGGATTCCATTCTGGAATATTCCCGTCCAGTTATAACACCAACTAGGATCGTAATGTTTTGAACTGGCGACCAATGGTGGAGTATGATTTTCAATGCTTAATATGCACTGAATGCTCAGCTGGAAAACTTAGGGATCAGGACAAATGCCTTTACATGTGTTATTGCAGAATACTGAACCACAAACCCTTTGTTCTTTCCGGGGCTTATCGCTATTAACAAATTGCACTTATAATTTAGATTTGATGCTGCAGCTTCACGTGTCAGAGCCAATTAAGATAATTATTTCTTTCTGTCAATTTGTGTGGGAACAACAACTTATATTTACATAGCACCTTTAACACAGACACCACAGGAGTGTTGGCTAACAAAACACCCAGCCACATCGGGAGGTGCTGGGGGCAGATAAGCCAAAGCCTGTTTAAAGAGGTAAGAGGAAACGGGGTTAGGCAGGGAATTCTGGAGTTTATGGTCTGGGCAGCTGAAGGGAAGCAGGGATGGCTGTGTCACCATTTATTTGAAGGGATTAGTTGTAATTGGCGATCTGCATCACTCGATGAAAGCAGCTCTTGTTCTTGGTGGAGATGTGTGCAAATGAGAAATCCTGGTAAAATATTACAACCAAGGCTTTTGCCCGTCTAACGTTACATCAGTGCACAGGTCAATTTTCCTGATAGTTTTGATTATTCAGCAGAGATGTTACTTGCCTGTGATAAACCCCAAAAACCCCAAACTCCGGATTAATGCTGCGCTAATCACTGTGATCAGATAGAGGGGTTCACATACAGGACCTCAGTGCCGTAGCATTTTAAAAAATAATCTTTACTGTCACAAGTAGGCTTACATTAACATTGCAGTGAAGTTACTGTGAAAATCCCCAAGTCGCCACATTCCGGCGCCTGTTCCAGTACACAGAGGGACAATTTGGGATCAATTCACCTAACAAGTACGTCTTTCGGGACTTGTGAGAGGAAGCCGGAGCACCCGGAGGAAACCCACACAGACATGGAGAGAACGTGCAGACTCTACACAGATAGTGACCCAAGCTGGGAATCGAACCTGGGACTCTGGAACTGTGAAGCGACAGTGCTAACTATTGTGCTACCGTGAGGTAGTATTGTGAAATTTGAGCAGTTGTGACAGGTAAAATTGAAGATTGGAAGTCAGGCTTCGGGGGTCTTTAAACAGAATAGGATGAGAGTAATCGCGAACCTGGGACCCTGGCGCTGTGAAGCAACAGTACTAACCACTGTGCTACCATGCTCCTAACCTGAGTACAACGACGGGCATCTCAGGGTTGAAGCCTGGACGGTAGGTGAGGTCAGACTTTTGAGGCAATGAGCAAAATAGCCAATGAGCATCCGCTGTCCCAGCCGCCCAATG